>NC_090334.1:41759409-42439855 GCF_035084215.1 Heptranchias perlo
TAACTGAACTATTAGAAACCTGAGTATAGTGACTGACAAGATTGTTGCTTTGCCATTACTAATTCATATCAATTTCTGTTGTCTTCCAGGGCCTTCACGCATAGAAGAAAAATGTGGCAAGGTGGATGATATCGATTCCTCAGAGGACCTAATTCCTTCTTAGGGTGCACCTTCACAGGACATACAGCCATGCACCAGCGCAGGTACTCGCACTTCGGTGGGTCCTGTTAGACACTTAGTTGGGTTGTCGCCTGGTGATTCACAACTCACATGTGAACACAATCAGACACTGGTGGCAGGGGCAGCTGTTGAGAGTCCATGTCGGAGGGCGCACTCCTCTCCAAGCTCTGCTCAGATGGACACAGATGATGAACCCCAGGGGCCATCATTGAGAATGAGAATGATTGAGGTACAGCTACGCCTTTCCGAGGCACTGGAAAATGCGCTACACACACACTCCACAATAGTGGAGAGAATGGAGGAGTCCAACTCCAACAGTAGTGGATTGGTGTCGCAGGTAAATGCGAGAATTTTGCAATGGGGAGAATGGCCGCCTCCATGGAGCTTCAAGCACAGCCCTAAATTAAGTCTATGCAGGCCATGACCACGGCCATGCAGGAGATGTCTGCCACCTTCAACAAGATGACAGATATCTTATCCGTGGCCTTACAATGCGTCACAAATGTGCACCAAGCTGCTTCTCCACAGAGAGGTGGGGGTGATCTGGCACTGGCCCGGGAGAGGGGACATAGTAGTGGGGATTCCACTCAAAGAGCTCCCACGTCTCATCCGTTGCCATCACCCCCCTCCAGCCAGTATTCGAAATGCTGCCTCCTCTCCCAATGGCCAACTCTGCAGGTGGAGCAGTCCTTGATGGGGCCCTCACTGGCTTCAAAACCCAGAGGTCATAAGCCAAGAGCATCTCAGGGCAGGGATCTGAGCAGCCTGTCGCTACCTCTTCTGAAGCCATGATGTGGAGATGCCGGTGATGGACTGGGGTGGACAAATGTAAGGAATCTTACAACACCAGGTTATAGTCCAACAAATTTATTTTAAAATCACAAGCTTTCGGAGATTATCCCCTTCGTCAGGTGAGTGAGTGAATAAGAGGTTCTCAAATCGCATATCTTATATTAGGCTGGGACACCATCACACCAATCAAAAGGTGTCGTTGGTGTTCAGACAGATTAGCCACGGAGAACAGTACGTCCCAGTACACTGAATATACATTGTTTCAAATTACACAGACAGAGAGAAAGAGACCCAAATGGCAGAGAGAGAGAGAGAGAGAGAGAATGAATATTAAAAACAGATAACTTTTTTTTCCCCTTGCTGGTGGGGTTACGTGTAGCGTGACATGAACCCAAGATCCCGGTTGAGGCCGTCCTCATGGGTGCGGAACTTGGCTATCAATTTCTGCTCTTCTGAAGCCACAGGGGATGTACCAAGTAGAAGCAGTAGGAAGCATAAGTTCAAACAATTGTTATTCACCAAGGGAATGCACAAGGGTGTTTGAAGAAATGTTATGTTGCTAAGTTTCCTTTTTTTATATTGGCGCATTAAATGTATTGATTAGCACCACTTCCATGTCTTGGCCATTATTGCGACCCGAGTGTTAATTCGCCCTTTCATTTGCTTCATAATGAATGCCAATACTTGGCAATACCCATTGGGCGAATGTGAAATGAGTGTTTGTGTGGTTGAAGGACTGTTTTGTGCAAAGTGGGCAGTAGTTGGTGGTTGGTGGTGGTGGTTGTGCTGGCCGGCCTGCCTGCGTATTTCAATGTCTCTCTTTTGCCACTATTATAAAGAAAACCTGTGAGAGATGAAGGCATCCTTGCCATCCCGGGCAACAATGTGTGCAGCTGGTCTGGCGATGGGTGCCCCATCTTTATATTCCTCCTCCTCATCCTCTTCTTCAATATTGTCGCCAATAAAGGATGATTGACGAGCGACTTTGTCCTCCTCCATCTCTAATCCTCTCTGCTGCGCTATGTTGTGCAGGATGCAGCACACCATGATTATTCTGGAGACCCTTGCTGGCGAATACTGAAGGGGCCTCCAGACCTATCCAGGCACCTGAAGTGCATCTTCAACATGCCTATGGTTTTCTCAATGACACACCTGGTGGTCATGTGGCTCTTGTGCCTTATTGATGGGTTCATGAGCCAGGGTTGAAGGGGGTATCCCTTGTCTGCAATGAGTCAGCCCTCAATTCTATCTCCTGTTTGGATGAGGTCTGGAATGTTGGACTGGCACAAAATGAACGCATCATGACAGCTATCAGGGAATCTGGCGCACACCTGCATGATTTGCTTCTTGTGGTCGCACACCAAATGTGCATTGATGGAATGATAGCCCTTTCAGTTTATGAAGACTCCTGGCTCATGTGGTTGTCCCCGGATTGCCACGCATGTGCAATCGATTGCACCCTGCAACCGTGGGAAGCCAGCCAGAGAGGAGAAACCCACTGCCTGCTCATTCTGGCTGTTTTCGTCGCGGGGAAGTTCATGTAATCGGACGCCCTGCCAAACAATCCAACTGTCACCTGCCTTATACACTTATGTGCAGACGACTGACACACCCTGTAGATGTCACCGGTGGCGCCCTGGAAGGATCCAGAGGCAAAGGGCAGTGGTTACTTTTACTGTAATGGGCATTTGCAGTCAGTGGTTACTTTAACTGTGACGGGCAATGCGTGGCCACCAGATCCAGCAGGGAGCAGCTCTTCCTCAAGGAGGCTGCAGATGTCTGCAACCACCTGCCGATTCAATCTGAGCCTGCATAGGCATTGCTCCTCAGAGAGGTCCAGGAAGCTCAGCCTCTGCCTGTAGACCCTCTCATGTGGGTAGTGCCTCCTGTGACCTCAGCCCCTCTGTTGCATCCCTCTCTGCTATTCTCCAGATCCTTGTTGTGCACCTCTCTCTTGTGCACCTGCAGATCCCAACACAGCACAACGTGGCTGTCGTGGATGGTCATTTTCTTCCTCCTCAGATGTGCTCTGGAATACATCCATTGTGTCAGCCATCCTGATCTCGTCAGTTTGAGAGGCCACCAAAGTCTCCAAAGAGACCAGTTGCAATACCTGAGCTTTTACTGAGATGGGTCAATCACAGGTTTAAAAGCCCAAATCAACTTCGGCTCAATCTCACCTCAGTTTCACTGGCGAGGTCCAGAAGCACCGGGAAAACCGTGCAGGAGACGTTAAATTTGTTTCTGTTTAAGAATCAATTAAAAAATACCTACCTGAACTACCTCAATGATCTTAATTGACACACTAAGTACCCGCCCGCCGGCAGTAATTGCGGACGTGACCTCCACGTTTCGGCTGTGCGCACGCATTCAAGCGCGTCCATGTTAAACCCAGGTTCCAGTCGCACTACAAAAATCAAGGATTTTCAATCCCCACCAACCCATTCTTGGGGGTTAAAATTCCCCCGTGTCACTGACTCCCCAACCAGAGGAAACAATCTTTCCATATTCATCCAATCAAAACCCTTCATAATTTTCAAAATCTCTATGAAGGTCTCCTGT
Source organism: Heptranchias perlo (assembly GCF_035084215.1). Lineage (NCBI taxonomy): Eukaryota > Metazoa > Chordata > Chondrichthyes > Hexanchiformes > Hexanchidae > Heptranchias > Heptranchias perlo. The sequence continues at coordinate 41,762,944 of NC_090334.1, forward strand.
TAATTTTCTCAATTCCAATGGAAATAATACATGTATTTCAAATTTCTCCTCATAACTACAGTTTCTCTTTCCTGGTATCTTCCTTGTGAATCGGCACTGTAGGCAAACTAGGTTTTAATGTCATTTCTATAATGGGCCACCTAAAACTGCACACAGTATGATATGAACTAACCATTGCCTTGAACCTCCCAGTAACGGTCAATGTCATCAGCAAATGTGAGATTATTTAAAACCTTGCCGCATAAGGAGAGTCCTTCAATATCATCTTCTGGTGCAAAATTCATTACTGCTTCCTGTATTAGATTAAATAAATCAAGCGACAGCATGCATCCTTGTCTCACCCCAACTGTTGATCTAAACCATTCTATCAGTTTCCTATCCACTAACTGCGCTCACAGACTTGTTAGAGATGTTTTCTCTCAGTCTGACAAGTTTCTCAGGAATGCCATACATCCTCAAGACGTGCCACATCTTTTCTTGTCATACGCTGCCAAAGGCCTGTTTAAAATCTATGAAGTTATTGTAACAATGGATGATGTGTTCTATAAATTTCTCCAAAATCTGTCCTATCACAAATAGTTGATCTATTATACTTTGTCCTGGTCTCAAACCAACTTGTTCTTCATGCAGTACCAATGCTATGTATCTTTTCATTCCCTTCTGCAGTATCACAGCAAATATTTTTCTGGGTATGCTCAGTAAGCTGATTCCCCTGTAATTGCTGCATTCGCTCATCTTTTTTGAAGATTGGTATTATTATCGCCTTTCCCCAGTATTCAGGTACTTACTTTTCTACACAAATTTTGTTAAACAGCCTTTGCATCATAAATAGGAATTTATAATGGGAAAAGTTAACAACAGGAAGTAAGGTTTTGTAGACAGGAAAGACATAAGATTTTTAATATGTTATAGGTATCTCCAACTTACATTCATCCTCCACAACTAGATTTCCTCCCTCATCCTTAAGTAGTTAATTGTTAGTTTTATCATATGCCTCTCTTTTAGCATTAATCTTCCTATTTATCCTTGGAACTCTATCCTTTGATGCACCCTCTTTTTGAATATCCAAACAGCCAAGTTGCAATATACAACTGAAAACCTTCCCACACGGACATCTTACATGGGCTTCAAGCAACAAAGCATTGAGACAAAACTTAGCTGCAAGGTGCATTGGTCACTTACTGTTACAGATTGGCAGCAGGTCAGCCACATATTTCAAGATTAATTTTCTGCTTGCAAGACAGGATGGTACAACATTCAAGGTATCAGACCCTAAATGAAGAAAGGCTCACAATCAAACACCACAAATCCCTTGCAGAAGGCCACCTTGGATATCTTGGCATATCAGAGCAAGGAGGGAAACACACCTTTTCCAAGCTCAGGCCTTCTCAATCACTCACATATTAGCATACGCACAACCACATAAACAGCTTTGAAGTAGTGTTAAGAAACCAGCATTTAACATTTATCCACTTTTTGTCATTGTAAGCCTGGAAGAGCAAGATGTCTGCAATGCCTTCCTCTTCTGAAGGCATTGGCTGGGGTTTTGTTCCATAGGTGCCAGCTGCCTTCTGGCCTAGAAAGTGAAAAGCAGCAGGCTATTCAACTATGGGTGGCACCCTAGCCATATGCCATCCTGTTCTTACACAACGTCCACATAGATACCAATAGAGCAGGAACCTCGTTAATGTTTCCCTCATCCCAAAGGTTCTAATTTTTGACATCACATTAAGGTATTTAAGATTTTTGGTCAGATTTCCCTGGATTTAATTGCCACACTCTGCCACTGCCAAGGGATCTCCTCCTCTCCCAGGCTGCTTGAATTGGTCATCTTTCAATGTCATAGCTAATATTCCCTGCATTGAAATATTAATACTAATTCTCCTTTGTGAAGATAAACTGTACAATATACCAAACAAGTATTTTTGCACACATAAATCTTTTTGATTTATTTTCAACTATTTTTAGCTCAAAAAATATGATGTTTGCAGCTCCAATAATGCTGAACTACTCTGTACTTTGTAGTGTCCCTCATCTCCAAATCAGTCAAACGTAAACACAAGCAACCAATGACAAACAACGCACTTTGAAAGACCCTAAAATATATTTCCAGCACAATACCTAGTGTAAACGCATTGTGACACTGTCATAATCACCAACATAAAAAAGTTTCTCATTCTGCTTATAATTAACACAATTGTTGTGATTTCTAATTATCACTGCATGAAAAACACAGATGGTGCCATTATAAGTTTTATCTATCAGGATTATTGATATAATGCATCATGTGACATTTCTACTGTTCACCCACAGAGCTGGAAATCTCACGGTGGGGGGGGGGGGGGATTTTAACCCCCCCCCCCCATCCCATGACGAACGGGAGAGGGTCGGGGTTAAATCGGCAAATATGCATGACGCGACCCCAACCCACTGCAAACGCGCCAGCTACCATTTTAACTGCAGCGGGTTTGGGGCCGTCCGAGTAACCCACTCTGGAGAGGCGGGTCAGTAATCATGATATTTAAATGAGGCTCCATTCTTGATATTTTGGCAGCCAGATTTCCCCGGGCTCGGGAAACCCGGGAGCTAAAGGGAGGCGGGAGCAGCTGGATCCAGCCGGTAAGTGCTTTGTATAGCACTGCTTGTGGGCCAGGAGCAGGAGTGCTTCCCGCCCAGGCCCCTCAAGCAAATCTTCTGCCACGATCGGCTGACCCCTCCCAACCTGCAAATCCGCGATCTCTCCCGGTCCCCACTCTCTCCCGATTGCTGGTCCAACCGCCACCCACCCCCCCACCCCACACCAACCCGCGATGTTTCCCAGTCTCCCCGCAACTCCCGATTGCCGGTCTGATTACTCCCCACTAAACCCGAAATGTTTCCTGGTTGCTGGGGACCGTCCCCAACGGTCCCCGGCTGCGACCCTCTACCACAAGCTTTCCTGCCGGACAGCCAGCCAGCCTGTCAATCTGGCTGGTTGCCGGGCAGGAAAAGGAGTAGAAAGTCAGCAGGACCTCCACGTTCCTGGCATTTCCAGGTTTCACCCCCGCAAACACAGTCCCCTGCTCATTCCCCGCCTCCTCGTAAATATCGAGGCCATCATCTCTTCCTTCACAAGGACTCGCCTTTTAACTGTAAGGGCATTGGAATGAGCCGATCGTTTTATATCAAGGAGCCTGTATATCACAGCCACAAATGTAGCTTTTACTGTATCCAGATTCTTTTAAAAATACAAACAGCCCATTCATTGAAATTATGGTATTTGACAATCTGTCCTTTAAACCTGAAATTTACAGTTAAACCTGAGTTACAGTTAGCTTGATAATGGGATGTGATTTGAACCATAATGAGCTGCTTTTGGACTATAACCAAGGTTGGTCTCAAAGATGCAGCATGTCTGTTTGTAACAGGCTCTTGTTCAGCGTGTGAGTTGTACGAAATGCTGACAGCCAAAGGCTGACCCCTCAGTATACACACGCACAAGGGAGAGGCATTCTCCATGCAAACAGATTGGGAACAGTGAAACCATGCAAATTAAAAATTCACAAAGGCCTACACTGATTTAACAGACATCAGGATTTGGAAACCTGGAGCACATGACACAAAATTAATGCTAATTATAGTGTTCTGCGTATCTAGGCTTCATGACATGTTTCTGTGTTCTGAATTTACAGGATTACAGGATTAATACAATTCTTCTTATTTCTTTCATTATGTACTTAATGTGAAGATAGGATTAGCTAAATGCAATTCACAGGCAGCCTCACTGTCTAAGTAGCTCTGTTGGATGGTAATAGATATCGCAGTGAAACCACATAAGTGTTGCATTATTAAAAATGCTGCACTTCATGGTTAAGTAGAAGCCCTTTCATCTGTTCATTACACAATCAAAAAAAAATACAGGTTTTCCCCCCCGTGTTAAAAAATATAACACTGCTTCTATCCAGGCAACAATTCAGAGGAGGTTAACTTGTTTCATTATTGATCTGCTTGAAGAGACGAGTGCCTTGGGATGTTTTACTACATTAAAGGCGCTATATAAATGCAAGCTGTTGTTGTTTTATTGACATTAAGATCAGAAACAAGTTACTTGTTAATTACAAAGTGTTTATTAGCAGTGCAATTCTTCCTGAGTGAGAAACAGATTTGTATTGGCCAGGTTGGATCTGTAGACCTGAATTTGCCTGACTCATAAACCTACACTCAGTGCCAGAGATCACATCTGAAGACAGATTGCAATGGTAAGAACTCCAAAAACACATTTTCAAATTGGAGAAAGTCAGCGTCCCAATACAAGTAGGAAGTTTGGATTCAGGATTCCCCCATATGGTGGCATCTAATGTGAATTATGGCAATTACAGCTGAAAGTACTTTTTTCCCCCTATAAACAGAACAAGCAAGCCATGGTGGCTTTTTTAAAGAAAGGAACTCATCCTCACTTAAACATATACAACTTGGAAGAAAATATTGCACATTTCGCCATCTGCCACTTTGTACTGACTGTCACCTCTCATGAGTTTTTAGGAAATCACTAATCCTTGTCTGATAATGTCTCTCATTACAGATTCCTTTCTGTTTCACCATTTTTTTGTATACACTTTATTCTTTTCTTTCACTACTACTTGAAAACAAATATAATCAAAACTATAGTCCAAACAATAATGACAGTCACCGTTAAACAAAAGTGCCAACTTGTTACAGTTCTGTTGCAAAATGGTTCATCGAGAATATTTCTTTGAATGAATAACATCACACATATCTGAAGTGTCAGCATGGCTCAGTTGCAGCATCCTTACCTCAGAGTCAGAAAGTTTTGGGTTCAAACCCCACTCCAGGACTTGAACACGTGATCTATGCTGACACTTCAGTGCAATACTGAGAGAGTGCTACATTGTCAACAGTGCTGTATTTCAAATGAGGTGCTAAACCAAAGCCATGTCTACCTGCTCAGATGGATGTAAAAGATGCCATGGCACTACTTGAAGAAGAGCAGTGAGTTCTCCTGATGTTCTGGGCAACATTTTTCCCTCTACCAATACTACAAAAACAATTTAACTACTCCTCTATCTCATTGACTGTTTCTTAGATCAAACTGTGAGCAAATTGGCTGCTGCACTTCAAAACTACATCATTGGCTCTGAAATATCCCAAGGACATGATCAGGTGCTCTAAAAATACAATCTCTTTCTCTATATTATGATCTCTTACTTATAGGCAACATTTTCACTGTCAACTTGAACCAAGTGATTGCACGTGTTGACTATTGAGAAGACAGTAAGATAGTCCAACTGCAGTTTATTTTGTTACTCTGTAGGTTCCTATTAGATCGGTCAGACACAGTGTGGTCAATTTTCGAGGGACCCCGTTCATCGGGTAGGCCATCTTCTCCTGATGCTTACTTCTCTAACCCAGTCAGGGTTTTATTTTCCTCTGTTCAATAACTCAATTGAAAAGGTCAAAGTAATTAGAACAAAATGTGATGTTGTAGAAAGCAGTGGTAAATTGTTCAACCATGTTTAGGGATGATCTGAGGTTTCGTCTAACAATGGATTAACATATTTTAGCAAAATGTTTGGAGAAAATGTTAATTTTTGCTTGTGAAAGCCTTATTAATGTTGTTGACCTTGTGTAGAATTACACAAATTGCAAAGTGGGTATTTTACTCCAGGTCAGACCTGGAGATAGTGAACTTGACAAATGGGAAGATGCCAAAGTATCACCACAATAGTGAACAGCACATAGGATATAGCAGCCATTGGCAAGTATATCACAGAGGCGCAGAGAAGGACAAGGACACGTATTCGGATTTAAAAGGCAACATTCTTGGAAAATAAAAAAAACAATTAAAAAAAAAATAGTAGAAAGTAAAGGAGGTGCATTGTCAATTGTCTTCATAACTACAGAATCTGCACATGCAAATTTTTATTCAGCTCCAAAAAATTATGCAATTTAGCTGTGAAAAGAATTATTAAGGAAGTATAACTACTTGAATGTTCTGAAGTATTTTACTTTATATATAACAAAAAAAAAATTCAAATACTCGCATACTTCATTCTGACTTTGAATTGGGATTTTAATTGCAAAGAGACAAATTCAAGCTGGAGAACTGGTACTTATAATGAATGGATAGGTGGTAATTTCAAGGGTGGTGCAATCCCTGTATTTTGCTTTATGTTGTATTATTTTTTGAAGAAGTATAATTCTAAAATTTGTTCTGTTGTGAGGAACCACCCTGTTACATCACTTTTTTTTTACTAAAATGATCAATCAGAGGAAAATATAGCCCTAGATAGATTCGAGACAGAGAAAAAGCAAGGCTCAATGGAGTGGTCAGAAAAAAGTCACTCTTCCAAAGAAATGTTCAAAATGAATCATTTTGCAACACAATTGTAATAAGTTGGGATTTTTTAGTTTATTGGTTTTCATTTTGAAAGAGCAGTGAGCACTTACAGTGTTTGTACCTACACTTTAACCATTCTTGAGGAGGGAAGTCAGGACTGTCATAACAAGTCTGAGCAAAAGCAGGGTCTAATGGGCAAATTGAGACTATCTCAAATGAGCCATTTTGCACAAATATTGCACTTTCTACAGCCAGATTAATGGCTGTTAACATTCATATTGGTAAAATGGATTGTTAGCTGTATGTGAAGCACACAAAGATCAACTTTGGCGGGGGCATAAAATAGGTGGTGGTGGATCGGCCGCCCTTTATACACCCCTTCTGATTGTCCTCTCCATTGCCAGATAGGTGCGACAATGCTTGTATATATCATCGGTTGTACAGCCATTCAGACTATGCTGCCTGTTGATTACTCTGGCATGCCTTCTTTCTTGTAGTCCCACTGAATGCATTATATATTGTGATCAGGACGGTCCTGAGAAAGCATCTAGCATCACAATTAGTCAGGCGTTCACAATTCTTAGTTGAGCTATTCGGTCTGCTGTCCCAGCTTCCTTTAGCAAGAGCCTTCACGAGCACTAATCCTTTGCCAAAACAAGGTACATGCACTTTGGTATGTGGGTACCAGCAGGTAGGCATAAAACATCTCTGATGCTGTCTGATCTGCCTGGCATCTCTTCGATCATTGTGGTCTTGTTCCTCCAAAAAGATCAGTCAAGTAATTCCCACTGGGAAACCTATTTGGTGGCAGTAATGGTACTGTTGGCAAAATAAAGATGCAACACAACAGTTGGCAAATTATGCATGAGGATCCAAGTACAAGAGAAAAAATATCAGGTGCAAAGTGAAGAAAAATGGCAAATAAACATTTAACAATACTGTACTATCTAAATGAAAGTATATATACTTACAATCATCTCACAACCCTGATGAGCATTTCACATGGACATAATTATGAATGAGCTTCTTGTAAGTGCAAACATTGGGAAATTGCGTATAGGATATTGGCAATTGATTTACATATTTTAATGAAGGTCCTGCCTGTTTTAGGTGGGCATTTCTTGCCCCTGATGCTTTATGGACTGTAAATAAAGTGGTTGGATATCTGGCATTACCATCTCTGCTCCTTTTTTTTGATCAGAGTTCCCAATTCATGTATACAAATTGGGCAAACCCAATCAGTAAATACTTCCAACAACCATCTTCCTATCAAACATTTCCCCTGACTTGCATACATTTGTATTTCAAACAAAGATTGCCCAGCCACCAAACAAACTTTGACTGAATCAGTTCCTCAGTACAGGCAGTGGGAATAACAATTTGGGCCAATTGCCTCGCACTCAAACTGTGGATCTGTCTGGACAGTTTTGTGTAATGGCCATTCCCGGATAGAGACACAAAGGGGTTAATTTTAATCACCAAGAACGGGTGGGCAGTAAAAATGGTTGATTTTTGGAGCGGGACCGCATCCCGGCTCCAACGCTCCCACTTCCTGGTTTAACCCAGGTGTGTTTGGATGCGCGCGGAAACCCAGAAGTCCCATCCCTGTTTAAAGCTGGTGGGCCGATACTTAAAGGGACAATGTACCTCATTGTGATAGTTGAAGCATTTAATTTGTGTGTATAGAAATATCAAACAAATTTAACCTTACCTGTTCAGGTTTCCCATCGCTTCCAATTCACGTCAGGTGAAAGCAGGCGGGAAGGGCCGGATCCATGAGGTGAGTGCCTTTATTACACTGCTTGTGGTCTTGGAGGAGCAGGAGTGCTTCATCCAGACCCAACAAGCTCACCTGGCATGATCGGACCTCCCCCCACCGATGCTGGAAGGGTGGAATGAGGTAGGTGGTCTTTGTGATGGACAGCATATGGAGTCAGAAGTTCAGCTCAGGGTCAAATAGGATGCTGAGATTGCAAATAGTCTGGTTCGGCCTGAAATAATGGCAGGGGAGGGGGATGGAGTCAGTGGCAAGGGTACAGAGGTTATGTTGGGGCTGAAGACGATGGCTTCAGTCTTCCTAACATTTAGCTGGAGGAAAAGAAGACATTGCTATTGTTGCTGTGGCTACGATTGGATAGGTAAGAGTGGAACCATGCGAGGACAGCCCTACTGAGCTGGACAACGGAGGACAGGTGTTATCGAACGCTGCCGAGAGGTCGAGAAGATCAAGGATGGCTAATGCCTCAGTTGCAGTTACAGATGTTGATCTGTGATGTTGATTAGGGCCATTTCAGTGCAGTGGCAGGGACGGAAACCTGATTGGAGAGATTTGAACATGGAGTTGCGGGAAAGATGGGTGTGGATTTGGGAGGAGACAATATGTTCAAGGACTTTAGAGGAGATGGAGGTTGGACAGTAGTTTGTCAGGACAGAGGAATCGAGGATGTTTTTCTTTGAGCAGAGTGGTAAAGACAGTTTTGAAAGGGAGGGGTACATTACCGGAGGAGAGAGAAAACCAATTACAATGTCAGCTAGCTTGGGGGCCAGAAAGGGAAGTTGGGTGCTCAGCAGTTTATTGGGAATGGGGTCAAGGAAGCAGGAGGTGGGTCTCATGGATGAGATGAGCTTACAGAGGGCATGAAGGGAGATAGGAGAGAAACTAGAGAAAGACATGGGTTCAGGGCTCGAGCAGGGGAAACCTGGGGGAGATAGGTTTAGCTTGGTGGGCAAGGGAAGGAGGGGAAGCAACAAAGGCTGCTGAACAGATAGTCTCAATCTAAGTGATAGAGAAGCCCATGAGCTTCTTGCACTTAGAGGTGAGGATGGACGGGGTGGAGAGAGGTTTAAGGAGATGGTTTGTAATGGAGAAAAGAAGCCGGGGCTTATCTTTATTCTCGAGGATGATACTGGACGAATGGGCGGTTTTGTCAGAGTAGAGCAGAGCAAGGCCCAATTGCGCTCATGTCTGTACCCCTTGGATTTGAGGGAGCGAAGATGAAGGCCATAACAGGGGAAACAACTAGGATGGGAGAGGGGAAAGGATTTGTTGGGGTGGAGGTGATGAAGTGCTCAAGCAGATTGATGGCTGCAGAAGTACCTTGGCAAATAGAGAGCTAAAAGTGAAGCAGTTGGGAGTTTGAAAGTGGAGTTCGAAGTGTCTTAGGAGAGAGGTTTTTTAAAAATTCATAAGGCAGAACACATCGCTACACTGTTTTTCATTGTTTTCATTTAGCACGAAGTATGTACAATCTTCAAAAAGATCAGCATGTGTTTTAAATTACAATACCTTAAAGCAATTTTACGGCAATAGGCTAATCTCAAGTACAGATGAGAACAGAGTTTGGCAAAGACAGAGAGTGAACCTCGAAGGGAGTGAAACACTAACAGAGTGAGAACTTTTAACTGGGAATTTGGCGAGTGTGGGAATGAGGTACAGAGGGGGAAGGAGGTGCTAATTGGTTTAAACCGAGGAACTATAAACTAATCTATCAACTTTTAAAACTTAAATTAAAAAATACATAATTTTTTTTAAAAGGCTAAGACAAAGACTGAGCGGAGCGTAAAGAGAGACGCGTGGGGAATCAAAAATCAAGAAAAGGTCAAAAAGTCACAAGACAAGGAGGAGCACCGAGGGTAAGTCAGTAAGTAGTTAGTTCATTGGTTAGTGATTTTAGTGGTTATCGTTCTTAGTAGTTAGTGTCTTAAGTGTTTGGTTAGTGTTTTTTAGTGGTTAGTGTTTTAGTGTTAGATAAACAGTAAAGTGCCTTAAAGCTAAACAAACAGTTTAAATAATTGTTACCTAACATAGCAGGACAGCTGGGACCCATCTCAGGCACATCCTGTGCCATGTGGGAACTCCAGAACACTTTGAGTGCATACGGGAAGCTGAGAGTTTCGTGGATAGCACGTTTCAGGAGGTGGTCAACTGCAGATACAGAGAGTTCAAGCAGAGAGGGAGTGGGTGACCACCAGGCAGACAGTGCAGGAGTCCCCTGGGAGTGCGGCACTCACAAATTGTGTTGAACAGTGTTGAATAACAGCGAGGGTGTTGACACCTCGGGGGAGTGCTGCATGGGGCGGGGTGCAAGGTGCAAGGTGCAAAAGAAATGCAGTTGTTATAGGGGATATAGGAGATTTGATAGTCAGGGGGATGGACAGGTGTTTCTGCAACTGCTGATGTGAGTCCCGCATGGTGTGTTGCCTCCCTGGTGTCAGGGTAAGGGACATCACTGAGAGGGTGCAGAACATTTTGGAGGGGGGAAGGGGAACAGCCAGAAGTCGAGGTCCTCGTGGGAACCAATGATATAGGAAGGAAAAAGGTCGAGGTCCTGCATTCAGAGTTTCAGGAGCTAGGGAGGAAGTTAAAAAGGAGGTAGTAATCTCTGGATTAATCCCAGTGCCATGTGCAAGTGAGTATAGGAATAGTAGGATAAGACAGGTTAATGCATGGCTGGAGCAGTGATGCAGGAGGGAGGGCTTCAGATTCTTGGGGCATTGGGACCAGTTCTGGGGCAGGAGGGATCTGTTCAAAATGGACAGGTTGCACCTCAACTGAGTTGGGACCAATGTCCTTGTGGGTAGGTTAACTAGTGTTGTGGAGGAGGGTTTAAACTAATTTGGCAGGGGATGGGCACCAGAATGAAACATTAGGGAGGAGAAACAAGGTGCACAGAGGACTGGGAGGGACAAGTAACACTAGAATAAAGAATAGTTCAGAAACAGGAGGGATCAGACGGGGGCAAATGTGAGGCAATCTAAGATGAGTTTAGAGTGCATGTGCGTAAACACACTGAGTGTGGTAAGGAAGGTTGGTGAGCTGCAGGCTCAAGCTGCCACATGGATTATGATATAGTGGCAATAACAGAGACCTGGCTCAAAGAAGGGGAGGATTGGGTACTTAATATTCCTGGCTACAAGGTATTCAGGAAAGATAGAGAAGGAAAGAAAAGAAGGGGTGGCAGTATTGATCAAAGAAACTATTATAGCATTGGAAAGAGATGATGTAGTTTAGGGTCAAAGACAGAATCTATTTGGTTAAAATTAAGGAACAATAGAAGAGCTATTATGCTACTGGGTGTATACTGGAGGCCACCAAATAGTGAGAAGGAGATAGAGGAGAACATTTGCAGGCAAATTACAGAAAGATGCAAGAACTATAGAGTAGTGATAATGAGGGATTTCCAGTCTATATTGGGATAATTGGACAGTAGCAGTGGAAAGGGCAAAGAGGGGGAGGAATTCCTGAAATGTATTCAAGAGAACTTTCTGGAACAGTGTGTTTCCACCCCAACCAGGAAACATGTTGGATCTAGTTCTGCGGAATGAAGTAAGGCAGGTGGAGCATTTGGGGAACAGTGATCATAATATCATGAGGTTTAGAATAGTTATGGAAAAGGACAAGGAACAATCAAATGTGAAAATGCTTAACTGGAGATGGGCAAATTTCAGTGAGTTAAAAAGGGATTTTGCCCAGGTGGATTGAAATCAAAAATTGGTAGGCAAAACAGTAATTGGACAATGGCAGGCCTTCAAGGAGGAGTTGGTTCGGGTACAGAGTAGATACATTCCCACGAGGGGGAAAGGAAGAGCATCCAAAGCTAGAGCTCCCTGGATGACTAAAGATATAGAGATTAAAATGAAACTGAAAAAGGAGGCTTATGATGAATGTAAGGGTCATAATACAGTAGAGAACCAGGCTGAATATAGAAAGTACAGAGATCTAAAAAAGGGAATAAGAGGGGCAAAGAGAGAGTATGAGAATAGATTAGCGGCTAACATAAAAGGGAACCCAAAAGTCCTTTATAAACATATAAATAGTAAAAGGGTAGTCAAAGGAAGGGTGGGACCGAACAGGGACAAAAATGGAAATCTTCTTGTGGAGGCAGAGGGCATGGCTGAGGTACTAAATGAATACTTCGCATCCATCTTCACAAGAGAAGAGGATGCTGCAGTAAAGGAGGAGGCAGTAGTGATGTTGGACAGGATAAAAATAGAAAAAGAGGAGGTACTTAAAAAATTGGCAGTACTCAAAGTAGAAAAGTCACCCGGGTCCAGATGGGATGCATCTTAGGGTACTGAGGGAAGTAAGGGTGGAAATGGCAGAGACTCTGGCCACAATCTTCCAAACCTCCTTAGATATGGGGGTGGTGCCGGAGGGCTGGAGGATTGCAAATGTTGCATCCCTGTTCAAAGGGGAGAGAGATAAACCCAGCAATTACAGGACAGTCAGTCTAACGTCGGTGGGTGGGGAAACTTAGAGACAATAATCTGGGACAAAATTAATTGCCACTTGGAAAAATATGGGCTAATAAATGAAAGTCAGCAGAGATTTGTTAAAGGAAAATCATGTTTGACTAATCTGACTGAGTTCTTTGATGAAGTAACAGAGAGGGTTGATGAGGGTAGTGCGGTTGATGTGCATATGTACTTTCAAAAAGCATTTGATAAAGTACCACATAATAGACTTGTTAGCAAAATTAAAGCCCATGGGATTAAAGGGTCAGTGGCAGCGTGGATACAAAATTGGCTAAGGGACAAAAAGCAGAGTGTAGTGGTGAACGTTTTTTTTCAGACTGGAGGGAAGTATACAGTGGTGTTCCCCAGGGGTCAGTATTAGGACCACTGCTCTTTTTGATATATGTTAATGACCTGGACCTGGGTATAGAGGGTATAATTTCAAAGTTTGTAGATGACACGAAACTCGGAAAAAGTAGTAAACAATGTGGAGGATAGTAACAGACTTCAGGTCATAGACAGACTGGTGAAATGGGCAGACACACGGCAAATGAAATTTAATACATTTTGGTAAGAAGAATGAGGAGAGGCAATATAACTAAATGGTACAATTTTAAAGGGGGTACAGGAACAGAGAGACCTGGGGGTGTACACACACAAATCTTTGAAGGTGGCAGGACAAGTTGAGAAGGCTTTTATAAAAGCATATGGGATCCTGGGCTTTATTAAACGAGGCATGGAGTACAAAAACAAGGAAGTTATGCTAAACCTTTATAAAACACTAGTTAGGCCTCAGCTGGAGTATTGTGTTCAATTCTGGGCACCATACTTTAGGAAGGATGTCGAGGCCTTACAGGGGGTGCAGAAGAGATTTACTAGAATGGTACCAGGGATGAGGGACTTCAGTTATGTGGAGAGGCTGGGGAAGCTGGGATTGTTCTCCTTAGAACAGAGAAGGTTAAATGGAGATTTGATAGAGGTGTTCAAAATCATGAACGGTTTTGACAGAGTAAATAAGGAGAAACTATTTCCAGTGGCAGAAGGGTCAGTAACCTGAGGACACAGATTTAAGGTGATCGGCAAAAGAGCCAGAGGCAACATGAGGAAACATTTTTTTTAAACACAGCAAGTTGTAATGATTTGGAATACACTGCCTGAAAGGGTGGTGGAAGCAGATTCAATAGGAATTTTCAAAAGGGAATTGCACAAATATTTGAAGGGAAAAAAATTACAGGACTATGGGGAAAGAGCAGGGGAATGGGACTATTTGGATAGCTCTTTCAAAATGCCAGCACAGGCACGATAGGCTGAATGGCCTCCTCCAGTACTGTACCTGCTATGGTATTATGATTCAAATGATGGTTACAACACACTTGCCTTTATGATTCATAATATCATCTGAATCACTTGATTAGATGACTTCTTTATAACCATTCCCAAGTATCTGTTATTCTACATAAAACAGCAGCATTACACTTGGTTGAAGTGGGATCTGCTGCAGTGAATTTTCCATGTGCCATTCAGCATACAAATAGCTTTCTATTCACTTTGATTTTATGACAGTGAGAATTTACAGTATCGTTACCAACATGATAAAGGGAAGAATGCACAAAACAAAGAACATTTCAGTCAAGAGTTTTACTGCATCCCTCATTATATATTTTTAATGTCGATGAGAACAGATAATTAGCATTCTATAAAGAATAATTTGCAGCAGCTGTTTTAATTATTCATACCATGTCCTCTGCATTAATTTATCATCTGAGATATTGTTTATTAATGGAGCCACACACCGCTGTTGCTAACATGAATATTCATTTATATTTGCACAAAAAGTGCAGAGGGACATTTAGCCTACCATACTCCCAAATCCAAGATATCCATCATACATACATGATCAATATATTGTCATTAGACACGTATGCACAATTTTATGTTTTTATCATGAATGATTGCTAGTCAAATTCATTTGCATCCGAGTATGAGAGCTCTCGGCTGTAATGTATTAATGTTTTATTTGGATTATGTTTTTCTACCTTCAAAACCTTGAATTCACACTTTTATATTCTTCATTTTTATTAATATCGTAAATATGCACAATCTTCTTACTTCATTGGATAAAGACTGCAGGTGCACAATCTGAACCGATATAACTATACCCCAGCGGGCGTATAAAGGGGTGGAAAACAATCTTGATGTCAGCCGTCCACATTTTTGCTTGAAAAATTGAGCCAAGTACAATTTTTCTTTATTCACTTTGTAAGATACTTCTGAAATTCTGCTATGTGGGCTTATAGACCAAGTGGTGTACTACAGGTGTGTGCTGAGTTTGTTAGTCTCAGCAGGGATAGCTGGAGGCCAGCAACAATTGGCTTCAATGTCCTGGACTAAGTATGTGAAAAGTAAATCATTCCCAAACCTGATGTTCATCCAGTGACTCATGTCCCCATGTATGCACTTTTTCACATCAGGTGAGAACAGAATCAGTTTCTGCTGCAATGCTCACCCTGTTGATTTCATCTTCCTGGCTTCATGCAAGTCTTACATTCTACTTCAATTGTACCAGGTTAAAAATAATTTAATTTATAATTTAACTACAATTTTTTAATCTAATTATGCAAGGGCAGAGGAATGGAGGAGAGGGGAAGGGGAAGTGTCAGAGAGATGGAGGGAAGGGGAACAGAGAAGTGGCAGAGGGGAGGGGAACAGAGAAGAGATGAGAGGAGGGAAGTGGGGGAGAGTGTGAGGGTTTTTTTTGCATGAACATATGGCTTCATTTTATGCACAATCCTGTCATAAGGTTCCCTATTGTTAAAGTATTTGACGAGTATGTGACTTATCCAAGACCGGAATCAGAACGACAAAGACATCAGGACTGTTATTAGTTAGAATAGTTTTTCCGAAGTATCTGTCGGATACAGATTGATGGGAGGCATTTGACATTTGGCTGACTAGAACCTGCTAATCCAGTGGATATGTCTGATCCTAAGTATTCAAATATGGTGCGTGCCAGGAGTTTGTGTAGTGGTGAAATGACAATTTGAATAGATAATTCAAATTGACCACATGTACCAAGTCCAGGTTCCTCCTGAATTTTAGACTTGCAAAATTTAATGAAGAAAATTGAATTAAATCATTACCTTTAATTAACATATCTAACTTCTGCAGTTGCCAATAGCATTACATCGTGGTATAACACCTGACTTATACATCACGCCAATGTGGCTCAAGGGGAGAAGTACAAATAATTTAGAAACATACTTTTTAGTGATAATCATGAACCATGAGACATATGAACTATTTCCAGAAACAAAAACAAAACAACTGGAAAGAAGCCATTGCCATAAAGACCGCACACAGAGTAAGAAGGAAAATAATAGAAATAAACAACAGGCGCTCCCGATAACTGAGCAGATTTACACAGTAGGTATCTGAGCCACCCACGCCTGGAAGTTCGCAGGTTTAACCCCCAATTTGTGTTGAGTGATCCCACTTGGAGTGGCAGGAGGAGAGCTACAATTGTCCTATGTTATGGAGGAGAAAATCAGCCAGGGTTCCCATTCCCAGCGAGGGCTCACTATCCAGTGAGCCCTCGCTGAAGTGCTTGTTAATGGATGTCGGCTAAGAGCCGAATCAAGCTCAGCTGTGATGCCCCTATAGGTGACTAACCTGCTGGCCTTCACCATCAAGGATCACAAATGAAAAATAGCCACTTGGTGTCGGATCACAACGAGCATGTGTGAATCCAAACCTCCAACAAGGAATCAACACTTTCTGGAGAAGATGGAAGGGGATTAAACAGTAAGAAAAAAAATTAAAACTGATGACATTTTACAAATTTTGAAACTTTGTTTGAGGTATAATTATAGATCGATCAAAAGAGCAGTTCATTTATTGCTGTTTTAGCCTGATGAAAGGCTTGCACCAAGACTTCATTATAAAAAGGCTGCTCAGCTTCTGCTACAACCACAAACAGGCCCATGTAAAAACTTCACTAAGGATCCATCATCATGATGGATGGAAACAAATTCACACTGGACTGTGTGTCAAATTCACAAACTGTTTCAGAGTAAGTTATTGAAATGATAAAATTATAAAAAAGACTCAAATTATGAAAGACACAAGATAGGTGCAAAAACATTAGCACGTCACTGATTGCATCACTCCACATCTTTTATATAAAATGTATAGGGAGACACAGTGGCCAAGAATTTGCTGTAGCAGCTCAACAAACGCGCTCACTGTTAGTTAGACTTGACTTTGCCAGTTTAATCTCGGTGATATTTTGCGCCACAAGTTGCTGGAAGTGGGAGATGGAAACAGCATGGCGCCCTCTACAGGGCATCTGGGATCTGAGTGAACATAGCAAGCAAATGTTTATCTCCTTAACCAATCAGATTGAAGGATTGTGAAATTAACAGTGCAAGGAAGTGTGAATTCGAGTGAGCGAATTCAATGCCAAATCAGGTACAGAAAGAGATATAAGGAGAGGGAAAGAAATATTGGGTTAAGAGAGACAGATAGGAAAAGCAAAAAAAAATGTAATTTTAAATTTTATAAAAAATCTCCAACAACAATTAAAACCTGAAGGAATGAGACTCCATACTTGTAATAGTTAATTTTCAGTGCCAGAGAGGTTGACTGGCAGTAATTAACAGTTATCACATCATTAAAAGGGCACTTAGACTTGAAATGACAAGACTTAACTTTCTGTTGCGAGTTTAGTTTGTATCTACCGCGCAAATACAAGAACTTTATGGTGTTCAATGCAATTCAATGGTGAGGCAGAACAGGGAGATGTCATTTTCGTGAAGCTAACAGCGGAGCTGCGCATCTCAGACAGCAACTTTTGGATTTTCGTGTTTAACCTTGCATCTGCCCTTGCCCAAAGTTGCTGTACAATTTGTGCATAAATAACGGTGAGGGCCATTAGCCTCACCATTATTTTGACAGCAAATTCTGGGCCAATACCAAAGTGACACCATCCATTTTAATTCAGTTGGTTTAAATCATCTTTCTTGAAATACTTTTATACATAGAAGGTAGATCATGGCCAGCAGTGAGATATCATATTACATAAATGAGGCTGACTGGATAATTGATGGGAGGCAAAATCATGAGTCAGTTATGGTTAGTCTCCTGAGCTGAGAAATTTATCATATCGCACTGCTGGTCATGACATATCAGATCCACAACAGTATAAGTATATTTCCACTGGAAAATAAATTGTTTTAAATATATTTGTAGGCTTTGATCCATGCCAAGAAAAAAAACTCAGAGGAACCTTCTGGCCAAGTCTCTATCATTCTGATATATTATTGAAAATAGTATTTTTCTTTCCACTGGTACTTCTTGTCGGAGTCTCTGAATTAAAGTACAGTAGACCCCTTCATAAAGTTCTCCAATACAACCTGGCTTTTCTATGCTTCCCAAAGGAATCTTTATAAATGGGCTCTATTGTATCTTCACTCACTGCAATGTAACATTTGTAAGGAATTATTGGACTACTTTAAGGCATGATCGCTTACTTTTCACCTAAATTGACATGAACTCAAATGCAATGTAACACTAGTACACAATATCACTGTTAGGCAGAACTGTTAAAATTATGTGATGGCACAAATATAAAGCATCTCTATTGTTTGCCTTCATTTTGTTAACAACAATTGGAGATTGAATGAAAATGCAGTTCCTAGGTGATTATGTCCCATTTTAATGTGGGGTTTTCTCCACCCCAAAAATGTTTTAAGGTGTGTATTCAACTGCTATCTGACACAAAACAGGAATCTGATACATCATGTAATCTCTCTATATTAAGCTCTGGAATTCACTCCATAAACCTCATCACCTCTCTCCTCATTTAAGGCCCTCCTTAAAATCTACCTCTTGGACCAAGATTTTGATCACCTGTCCTAATATCTCCTAATGTGGTTCGCGGTCAAATTTTGTTTGATAACACTCCTGTGAAGCGCCTTGGGACATTTTACTAATTTAAAGGTGCTATATAAATGCATGTTTTTGGTTGTTGTTCTTTATATATTTCACATCTGCACGCACTTCCTGTCAACTTTTCCCATTATCAATTCTCATGTTCATATTTATAATGGAGACTACCTATATAAACTTGCCATCCTGTGATTACACCCTTGTGCCAGTGGAGAATAGGGATTGAATTATGTCTGTGCGCATGGATCCAAATATTCCCTGGCCTCTAACCTCACTTTACCTGAAGACAACACTTGGTTTGACTACCTGTGTGCAATCCATGGGATATTATTTTTATATATACACACACACACACAACTGAGAGGCAATGAGAGAGAAAATTAGAGCGATATCTTTTTAATTATGTGGCAAGATCAAAAAAAAACAGACCACTGTCTACCATAACAACCCCTTTGCCTAGCTTCAATACCAGTCAGTGCCAATAAGGAAGTAGAAACACCTCTGATATCATTGTTGAAATATGCCACCAGAAAAAGGATTCAAAATCATTAGTGTAGGTGTAAACAGGATTTTCATTGTTGCAACAAGACAAATATTTAGCTAGTGTACACAAAAATTGCATGCAAAGTTTTCTAATGGTACCACAATATTTTTTTTTCCCTGAGGCTTTAAAAAAAACTATTCCCTCACTTTAGAGAAACAGCTGCAGGCCCAAATCCACTCTTCCTCACCATGAACTTTATTACACTGCAGATGTTCATCTGGAAAAGGGATTGTGTTACAGAAAGGATGTGAGTCTGGTCAAAATGTCTGGCTGGTTACTGTACATCAAGGGAAGCTCTGTCTGCAGTAGAATGGTCTTGAGGCAGGAGTTGTATATTTAGAGTGTGGAGTTGACTGTGAATGAGAAACTAATGACCCAGTGTGTGATTTATAGACCCACAAACTGACTTATATTTCATGCAGTAAGTTAGAAGCAGGTAGACTTGCTACTGTGACCAAAAACATGAAGTGTCACATAATAGTAGCCCGACAGCCAGCTCAGCATTCAATTTCTACTCACAGTCTGACACTGGAAAGAAAATCAGTATACTCAGGTCTAAAACAAAGATTTTTTCCTTTCCAGACTGCTCACCATCAGAAATTCACATCAACGAGGAACACGGGCCATTCTGTGCCACTGATGTCTCCACAACGAGAGCTTATAAACCCCCCACCGCCCCGATCAGGAGGCTCAGTTCCCTAATCTGGCATTTAAATTTTCTCAGATAAAACAAAGAATTAAAAAGACTCAACAAAAAGTAAATTTAAGAAAGAAAAAAAAATGAATGGAAGGAGTGCCTTGGGAGCAATGAAAAAGAAAGTCCCACCTGCTCACGCACTAGGAAGTAAATGGAGCCACATCCATTTCCTTGCACTCATACTACCAGCTCTTCATCTTCATCTTGAGTTATGTCACTGCTGAACGTCATCAAAAATGCACGGACTAATGGGCAAGAAGTGAGATGAGAGAGCTGGACAAGGTCACATTTTACTTCCCATAAGATGAAATGCCTTATGAGTCCCTGGCTGAGAAGTGACAAAATTAATCTGATGCAGGTGTTTCATACAAAGGGCAGTCGAAATCTGGAACTGTCGCCCCCAAAAGGCTGTGGATGCTGCGTCAATTGAAATTTTCAAGACTGAGATCCATAGATTTTTGTTAGGTAAGGGTATCAAGAGATATGGAGCAAAGATGGGTAAATGGAGTTGAGGTACAGATCAGCCAAGATCTAATTGTATTTAATGGCCCACTCCTGTTCCTATGACAGCAAACGGGACTCAAACTCATTGCAGTGAGCTACATGGCCGCAACACTTGGACAAGAAGAAAAAATATACCTACACTTATGAATATGCATATGTATCGATAATATATTGAAATTCTTGAGCTTTCTTCTTGGTCAATGCTATTTCCAGTTGTCATGAATTAGTAACTCTTCCGTAACATTAGGTAATAGCTAGAGGTGACACTTAAAGTGTAACAGCTGCTTCAACTGCAGTACTGGTTGCAATTGAGAAGATTACACTTCTTTAAGTGCTGGTATAGAACAAACACATACCAAATTAAACAAATGCTGCAATATTCAGCAAGGTCTTTATCACTTAAAACATCACTCAAAGTCATACAGATGCATTTGGTTTGATTTACATTCTAACTCTGGATGAACTACAATGGAAAGCTGTTCATACAGTTCTTTTGGTATTTTAAATTTTTACTGCATTCCTGTTTGTACACATTCACCCACTATACACACATCACAGTAAAATCTGTAAACCATGGTTACCGGTTCTATTGAAACACAAAGCTACCCAACCGGATCGTATTCTGGTTGTAATATCCTATTTATAGCTCTGATAGTGATTTACATACGGTTATAAAATGCCTTCATTTGCCATTAGTTCAGGGATAAGTACTAGCCCAGTTTTTAAAAAGCACCTCTGTCTAATCTATATATTTAATTTGTTTTGTGCTCTTCATGATGAGAGATGTCAGTGCTGGAGAATGCAACAATTTTATCACTTTAATCACCAATTTCCATACTGAGCTAACCCAGATCAGATATAATACAACCAGATGTAGAGTAAAGCTCCCTCAACAGCGTACATTAATCCCACTATCAGAAGAGCCCCCCCTACTGCACCAGTGTAATTTCTTTTTCACCATAATTTTAACCTCTCCGAGGTGAGACCACCAATTTGGTAACAAATTATAGGTCATGTTCCTTGGTCCCATTTCCACCAGAACCTTTGTTGATACTGCTCAAACTCATTACACAGAGGGGCTTTGCAGTCAGCAGACAAAGAAGACTTTCATCCCATTATTCTAGGCTACATCTGAACCCAGGACTCTGATGTGCTAACCCACTGCATCACTCTGTCCCCTAGTATTTATTACATTCAACTTTCCTACAAACATAATTGAGCATATATTGTGCTCTCAATGCAACTCCAAAGTAACACATAAACAGACAATTATTTTAGGATTATAAAAGGGCGAAGGATCAATTTCAATACTGAGGTGAACAGAAGACAGGCATCCTCTGGAATGGAACAAGATAGAAACTGATAACTAGGAACTCCATCTAAAAGAGGCAGGAGACAAAACCTCTGCATTCTACAATGAACTACTGGAATCATGACACTGACCAATTACATTCGAATTTGAAAATGAACAAGGTATTACTGTTTCTTGATTTGTGATTTATATGTGCCATCAATAACGCTCAGCAAGCCTTGTAGAGAAATTAAACACAGGCCCAATCACATGAAGTGAGAACGATACTGCCTGTGTCAAGCTCTATTAAGTGCTCATTCCTATTTTAATCTTCCGCTATGCACTAGCAAAATCTTAAATGTATTCATGATTTGCTATACCTAGTGCAGAGAGGAAAAGTTCTCCTTTATTATTAAGATGAAGGGATGTATTTTCAGACTCCTGTCCCTTCACAGATAGTATTAACTTTGTGGACACAATGGGGGTGAAATTCAACTTTGGCAGGGGTACAAAACAGGCAGTAGAGGTTTGGCTGCCCATTACACGCCCTGCTCGATTTTTCCTTCCATTGATTTCAATGGAAGGAACAATCAGGTGGGGTGTCTAATGGGTGGCCGATCGCGACCACCTGTTTTGCGTCTCTGCCGAAGTTGAATTTTATCCCCTACGTTCTTGAAGAACAAAATCCCAATTTGGTGATATTATATCAGTTGTATGTCTCCAAAAGCATAATCTTCTTTCAGTTGTCCCATAAACACTTTCGCAGTGATGAAAAAAAGACTCCGTTTGTGGTGCTGCCTGCACTGATGTTTCCTCTTTAGTTTCCAGCAATAATGCAGATGGGGTTTTATGACTATCTATGAAAAGGAAAAGCACTTGCACCAATAATGGATCCAAAAGAAAAAGAACATTTTGTATTTGCCATTGTTTCATGCCTTTCATTCCCAGCAGAAGAGGAAAAAGAGATAGGAGGAGGAGAGACAGAGTGAAACAGCAACACGAAGAGGGCAATGTCAGGTAAGAAAAGAAGGACCATATTCCCTGACCTGCTGTGTGCAACATCACAGGATATTGACCATATTTATCATATAAAAAAGATGAGTGGTCTCAAAATTCTAATGGTAGTGTGCCTGTAGGTAGGTGGTGCAGTGAGTGTAACATTATGTGACTCTAGTACTGTGGCAATCCGCCTAACATTACGTGACAAACTCCAGCATCCTCGCTCCCCATTTCATACATTCAGAAATGGCAGGTGTTCTCAAAAGTTTAACTTCCCAATTGTTTTGTAAGTTCTAAAAGTATCACCATACCAGAATCCATGAATGAACAACAATGTTATTTAATCACCGATCTTCGCCCGAAACTGAAAGCAATAGTTTAATGCCTGCATTAGTGGATTCGTGGTTAAACAACCCAAAGTAAACCTCTTGACCCAGTTTGAGCTTCCCAACATGGAATAGATCCTGCGATGTAGAATTCCTAGACAAAAAGACAAACTCGTCTAAGAAAATCTTTTCAGACTGGTCCCCTCACTGGCTGCTTCCCTGCTATTTATGGTCAGCTGTGCATGGTATGGTCAATATTCTCAGGCGCTTGGAAGCCAAATCACAGGCCCTTAAAAGAACTGCTCAAGAAAAGGTAATTTTTTATTTTCACATTGAATTTGCTGGCTGCTGCTGGCCCCACTCATCTCCCCTTCCCCTTCCAGACTCTGCTTACCACCCAGGACTAGTGAGCTGCCTCTGTGGCCGCGACTGTCGCCCGCAGCTCACCGGTAAGAAACAAATGGACCAATTTCCCTTGGTCCTGCCGCCATCTGCTTTAGGCGTGTGTGTTGCACTGGGATCGTGTTCCAATTCAAGCTGGTCCAATTTCTAGACCTTTATATTTTAGTACAGGGGATAATATTTAATAATTTTTGTTTACTGTGGACTCTTTGGGATCGGTTTTGACTCTTGTGCAGCCACTTTGGTCGGCCGCCCATTTCGTCGGCGAAGAGGCCCTCACGCCTTTGAGACCTCGGCCTCTTTTAAATTTGGCAGGCTGGCAGCGGGTGCAACAAACAGGCGTCCTGATGCAACTCACCAGGTTGAACCCTCACGATCGGGCCGGGATGACCACCAACAGGATAAGTTGCAGGGGATGGGGAGGGTCACAATCGTGGAGGACGGGGGTCCTGGGGCAGCAGCAACCCAGATTATTTTTGTGGGCCCCGGAGGAGCACGCCTGCTCTCCAGGATCCACAAAAATAATTCAACATTTACCATTGGCGGGCCTCTTCGATTCCATCGGCACAGGCCAATCACATCCAACCAAAAATGGTATGTGGGGTCCTGTTTACATTATAGGACCATAAATTCTATAATAAAAGGGGCCTATCGTCTGAAACAGGTGGACGGACGCTTTGGACACCCAGTGGTGGACCCCTTTCAAAATGGAGCCAGCTACATTACTAGTGTTAACGGTGCAGTAAGGCTACCCACCCCATTATCGCTAGGCAAAGGCATTGAAAATTGAGACGTGTGGGGTGATAGTTTATATTTTTTTAATTATAGATCCTTTATATATTGGCAAGAGTGTAATAATTTTTTTCTAATATATTGGTGTGTGGGATGTATTTTTAAAATATTTTTGCTATTGGTGCTTAAAATGTTGGTGCGTGTGTAATATTTTTATATTTCTGTCATTGGTTCTTTATATCTTATATACCATCCCTTTTATTTTCTGTGCTCCACCTCATTACCTCTCCATCGCAACTATCACCAGGAGGCTGTGCAATGCCACCAGAAATTGACTAGTCTATACACACACGCACTTATACATTTATAAAACCATTAAAAGGACATGGCTGTTTGTTACATGTGTCATTTTTACTGCTGCTATATCCATTTTATGGTGTTTTACAAAAAATCAAACAGACACGGGATCTCCATTAATGGTGCTCATGTTTCCATATTGTGTGTTTGGATTTCTTCCAAAGGGTCATATGACTCCTTAATTTATCCTAGTCTGAATATTCTGTCTACAGACTGAATATAAAGGCTTCTTCCTTTCACACAACATTCCCCTCAATCTTCCAAATTGCCTTGATCGCGGTAACATTACAGTCTGTCTGGAATTTTATGAACTAATATGACTGCTGCAGTTTGCCAGATTATTGTGGTGGATGTTAAAATGAATCAGGATCCTGTCAGGTTAGTAAGCTATCCTGGTGATGTATCTATCTGAAAGTCTTTTTCGCCTTTCACATATACAGCTCTGGCAGCAAATGTTATTGGCCCTACCCTCTTTTTAAAAAGCTAAAAACGGCAGGTAACTATTTTAATGGTGACTAGTTGAAAAAGAAATTGTATTTATGGTTTCCTCCTGTTTCAGTACCACTTCTGTTGTTCCTGTGATTTTCAGTTCCTGTCACATTATCTTGCATAATTTCAGCCATCTGTGAGTGCCTTGATCCAGGATGATTTATTGCAGGATTATATCAACGATATTGCATGCATGGCTAAAATTCATCAAATTCTCAAATAAATGAACTGAGATGAAAAGAAAAAAGGAAAAGAAGACACAGGAAACACAGGGAAATAAACAGAAATGCAACGACTAAAAATCAAAATTACTTTTTTTTTTAGGAAAACATGGAGATCGTTGTCTCTAGGCATTTGTGGTCAAATTAGTAATCACGTGCTAAAAGAATGGGTTGCATCAGGAATTTGGAAGTTAGACAAGGCTGCACAATGAGAATTTATAGTTATGAATAAATTGTTTACAAAGCACAGCTCTATTACGTCTGCTGTTCCTGGGACAATGCACTGTTCCGTACAGGCCAGCGCTTGGAATTTCCTCCGTGGACACAACCCGGAAGTTAGACCCGAAAATGTCACCATTCCCGTGGCCATTCAGCCAATGTCTAGTTTCGCTCAAATTTCCTGCCAATCTCATTATGCCCAAACTTAAAATGGGCGCAAATCAGCGTAAGCAATTGGGGCCCAAGGAACATACAGAACTCACACCATAGATTCCTTCTTTAAGTATGAAGATTAAAGCTTTAACTCATTTAACCATTAGGCATGTTATGCACAGCATGTTTAAGAACCTGCAAGCGAGGTAGATTTTTAATTTTTACCGTGACTTATATTTATGCCATGAAAATGCATTCAAAGAAACAGAAAATAGAGAGCAGGTCTCAGTGAGGATAAATTAAAAAAACGCTCACAAAATTGCAATAAAACAACAGAAAAGTGATCTGTTTCCTGCTGCACCTGAAAATCTGGTCATAATTTGAAGAGAGCCTCTGAGCAAGTGCAATTGCAGAAAACCTGTGTGTAAGGCTCTGTAACTTGGGGCTGGGCCTTTATTCTGGGCGGAGATGCGTTCAGGCGGAGGGATCGATGGACGATCATAAAAGATCGAGGAGATTTGGGCATATTGTACATACGCATGTAACTCACTTACACCCAAAATTCCACAACCTTTTAGGCCGTGTATTTGATTTGCACCCCAATTGCATGTGGCTCTGAGCACAAATACGCAGGAAATTCCAGGCCCACATGATGATGCAGTCTTTTCCTTTAAACGTTACCCTGTTGAAAAAATAACATATTGGTCGTCTATTCATATATCTATATAAATAAGTTTGGTATCTAACATATGTCCATCACACCTCAAAATATCACACTTGAAAAACATCACACATACAAAGTGTATGTCACACTTGCCACAAATTAATTGCAACACAAGAAAACAGGAAACGCAGGAGTAACTTTTTTTTTTAAATTGAAAGGTGGGGAGTATGAGGCACAGACTACTGGTATGGGAGATGGAACAAGAAACCTTAGTTTCAAGAAGGAACTAGACAGGATCTTGTCCACAAATGGGATTCAGGGTTATTATAAATGCAGTAAGGGAATACTCTGGATAGGTGGGCTAAAGGTCTTCGGACTGAAACTGTTACTATGGATGTAATTTTAACCCCCAAGAATGGGTGGGTTGGCGACAGGTGGGAGTTGAAAATAGTTGTTTTTTTGGGATGCAACCACAAAATTTTCGGAGTTTGCATTCCCAGTGGGAAGCCTGTACTTTAGCCCACGCTACACCTGCAAGTGGAGCCGGGTTGCGGTCGCGACCCAAAAAACAACTATTTTCAACACCCACCCGCCCTCAACCCACCCGTTCTTGGGGGTTAAAATTACCACCAGTCACTATTAGCTGAAGTAACTACTATTTGTTAAGTTCAGCATGCTGATTTACTCAAATTTAGTCAGGTAGGAAAACCTACCAATCACAAATCAGCAGACAAATAGGAAAAACTACTGAACAAAATTACTCAAACAACATGAATGTTCTTAGGTAGCAATCCCCCCAAGACCCCAAGCTTCAACATCTTGTGCTTCCTCTGGCCACTTTATGAACCATCAGTCCCACATTCTCTTTTCAGTTACATTTACAATTAATGTACTTTCTGCTGGAGTCAGGAAGAATAGCTTACAAACGGCAATAGCAACAGTGATCTCAAACACACCCTCTCTACAGGGAATGAAATCTAGATCTCGTTACTTTTTGCATAGCTCCTTGTTCAGACTTAGATGTCTTAAAGAGCACTGTGGACCATACGAAACAACTAAAGTTTTTTTTTACATTTCTGAAAACAATTACTGTCAACTGCAGTGAATAACTACTGTTACAGTTCAGGCTTTTTCCCAGCACTCAACTCATGTTTACTGTAAAAAGGCAGCTTCCATAAGCATATCCATGTCTTCAATGAACAGAAACTAGTACCCTATGACATGAATGGGGTAATTTACCACAGGACTAATAATTACCCTTTTACCACAGTATTTTGTACAGTGATTACATGGGCTATCCACCATGTTATCCTGTCCACTTCAAAGTGTAAAAATTCACACTAACAGTCTATATCATGCAGGCTAAAACTAATTGTCTGATTTATTTGCAAATGAGGTAATTACACTGAAGCAGAAAACACATACACACATAACAATTAACCAGAAGCATAGAACTTAACTTACATAACACTACTTCAAATCAATAAATTCCAGAATCTTTTAATTGATGAGCTGCTATGTGATTCATCACCACCTCTTCTAGGAATAGGCAGTTAAAACAGGGAAATGGAGACACAGCAAAAGTCCATATCTCTTCTGTTTTTTTCTGGGTATTAAAAGAATAGATTTCCTCTGAAGATTGAAAAATATATTTCTCAATAGTCAGGTAATCAAAATATTAATCATTTCTGCTACTATAGGAGATAAGGTATAAACAGCAATCTCTTAGCCTTTTCTTGAATCTTTTCTCTGAACATCTGGTTGCAACAGAAATCAATTTACATGTCTAATGTGAATCTTACATTTTTGCACCCATAAACATTTGAAAGATCTGATGGACTAACCAAACAAACTTGGCATAATTAGTCTCTGATCAGGCAGCCACACCAAGACAATGGCTGGCTGTCTCCCTCGGAAAACTAATAGCTAATCCCTGACACCAAGACAAAATAACTCAATAGAGGCAATTATACTAGTCCATGCTGCTGGTGGGAGCCTCACCCACTGGCAGTGGGAATCAGAAATTCGGGTTTACACTGCTCGCAATTAAAATGTTTAATTAATGGTAAAATATTACATCATTCATAATGGTCAGGGAATTGAGGAAAAGGAGAGAATTGAAAATGGGTATCACAGTTCAGGATTCTTTGGACATTTTTCACAGAGACTTGGACATGAACTATTTTAAGATGTGTTTCTTTTAAACCAAAGGGCTTGCTGTGTCAGCTGTGGCTCAGTGGTTGTACTCTCAGCTCCGAGTTAAAAGGTTTTGGGTTCAAATCCTACTCCAGAGACTTGAGCACATAATCCAGGCTGATGCTCCAGTGCAACAACGAGGGAGTGTTGCACTGTTGGAGGTGCCGTCTTTTGAATGAGACATTAAACCAAGGCCCTATTTGCCCTCTCAGGTGCATGTAAAAGATCCCCTGGCACTATTTCAAAGAAGAGCAGGGGTGTGCTCCCTGGTGTCCTGGCCAATATTTATCCCACAACCAACATCACTAAAACAACAGATTATCTAGTCATTATCACAATGCTGTTTGTAGGACGTTGCTGTGTGCCAGTTTGTTGCTGCGTTTCCTACATTACAACAGTGACTACACTGCAAAAGTACTTAATTAGCTGTAATGCGCTTTGGGATGTCCTGAGGTTGTGAAAGATGCTATATGAATGCAAATCCTGCTGCTTCTTCTTCTAAATGGGGTTAGCTTCCTAAGACAGCGCATGCTGAGCTATGGACTGGTAGGTAGACTACTGATAATTACAATACGAGATGGGAAGATGTTTCTCCGAGACCCAAACAATGGACAGTTCATTAGCCATGTCTGGTTATTGAGACAGACACTTTGCAAGTTGCTGTTGGAAACCTTCTGTGATCTCTGTGGGGGCTGTAAGAGAGGCTTCTAAAAATCAGATTGCAGTCATCAAGAGGGGGTTGAACAGTGGAAGGCTGCAAAGGGAGGAACCACTTTCCTAGCCAGTAAGACAGGGTAGAGAGAGATTGCACTTTTAAGTTGAGTTCGACAACCCAGCGCTATGGGCAAGTGCTTGCATATTTTTGTAACAGTACATGAACAGAAGTTGTACCAGTTGTATCAAGTGACTCTCATCAATCTCTGTGTTTTACCTACTGTGAAATAAAGAAACTTTTGATTCGATTGAAATTTCACCTCACCCAATGTTAACTCGGCCTGTCTTCATACAGATTGAAGGAGTGCACAGAGATTCAGTCCAGAACACAATGGCGTGTCATTGTTGCACAGTGAAGCTCCCTTGTGTTCTGGACCAGAGGCCACTACCACACTATTAGATATAGAGCAGTGGGAGTCAACTTCTGCTTCAAAAAGCAGACCACTTAAGAGAGCAGCTGAACTAGTGTACATCATCTCGGTAACCCCAAATTCATAACAGTGGGCGTAGAGAAACACCTTACTACACCTCCGTGAATTTTTCAGTGTTCAGCAATGTCTCTTATTGCACATTTGCTTTGTGTAAGTAGTAGCTATTCAAATGGAGGCACTGACCTTCCAAATGGGCTCCTCCCCACATATAAATTATTCACTTAGAGGTATGCATTAGTAAACTACCAAACCAGTACTATTCAATAATCACTGTACATCTGCAAAGTGGCACTTTGCTGAGACTCAAATTATGGGAACTTCAATTTCCAGTAATTGACCTGCAGACAGTACAAGAATTGCAGTCTATTGCTGTTGATATTTTTGACAACATGGATTTTCTTTCCTTAATGGCCACTTAACAAGCAAGGTGAAAGACATCATCAACTCCTCCCAGACATGAGCCATAATTTTCAGCTGGGGCCTAAGTTTTGATGGAAGGTGGGCAGTGCATCATTAGCACACTCCTGACCATTTATTTGCTGCTTAAAACCTACCCCTTCCTGTCTGAATACTCCTTATGTGGTTCGGTGTCAAGTTTTTGTCTGATAACGCTCCTGTGCAGCACCTTGGGACATTTTACTATGCTAAAGGCTCGATATAATTGCAAGCTGTTGTTGTTGACTCCACCTCCATTTTCAAGGTCAGCCTAATTTACATTTGGCAGACAAGCTCATCAGTAACACCTCTTTCAGTGGGAGCTCACCTTGTAATGCCAGGAAATCTCACACTGCTGCAAGCTTTAACAACCTGCAGCAGGTAAAAAGGGCACCATTGAAGTATAGTAAATTACAGGAATGTCTTTATCTAGTTGTTGCAGCAAAAGGGCACCTTGATTTTTCAATGGGACAAGAGAGATCTTGGAGCAAGCGCACCCAAGGAGGGAGGACATCTTTTGCAGAGATGGTTGGTGATTCTGCAGATGAGTGGCCTTGGGCGCCTCGTAGGAGGTTGGTACAAATGTGAATGTCTACGACACATTTCAGCAAACTTGGCTGCTGTGTAACCTCACCAAGTTCCTTATGGTCGGAGATCCCACCATAAATTTATAATAATGCTGTGTGCTAAGCATGCATGGCACCTAGAGTTACTGCCCCTTCACACAGTCTTATAGTACTCTGACTGCTTCACAAAAACGTCCATTATACAACATGGTGCACTTTGCAGCAGGAGCTTCTCCTGCTAATACTCTTCCACATGACAAATCTTTTCATCTACTGTACCTGGGTGATGAATACTTCTGTAATCGCACCCACTATGGACTGCACATAGTCACATGTTTATCCCTATAAGTGCTTCTACCAATTTTAAATTCCTCCTCTGTTTTGTGCTATTTGCAGCGGAAGGCTGTATAATGGGAGAGACAGAAATGGCATGGGAAGAAACTCGCTGAACCTCTATCTTTGTAACCCATTTGAGAAGTCAACCAAGGACATTCATCGCAGAAAGGCCATTGAGAGAGCAAAGGATAGGGAAGTAGGAGGCCTAGCCCAAACACAGGGTTTGTACTAAACTTTTCTTTTTTCTCACCGTTTACTCACTCACTCACTAACTGGCACTATAGCATATACTGATGGATAATTAATTGCCATTCATTCTGCTGAAAGCTACATCTAGAGAATACTCCTAGAGACACCACTGTAATACATGTAATCTCTCCCTTACTCTAGCTGCGTCACATGAAGCTAAAGCAGCTCACAGCTTGCTGCAACTCTAACCGTCTTAAGCACCAGCTCAGTTCTATCCATCTGAGGGGATTTTGAAAGTGAGGTTGAGGAGAATGCATTGGGTGATACACAAAGCAGGAGTGAACAGGGGCAGGTGGTGGTAGCAGAGGAGCAGCACGAGCCTACCTTCCTGAGGACCAATTCACATCCATCATTAGCTGATGAGGACAGGGATCCAGTCTTCAGGGGATCTGCTTTAAAATAAAAGGATGCTTTCTGAGCATGAAAGATTCTGCAGTCATTACACTCTGTGCCAACCAATCTTCAACAGGTGGCAGCTAGTGTGGTGGGGTCCATTACCAGCATTGACGCACGGAATCGAAACCTTGAAGTTGACCATGGAGCATATGTCAAATCCAGGGGCATCTGCAGTGGAGGCCAGTGGAAGAGGCCCTAACGGTAGTAATAGCGTCTCTCATGAATGCTTAGACTCCTGCTTTAGCAGCCTTGAGCTACACTGTTCAGAAAGCTTTTCTTCTCCACCTTCAACAGACTTAAAGAAAATAGGAAATTCAGGAGTAACTTTTTTTTAATTAAAAGTACGCGGAACAGATTACTGGCAGGGGTGGTGGAACAAGAAACCTTAGTGGGTTTCAAGGAGGAACTAGGCAGGTTCTTGTCAACGAATGGAATTCAGAGTTATTATAAATGCATCAAGGTAATAATGTGGATAGGTGGGTGGATGGACGGACCAAAGGTCTTCTCCTGCCTAAAACTGTTACCGTGATTTTTACCTAAGTTTGTACGGTTGCATTCACGTTTGCAAAAATGAAGACCTGGAAACACGAAGTCACACAGGCCAAAAGCCCCCAAGTAAAATCTCAGCTTGGGCCAACTGGGATTCTACAATTGGCGTCAGCTTCCTTGGGCTATTGAAGGAAAAAAACAAAGTCAGGATTCTCATTCCTGATTGCTACCAGTGACTTCTACTGGAAAGTGTGTTCATATCAAGTGAGAACAGGAATGGACTGAACTGTGATGCCCTCAACAGTCAAACAACCTGCCAAAACTCACTCTGCAAGTTCACACATGAAGAGTCAGCGGTGAGCAAAGTAAACGAGGACTCAACATGGGTTAGCTCGTTCAGCGGAGGAGAGGGCTGTGGATACTCAATCGTTCACTATATTCAAGACTGAGATCAATAGATTTTTGGACACTAAGGGAATTAAGGGATATGGGGAAAGGGCAGAAAAGTGGAGTTGAGGTAGATGATCAGCCATGACTTTATTGAAAGGTGGATCAGGCTCGAGGGGCCATATGGCCTACTGCTGCTGCTATTTCTTATGTTCTTAAAGTTGGAGATAAAAAAAGGATGCAAGAGAAAAAATTCCACAAGGGAGCCAGTCCTATTAAATTCCAAAAGGATTAACCCTAAATCAGTTTTTTTTTAAACTTTAGCCTTTTAAGAGGAGCCTTAATGCCAGTTGAAACAGTTAAGAGGAATGTCAATGTTCATTCAGTTGAATATTTTTGTTTAAACAGTGTCTAGCAGCTGCATCATTGAGGAACTGGATAGTAGAAATTACTGAGTTCAAAATGGTGAGGAAGCTGACTTAACATGCACATTATAATTGACAATATTACTGAAGAACCTTGGATTAAGATTACCCACTCAGATATTAACTCAGCTCCCTCACACTGTCAGTATCAGCTATTTCTCCCGTGGTGTAACCACTACTCATAGTGTGATGACGCTAATTCTTTTAGATGGTTAAACTTTTTCTTAAAAGGATACTGATCTTCTCCAATAGCTCAGTGACCAAATGCAATATGTGCAGGCAGATGGCAGGTTCAATTTCTAGTCCATGCTGATTTCGCTGATAGCACGTACTAAGGTAGGGATACCATCACTACAATAGGAAGAGGGAAAAGAAAACAACCAATACACCACCACTAAGGGCAGCGATCCTTCTCCTCATCATTCTCCTGAAAGTGCATGGGTGCAATGAAAAAGCAAGGATAAGAACAGTCTAAAAGGTGATGGCCCCCATGAAAAAATAGCCCACTGATGCACACTGTCCAAGTTCAAGTGTAAAGTCAAGCTGCACAGGGCTGCTGCTGATGAAGTACCACTTTCAGGAGAAGAGTTTCTGTTGTTTGCATTCATATACACAACTTTTGCCAATTGCAATTTCTTGGATTGGGATGCTCAGAGTTTGATGTTCTCGTTACTGCACTTCAAGTACATATATCTACTAGATTCCGGTTGTTCCAATACTATTAAATCTTTAAATCAGGTTATTACTTAAGTATGACATAACTTTTGCTTCTAATGGAATTAGCATCACCAATGTTTTTTTTACATCAAAGCAGTGTGTAGAGCAGCAAAAGAAATTAATGTCATTATTCCACAGCACTGCACTAAGCAAACCATTTTTCATGAGCCAGGAGGAAAGGAAAAAGCATCATTTTTTGGGCATGATGTTAAAAACTGACACCACCAAATATGGTATCATTTATTTTTATAAATTAAACCTCAGATAATTGGCCAATAATTCTTAAAATACAAAACCATATAAAAAGTGTTCTGACCTACTGGCTTACGGTGACTAAGTTAAATTCCATTATTACATGGAATTAGAGGATTTGTACTAGTGTTTTGGGGGCTGTTCTCAATCCACTTTTCCACAAAACCACAAATCAAAGACCTTGACAATATTAATACAAAAGATGCTGCAAATGGAAGGCAAAATATAACCACAACACCATGGGAACCAGAGGGTTAAATACCAAAATCTTAACAAAAAGCTCTTTGTTTATACTAGGCTTTAACATGATTGCTTTACAAATGAACCCCTATTACATTATTTTCCCAGATACTGTGTTTACTTAAGCAGCTTCTTGAAGTTCCTGGTAAACAATAGCAGTCATCTATCCAAACACAGGACCAGCAATGACCCATTGCCTTGGCCTGCTCTGTACAACCAAGTCTGAATATGGAAATAGAGCAGCTGTGCATGGCAGCTACAACATTAACACAGTACATCACCATCATGTCAACTGTCAGCATTTATCTGAAAAATGTCTTTAACTCTTTGGACTCATTTTCATTACTGACAATTTTCCACATGGCGCATTGCAAAAATCAGATTTATTATGAGTCTCTTCATTATCATTCAGTCAAGGAGAGGCTGGGGATAGTTGTCTTTTTATTTAATTAAAAAACACAGGATGTTATTGGCTAGCCTACACGAACTGCCTTTTAACTAGTCACAGCAGATAACAGTTAGCCAACTACTGATTTTTTATTATTTGTGATTCGTGAGAGATATTGCTTTTGTACTTCGCTGTGGCAAATTTAAGAAAAGCTTTCCCAAACACTCCTATTGCTAATGTGCCACTGCTTTACAAAAGCAAAAATCAAACTAATCAGCAGTAGATATCGATCATTTCTCTTGCAATGATATGACAGACAACCATTATCTGAGTAGAGTTTTAATCTTAGACATTACCATGCAGAAGACATGGAAATGCCAGGTCACAACATGCTTCATTCACAAAGCAGACAATCAAATGCAAGTATAAAAGGTGAATGCCCTATTTAGCACCACTGCCCCTCCCCCACAGTGTTCTATGTTCCCAGCTTGCTCCAGTTACTCCATGACATTAAAAACAACAGAGTCCTAGATATTCAGCAGCCAGATATAAGAGGTGCATATATTAAATATATGTGAGACACCAGTTTAAGATGAGACTGAAAACAGAACAGCCTTGGGTACCCATTAGTTATTCTCTATTCACCGATAGATAGATTGATAATCCTTCATCGTCTTATCAGTTAAAATCCACACACAATAGTGATACCAGGATACTTGTTATGACGGTACACCAAATCAATCAGACACCCACAGTGGAGGCAAAATCGCTCCTGTTCAGATACTTCATCCTCTATAGACAAGAAACCTAATTTAGTAGCTCCCCTGATGGATAAGCACGTGAATCTTGGGCCGAGCCAAATAGACCAGGAAAGTCCCAACTTGGTCTGGACTAGAATTGGCCTCAGTGCCCCTTTGTTATGGAAAGGAAAACCAGGCAGGGTTCCTGGTCTTGATTGCTATCCAGCAACCACTGCTGGAAGACCACATGTGTGGGGAGTTGCTGAGAATAGTCTCTGCAGTTGAATAGCTGTTGACACTCAACATCAAGGATCGTATGTGAATAACAGTTAGTTAGCCAGGTATTAGAGGATGCCCACTGCTGTGGAACCATACCCAAGGAGTAGTCAGTGAATATAGAAGAGTGGAGGGACAAGGAGAAAAAATGTGAGGAAAATAAACATTTTTAAAAATAGGATTGGTTTTGCCCTTTCACTCTGTTCAAGGACATTATACTAGGGTAAGCTGCAGAGCTGATTCCTAGGGATGAATTTGATTTATTGAAGAGATTGTTTGCAATATTGTCTGTAGGAGATGGGAGGATTAAATATCCATCATGGTAAGTATTATGTTGTCACCAAATTGGTGTGACAATACTACACTAGTAGCACGCTAGGAATTGGACCATCTCCTACTGCAGCAACAGGGTTTTTCCAAAAAAATGTTTGCTCAGTTCCAGATATCAACAGCAGCCAATTATCTGAAGTCATCCACCATGCACTGTAATATCAGTAATCTATAACTAGCTATGTAAAAAGTCCCAATGCTTAGGCATGGGGTAATTACCAAAATATTCTGGCTCTGAGAAAGTTCAGATCTCTAAATAGACTTCATACAGTACCAAATCTACAATCTTGAAGCCAGTTGAAACTGGGCTTGGCATTTAATACTACCCTTTCTCCTCCCCGCGGTTTTAAATTCAGTTCAACAGTTCCGATAGCTTAATGGGTAAATGCATTGCCTGTTTTGGTACTAATCCATAAAGATCAGTCATCAATGGAAAAAGAAAAAATTGTGAGAAGTGTAAAATAGGCTGCCGGTTCACTGTCACCTGTTTTCCACCCGGCGATAAAAGTGAAGATTAACCCCTTGACGTGCTCCTAACACCCACCATCATCTTGCACGAGAGAAGAGGGGAGAAAATGAAATAACATTTTGAAAGAACGTCACTGGAGCAGATAATTATTAGTCCTCTGTCAGTCTCCCTTGTCACCCTTGTAGTGATCCAAGCAGAAAATTAAAAATTGAAATTTTTAAAAACATAATAAAAAGATTTAAACGTCCAGCCAACATTAACTACATTACTCTCCCTATCTGCAGTAGGATATGGAAATGCTGAGTGCTAAGCATTAGTGACAAACACAGCCTTGTTATTTGCATGATGCAGAGTTTTGCATATATGACAGAATAACATACACAAGTGTGCTGAAAATAGCACGCTACAGGCCACCATTACCTCACATAGGTATTAACAGTGACAGGTTGATTATTTGATTAAGGTGCCTTACTTTGAATTGTTCAAGCTGCTTTTAAATTTGCTTTAGTAGGGTGCCAGGGCCAGTGACTCCCAACACACAGGTCCTGTGCATCTAATGGCAACCCAAGATAAACAAATTTGCTAAGGTCAGCCACTGGGACGATCTGGTAAGTATGAAGGTCTTCCCAGTACCGAGCCTTAGCGAATCCCACAAGTTTACTTTGGCATTTGCTGCAGGTTGTCAGGAGTGGGCAGCCCCAGAATTCCATTATATTCAATGGTAAGGCAGCAAAGGAAACTACCCGGTGACATGCAACTAGTGGCTGTAAGAAATTTACTGACAGTATGGAGATAATTTCCAACTCTGCTGGCTGGGCGGTAACGTGGCAGAGCCGAGCACCCACTTGTTACAGAACCCGTCTGATGTTCATCCCATTGATTTCAATAGAATGAAAATTAGACGGGTTCTAAAACGGCTGGGCGATCGGCTCTGACACATTACTGCCCAGCCAACAAAGTTGGAAATTATGTCCTTTAGGGTAGATTTTATCTACTGGGTGACCAGTTGACAAAGTGGGTGGGCCAGCCTGGGCCACACAACGGAAGGTCCTGGAAAAAAATGGTGGAGTGGGAATGGGGCGGTTTATCTACTACATCCATTTTAACCCCACTACTGCCCCGTTTCCAGCAGGCAGACGGAGTTAAAGTCTACCCATATGTGTCTGAACACATTGTTAGATGCTGCCATCTTTAATTCATTTTTGTGAAAATAGATAGTTTTGATCATAAACATATTTTAGATGTAAAACTGAAAAGTAGGAATTAGACGTTTAACATTTTTGTGATGCAAGTATCTTGCAACCGCTGCAGAGTTTTTTTTTACACAACATAATCTCTTCACACCTGTATCAGGTCTTATAATCAAAAAACAAGAGTCAGAATTGTACACACCTATCACCAAAAACAATATAACCCAGAATAAATATTTCAATTGTCTCTTTCTGTTGCTGATGACCTTGAATATAATTGATATACTCTGCTGAATAAAAATTATCTATTTTTAGCATTAGGTGATGAAACCTTTTAGTGCCCAGAAGCCCCCTCATACTTACAAATGTCCATCCTATTTTTCTTAAAATAATTAAAACAACATTTCTTTGCATCAATAATGTTGTCACAACAGTTTTTCTTTTTCCATCTTCTTCGCCACAAGCTCTTTCATAAATATACATGAATTTAAAACAAACACTTATTTTAATTTTAAAAATGCAATTATTTCAATTTGATCAACTGAATCTTTGTTTTTGGAAGGCTGTGGAATATTGATGGGAATGTTGCTTATGGTTTATTTTTACAATTTTAAAAATATGGCTTGCATAAGCTAACATAAAGGGGATACTGTTTCTTTAAAGGGCCTCAGATTGTGATTGGAATTTGACGTTTGCCTGCAGCTAGAGCTGTTTAATATTACACGGGCTAGAGACGCAGATCCCTCGAGAGGTTAGGTGGCTGTGGTGTAATCAGGGACATCTATTTTGTTACCAGAGCAGGGCTCACAGTTTCCAAGCCTTGAACAAGGTCATTGTTGAACGCTCTAACTATGAATGAACATAGCAGTTCTTCATATTCGAAACATTTTGACTAAATGTACCAAATAATTTTAGGTTTTATGACTGCCCTTGGCTTTAAAACACAGTACTCAGGACATAAATGAGTAATAGTTATACTGCTGTGTGCAGCCACAGTCCACAGCCAATGAAAGTGTCAATGAAGGTTCACCTGGCGACGC
This sequence comes from Heptranchias perlo, assembly GCF_035084215.1. Taxonomy (NCBI): domain Eukaryota; kingdom Metazoa; phylum Chordata; class Chondrichthyes; order Hexanchiformes; family Hexanchidae; genus Heptranchias; species Heptranchias perlo. The sequence continues at coordinate 41,801,325 of NC_090334.1, forward strand.
AATGCATGTATTTTATGACGTCAGATCCAGTCTTAACATTAAAAAAAAATCTCACCACACTGTCTACCTCCTCTTTGTTTAAAACCTATTGAGCTTTGAGAGTTCCTTTTTATAGCCTGTGGCACGGGAGATGTTTTGAGGCAAGCGGGTAAATTTTAACCCCATGAATGGGGGAGGGTAGGAAGGTAAAAATCATAAAAAAGTAAAACCCGACCCCAACCTGTCTCCAACCCACCCACTTCCGGTTTTAACGGAGACAAGTTGAGGGCAGGCGACCAACCTGCTCTCAGGAGGTAGGTCGGTCAGTAAAATCCATTAAGGAGGCTGTGGGCCTCCATTTTGACAGATTTTTTATTTTTAACTCCTGGTAGCCAGGATTCCCGGACCTTCTGCTTCACGCCACTTAAGAGGAGGCGAGAAGGCCCGGCTCACAGGTAAGTGCCTTTATTGCACTGCTTATGGGCTAGGAGGATCAGGATTGTTTCCTCCAGGCCCAACAAGCCTACCTGCCGCGATCGGCCGGACCCCTTCTCCAACTCCGCCCCTGATGACCCCCCTCCCCCTTCCGTGACCCCGACCACCCCCGGTCCCCTCCAATTACCGACCTCTTCCCCCGCCACCCCCCCCCCCCCCGATCTAAGACTTACCTGCTGGCATCCGCTCCCTGGCTGCTCTCCGATCTGATTGACAGTCTGTCTGTCAATCTGGCAGGCCTGTCGGGCAGGAAACCTACGGAAAAAAAAAAAATTAAGGCGTCCTTACGTCAAAATCATAAGGACGTCCGGGAAACCTGTACTTCCGGGTTTCCAGTCAGGAATCCCCCCCACCACCGCCACCGCCCTCTTACCGGCTGCCAATAAAATTTACCCCTAGATGATTCAACATGTGACATTTCACCAAAAAAAATACCAAAAGAAAGAAATCAAATTCCGCAGCATGTTATGAATCCTACAATCATTTAAGGTGGTTTTGGAAACATCCAACTTTGTAATGATTAGTTGCCTTGTGGGTTTGAGCCAGTCAAGATATTCTGGGAGTGGGCAGTGACTATAGTACATATGAATCAGAAGTGGAGAAATTATCCCATGCAATAAAATCAGCCCAAGAACTACTTGGCATTGATCATTTCCCCCCAAAAATAACAGATAATCTAGCAGAAATTTATAGCTTAAATTGGTAACCACATAAAATAGATACTGCAGATAGATATGTGCGTGGGTCTTTTAAAGGACTGCATTTTACAGCCTGACCAAAACCTAGAAATTGTTTCATATCCTGCAGCCCAAATAAACCCGTGTCACAAACCATGAACAAAGGAGAGATTGTTGAAACAGAGTTTGTCATCCATTAGCCAAAAGTCCAGTGTTTAGTCACGATGCTCCAGGCATCATAAGTGTGGGGTGGGCTTGATGGACTAGCTGGTCTTTTCCTGCCCGTCATGTGCATTAGTTTTAGGAAGATCCAAATGCATCTTTAAAATCTGATTTAATTTTTTTAAGAAAGTATGTTGCAAATGTTTTTTCCATTGATTAGAAGAAATGTTTTCTACTTAAAATAACACTGTTTGTGAATATGTATTTTTCCCCATTTTCTACTGATGTTCTGAATTTTGGGCTTTACTTCTTCAGATGCCTGTAGCCCTCGACAATTCACCCAAGTGCTAGTCACGTGTGACCTAGACAACAAGAGTCATCCTACTGCTCAACTTTGAAAGCATCATAGCTGAACAGACTTCTGTCCTTACCAGGCCTGTAATTTCCAACAGGAAGCATTGATTATTGATCAGGGACAGTAACCCGGGTTGATTTCCCCCCCCTCCACAGTTCAGGGCCATTGAGTACAATTGTAAGCAGTACTACTCCACTGGCTGAGATCACCTAACTCAGCACAAACAAAGATCAGACCTTCTTAGCCTGCACGAGTTTTGGCGGCACTTAGGAATCTTCAAAGCTCATCCCAAAGCAAAGTCCGAGTGGGACTTTTGAGGAGAAAGAAAGATATGCATTTATATTGCGCCTTTCACAACCTCAGGACGTCCCTAAGTGCTTTACAACCAATGACGTATAGGCACTGTTGTAATGTAGGAAACATGGCAGCCAATTTGTGCACAGCAAGCTCCCACAAACAGCAATGAAATAAATAACCAGATCATCTGTTTTAGATGTTGATTGAGGGATAAATGTTGGCCAGGACACTGGGAGAACTTCCCTACTCTTCTTTGAATAGTGCCATGGGATCTTTTACATCCATCTGAGAGGGCCTAGGTTTAACTTCTCATCCAAAAGGCGGCACCTCTGACAGTGCAGCACTCCCTCAGTACTGCACGGAGGTATCAGCCTAGATTTTGTGCTCAAGTCTCTAGAGTGGGACTTGAACCCACAACCATCTGACTCAGAGACGAGAGTGCTAACCAATGTGCCACAGCTGACACCCTCATTTCAATGCTACTTCAAGACTTATATTTGGACAGAGTTGGGACCACTTTGGAGCATTGTGAATATTGGTAACACTGCTGTATCATTCAGTAACAGCATTTACCTAACTAAACCATTGGGGCAGCCTAGAATACCAAATCTTACATAAACAATGTCACTGAATTGAAGCATTTCAGGAAGGCCCAGTTCCTTAAAATCTACCATAGCTCTGCCACATCGACCGCTGTTCATACTGCTGCAGATGCCGTGCCACATTTTTGATCTTGGTTTTCATTAAACCTAAAATAAAAATAAATTAACGGCAGATAATCAATAGCAAAATTGAATTGCTGGTCACATTATCATATAAACATGCATATGTGTTTGGTAGGAAACATTACCATGGCAATACAGTCCTCTAATTGAATTAGGTTTTGAATTTTCAAGACTAAAATGTGGTCAGTTTGACATGTAGCCAGGGAAGGGGTGGTGGGGGGGATTTTCCTTTTGATTCAGTATAAATATCAGAGAAAGGCGATGTGTTTTGTTTCGAAAGAAAGAGACAGTCTGTACAAACTGCAAGTAAACTAATCCCTTTTATCTTCATTTTATCATAGTTTTTTTTTTAAATTGGTTTTACAGATCAATAATAGTTAACCCCAATCTCTAAGCATTGCTGTTGGGTTCGATCATTCCAGATGTGAAATCTCACTGCAGGAGATTCTTTAACAAAATGATTATTTGCTGCAATGAATTTAATGAATGAAACACTCTCTGCATTTAAGGTATCTGTTTAAATCCAACAGCAGCATTCCGAACAGGAAGTTGCAATAAAAACATGAGATAAACAGCTGAATACAAATGAGATTGCACTGGGGTTTTCTTTCATGACTAGTAAAACCATCAGCAGTGCATTGGCCTACAGTTACACCATTTTAAATCTGCAATCCAAAGGGCAAATGATAAAACATGAAATAACATTCAAGCAAAGTGGCCTTGCTACAAACACACAGTAAAACGCAAGTGCTATTTCTGTCAGGCGTGATTACATCAAGATCTTTAGAACATTGCAGCTTTGTGTCTTGTGGCGAGGTGCAGAGTGAGTAATTCCCCAAGTGGCCAATAAAATTCTAGTAGCAGTAAGGTATTGCAAGGACACCCGGTGTGCAGCGTAATCTTATTACATGGTTAGTTTAATTTTCAAGCCTTCTGCAATAGGGAGGAATCTTTCTGCAGCTCGTGAGCTAGACATGCATTTAAGATCAGAAATGCTCACCAAACCTGGGCAAAAAAGCAGAGAATTATTAACATTTACATTGCTATCTGTTTGGTGGGGGGAGAGGATGCTTTTTAGAATGATAGAATGGTTACAGCACTGAAGGGGGCCATTCAGTCCATCAAGTCCATGCCGGCTCTATGCAAGAGCAATCCAGCTAGTTCCACTCCCCCGCCCTATCTCCGTAGCCCTGCAAATTTTTTCCTTTCAAGTACTTATCCAGCTCCCTTTTGAAGGCCATGATTTTTTGTTTATTTAACATCCATCTGGTGCCCCATGGGAAGGGAAGGCAAACAACAAGATTATGACAACAGCTGAGTTACAGAAAACTATTAACATCACTTCTGGGGGGTGGGGAGGGCAGGAGGGGTAATTATTCAATAAAATCAAAAAAGATGACAAATGGAAGTCTACATGATTACGTTTTTGAAGTGCTTAAAAACATAAGCCTCGATTTTAACCCTCTTCCTCACCTAATGAGAACAGGGCATGCGAGGGGTTAAAATATCGGTAGCGTGGCACTCACCAGATCCACACTGCAACACTCATATAAACAAGCCCGTTACAGGCAACATTTGAGGCCGGCGCCCCAGGCAGGTGCCAGCCTCATTGAAATTCAAAAGTCGGGGCCTGATGACGTCAATGAGACCTCAATGCTATTTTTACTTTGTGTCATGAGGTTGGTGCCTGATACCGGCCTCACCAAGAAAACCAGGTGCCACAGGGAAACTGGCTCAGGAGAGGGCTGAGAAGGTGAGTTTGTTTAAACTTTTCACGTTTCCTTGTGGCGCAGGAGAAGTAGAAGTTCTCCTCCAGGCCCCACAAGGAAACCTTGGACCTCCCCTGCTCTGGGCTTTCCTTCCTTCCCCCAACTTCTGGCAGCTGCCCCCCCCCCCACCCCTCCCAATCCATTTTCCTGACTGCCTGGGACTGTTCCCATAGGTCTCTAGCTGCGGACTCTCGCCCACCGGCCTCACATTGACGCTGGGTTCGGGCCTGGTATATACAAATAAGGCCTGGGAGTTAAAATGGCCCGGGCCTCACATCGGGGAGCCGGGACAAGCCTGACTCTCTCATCCCCCTGGCCCCATGCAGGCCCCCAGTTAAAATCAGGACTATAACGACTCATATGAACTTTCCAAATCTCCCCGCCCCCCCCAAAAGTGTCAAGTGATAGCAATATTTTTGTTCCATTCTTGAAGTCAATGGACCTGAATATAGAGCGGGGCGTATAATGGGCGGCCCTTGCGATAACACTTGTTTAGCACTTCCATCCAAGACGAATTTCTCCCCCTGGGTCTTCATATACTTACAAAGCCAGGTACGTTTTTGGTCGTGCTGCTGACTGAGTGACAGCACTGACATAATACAAAAGCACCGTATGAGAGACAGAGCGAGCTCTGTAATGCAACTGGCAGCTTTTATTTTCCCCTGTACATATTATCTTACTTTTTTCTATTTTCACTGGTGTGAAAAAAAGGGCTCAAGACTGTGAAAACAAGACTCACATTTATAGAATAAATGTAAGGTATGTTCTATATCACAACATGGAGGAACGGTCTTGCGACCAAACAGCCTCATTTTGTAATTCTTAGAGAAAGAGCGCGTTTGTATGCCGAGCTGCCCACTTTGAAGTAAAACTCTTACACAGTGCGCTGTATTCATTCTATAAACAAAAAGTAAATTCCACTCAATGGCACAGTGGTCCTTTCGCAATAAATCGAAGTTAACTCTGGAATTTTCTAAACAGCGTATACTGTTTTCTAGCAAATTGTGGTCATTTTTTTGTATAAACATTCCTCTGAAAACATGCTACATATTTTAAAAGCTTTCATAACATCCGAAAACTCTTACCACTATGGCTCAGTGCATAAACATGCTACTGAGTCATACAGATCATCCCGGGTTCATTCTACTGAAGTGCCAGTGTTGCATTTGAACTGGCATCAGTGGCCCAGTTGAGGGTAGTGGGGGGAGGCAAAAAAAAGTCACCCAGGGCAGCTACTGCTAATTTCTACTGAAGTGTCCAACTATAATTGCTGAGTGGGTTGGGCTTGGCTGCGATATCCCCTCTACCCCCCCGCCCCCCCCCCCACTTTATTGAATACCCTGCTGAGATTCAGGAGATAATTTTAACCTAACTCACCGGGCAGGAAACCCACGGGATCGGTTGGAACGCAGTTTTACACCCCGCCCGATATTACTCACCATTGACTTCAATGGAGAGGAAAATCAAGCCAGGTGTAAAATCAGCTTGCACCCAATCCCGTCAGTTTCCAAGGGATGGGTTACATCAAAATTGCCCCCTCACTGTCTCAGCTTACACATGAAGAATGGCCATTTGGGCAAGGTACTCGAGATCTGCCATCTCCTGTGAACTATCTATCCAAGCTAGAGTGAATGCATTTAGGATAGGGGTCAAGGCTCCAACTGGTACTGGGGCTATCAGCTCTTTCAAAACAGCCAAACCCAAGCCAGTCTTGACCTAGCATCACAACAACAACAACTTGCATCAATATAGTGCCATTAAACTAGTAAAATGTCCCAAGGCACTTCACAGGAACGTTATCAAACAAAAATTGACACCGAGCAAAGATGATGACATTAGGACAAGTGACCAAAAGCTTGGTCAAAGAGGTAGATTTTAAGGAGCGTCTTGGAGGAGAGAGAGGCAGAGAGGCTTAGGGAGGGAATTCCAGAGCTTAGGACTTAGACAGCTGAATGGCCGCCAACGGTGGGGAGAAGGCAGTCGGGAATGTACAAGAGGAACACAGAGTTCTCCGAGGGTTGTGGGGCTGTAGGAGGTTACAAAGATAGGATGGGGTGAGGTCATGAAGAGATTTGAACACAAGGATGAGATTTTTAAATTCAAGGCATTGCTGGACTGGGAGCCAATATAGGTCAGCGAGCTCGGGGGTGATGGGTGAACGGGACTTCATACTTGGGAATTGTGAGCAAAGCTCACTCAGTAATGATTAGCAGCAGTTATCCTGGATGTCCCAAATGTGCTGCACTGTGGGTAGTTTTGTTTTTGGACAGGAGGAGAAATAGGAAGATTTTCAGGGTTTATTAAAACATTAATTTACATCAGATTGCACAATCCCTGCATCTGTGACCCAGTGCTGGCATTTACACTTACTAAATCCAGCTCCTAGATCTTAGTGGCAGAATCGTAGTCTCACGAAAACCTGGCTCTACAATGGAATAAGAGACAGATGTTATAATGTGAGCTCCCAGAATCGGGCTCAAACAAGCAGCAGTATCAAAGCAGCTTAAAAGGACTAGGTTGTTTCCTTGCTAGACAAAGAATGCATTATTTCAGGGTGCATTTATCCTGCAGCTACTGCCTCAGGTTTCAGCCAGTCAGAACCCCATTTAAATACCTGAATGAAATTTCAAATCTTCTGCAGTGCTCACTTGCACAGAGCTCCTCTCCCAGTGATCACATTTAAATATTTAGCGAGTGCGGTGGCAGCGTTGACGTTGTCTAAATCTTTGAGAAATTTCAGGTAGTTATATAAATTATCCAGGAGGAGTAAAGGACATTTTTACAAATGGTTTGACACTACTTCTCTCTGGAGAAAGGACCTTATCTGGATTTATACCACAACCAGTGCTGAAAGTTTTAGTGTAAATGCACCCTAAGATGCTAGGTTGTCAATGGGTTAACAATCATGTCTCTGGGACAGAGCCTTGAAGAATGAGGTTTTAAGTACAATACTGTACTCAAGAATCCACGAAATATGTCTGATAGCACAAGTGAAGATCGAATGTGTGATGTGTGGCTTCAAACTATTGTGGCATCACTTCCGATAGCTACCTTACTTGAGCCTAACTTTCCCCTTCTTCTCACACCTTTAATATGCAGAGCTCCTCTCACCCATTTACCCATTGTGCATACAGGGATATAGATTGTGCAGCCCACCATTCAAGCACTAACTCACTGGATCAGTCAGCAGCTAGATGGCATCATGGATGAAAGACACCAGCACACAGTTGAAGCCAAAAGAGCGGGCACGCATTCAGGATAATTCAACAGCAGCTGGGTGCAAAGGGAGGCACTGACTCTGGTCCGAATACTGGGGCAGGTTTTTTTGGTCCTGTGCCTGAGCATAGTGGATGGCCTGGGTGCAGCTCAGAGGAAAATCAGGCAAGGAGGCTCACATGCTCGGAAGGGAGCATGCTTAATCTTTTGACCATTAATTTCAATGGACAAAATTATGGGCATGCGATCCTCCCTGACAAATTTACTCTTTGTCCTGTGTCCAGGTGATCCAATACACCCAGATCCAGGAACAGGTACAAGAAAATCTGCCCAGTGTTGCAATAGAACACTAGATTTACATGCTAATGTCATGACTGCAACTTCCCTTGAAGATACTTTTATACTTAACAGGTAAACAACCTCTGTGCACTGCTCTCCCCCTTTAGCAGTCAGCCATACTGAGCTGCATTGCTAATGAGGAGACCCAGAAGTGCAAATTCACACGAATGGCTCACTGTGTTTACTTTGCTGGAACAGTCAGCCTTAACCAGATGGCAGATTCATAGACCCACACTATCAGGAGTTTACAACATTGTCAGCTCCCTGAACATCGGTTTGTTTACACTAATGAGTGCAGCCTAAGTAGGGAGGGCCATTCATTTGTCATCAGCTGCGCTCCTCTAGTGTAAAAGTGCCTTTGGGATCTTAAATGATATAGTGCACCTGAGTCTGGAGTTGCTTCAATTCCAGAAACTAATCAACAACTTGGCGCAGTTGTCCCCCATGCCCAGTTCGTATCCCCACGCAGCAGTTTCTCTCTCTCTCTCCCCACCTCACTGTTTCTCAGAGAAAATCAAAAGAAAATGAAGTTTATGAAAATGAAAAAAATGAGCAGTCTGCTTTTCATATATATATATATATATATATATATATATACAGTGCTTATAGCTGCAGTGATATGTGCAATGATGTTTCTAATTCACAACACACTCAGTATCTTTTCTACCCAATGGCTTCTTTATTTCTTAAAAACAACACAATCTCAATATTAGCCTAGTCTCCAATCAGCATTATTTTAATCCCAGAATGAATCTATTTACTTTACCCACCAAAAATCTAGGCCATTATGTCTGAGAACTGGTCCAATCCAATTGTGTGCCTAACTAATATATGTGGTGACCTCTTGAACTCCAGCAGCTACACAGAAAGTAATGATTCTAAGTGTGGCTGTCCACAATAATCCACTTTTATTCAAGTATCATTACAATATCTATTTATTTACTTCAAGCATTTCTTTTTTAAAAAAAGACCTTCAGATTTGTGCAGTCAGTTCCCTTGCAGCAAACAAGGTAAAAACTACTGCACATCATTGTACATTGTTCATATGAGGCAAGGAATGGTTGAGGAAGTGACAACCGTAATTTCTTGCTGTAAATGGACAGTTTTAGATGGGTGATATAATTGAGGTGTTTACAATTATTCAAGGATATGATATCTTAGATAGAGAGAAACTATTTCCTCTGGTGAGGGCGTCCAAAACAAGGGGGCATAACCTGAATATTAGAGTTCAAGGGTGATGGTAGGATGCACTTCTTCACACAAAATAACCCCACCGCAAAAGCTGCTGAGGCTAGACAAATTGAAAATTTAAAAACAGAGATTGATAGATTTTTGTTAGGCAAGGGTATTAAGGAATATGGAACCAAGGTAGGTAAATGGAGTTAAGATACAGATCAGTCATGATCTAACTGAATGGCGGAACAGGTTCGAGGGGCTGAGTGGCCTACTCCTCTTCCTATGTTCCTTTCTATGTTCCTGGATGTGGTAAATATGAAGGCAGTAGCTGTCGCATCGGTTTCAGCTAGGTAGAACCCATTATACTGCCTAACTCAAATTGTACTTTTCCTGCATCAAACAGAGCTATCACGAGCTATCACGTGCATGGTCATTTGCATTTGCACAGCTCTTCACCCAGTGGTTAAAATTTTAGGCCCTGATATTCCTCCCCTTTTACCCAGCTGCAGGAAAGCAAAGCACACAGGAAAGTGCACTTGGCCTGTCCAGGCCACATGCATCCAAACTTGGGAGGCTGGGCCATTAACATGGCCTGGTTGCAGCCCTGGCACAGCCCAGTCCCCTGGCAGGGGCTTGTGCTGGAAATCAGAATCAGTGCATGAGCTGTGCGCCTGGCCACCGGGTTGTCCAACAACAGTCAAAAGGCCCAAAGGGTCCCTGCAAGAGGAACGTGGAAACTTAATTCTAACATCCACTTTGCATTGCTGCTGGGCTCTCTCAGACACTCCAATCTGAGAGGAGAGGGGCAGGGCACAAGACCGGTCTCTGGTTTAGTGGGGTTTCACTGGTCATAATAGGAGGAAGTTGAGGCTGGAGGGCCTGGAACACCGCCTATGACCTCATTTACATCATATTGCTGGATCTGCGTCTATTGTAGGCATAGGGTCTGCTCCATCCGATCGGGAAAGTTCCAGAAATCCCAGACCATTAAAAAGGGGACAGAGACCTGGATCTGGATTTTAACTTGGAGCCAGAAAGAGAGCCGGGGGTGGGGGGCAGGGAACGTGAAACCCGGAAGTGAAGTTGGCAGGTCGGAATCTGTGATCGCAACTCAATTGAAGGATAAAAATTTTACTTCCAGGTTTCACGCCCGGTAACCAGCGAGCCAGATTGACAAATCAAGGTGAGGAGTCTCGGCCATCGGGAGGGAGGTTGTGAGGGATGTTAGCCTATCGCAGGGGTCCAATTGTGGCAAGTAAGCTTGTTGGGCCTGGAGGAAACACTCCTGCTCCTCCTGGCCCACAAGCAGTGCAATAAAGGCACTTACCTCATGGTCTGGCCCTTCTCGCCTCCTTTTCACAGGCGAAATTCACGAGCCCCAGGAAACCCGTGCTGGAGGCATTTAATTTAAAGTTAAGTTAAATTCAAATTCAAATTAAAAAGACCTACTTAATGTCTCATGAGGACATTAATTGATGCTATTAATACTCACCCGCCTGAATTAATTAAGTCCCGACTGCGGTGAGTATGTTACTCGCATGCATCCAAACACGCCTCTGTTAAACCCAGAAGTGGGTGCGTTAAAATCATAGAAAATTTAGAGCACAGAAGGAGGCCATTCAGCCCATCGTGTCTGCGCCAGCTGAGAAATGAGCCACCCAACCTAATCCCACTTTCCCGCATTTTGTCCGTAGCCCTGCAGGTCACGGCTCTTCAGGTGCACATCCAGGTATTTTTTAATTGAGTTGAGGGTTTCTGCCTCTACCACCCTATCAGGCAGTGAGTGGTTTGCACTCCAAAAATCAAATTCTTTAACTACCCACCCCCCCAACACACCTGTTCTTGGGGGTTAAAAGTCCCCCCTTGATCTAAAGGGTTTCCACTCACTTTTCCTCTCTGCAGATCCTGGCAAACAAGTGTTTCCAGACGCTACAAAGAGGAAATGCGGGATGTCTAGAGAGAATGGAGAGAACTTTTTAAATCACACTGGGGTTATAGTTCATGCAGTATCAATGCCAAGAGGTGTGAGACTCCTTCAGGTCTCATACTGTTTCTCCTAATTCATGAAAGGAATCTTACAACACCAGGTTATAGTCCAACAATTTTATTTTAAAATCACAAGCTTTCAGAGATTATCCCCTTCGTCAGGTGAGTGAATAAGAGGTTCTCAAATCGCATATCTTATATTAGGCTGGGACACCATCACACCAATCAAAAGGTGTCGTTGGTGTTCAGACAGGTTAGCCACGGAAAACAGTAGGTCCCAGTATGCTGAATACACATTGTGTCAAATTACACAGACAGAGAGAAAGAGACCCAAAAGGCAGAGAAAGAGAGAGAGAATATTAAAAACAGATAACTTTTTTTCCCCTTGCTGGTGGGGTTACGTGTAGCGTGACATGAACCCAAGATCCCGGTTGAGGCCGTCCTCATGGGTGCGGAACTTGGCTATCAATTTCTGCTCGACGATTTTGCGTTGTCGTGTGTCTCGAAGGCCGCCTTGGAGAACGCTTACCCGAAGATCGGTGGCTGAATGTCCTTGACTGCTAAAGTGTTCCCGACTGGGAGGGAACCCTCCTGTCTGGCGATTGTTGCGCAGTGTCCGTTCATCCGTTGTCGCAGTGTCTGCATGGTCTCGCCAATGTACCATGCTCCGGGGCATCCTTTCCTGCAACGTATGAGGTAGACAATGTTGGCCGAGTCACAGGAGTATGAACCATGTACCTGGTGGGTGGTGTCCTCTCGTGTGATAGTGGTATCCGTGTCGATGATCTGGCATGTCTTGCAGAGGTTGTCGTGGCAGCGTTGCGTCTGGGCGTCCTATCGTATCAGGCAACGGAACCCTGTGTGAGAACCTTTCTGGATACGTCGAGGGCATCCTGAAACCCATCGTACAGGGAACCCCCAGCTTCTGTCGCAACACTACAGACTTCCGACAAAAACTCAGCACCCACGGACCAGTTGAACCAGGAACACTTCTCACCACGATGGACGTCTCGGCACTCTACACCAGTATCCCCCACGATGACGGCATCGCTGCAACAGCCTCAGTACTCAACACCAACAACAGCCAATCTCCAGACGCCATCCTACAACTCATCCGCTTCATCCTGGATCACAATGTCTTCACCTTCGATAACCAGTTCTTTACCCAAACACACGGAACAGCCATGGGGACCAAATTCGCACCCCAATACGCCAACATTTTCATGCACAAGTTCGAGCAGGACTTCTTCACTGCACAGGACCTCCAACCAACACTATACACCAGATACATCGATGACATTTTCTTCCTATGGACCCACGGCGAAGAATCACTGAAGAGACTACACGATAACATCAATAAGTTCCATCCCACCATCAAACTCACCATGGATTACTCCTCAGAATCAGTTTCTTTCTTGGACACACAAATCTCCATCAAAGACGGGCACCTCAGCACCTCACTCTACCGCAAGCCCACGGACAACCTCACGATGCTCCACTTTTCCAGCTTCCACCCCAACCACGTCAAAGAGGCCATCCCCTATGGACAGGCCCTACGAATACACAGGATCTGCTCAGACGAGGAGGAACGCGATGGACACCTACAGACACTGAAAGACGCCCTCGTAAGAACAGGATATGACGCTCGACTTGTCGATCGACAGTTCCGACGGGCCACAGCGAAGAATCGCATAGCCCTCCTCAGAAGACAAACACGGGACGCAACCAACAGAGTACCCTTCATCGTCCAGTACTTCCCCGGAGCGGAGAAACTACGCCATGTTCTCCGCAGCCTTCAACATGTCATCGATAACGACGAACACCTCTCTAAGGCCATCCCCACACCTCCACTACTCGCCTTCAAACAGCCACTCAACCTCAAACAGACCATCGTTCGCAGCAAATTACCCAGCTTTCAGGAGAACAGCGTCCACGACACCACGCAACCCTGCCACGGCAACCTCTGCAAGACATGCCAGATCATCGACACGGATACCACCATCACACGAGAAGACACCACCCACCAGGTACATGGTTCATACTCCTGTGACTCGGCCAACGTTGTCTACCTCATACGTTGCAGGAAAGGATGCCCCGGAGCATGGTACATTGGCGAGACCATGCAGACGCTGCAACAACGGATGAACGGACACTGCGCAACAATCGCCAGACAGGCGGGTTCCCTCCCAGTCGGGGAACACTTTAGCAGTCAAGGACATTCAGCCACCGATCTTCGGGTAAGCGTTCTCCAAGGCGGCCTTCGAGACACACGACAACGCAAAATCGTCGAGCAGAAATTGATAGCCAAGTTCCGCACCCATGAGGACGGCCTCAACCGGGATCTTGGGTTCATGTCACGCTACACGTAACCCCACCAGCAAGGGGAAAAAAAAGTTATCTGTTTTTAATATTCTCTCTCTCTTTCTCTGCCTTTTGGGTCTCTTTCTCTCTGTCTGTGTAATTTGACACAATGTGTATTCAGCATATTGGGACCTACTGTTTTCCGTGGCTAACCTGTCTGAACACTATCGACACCTTTTGATTGGTGTGATGGTGTCCCAGCCTAATATAAGATATGCGATTTGAGAACCTCTTATTCACTTACCTGACGAAGGGGATAATCTCCGAAAGCTTGTGATTTTAAAATAAATTTGTTGGACTATAACCTGGTGTTGTAAGATTCCTTACATTTGTCCACCCCAGTCCATCACCGGCATCTGCACATCACATCTCCTAATTCAGGTCGAGGTCCGATTCCAGTGTTAAACTGCAATTTTAGCAGCTCTGATACTAGATTTACAATACAAACGCACCCTTCAACTTGTACATACAATTGAAACGTTTGAACATGAACCTTTATTCCATGTGTACAATAAAGATAACATAATGCTGACCATCTCAGCCTTGAATATATTCAATGACTCAGCATCCAAAGCCCTCTGGGGTAGAGAATTCCAAAGATTCACACCCCTCTGCATGAAGAAATTTCTCCTCATCTCAGTCTTGAATGGCCGACCCCTTATCCTGAGACAATGCCCTCTAGTTCTAGACTCTCCAGACGGGGGAAACAGCCTCTCAGCATCTACCCTGTCAAGCCCCCTCAGAATCTTATACGTTTCAATGAGATCACCTCTCATTCTCCTAAACTCCAGAGATTATAGGCCCATTCTACTCAATCCCACTTCGTAGGACAACTCTCACCCCCCAGGAATTAATCTAGTGAACCTTCGTTGCACCGCCTCTTCGGCGACTATATCCTTCCTTAGATAAGGAGACCACAACTGTGCACTGTACTCCAGGTGAGGCCTCACCAAAGCCCTACTACAATTGTAACAAGACTTCCTTAATCTTGTACTCCAACCCCCTTGCAATAAAGGCCAACATGCCATTTGCCTTCCTAATTGCTTGGTGTACCTGCATGCTAACTTTTTGTGTTTCTTGTAAGAGGTCACCCAATTCTCTCTACACCAACATTTAATAGTTTCTCACCATTTAAAAAATATTCTGTTTTTCTATTCTTCTTACCAAAGCAAATAACCTCACATTTCCCCACATTATACTCCATCTGCAACCTTCTTGCCCACTCACTTAACCTGTCTATATCCATTTGCAGACTCCTTGGGGCCAATTTTAAAACAGAATTGCGGGTGCGTGGGACTGTGAAAAATCGGGAAAATCCCGAGCAGGTTCAGAAACTGGCTCCAACCCGCCGACTTCTGGGGTTGCCACAGACGCACATGTGCGCGCACATTTCACGAATCCAGAAGTCCCGCCGACAATTAAAGCCGGCGGGACGATAGTTAAACCACTTATTGACATCATTGATCTTGTTTAAGTCGTTAATTTTGTGGAGATTGAGGCAGGGGTGTGATTTTAATTCAACCTCAGCATGTTTCCCGTGCTGTGGGAAACACTCCATGTTCAAGGAGACGTGTTTCAGGCAGCAGCCAGTTGGACATTTAAATGCCTGTTTGACAGATGGGGATAAAAGCTAAATTATTGCAGCAAGGCACTCAGTTCTCTCAAACAAACTTTTCACTGGAAGATCTTTGTGTTTAGACTGAAAATTCTTGGTTTACACTCAGAATTCTTCTGTTTACACATATTTACCAACTTTTTGGACCCCCTCAAACTGACACCATCAGGATCGGGGGGCGCCATGGCTGCATTCAGCAGTACATCCGAGGACAAGCAACATCACCATCCTCGCCAGGCACGGCATGCACTTCCGCCACTTGCAGCTCCACAACACAGTGCTGCGTCACAGGCACCTGCACAAGAGCACAGAGGGCAACAACAGAGGGAGCGCCATCGCAGGAGGCACTACCCTCGCCACAGGGTCTATAGACCGAAGATCACCTTCCTGGACCTTTCTGAGGAGCAGTGCATACAGAGGCTCAGAGTGAGTCGCCAAATGGTCGAAGACATCTGCAGCCTCCTTTATGCCGAGCTGCTCCCGGCTGGGCCGAACGGCATCTCATTACCCGTCGCTGTTAAAGTCACCACTGGCCTCAACTTCTTCGCCTCCAGATCATTCCAGGGTACCACTGGAACACCATCGGGGTCTCTCAGTCGTCTGCACACAAGTGCATAAGGTCACCAGCAGCTTGTTTCGCAGATCCTCGCAGTACGTCAACTTCCCTTTGGATGACCTCAGCCAAACGGAGAGGGCAGTGGGATTCCACTCTGTGGCTGACTTCCCACTGGTACAGGGTTCAATCGATTGCACCCATATAGCAATACGAGCACCTCCACACAAGCCAGGGCTGTTCATCAACAGACAAGGATATCGCTCCATCAACACGCAACTCGTTTGTGACCACTGCAAAAGATTCCTTCACGTAGGCGCCAGATTCCCTGGCAGGTACCATGGTTCCTTCATTCTGAGGGAATCCAACATCCTGGGGCTCTTCCACGCACTGAGCACCCTTAAGGGCTGGCTCCTCAGGGACAAGGGATGCCCCCTGCACACGTGGCTCATGACAACTCCATCACTGAGCAACAGCGTCGATACAACGACAGCCACATCGCCACCAGGTCTATAATTGAGCATGCTATAGGGCTGCTCAAGATGCGATTTAGGTGCCTTGATCATTCTGGGGGAGCGCTTCAATACGCACCAGAGTGGGTCGCATTATAGTAGTGTGTTGTGTCCTGCACAACATGGCACAACAGAGAGGGGTGCCGCTTGAGGAGGCCCCATCCACATCTGCCATCCACATTGAGGCGGAGGGGGAGGAGGACGAACCCATAGGCAGAGCAGCAGCTCGCCTGGCTGCTCATGAGGCCAGGGAGTCACTGATATGTGAACGGTTCTCCTAATATCAGAAAGTGTTGAAAAATCCAGTCCTCAGACCACCTGGAAAGAGCAGCACCCACACCAAGCCACTCAACCCTCCCTGCACCAAACAGTCCTGCTACTACTCATACACCCACTGTAAAGTGACCCACTGGGTGGCATCAAGTGTCGCCATTCATGGTGAAGCTCATGAAAGGGCACTATCACAAAAGCCAATCAAGAATGGGCAAGATGTGGCAGTAGTGGTGAGAACGATAATATTTAATGTGACTCGGCCACCTGGAGAGGAGGCAGCATTGTGGGTACTGATTTTGGGGGGGGGGGGGGGTGGGGGGGGGAAGAGAGGGGGGCGCAACGGGTGAGATGTGGGAGCGCTTTGAGTGGTGCCCCCACTTCCATGTTCCCTTTCGCGATCGTCCCTCTCCTGGGCCAGGCCCACATCACATCTACCACTCTGCTGGACAACAGTGTGGTCGACATGTATGATGCCTTAGAAGGCCACTTCTAAAGTATCTGTCAGCCTGTTTAAGGCGACAGAATATTGTTCACCACGAGTCCGAATGGCCATTGTCAGGGCCTGAATGGACTCATTTGTGAGCCATGTTTGAAGCTCAACGAAGGCTAGCCTTCTCTCCATCGCAGACATTCCTGCACTTACCTGCGACACTGTCTCAGACAGTTACACATGTGCCAGTGACAGTATCTCAGAGATTCCCTCCTGAACCTGTGCCATCATTCCACTCATGTGGGAGTTGGACTCCTCTATCCTCTGCGCTATTGTGGAGAGTGGGCGTGGCACCTATTCCAGTACCTCACAAATGTGCTGCTGTCCCTCAATCATTCTCCTTTTAAAGGATGGCCCCCCGGAGTTCAGTATCTGCGTCCAGCGGAGCAGAACCTGGAGAGGAGTGCACCCACTGACGCGGACTCTCCACAGCTGCCCCTGCCACCAGTGTCTGCTCGTGCTCACTTGTGTGTGGTGACTCACCAGGTGCCAACCCAATTAACTGACTATTAGGATCCACTGAGGTGTGAGTATCTGCACTGGTGGATGCTCACTAAGATGTGACGATGCACCCTCAGAGGCCAGGAGCTCCTCTGAGGAATTGCCCTCTCCCGTCACTGCGGTTGCTGAATGGCCTATAGGAGAACAGAAGGCAATATTAAGAATCATCATAGATATGTCATACTGCAATGAGCATACTGAGGTGTTCAACATGGTAAGCATAATTAACATCAATTCATGTGTGATGAATGTTCAACTCGTGTCACCAGACGTTTGTGGGGTGCCAGTCTCAGCGTCCCTGACGGACAGGCACTCGAGGGTGCGGCTGATCTGCAAGGCCTCTTCCTCTGCCTCTGTGAGGACCACTATTTGTTGTGGCCCCCCCTCCAGTCCTCGCCCTCTCCCGTGCATTTTGTGCTCTCTTCTCCTAGAAAGGGAGAAAGTACAGACGTGTGAGTGAGTGAGGGTGAAGTGGCCAGCCAATGAATGCATTGCTTTGGGTGAGGCTGACCGTGAAAGAGATGCATCAGAGGGTGAGTATGTGACAGAGCCATCACATTGGATCAGGATTGGGGTGAGTGGTAGTGGTGGGGTGAATAATAGGGAGGTGAGAAAGTGCCGAGGAAGTGCAGGTAAGTTGAGATTGAGCCTTAACTGGGTGTGAGGAGTGTTGTGATGGAGTAGTGTTGGCAGTGCAGAATGAGTTGGGGGTTGGGATGTGGAACACTGAATGCAGGAGAACCAATAAGTGTACTCACTTTTGCTGACCCAGTTAGGTCATTCTGGCACTTGATCCAGGTGCGGGAGATGTTGCTGCTGCTGGTGACCTCCTCTGCCACCTCGAGCCAGGCTTTCTTGGTGGCAGAGGCAGGGCACTTCCCCCCCCCCCCCCCCCCGTCTGCGGGGTAAAACACTTCCCTCCTCCTCACTACGACCAGTAGCTGCTACAGTGAAGTATCATTAAAAACACAGGGGCAAGGCTGCTCCATTGTGTTTTTTGGTGTTTGCTGCAGCAAAAGCCTTTGGAGCAATGGCCCTTTAAATAGATGTAAGGAATCTTACAACACCAGGTTATAGTCCAACAATTTTATTTTAAAATCACAAGCTTTCGAAGATTATCCCCTTCGTCAGGTGAATGAGTGAAAGGTTCTCAAATCGCATATCTTATATTAGGCTGGGACACCATCACACCAATCAAAAGGTGTCGTTGGTGTTCAGACAGATTAGCCACGGAGAACAGTACGTCCCAGTACACTGAATATACATTGTGTCAAATTACACAGACAGAGAGAAAGAGACCCAAATGGCAGAGAGAATATTAAAAACAGATAACTTTTTTTTCCCCTTGCTGGTGGGGTTACGTGTAGCGTGACATGAACCCAAGATCCCGGTTGAGGCCGTCCTCATGGGTGCGGAACTTGGCTATCAATTTCTGCTCGACGATTTTGCGTTGTCGTGTGTCTCGAAGGCCGCCTTGGAGAACGCTTACCCGAAGATTGGTGGCTGAATGTCCTTGACTGCTAAAGTGTTCCCTGACTGGGAGGGAACCCTCCTGTCTGGCGATAGTTGCACGGTGTCCGTTCATCCGTTGTCGCAGTGTCTGCATGGTCTCGCCAATGTACCATTATGTTGCCTCCTTGGGCTGAGGCCCAAGCACTTGATCCTTGCGGCACCCCACTAGTTACAGCCTGCCAACCTGAAAATGACCCGTTTATCCCTACTATCTGCTTTCTTACTGTTAACCAATCCTCTATCCATTGTAATATGGTACCTCATGAGCCCTTACCTTGTGTAACAACCTTTTATGTAGCACCTTATCGAATGCCTTTTGAAAATCCAAATATACAACATCCACTGGTTCCCCTTTATCCACTATGGTAGTTACACCCTAAAAAGACTAATAAAATTTATCAAACACGATTTCCCTTTCATAAAACAGTGTTAACTCTGCCTAATCATATTATGATTTTCTCAGTGCCCTGTTACCACTTCCTTAATAACGGATTCCAGCATTTTCCCAATGACCGATGTCAGGCTAACTGGCCTGACTAGGTTAGCACTTTTAGGTTTCTAGCTGAGACTTTACAGTGGACTATTGGGCTTAGATTAAATTGGCACTAAAGGACGTGTTTTAACATTACAAAAATAGATAAATAGACTAAGGAAAATTCACTAATTGTTCCCAGCTGACAACATAATACTGTACGAAGGTCACATTTGAAGTGAGCAACTTCTGCCAAGTTTTTTTAAAAATCCAATTTGTGTCACCACAGCACATCAAGAGCGTTGGTTCAAGCTAGTTGCACATCAGCAGAATTCTTTACTCATCTTCCCAGTCTGTAAGATGAAGGTCACTAACCCTTCATTATCCCTCTCTAATTCTGACTGGGGTCACAGTGCTTCTCATCAACATGCTGGCTCCACGCAGTCCAGGCTGTATCTACTGCAGCATCAACAAAATTGGCTGCTCACTTGAAAGAGTATCTAGCATGTTCATAGGAATGACTCCAAATTACAGCAAATTACCGTGGCACTTAGGTGAATGACCAGGCAAACTGCTTGCAAGTGATCTCCCTGGCTTTGAGGAACAAATGGGCGAGCCCTCCTAATATCATCTTGCTAAAATTGTACTCCTGAAACAGAAGTTTATAAAGGCACTCACTCCTAATTGATTGTTTTCGTAAAGCCGGCTTGCAGGGTAACACTGGCTGTCTGTCAACCAATTTAATATATTTCGATTCCAAGTGAACTCTGCTCAGTGAAGGGTACATTTTTAATTCTAATTCCCTCTGAAATGTGAAGTGCGTATGCTGTGATGTTGACAAGGGACAGTAATGAGTTTGCCAGCTCTTGATCTGAATCCACAAGTGCAGCTCCTGTTCATAGGGGAGAGGGTGGTTCATTAGGAACTATATTCAGAGGTGAGAGCGCTAGAGCCACTGTACAACTGCTTTTGAAGTTACGATACCTTATTTGAAAGTCAGATCAAATCATTTTACACACAGTACATCCAAACTAAAGAAATGTAACGCATCCATCATATATATGACTGAAGTGAAGTCCCTGACATATCAAGGACTGAGGCCAAATTGAAATTGCTTTACCTGTAGGGTGTTTGCTATTCTACAATTTGGTCTAGATTTTAAATGCGGGGAGTAATATGGATCCTTCATTATTTGGATTGTAACTTAATTCAAGCATTCTAAGAGTGAACTGAAGAATGATTTTCTATAATCATATTTAATACTGTTTTTACAAACATCCAGATTGAGAATCAGTGGTGCATTTTTATGGCTTTTTTCTTACCTCAAGTGAGACTGCTTTCAAACAAGTGATTCATCACCAAATTGTACAGCAAGGAAGCCACATCACTGAGCAGCAGTCAACATACAAATGAAGAAACTGCTGGCAACAGCATGAAACAAAGAGACTGACTTTCTAAAACATAGGCAGATTCACAAAGAAAATATGAAAGGCAACTTTCCAACTATGTTTATGTTGTATCTGTTATTATTTTCTGTGAATCTGTGATCCTAATTACATTTCTTTAATTACAGATAATAAAAAAAAACTACAGAAACCATCATTTAATCTTGGGAGAGTTTGAATGTATAAATATCTAGCAAAGAATTTTTAAAGTCTATGGTTCCATAAATATTGACTAATCTCTCATCTCCTTTACTGACAATTTAGGTGCAATCTATAGCACTGGTTGGTATGTTAACCTTTGAAGTCTCACTACTGGAAGGCATTGATATTCAAAAACAATTTCTTCATAGAGGACTTGACTAGCAATAACTACAGGACTAAATATGGCCTACATTTCTTCACGGAAGTTACAGTAAAGAGCATATCAGTTACATCTGATAGAGATGATGTTTACATGATATTGTATTCTAATATGCTTAGCACAAGACCACAGGAAGTTACCATGCTGTAATATTAACAGAAAACAAATTTACATAAGCTCTCTTTATTTTCCTTATTTCAAACAAAGAATGTGCAGAGGACGTATTCAGGAGCTATACAGCCAATTGGAACTCTGGCTCGAAACTGAGCATTTTAACTCCCAGATGTACTGCAACTGTTCACTTATTCCATCGTTGGCCACCAATGCAGTTTTATGGAGAAGGGTCAGGAACTTGCTGTTCATGGACACAGATTAAAAGTTCACTTTTTTTTTAAAAAACACCTTGTTGATTTTGTGTTTGAATCATACAATTGTTACAGCACAGAAGGAGGCCATTCGGCCCATTGAGCCTGTGCCGGCTCTTTGTAAGAGCAATCCAGTCAGTCCCATTCCCCCGCATTTTCCTCGTTGCCCTGCAAATTTTTTCCCCTTCAAATATTTATCCAATTCCTTTTTGAAAGCCACAATTGAATCTGCTTCCACCACCCTTTCAGGCAGTGCATTCCAGATCATAACTACTTGCTGCATAAAAAAGTTTTCCTCATGTCGCTTTTGGTTCTTTTGCCAATCACCTTAAATCTGTGTCCTCTGGTTCTCGACCCTTCCGCCAATGAGAACAGTTTCTCTTTATTTACTTAATCTAAACCCTTCATGATTTTGAACACTTTGATCAAATCTCCTCTTAATCTTCTCTGCTCTAACAAGAGCAACCCCAGCTTCTCCAGTCTATTCACATAACTGAAGTCCCTCATCCCTGGAACCATTCTAGTAAATCTTTTCTGCACCCTCTCTAAGGCCTTCACATCCTTCCTAAAGTGTGATGCCCAGAATTGGACACAGTACTCCAGTTGTGGCCGAACCAGTGTTTTATAAACGTTCAACATAACTTTCTTGCTTTTGTACTCTATGCCTCTATTTACAAAGACCAGGATCCCATATGCTTTTTTAACCACTTTCTCAACCTGTCCTACCACCTTCAAAGATTTATGCACATATACCCCCAGGTCTCTGTTTCTGCATCCACTTTAGAACTGTACCATTTAGTTTATATTGTCTCTCCTCATTCCTCCTGCCAAAATGTATCACTTCACACTTCTCTGCATTAAATTTCATCTGCCATGTGTCTGCCCATATACCACCAGCCTGTCTATGTCCTCCTGAAGTCTATTACTATCCTCCTCACTGTTTATTACATTTCCAAGTTTTGTGTCATCTGCAAATTTTGAAATTGTGCCCTGTACACCCAAGTCCAAGTCATTGATATATAATAAAAAAAAGCAGCAGTCCTGGTACCGACCCCTGTATACCTTCCTCCAGTCCAAAAAACAACCATTCACCACTACTCTCTGTTTCCCGTCACTTAGCCAATTTCGTATCCATGCTGCTACTGCCCCTCTTATTCTATGGGCTTCAATTTTGCTGATATGCCTATTATGTGGCACTTTATAAAATGCCTTTTGAAAGTCCATATACACCACATCAACTGCATTGCCCTCATCAACCCTCTGTTACCTCATCAAAAAACTCAATCAAGTTAGTTAAACACGATTTGCCTTTAACAAATCCGTGCTGGCTTTCCTTTATTAATCTACACTTGTCCAAGTGACTGTTAATTTTGTCCCGGATTATCGTTTCCAAAAGCTTCCCCACCACCGAGGTTAAACTGACTGGCCTGTAGTTGCCGGGTTTATCCTTACACCCCTTTTTTGAACAAGGGTGTAATATTTGCAATTCTCCAGTCCTCTGGCAGCACCTCTGTATCTAAGGAGGATGGAAGATTACAGCAACCTAGGATGCATCCCATCCGGACCGGGTGACTTATCTACTTTAAGTACAGCCAGCCTTTGTAGTACCTCCTCTTTATCAATTTTCACCTCATCCAGTATCTCAACTACCTCCCCTTTTACTGTGACTTTGGCAGCATCTTCTTCCTTGGGAAAGATAGATGCAAAGTATTCATTTAATACCTCAGCTATGCCCTCTGCCTCCTCACATAGATCTCCTTTTAGTCCAGAAACAGTCCCACCCCTCCTCTTACTACCCGTTTACTATTTTTATGCCTATTGAAGTCTTTTGGATTCCCTTTTATGTTAGCCGCCGGTCTATTCTCATACTCTCTCTCTTTGTCCCTCTTATTTCCTTTTTCACTTCTCCTCTGTACTTTCTGCATTCAGCCTGGTTCTCACTTGTTTTGTTACTCGTTGCATTTCCACTTTAAATTCTCTGGTCCGTCACTCGATGCGTCCACTTGTCAGAGTGTCAATGAACCCTTGGCTCCAGGACCCACAGCTCAGGATCTTCTGGTCCCATGGGCTCCTCCCCAGGTATGTCGAGGCTCAGCCCTTCCTGCAACTCCAAGTTGTGCGTGCCACAATACTCTTTTACCACCCTTTCCGACGCTTACTGCCGGGCAGCCCTGGCCTGCCCAGGCACCTGAAGCAGCTTTTTAGAACCCCCGAGGGTCCTCTCCACCACCTACCTGGTCGCTGCATGGATGCAGTCGTACACTCCTCTGCTGTGTTGTAGAATCATAGAAAATTTAAGGCACAGAAGGCGGCCATTCGGCCCATCGTGTCCACGCCGGCTGAGAAACGAGCCACCCACCCACTTTCTCGCATTTGGTCCGTAGCCTGCAACTACCCTTGTGCGTCACCCGGAGCTTTTTTTTTTATATTCATTCATGGGATGTGGGAGTCGCTGGTGAGGCCAGCATTTATTGCCCATCCCTAATTGCCCTTGCGAAGGTGGTGGTGAGCCGACTTCTTGAACCGCTGCAGTCCGTCTGGTGAAGGTTCTCCCACAGTGCTTTTAGGGAGGGAGTTCCAGGATTTTGACCCAGCGACGATGAAGGAACGGCAATATATTTCCAAGTCGGGATGGTGTGTGACTTGGAGGGGAACGTGCAGGTGGTGTTGTTCCCATGTACCTGCTGCTCTTGTCCTTCTAGGTGGTAGAGGTCGCGGGTTTGGGAGGTGCTGTCGAAGAAGCCTTGGCGAGTTGCTGCAGTGCATCCTGTGGATGGTACACACTGCAGCCAATGATGAAGGGAGTGAATGTTTAGGATGGTGGATGGGGTGCCAATCAAGCGGGCTGCTTTGTCCTGGATGGTGTCAAGCTTCTTCAGTGTTGTTGGAGCTGCACTCATCCAGGCAAGTGGAGAATATTCCATCACATTCCTGACTTGTGCCTTGTAGATGGTGGAAAGGCTTTGGGGAGTCAAGAGGTGAGTCACTCGCCACAGAATATCCAGCCTCTGATCTGCTCTTGTAGCCACAGTATTTATGTGGCTGGTCCAGTTAAGTTTCTGGTCAATGGTGACCCCCAGGATGTTGATGGTGGGGGATTCGGTGATGGTAATGCCATTGAATGTCAAGGGGAGGTGGTTAGACTCTCTCTTGTTGGAGATGGTCATTGCCTGGCACTTGTCTGGAGCGAATGTTACTTACCACTCATGAGCCCGAGCCTGGATGTTGTCCCGGTCTTGCTGCATGCGGGCTCGGACTGCTTCATTATTTGAGGGGTTGCAAATGGAACTGAACACTGTGCAATCATCAGCAAACATCCCCATTTCTGACC
Source organism: Heptranchias perlo (assembly GCF_035084215.1). Taxonomy (NCBI): domain Eukaryota; kingdom Metazoa; phylum Chordata; class Chondrichthyes; order Hexanchiformes; family Hexanchidae; genus Heptranchias; species Heptranchias perlo. The sequence continues at coordinate 41,826,292 of NC_090334.1, forward strand.
TTATGATGGAGGGAAGGTCATTGATGAAGCAGCTGAAGATGGTTGGGCCTAGGACACTAGTGTCATCGACCATGTCTCCCAGGATCCAACAGGTGATTTGTCTATCCTCATCGAATAACTGAGCGATGGATGAATAGCGAAGCATTGAGGCATCGTAACAACTTTCGACATGCTGCAAGTTGATGTGCAGTACGTGTTGCTGGGCATCACAGGCGATTTGGAGGTTGAGTGAATGAAAGTCTTCCTGTTGATGTAACTCACAGGGTTCCGATTTGGCGCTTTCAGCACCATGCAAGTTGCACTGATTGCCCCTTGCACCCTGGGAAGTGAACCTGTAGAACCGTAGCCCTGTTTGCTCCACCAGAGAGATGCCGTAGGTGATAAATTCCTTGCGGAAGAGGGTGTCTTGTCAACTGGCGAATAAAGGCTCTTACAGCGGTCATAGAATCCTAGAACGATACAGCACAGGAGGAGGCCATTCAGCTCATCGTGCCTGTGCCGGTTCCTTGGTTGAACTATCCAATTAGTCCCATTCCCCCGCTCTTTCCCCATAGCCCTGTAAATTTTTTCCCCTTCAAGTATTTATCCAATTCTCTTTTGGAAGTAACTAATGAATCTGCTTCCACCTTTCAGGCAGTGCATTCCAGATCACAACAACTTGCTCCATAAAAAAAAAAATATTTCCTCATGTCGGCTCTAGTTCTTTTGCTAATCACCTTAAATCTGTGTCCTCTTGTTACTGATCCTTCTGCCACTGGAAATGCCCATTGGGAAGACCATTACAGATGATTTCTCCTTTCAGAAATCAGGGTGTGGGAGGTGTGGGCGGGAGAATAAAAATCAGAGATTGACAGCACTTTGGGAAACTTATTGCAGGTCTGTGAATGAAAAAAGCCAAAAATAAGAGGCAGAAAGAAAATTACAAAAATAAAAAAAAATCGCTGAGAGATTGAAGAAATGAAGCTGCAAAGTTTGGCAACTCTTCCAAGACTACAACTGCTGAATTACGACCATTAGCTGACCTCAATGCAGGAAACTCACAATCGCTGGTCTTTTGCATGGGGACGGAGCTATGTTATTGAGCTAAGGTTAGTCTACCGCAGACATAACTCAAGAATGGCGCAAATGAGTAAGGAAATTCACAAGTAGCAAGATTTCAGCGTAAAACCGCGTAAGTCCCTTACATGCAAACTTTCTCGGAAAATGATAGTAATTTCTGTAAGAGACAAGTTGCACTAGGAAATTCCAGACCCTCACGAAGCAGTGCACTACTTTTGTTACATTAAACAAATGGCCGAGAATTTCCTGCAATGGTGATATTTGTGACAAACACCGTAAGTTCGATTGTTGTGCCAAATTTATGCCAAAATTTGCTGGAAAACTGATTAGAATACACTGCAGCGACCATGGCGCCGAATCAGAAGTGGCGCAATCAATGACTTGTATCTAGAGGGAGTTGGGGACTCGCTTTTTCCACCACATACTCTTTTGTGCCAATGGTCTGTTCCATTGTAGAGAGAGAGAGAAAAAGAGTGTGTGAGAGAGTGTGTCTCCCTGCTATTAATAAATAAAGCTGCCATTGTGGGAGCTGAAAAATGCAACTGTTTGATTAGTTTGAATTTGACATGTCCCAATTCGAAAGCGAGAACCAAGATCTACAGCGAGTCTGCAGGGTAGTAAACAGTGGGACACAGCCCAAGCTAAATGCCAGACCATTTGGTTTTCAGCATTTAAAATACAAATCCTATTAGTGACATTTCACTGAACTTGTTCCACTCATACTCCATGTAGACAAATGCACATTTATATATGCGCAAGTTCTGGGTGGTTCAATTTGTTGTGTGTGCACTATCACTTCAAGCAGAGTTTGATACTTCATGTGCTGCAGTATATTTAATTAGAAATTAATTTTTGAAAACTTATGCAGCTATCAAAAAAATCAAAACATAACAAATAACAAGATAAACCGCAAATTTAATAAAGTTATCAATATAGCATAATTTAAGTGCTCATAAATAGCAGTTTGATCTGAAGCTGTAATCCCTGCATTCCGACATTGGAACAATACCCAACAGATTCCTATAATGCACTCACATTACTTCATACCTTGCCATTGCTTGTGGCAAATAATAAATAAATCAGTGAATGAGAGACATATATTTCATTTAGTCAAATGGGTCCAGCATGATTGGAATAAATGGTAAAGAAAATGTTGCAAAGGTATGCCAGTAAGTGTATTATTGTTAGCATTAATGCTATAGAAGTATTATAAAGCACTGAAACAAAAGAAAAGAGAACTTGCATGGATATAGCGCCTTTCACGATCTCAGAACTTCCCAAAGCGCTTTACAGCCAATGAAGTACTTTTGAAGTGTAGTCACTGTTGTAATGTAGGAAACTTGGCAGCCAATTTACACATAGCAAGATCCCACTAATGAGATAAATGACCAGTGAATCTGTTTTAGTGGTGTTAGTTGAGAGATAAATGTTGGCCAGAACTCCAAGGAGAACTCCCTTGCTCCTCTTCGAGTAGCGCCATGGGATCATTTACGTACACCTGAGAGCACAGTCGGGGCTTTGGTTTAACGACTCATCTGAAAAATGGCACCTCGACAATGCAGCATTCCCTCAGTACAACGATCACGTTAGCATAGATTATTTCAAAATTAATTCACTCTACCTTTAAGATTTATTCTTTAGAATGGTAATAGCCAAAGAACCTTTGGTTTCTGACATTATGCAAACATTCAGAAATCAACCAGAACTAATCGTATTTGCAAACGCTAATTAGTAATTTACTTTTAATATTATCACTGGGAGAAGTTTATGTCAGAAATAATTGCAAGGTTTTTTTTAAATATCTACCCATTTTGCACAAATGTAAGATTCCTGTGACAATATCAAATACACTGAGCCCACCAGCACATTCTGCAATGGTTTAAGTGCTAGTGGCAATCACAATAGCATTAATTCAGCAAATCTGTGATTGCCATTGATTTTAATTACCCCATAATTTCCTGGGACTTTTGAGCCATGAAATGGGCCCTGCGACATAGATGCGTCATTACAATGGCACAAGTTTCCAAGAAATTCTGGGCCGGTGTGTACATTTGTGATATATTTTCACCAGAAGGCAGACCTTGTGGAAACATAAAATTCTTGTTTTTTTACATTTTTCCTAAAGGAATGCATCTTGTAATGCATTACAAAGCAAGAACAAGCCACTTTTAGTCCATTAACATCCCAAAGCTACAAAAACATCTATCTGATCATCAATATTAGTAGACTCCAGCATCTTGTCTGGACAATAACATAACCACCCTCATTCACCAATTTGGCCATTTACATTATATATACTGGCCAAGCCTGAGCAAGGGCAAAGGTGGAGCTGTGTAAAACATTGTGGAGAGGAGTTCAATTCAATTGGATTTGCAGAACTTCTGAGAACTAATAGAATTTCCATCACAGTTTTTTGAAATAGTCTCCATGTTAAATTTTGAAATAATGGCCTTGAAATTGGGTTGCATTGCACCCGGTTTACAGGCATAAAACTGCCACAGGGTCCAATATAGCGGGTGGCGTGTGGCGGTCTTTCTGCGCTGGAAGTACGGCACCCACCATATTGGTAACGGCTCCTCTATAGATGTCCAGGGCGCATGCCTGAAACAGGCATAAGGTCCTTCGCATATGCAAGTCGGTGGCCCAACGCCAGTTTGAGGGCCCCCTTTGCAAAATTGGAATGTGCATTACTGCAGCATGCACCATGTTTCCTGTGGTAAGTTTCTTCAAACGTTTGGCAGCCAAACCAGTGGTCTTTAAAGGGTTAGGGTTCAACAACTCTTAAAAGGGCCCCAAGGGACTGCTGAAGGCTGCCACTGGAAAAATAAGTTCGAATTTTTTTAATTGCATTATTCTGCAGCCATTAGGAGAAGAGGTGCCCCTCCCTGCTCCACATTAAAACCAGTCAACCTCTGCTCGCCTTCCTCCCCCCTCGTATTCTTGTTACGACCTCATTCAGTGCCTGAGCTGGCTGATCTTGCTGCCTCCTGGGACTGGTGTGCTGCCTCTGGGGGAGTGACTGGCACCCGCAGCAGACCAATTTACAGTGGTTCTGCCGCCAGCCTCATTAGGCGTATGGAGTGCACCAAGGTCACACCCCATTTTGGACACAATCTAATTTCTAGGCCACAGTGGGGCTGATCATTATATTCTTGGAAGAAAAAGAAAAGTTTTTTTGGGGGTGGAATTGCTGCAGTCCACTGCTGGAGTCATCAGTGGGATCACTTTGTCTGGCCTTAATGGAGATGATTGCAGATGTTCCAAACTGAGGGTGAAGATTCAACCAATGACTGAATGGTATGAAGCATTGCCAAATCAGCCGGGGATTCAAAGTGATTTGAGGCCCCAGAATCGTTGGAATGGCCTCAGGTCAAATCTGAGATATATCTAGGACTATGAGTTGCATCCCTACAATTCCTTTATTTGCATTATAGTTATGTGCATTGGCTTCCACATTAAAAACATCCCCCCACCAGCCAAACCCATTGCTGACCTTCACAGCCTTTCTCATGTACTGACTGTTTAATCAGCCTCCTGCATCCTACCTCTTATGATTGGTGAGTTTCCGACATACCCTTAATAACAATCATAGTATCATAGTAGGTACAGCACAGGAGAAGCCATTCAGCCCATCGTGCCTGTGCTGACTCTTTGCAAGAGCTATCTAGTTAGTCCCATTCCCCTGCTCTTTCCCCATAGGCCTACAATTTTTTTTCCCCTTCAAGTATTTATTTTATTCCCTTTTGAAAGTTACTGTTGAATCTGCTTTCACCACCCTTTAAGGCAGTGCATTCCAGGCAGTGACACACAATCATAACAGCCAGTGATTCATACTCTTTGTTGTGTCAGCACTGAAGATCATCACAGCCACTTCAGGGTCAGTTTGGTTCAGCTGTAGCACTCTTGCCTCTGACTCAGCAGGCTCATGCCCCACACCTAGACTTGAGCTGGATTAGAATAATGGATAGTGCTCTGTACTTTCACATGAGGATCCAGGTGCAGACCCAGCTCAGAATGATGTTTAAAATTCTCTCCTCTCTAGCAGTCAGTGTTTTAAACTGAAACAGAACACTCCAGTATGCCATTCAAATCTTGATCTGCCCACCCCACTGTCCCACTCTGCTCCATTCTCCTCCTCCAAAATCCCCAATCTGTGCTGCGCCATTGAAAAGAATTAGTGACTACTGGCAAAAGGAATTGGGGGTTGGGACTGGCAGCAGTCAATAATCTAAAAGGTACTTTTACACTGATAAGAGTACCACTGACTGCAGGCATGCTGTACCGCCACTATCAACTATACTCCTTAATGTAAAGCACGTGAACTCTGCACCTCTAACAACAACAGGAATCAAAACTTGAAACCATTCCAAAAAGGTAGAGGTCGGAGGCACAGAAAACAAATGCATCCTTCAATTGGCCCTCCAACCGGAACTGGAAGTACACGGAGAAGTAAAAATTGAACAGTTTCTTAGTGGTTGCAGTTCTTCACCAGAGTGCTGTTTTCTCAGATCTCCACATGACTGCAGAGGTCATGTATTCTAGATGGAAGGTTTTGCCTTGGGATAGTTGGATGAGGTTAATGCTCATGAGCTACATTGTATTGCTACTTCAATTATTCATTGGTTGTTGGAGGATTCAGCAAGGGGAAAAAAGGGTATATTAACATTATAGCGATGAAATCATGGTGCTGTCATTTCACAGAGCATTCAATAAAGGGATATAGGGCTGAAGGAGATCATAGAGGTAGAATGGAGGGAGGGATTGGAGGGATTTATAGATGAGGGCGACGATTTTACATATAAGGCAACGGGGGATGGGCACCCAGTGTAGATCAGCACGGACAGGGTGATGGGTGAGCCAAGTTTAGTGCTGGACAGGATACAAGTAACAGTGTTTTGGACAAGCTGGAATTTATGGAGGGTGGAAGATGGTAAGTCAGGAAGGTGAGTGTTGAAATAGTCAAGTCTAGAGTCGATGAAAATGTGTACAAGGGTGCCAGCAGTGGATGAGCTGGGGTAGGGACAGAGGTAGGCAATATTGTGGAGATGGAAGTAAGTGGTCTTGGTAAAGGAGAGGATATGGGGTCTGCAACTCAGCTCAGGATTGAACAGGATGCTGAGGTTGCAAATGTTCTGATTCAACACGAGTGTGTGGCCGGGGAGGGAATCAAATCACTGGCAAGGGTGTAGTCTTTCCAGAGGGGGCTAAAGACGATCATTTTGGTTTTCCCAATGTTGAGCTACAAGAAGTTACGACACTTCCAGAACTTGGTGTCGGACCAGCAGTCTGACAGCATGGAGCCAGTCGAGAGATCAAGAGTGGTGAAAAGGTAGAGTTGGGTATCATCAACATACATGTGGAAGCTGACCTCATATCTGTGGATGATGTCATCAAGGGGCAGCATGTAGATAAGGAAATGAAGGGGGGCAAGGATAGCTCCTTGGCAAACCCCTGAGGTGACTGTGCTGGGGAAGGAAGAAAAATCAATACTGAAAGTGAAACAGCTACTTTCATAGGTAAGAATAGAACTGTACAAGAGTAGTCCCATGGAGCTGGAGATGGTTGAGAGGCTGAAAGAGGATGGTGTAGTCAACTATATCAAAAGCTGTGGAGAGATCGAGGAGGGATAATACATCACAGTCATGGGGAACATAATCCATTACTTCTTCTAGGTGTTTATTTAATGGAAGGAGTAAGTAAGTACAATTCTGGCTAATCATGAAGATGTTTATTGAATGCTGGGTCTCAGTGGGAGCCTATTGGACCTGTGCTGCCTTGTGCTGGATCATGAGATGACCCTGTAACTGCTTCTACCATGTATGGTATTACAACAAGTGGTTGGTCCTGCCTGCTTTCTGACACATCTACAGCCATTTGACTATGAAGGAGGTGGGTGATGGCCAGATGAAGCATTCCCGAGAGGTTGTTGCCTCATCTGTTTCTACTCCTGCCATGTTCCTACATCGGGTGTGCTGCATGATACCAGGCTTCTAGGCAGCATTGAGGTTTGTTAAGCTCCACACAATGGCTCTCTCCATCCAGCTTGGCTCAGTGGTAGCACTCTCACCTCAATCAGAAAGTTATGTGTTCAAGCCCCATTCTAGGGACTTGAGCAGATAATCTAGGTTGATGCTTCAGGGCCACACTGAGGGAATATTGCACTGTCAGAGGCAATGTCTTTCAGAGGTGATGTTAAACTGAGGTCCTATTTGCCTATTCACGTAGATATTAAAAAGTTCTGAATAAGAGCAGGGAGTTCTCCTGGTGTTCTGGCCAATATTTGTTCCTCAGCCAATACCACCAACACCAATTAACTCATTATTTATCTCATTTGCTCCTCATGTGTCCTATGCAAAAATTAGCTGCAGCATTTGCCTACAAATCAATAGTGACCACACCAATAAATTACTTTTGAAGCGTAAAGTGCTTTGGGATGGCAAAGCACTATATAAATACAAGTTCTTTCTTTCCCAGCAATTTCTTAGATTTCTGGTTTAAATGTCTTGGCTGTTCCTAAATGTTTACAGTTGCTATAGGATCAACTGGAATGCTGCCCTGCAGTTAAATGACTCCAGTAGATGGTCAGTATTGACTCCATGGTCTACTTATATGGCAATGGCTCTTTAAATCATTATATCCAAACATGTTTCTGTTCAGTATTGAAATTGACCAAAAGTTATCAATGTAGAAAGTTGTAAAATGCTGCAATGACAGATTCAGTAGAAACAATTAGCCAGAATTTTACATCTTATCTACAATATATTAAAAGCCTCGTGTATTACATGCACTTCCTATAAGTCTCATATTTACTTCCCATCACACTTTACCCATCATAATTTGTTGATAACACCCGTATTGTTATAAAACAGTGTACCCTCCAACTCACCATAAACAATGCCTTGGCAGATCTGCTAATGTTTCATTAGAATGTCACCTTTTCTCAATCATTCTTCCTTTCTGACCAGCAACTCATTATACTGTGCATATCGGACAATTGCTTGTTATGTGCTGTGCTATATTCCTGCACGAGGAGTATGAAATCCTCGTAAGGCTCATTGTAAATGAAACCAAAAAATAATAATTTTGAAACCCATAAAGAAAAGCTTTTTAAGAAGCAGCAGGAATAGATTTATAATAATAATGTGCTGGATATTTTGTAGTTTTGAAACACAGTCCAGTAAGGCCAACAGAGAGGGGACACGGTCCCTTTCATCTCAAAGAGAAACCACATTTAAGTCACAGCTTAAAGAAAAAAGATCCACATCAGCTGTTTATGGATTGCAGCTCCTCAACTCTCCCGCTGACAGCTTTGCATTTATGAGGCTAGGATGCTAGAAGCAAAGCTTTGCAGTCTGGAGCCACACAGTCTGGCTGCCCCTTATTACCTGTTTCAGAAAGATGAATAAAGAAAACAAGCAGGGATAATTTTTGGACTGCACTAGTATAAGAGAGCAAATAGCAAAAAAGGTGGAGAAAAGCACTGACTTACAGAACCTCATACCAGATGAACAACAAATCAAGCAAAATAATGAGCTAGGAAATGATTTGATTAATGAAGACTGCTTATTAATTTCTATGAACAAATCTGCACTCTGTGCTCCCTCTCTTCCCCACCTCACCCCACCCCCAGCAAACAAAGGACTAAATGGGTAAATAGAAACTTCTTCATTTGGAATAATGTACAGATAACCAGTCCATAAAGAATTGGAATCATACACAAGCCCAGATTTTTAAAATTTGTGCACAAGACTCTGGGAAAAGGGCAGTTACATCTGACTGAGACACAGGTCCAGGCTCTAATCTTACACAGTTTCTAAATGGTTTACTTTGTTATTTCACTGGATTAGGGGAGTTCAGACTACAGAGTGTCAGTGCATAACACAAAGCTGAGAGCATGTGTCTATCTTCATAAGGAGTCTATCAAAGATAAGTTTTGCTGCCCTTGCCTTCACCCTATGCTTTGAAGTAGCAGAATGCAAGGTTGAAGTAGTCTTTCCTCAGTAGGCTTGTGTTTACTATGTACACATCTCCACACGTCTGCTTCACAAGTCACTACTGAGCTGTCTAAAGTAATTAAGATGCTAAGATTAATGGCTATCTTAATATGTACCTATTTTTTAAAAATGTAATTATGTCCTTGGAATTGCATTGCATTATACATACAGCAAACATTTCTAAGGAACCCCTTAAATATTAATATCACGTGGGAGGTTTGGCCTTCTCAACTGTCAAAAATGTTAAGATGAAGTACAGATCAGACCATAACTACATTATGTTGCTTAGAATACCAAATGTCACAACACAGAAGAAAAATAAAATGAATTTCCTCATCCTGTTCTCATCCGTCAAAAGGGCATATTTCCAGCAAGGATCCCTGGATGGTGACCAGGAGCAGAAATTCTGGCCAATTTTCTATCCCCTACTCCAGGAATTGACTGAGTCCAATTGTACCACACCTATTGTTGCACAACCAAGATCATCAAATTTAGCAAAGACCTGCAACCTCTCTCGTCTGTATGGTTCAGCTAGTCACTATGTAAACGCATTAAGCAATCAGAAAACCTTAATCCATAGGCACTTTTATGGTAAAATTTGATAAACAAGTAATTTTACAGCAACTTACTTGTCTAGATGGTGGTATTGTTTACCAATAAAAGTGAATTGATAAACAATTTGGGAAGCAAAACAGTCAGAGGCTGACATCAAAATGTGGCAGACAAGCTTGAAATGAAGGTTCACTGCGAAATATAACAGACAGGGTTGGATCATTGAAACACACTGAGATTGCAAAAGGAATCTCAACAAGACTAATTAGAAACTAGCAAAGATGGCAAGAAGATGTGAAAGTGCAAGTGGTAAGACTGCTCTGATGGTTTATTGGGTCTTTTTTTTAAAAAGTCAGCCAGGCATCTCGCGTGTGGGAAACCCATTACCATGTGAAAGCTTCCAAACCAAGTTACTGAGGAATCGACACAGGTGAAGCATATACAGCAAGACTCTGTGTTTTGACGCCCCACGCCACCTATCCTCGGACAAAAATCAGTGCGAGCCAGACACCCCTCAGCCCAATGTCACTCCTACCCAAGTCCTGCTGCGACAGGAAACGATGCTGGCTGCTACATATTGTGGCTGGGAATTCTTGTGAGAAGAGGATTTCCCACTCACACTCTGCAGTGGCAGGAACCATTGAGGGAAGCAGGAAGGGGAAAATGGGAGGAAGTGAAGGAGAGAGGGAAAGGCAGGAAATGAAAATGACAGAGTGGCTTGATTTGGGGGGGGGGGGTGGTGGGTGGTGGGTGGCGGGTGTCAGAGGAAAGAAGTCAGAAGCTGGGAGCATGGCTTTTGGAGGGCAGCAAAGGAGAAGAGAGGGGCCCAGAGTAGTGCTTTGGGAGATGAAAGGAGAGCAGCTGGGAGCACTGCTTTGAGAGGGAGGGGGGAGAAGAAGCCAGGAGTGGCACTTTGACAAGGAAATGGAAGGAGTGGCCCTGGGAGTCCTCAACATTGACTCCGGACCCCATGAAATCTCGTGGCATCAGGTCAAACATGGGCAAGGAAACCTCCTGCTGATTACCACCTACCGTCCTCCCTCAGCTAATGAATCAGTCCACCTCCATGTTGAGCACAACTTGGAGGAAGCACGGAGGGTAGCAAGGGCACAGAATGTACTGTGGGTGGGGGACTTCAATGTCCATAACCAAGAGTGGCTCCGTAGCACCGCTACTGACCGAGCTCTGAAGGACATAACTGCCAGACTGGGCCTGCGGCAGGTAGTGAGCAAACCAACACGAGGGAAAAACTTAGTTGACCTCGTCCTCACCAATCTACCTGTCGCAAATGCATCTGTCCATGACAGTATTGGTAGGAGTGACCACCGCACAGTCCTCGTGGAGACGAACTCTCGTCTTCGCACTGAGGACACCATCCAACGTGTTGCGTGGCACTACCACCGTGCTAAATGGGATAGATTCAGAACACATCTTGCAGCTTAAAACTGGGCATCCATGAGGCACTGTGGGCCATCAGCAGCAGCAGAATTGAATTCCAGCACAATCTGTAACCTCATGGCCCGGCATATTCCTCACTCTACCATTACAAACAAGCCAGGGAATCAACCCTGGTTCAATGAGGAGTGTAGGAGAGCATGCCAGGAGCAGCACCAGGCGTACCTAAAAATGAGGTGCCAACCTGGTGAAGCTACAACACAGGACTACATGCATGCTAAACAGCGGAAGCAACATGCTATAGACAGAGCTAAGTGACTCCACAACCAACAGATCAGATCAAAGCTCTGCAGTCCTGCCACATCCAGTCGTGAATGGTGGTGGACAATTAAACAACTAACAGGAGGAGGCTCTGTAAACATCCCCATCATCAATGATGGCAGAGTCCAGCATGTGAATGCAAAAGACAAGGCTGAAGCGTTTGTAACCATCTTCAGCCAGAAGTGCCGAGTGGATGATCTATCTCGGCCTTCTCCCGATATCCCCACCATCACGGAAGCCAGCCTTCAGCCAATTCGATTCACTCCACGTGATATCAAGAAACAGCTGAATGCACTGGATACAGCAAAGGCTATGGGCCCCAACAACATCCCAGTTGCATTGCTGAAGACTTGTGCTCCAGAACTAGCTGCACCTCTAGCCAAGCTGTTCCAGTACAGCTACAACACTGGCACCTACCAGACAATGTGGAAAATTGCCCAGGTGTGTCCTGTCCACAAATAGCAAGACAAATCCAATCCAGCCAATTACCGCCCGACTCTCAGTCGACTCTCAATCATCAGCAAAGTGATGGAAAGTGCCGTCGACAGTGCTGTCAAGCGGCACTTACTCACCAATAACCTAATCACCGATGCTCAGTATGGGTTCCGCCAGGACCGCTCGGCTCCTGACCTCATTACAGCCTTGGTCCAAACATGGACAAAGGAGCTGAATTCCAGAGGAGAGGTGAGAGTGATTGTTCTTGACATCAAGGCAACATTTGACCGAGTGTGGCACCAAGGATTCCTCGTAAAATTGATGTGGAGATGCCGGTGATGGACTGGGGTTGACAATTGTAAACAATTTTACAACACCAAGTTATAGTCCAGTAATTTTATTTTAAATTCACAAGCTTTCGGAGGCTTCCTCCGAAAGCTTGTGAATTTAAAATAAAATTGCTGGACTATAACTTGGTGTTGTAAAATTGTTTACAATCGTAAAATTGAAGTCAATGGGAATCAGGAGGAAAACTCTCCAGTGGCTGGAGTCAGACCTAGCACAAAGGAAGATGGTAGTGGTTGTTGGAGGCCAATCATCTCAGCCCCAGGACATTGCTGCAGGAGTTCCTCAGGGCAGTATCCTAGGCCCAACCATCTTCAGCTGCTTCATCAATGACCTTCCCTCCATCATAAGGTCAGAAATGGGGATGTTCGCTGATGATTGCACATTGTTCAGTTCCATTTGCAACCCCTCAGATAATGAAGCAGTCCGAGCCCGCATGCAGCAAGACCTGGACAACATCCAGTCTTGGGCTGATAAGTGGCAAATAACATTCGTGCCAGACAAGTGCCAGGCAATGACCATCTCCAACAAGAGAGAATCTAACCACCTCCCCTTGACATTCAATGGCATTACCATCGCCGAATCCCCCACCATCAACATCCTGGGGGTCACCATTGACCAGAAACTTAACTGGACCAGCCACATAAATACTGTGGCTACGAGAGCAGGTCAGAGGCTGGGTATTCTGTGGCGAGTGACTCACCTCCCGACTCCCCAAAGCCTTTCCACCATCTACAAGGCACAAGTCAGGAGTGTGATGGAATACTCTCCACTTGCCTGGATGAGTGCAGCTCCAACAACACTCAAGAAGCTCAACAACATCCAGGACAAAGCAGCCCGCTTGATAGGTACCCCATCCACCACCCTAAACATTCACTCCCTTCACCACCGGCGCACCGTGGCTGCAGTGCGTACCATCCACAGGATGCACTGCAGCAACTCGCCAAGGCTTCTTCGACAGCATCTCCCAAACCCGCGACCTCTACCACCTAGAAGGACAAGAGCAGCAGGCACATGGGAACAACACCACCTGCACGTTCCCCTCCAAGTCACACACCATCCCGACTTGGAAATATATCGCCGTTCCTTCATCGTCGCTGGGTCAAAATCCTGGAACTCCCTTCCTAACAGCACTATGGGAGAACCTCACCATACGGACTGCAACGGTTCAAGGCAGCGGCTCACCACCACTTCTCAAAGGCAATTAGGGATGGGCAATAAATGCTGGTCTTGCCAGCGACGCCCACATCCCATGAACGAATAAAAGAAAACATGAATTGAAGCAGGGTGAATGAGAGCGCCAGTTCAAATTGAGGGGGGGGGGGGGGGGGGGGGGGGAGTAGGGGTGGTGTTGAAAGGATCAAAGAGTGCTTGCTTGAATGGAGTCGAGGGCTTAAGTAGTGTCTGATTGAACTGGGGTGGGAGAGGAGTTTTGAAGCTCTTAAGTCACAATTTGGGAGAGCTGGAAAAGGAGAGAGTATACGAACAGATTCGAGAGTTGGAGGAGGTGGAGCGCCTGGGGTGGAATTTCCTGTGGAGGCAAATTACACCCATTCGTGCACCCATTTCGCCTCAGTCAATTTACACTTAAATTTCCTCGCACTCTCATTAGCATATGCTGGAATGTAAAAATTTGCATGAACAAGCGGAAATCAGCGTAAAGAATCGGGGCCCGAGAAAAGTACAGAATTCACACCATACATTCCTTGAAGCATGAAAGTTAAAGTTTCAAGCCATCTAATCATCATTCATTTTTAATGTCACTTATGCTGATGCCATAGAAATGCACTCAAAGGAACAGAAAATGCAGTGTCGCTCTCAGTGAGGACATATTTTTTAAAAATCACTTTAAAAATTGCAATAAAACACCAAAGAGATGACTGTTTCCTCCTGTACCTAAAATTCTTGCCGTGACTTTACTCCATTTTGAACCAATGTAATTGCAGGAAAATTGCTTGTACGGCTCTTTATAATGGCTCTGCCCCAAGGCTAATGAGTCAAGATGGATTCAGGCACAGGGATTGATAAATGGAAATAAAAGAGAGTAAATTCGGGCGCAGCCTAATTACACGCATAATACATTTGCTCCAAAGTGTCCTTGATCTTTTACGCTGGGTATTTGCTTTATGCCCCCAATTACTTATGCCATTTGAACCTGGCATGAAGGGTGGGTTTGGAGAAGGGGGATGTGACTGTTGGGGGTAGCTTTTGGGGAAGTGATAGTTTGGCTGGTGTTTTGCAAATGCAACTTTAAAAAAAACAATAGTGAAATGCTGCACTAAAAAACCAAGGCTTCTTCGACAGCACCTCCCAAACCCGCGACCTCTACCACCTAGAAGGACAAGAGCAGCAGGTACATGAACCACAAAACACCATTTTTTTAAATGTAAAAATTCAACATTCTCTGGGGAACATGCCCTCAGAACTCTGTAGAAATGCTCCACTAGTTGGCACAGCGGGGGAGGGGAAGGCAGCGGCAGCATTTGGATGGACTGAACACAATTCTAAGTCTGCTGCACACAGCCCTGATTGGAATGATCCTGTGATCAATAAAAGGCCTGGCTCATATCCCCTTTTAAATAACTTGCCTTTTTAAAAAAAAACTTATTTCAAACATTTTCCTCAAGTTACTTTCTGCTATTGGGGGAAAAGAGCTTTAAAACAAAAGAAATGCCTTTCATTCCCAAATGACAGATTAAGAGTAGTTTTTAATAAAAGTCAGGAAATGTCCATTCTTTCTTAGATCAAAAAAGTGCAATGTTGATGACTGTAGTTCAAAAATTCTGAAAAATTCACAAAATAAAGTGCCAAAGATTTCTGGGAAGGCACTCCCCCGCTTCCCCAGACACTCCACCTCCCTCCCCTCCCTCCCTTCCCCCCCCCCCCCCCCCAAACCATGTACTTATGTTTCTTTCCCCTCCAATACAAGTGAAAGAATGTTGAGCTTATCTAGAGCTCAAATTACAAGCCCATGTAACGACTTGTTTTTGCATGTCATAGGCTGTTCTTGTGTATCATCTTTTTGGGGACTATATCAGCTCTTTTTGAAGTTATTGGTTAGCGTTTGCTAAATTTTTAGTTGGTAGATATGGTGGAGTTTCTTTGTGGATTCCACGTACTCTCCCCTAAGCGCAGAGAGCTTAGGTTGATAAGAGTCAAAGATTTAGGATCTCCAGTGTGTGCAGGGGTACTGATGGAGTTTAACCAGCCAAAGCCATGCAGCTTCTCATTACAGAGCTTCCTGTCACTTATCCTGGTAGGACCACACGATCCGTCACAGTAACCGCTTCTGGGCCTTTCTGGAGCAGAGTGTAAAAAACTCCCAGCTCCCAGGATCAGATGTACCCATCCGTTAATAAACCAGGCTGGCTGGTCAATCATCACCAGTACCCTGGAGGACTGCAGATAAGTCTTCCTCTGGTATTGACTTATCAAATCTGCCTGGAAGGATAACTCAATTCTAATCTTCCACCATCAGGGGAATATCTTGTAGTCAACTCAATCCCAAAGAGACCCTGCTTGCCTCATGATAGCCACAACTGACAAGTGTGATTAGATCCATGGTGATTTCATCAACTGAAGATGTGATTCCTTGTCACTCTGCAACCCAGTCATGTTCGGCAATGAACCCTGGATATAGGAGTATATTATCTCATACCCAGCCTCTAGGTATTGCCTTTCAGCAGCTGTTGTTCAACCCTCAGAATTTCTTCATTGGCTGTACAATGGACCTCTACCTTCAACATAATAGAAGGTCGTATGCAGGACAGCTTACAATATGCCATCCATCTCGATGTTCTAAAGCATCAAATCCAATACCATGTACTGGGCTATTTATTAGCAACTAGTTGCCAAAGAGATATGCCCAACATGAAAAAAGGTGGGACTGCCATATCTAGAGACCCCTGGATGACAAAGAGCATACAGGGTAAGATAAAACAAGTCACCACGAGCTCAATACTGCAGGAAGCCTAGAGGAGTATAGAAAGTGCAGGGGTGAAATTAAAAAGGAAATTAGGAAAGCAAAGAGAGGGCATGAAAAAATACTGGAAAGTAAAATTAAGGAAAACCCAAAAATGTTTTAAATACATAAAGAGCAACAGGATAACTAAGAAAAGAGTAGGGCCTATTAGAGACAAAAAGGTAGCCTGTGTGTGAAGGCGGAAGATGTGGGTATGGTTCTTAATAAATACTTTGCGTCTGTCTTCACAAAACAGGGGAATGATGCAGGGATTGTAGTTAAGGAGGAACAGTGTGAAATATTGGATGGGATAAACAGAGAGAGAGAGAGGAAATATTAAGGGGTTTAGCATCTTTAAAAGTAGATAAATCGCCAGGCCCAGATGAAACGTATCCCAGGTTGCTAAAAGCAAGGGAGGAAATAACAGAGGCTCTGACCATCATTTTCCAATCCTCCCTGGCTACAGACGTGGTGCCGGAGGATTGCTAATGTTGTATCATTGTTTAAAAAGGGAGAAAGAGATAGACCAAGTAATTATAGGCCAATCAGTCTAACCTCAGTGGTGGGCAAATTATTGGAATCGATTATGAGGGACAGCATAAATCATCATTTAGAAAGGCATGGGTTAATCAAGGATAGTCAGCATGGATTTGTTAAGGGAAGGTCGTGTCTGACTAACTTGATTGAATTTTTTGAGCAGGTAACAAGGAGGGTCGATGAGGTAACGCATTTGATATAGTCTACATGGATTTTAGCAAGGCTATTGACAAGGTCCTAAATGGCAGACTGGTCAAAAAAGTAAAAGCCCATAGGATCAAAGGGAAAAAGTGGTTAGTTGGATCCAAAATTGGCTCAGTGGCAGGAAGCAAGGGGTAATGGTCGACGGGAAGGCTGATTCCAGTGGGGTCCTGCAAGGCTCAGTACTAGGTCCCTTGCTTTTTGTGGTATATATTAATGATTTGGACTTGAACGTGGGGGGCTTGATCAAGAAGTTTGCAGATGATACAAAAATTGGCCGTGTGGTTGATAGTGAGGAGGAAAGCTGTAGACTGCAGGAAGATACCAATGGACTGGTCAAATGGGCAGAAAAGTGGCAAATGGAATTCAATCCAGAGAAGTGTGAGGTAATGCATTTGGGGAGGGCAAACAAGGCAAGAGAGAACACAATAAATGGGAGGATACTGAAGTGTAGAGGAACAAAGGGACTTTGGAGTGCATGTCCACAGATCCCTGAAGGAGCAGGACAGGTAGACAAGATGGTTAAAAAGGCATACATGATATATTCTATGCCTCGGCTAAGAAAGGAAAGAAAGAGCAGTGAGGTTATGCTAGAACTGTATAAAACACCAGTTAAGCCACAGCTTGAGTACTGCATACAGTTCTGGTCACCATATTACAGGAAAAATGTGATTGCACTAGAGAGGGTACAGAGGAGTTTTACGAGGATGTTGCCAGGACTGGAGAATTTTAGCTCTGAGAAAAGATTGGATAGGCTTGGGTTGTTTTCTTTGGAACAAAGGCGGCTGAGGGGAGATTTAATTGACGTATATAAAATGATGACGGGACTAGATAGAGTGGATAGGGAGGACCTATCTCCCTTAGCAGAGGGGTCAGTGACCAGAGGGAATAGATTTAAAGTAACTGGTAGAAGGATTGAACAGGAGCTGAGGAGAAATGTTTTCTCCCAGTGGGTGGTGGGGGTCTGGAACTCACTGCCTGAAAGGGTGGTAGAGGCAGAAACCCTCAACTCATTTAAAAAGTGCTTGGATGTGCACTTGAATTGCTATAACCTACAGGGAAAGTGGGATTAAGCTGGATAGCTCTTTTTTGGCCGGCACGGACACGATGGGCCAAATGGCCTCCTTCTGTGCCATAACTTCCTATGATTCTATGAAGTTGACTCTCCCTCCAGGGTACTCAGTGACAGGCCGGCTGTCGATCAGACTCCATCCTCCTTGCAACCATTTCCTCCTTTTGCCATAACTCCTTACACATTAAGTCTGGATCTTGAACAATGGGTGAAAGAAGGCCTTCCATGTCTGAACCATGAAGCAGAACTGTTTAGAAACATGTCTTACACATTACACGTTTAACCTGCACTGGGGCACTGCAGACACTGAAGAAAGGTGAGAAAGACCAAAGCGTCCTTCATCTCTTCTTACCATGAACCAATCCCCAGGTATTGATAGGAATCATCAATTGGGACAGACATCCATGTATCTTCTAATCAATGCCCATCTTTTCTTGAGTCATATAATCTCACCATAATGCATTTGGAGACACCCACCAGATATTGCACTGGTTAGTTCATTCTTCGAGATGGTTAAATGTACTGAACACTATGGTACTGTGCCATAAAAACCAGAAAGATCCCAAATTTCATTCATGGAGTGTGCTGAGATGGGGGAACTACAATTGGCTTTAGTGTCCCTGACCCAGGGAAGGAGAGGGAAAAAAAGCAGGGTGCCTCCTATTCATTAGCTACTCCTGCTGGAAGTGCACGTGCATAGAGAGCATTTGACGTGGCTGGCATCTCACCAATATTCCCCAACCCACCATGTCAAAAGTTCCACACTGACACTCACCATCTAGACTTGCACATAAATCATGACCACTTGAGAGAAGAGGCTGTCGGCTTTATTAGTTACTTTCAGGAAAGGAGACAGAGAGGAGAGAAAAGAGAAAAAAACTCAAGTGTTTCGTTCTTAAGAGGTGAGTACCTCTCCTCACTTGTCTCTCGGGTAATCATGGGGGAATCTTGCAGTTGTGTCATTCAGCAAGTTTGCTTCCTCATTAGTTAGCTGGCTTAAAGCATTTTGATAAAAGGCAGACTTGATTCTATAACAGTAGCTGTATGATCCTGCAAGTTTTGACTAATCATTCCATCGTCCTGACACAGCAAAGGAAATCTATGCAGTTCATTTTAAGAAATCCCACATGTGAAATCTTTTTCTAGTGGTAAATAGAAGTCTTTAAGCATTGAGGGATGTCTGCATCACTGAACAAGGGTGAGGAAGGGGACTAGAAATATAGGGGTCGAAATAGAGTTGAATGTGAGGCCCAAGCCATTTTAACTCCCAGGCCTTATTGGCATTTGGCACAGCTATCTTCCATCTGAAAAAGGTGGGAGACACGTCAGGGCCAGCAGGCAGGTGTGGGAATTTGAATGGAAGCCCAAGGGCTCCAGGGACTCAGGAAGGAAAAGGGAAAGGTATGCAATGCGTTACCTTGCATTCCCTGCTGAGGATGTGGAACTTCTTGTGGGACAGTTCTACAGTCCTGGGGGTGAGGGAATTGGCACTGTCAATGCCTGCACCCTCCAGGTGGCACAACTGATAATTTTGGGTGCCTTGGTGGACACCCACACCCAGGAGTCTGTTAGTGCTGCCTTCAATGTCCACTAGGAGGGCTTGGAGTTCTGAATGAATGAAATTGTGCATCCTTCTTCTCTGGCTAGGTGCCATGCCCTGCTGTCCTCTGGGCATAGATGGTGCTCGAGTGGTCCTAATTCTGCTCAGGTATAGTATAAAATGTTGCCAAGATGTGCAGTGAAGCTATTAGAGTGTGTCTTGAAAGAGCCAAGCATTGTTCCTCTCTTACTTGTTTATCCCCCAATCTGCTGCTGAAGAGTGCATGGCCTCGCCCTTCCCTATCTCCAACCTCCTCCAGCCCTACAACCCTCCGAGATCTCTGCGCTCCTCCAATTCTTGCCTCTTGCGCATCCCCGATTTTAATCGCACCACCATTGGTGGCTTTGCCTTCAGCTACCTAGGCCCTAGAATTCCTTCCCTAAACCTCTTCGCTTCTCTCTCCTCCTTTAAGATGCTTCTTGAAACCTAACCTGTCTAAATATCTCCTTATGTGGCTCGGTGTCAAATTTTGTTTGATAATGCTCCCGTGAAGCGCCTTGGGATGTTTTATTACGTTAAAAGCACTATATAAATCTAAGTGTTTGTTGTTGTCAATTTTCTGAATGGTGAGTTGGGAAAATTTCTAAAAGGAAAGCTAGATTTTGATATTTTTAACGCCGGAGTTTATGATTATTCTAATGTTTTAGAATACCATGTGTATCCATCCCTCTGGAATCAATGACCCTACTGTGCTTCCTTGTGCACCCTCCAAAAATAAGATTCAGTCCACATTATGTTTCTTCCAGTTGTTGGTGACACAATGGCCGCGATATTTACAGGGAGGGAGCCGGGGCCGCCGGTCAGCGACGGGAAACCCGAAAATACAGGTAAGGCAGAGGTCCTGACGAATTTAACAACAGGACCTCATGAGAATTTTTTTTACTCTGTTTTCCACCGGGCAGCCAGCCGGATCGAGAGGCTGGTCGGCTGATGGGCGGGAAAGCCTGCTATGCAAGGCCACAGCCAGGGACCGGACAGAGGGAGAGGTGGGGGGAGGGATAAAGAAATCGCAGGGGGCAGAAAATTGCCTTGTTACAAGTACAAGTCTGATTTCCTCCTTTGTATTTATAGACTGGTGTTAGTAATGAAGGTGCATGTATAGGAGATAGCTACATACACTGGCCTCCATAGTTTTATCCAAAACTTGGAGCACTGTAACATACGTGGTGGCACTCCAATTTTTAGACAGAAGACTCAACCTACTTTGTATCCCATGCCAGGTGCAAAGAAAGTGCCACTGTCTTAGGTCTCACTTCATCCTCCTAAAGCTGACTGTTGTACTGTAAGAGCAGAAATAGATGGTCAGAATCATTGCAAGTCTTCTTGGTGTATGGGTTTATTTTGTTGTTTTCAGAAAAGACAGTTAGTAAGATTATAGCTTCAAAACATGCACATTCCAGTTAAGGAGGCAGGATGTACTGATTCACTTAAAAGCGTTGCTGGAGGGAGTCAACAGAGGTATGAACAAGAGCGAGCGAGAGCGTGATAGTGGTACTATTTATAAGACAGAATTGTCCTGAGGGTGTGTCACCCCAGAGATTAACTGTGCTTGCCCAGTTTGTTAACAGCTTATTGTTTCTTTATTCAATGTCTGCCTTTTCTAACATTGGTTTGATTCTTGTTTCATGTTTTGATCTTTATTTCATCTTTCTATTTTTTTTCTTCTTCCTGCTGTGTGTCTGGTTGCCTTTCTGTATTTTACTATCTGTGCCTTTATTTTCATCCTTTTGTTCCTGTTTAGTCCTGTCTTCATATTTATTTTTTCCTAGTTTCTGCTACTTCATTTTTTTTTTGCCTCTTTTCTCCTTTTTAGCCTCACAATTTTCACTCTTCCTCTCATGAAGGTGTTAATCCCTGCAGGGATACAATTCCACGAGCACCATCTGCTCTCTAGTATCCAAATAGCCATTCTTCACGTGAGCCTTGCACACCATCCTTCCGTCTCCTTGTAATGCTGGCTCCCAGAGAAGGCACAAAACAGAGAAAAAAAAACCTGCAGCCAATTCAGTAAAAACTCTGAAATTCCTCTCACTCTTTAAGGCAATCAAGCAAACTCCAGGAAAAACTTTTCAACAAGGGTCACTGGATAGCATTCAACAGGGGGCCTGGTTGACTTCCCATCTTCCCTTCAGCTCAGGGGTGCTGAGGCCAATAAAATTCTCCAACTGATGATCTGGCTGCAATCAGCTAACCCAGCATAGATCAGGCATAATCTCTTACTCAGTCAGGCATTGCATTTACCCACTGAGACTTTGGTGAGCTACAAATCCCTTATTTTTTTTAAAATCACGTGTCCCATCTATGTGTTTTAATTTATTTTCTGTTTGTTTTTCACTTCTAATCTCTTTTTCTTAATTAGGTTCTTAATAATTTTATTTCCATTTAATCATTCATCAGTAAAGTGTAACTTTACTCTCACGAAACTGTAAATAACTAGACAGACTCTCGGGGATATATTTCCCCCTGTTGTCCTGGGGGAAATTAGGCTTGCTTGCAGAATGAGTACAGTATGGGCTGAATGGCCTCGTTCTGCACTGTATGATCCTATGTATTTGCCCCCTTCAATATATTTGTTGCCTCCTCTTTCCCTCCTCCAGTCAATTTGGTGCATTCACTGGGATACTAGTGGCCGGGCTTACGCTGGAGGGTTAGTGCAGGCAGTTGGATGCGCAGTTACCCTGCCCAATTCCTCCAGTGTCTGCAGTATAAATATTCCTGTAATTTTCTCGATGTGATTTACACCACCGTTGCACCTTTTTTTTTAGAAAGGTGTTGCATTTGCCTGTAGCCTCTAGAGGGAGATGAACGTGGGTTTCTTGGGTCTACTTATTTGCATACCCATTGGTGCAGACATTGGTGTAACACGAGTTTAAGCAGCTGGACAATCAGCAAACTTCAGTGCATCTTTTAAATAGACAGTTCAGTCTGCAACAACAATTTGCATTTATATAGTGCCTTTAACGTAGTAAAATGTCCCAAGGCACTTCACAGGAGCAGTTATCAAACAAAATTTGACACAGAGCCAAATAAGGAGATATTAGGACAGGTGATCAAAAGCTTGGACAAGAGGTAGATTTTAAGGAGTGCCTTAAAAGGAGGAGAGAGAGGCAGAGAGGTTTAGGGAGGGAATTCCAGCGCTTAAGACCTAAGCAGCTGAAGGCACGGCCGCCAATGGTGGAGCGATTAAAAATAGAGAATCGCAAGAGGCAAGAATTGGAGGAATGCAGAGATCTCGGAGGGTCGTAGAGCTGGAAAAGGTTAGAGAGAGAGAGGGCGAGGCCATGGAGGGATTCGAAAACAAGGATGAGAATTTTAAATATCGAGGCGTTCCCGGACCGGGAGCCAATGTAGGTCATCAAGCACGGGGTGATGGGTGAACATGATTTGGTGCGAGTAAGGATACGGGCAGCAGAGATTTGGATGAGCTCAAGTTTATGGAGGGTGGAAGATGGGAGGCCGGCCAGGAGAGCATTGTTAACTCTAGACTTCACTATTCCAAAGGCATTGTTGAGGGTTTCAGCAGCAGATGAGCTGAGGCAGGGGCGGAGACGGGCGATGTTACGGAGGTGGAAGTAGGCGGTCTTGGTGACGAGCGGATGTGGTCAGAAGCTCATTTCAGGGTCAAGTAGCACGCCAAGATTGCGAACGGTCCGGTTCAGCCTCAGACATTGGCTGGGGAGAGGGATGAAGTTTGTGGCTAGGGAATGTAGTTTGTGGTGGGGACCAAAAACAATAGCTTCGGGCTTCCCATTATTTAGTTGGAGGAAATTTTTGTTCATCCACTACTCGTACAAGCAGTGTGACAAATCAGAGACAGTGGAGGGGTCGAGAGAGGTGGTGGTGAGGTAGAGCTGGGTGTCGTGAGCGTACACATGGAATCTGACGTATTTTCGGATGATGTCGCCGAGGGGCAGCATGTAGATGAGAAATAGGAGGGAGCCAAGGATAGATCCTTGGGGTCTCCAGAGGTAAAAGGTGCGGGAGCAGGAAGAGAAGCCATTGCAGCTGATTCTCTGGCTACGACTGGATAGATAAGAATGGAACCAGGCAAGTGCAGTCCCACCCAGCTGGACAATGGAGGAGAGGCGTTGGAGGAGCATGGTGTGGTCAACCGTGTCAAAGGCTGCAGACAGGTCGAGAAGGATGAGGAAGTATAGTTTACCAAGGTCACAGTCACATAGGATGTCATTTGTGACTTTGATAAGGGCTGTTTCAGGACTGCGGCAGGGGAAGAAACCTGATTGGAGGGATTCAAACATGGAGTTGTGGGAAAGATGGGCACGGATTTGGGAAGCAACAACGCGTTCAAGGACTTGAGAGGAAAGGGAGGTTGGAAATGGGGCGGTAGTGTGCAAGGACAGAGGGGTCAAGGATGGGGTTTTTTTTTTGAGGAAGCAGTGATGACAGCAAATTTGAAGGGGAGGGGGACAATACCTAAGGAGAGGGAATCATTAACAATATCAGCTAACACGGGGGCCAGGAAGAGAAGTTAAGAGGTTAGCAGTTTGGTGGGAATAGGGTCAAGGGAGCAGGAGGTGGATCTCATGGTCAAGGTGAGCTCGGAGAGGGCTTATGGGGAGATAGGAGAGAAACCAGAGAAAGGTGCAAGTTCAGGGCTAGGGCAGAGGAGAGCAGGACCCGATAGTGCTTTATGTGATCCAGCCAGATCTGGCGATGAATGGCTAAATTAGTTGTCCGCCATAAACGTTCAAGTCTGCGTCCCTTGGACTTAAGGGAGCGGAGATGAGGGCCATACCAGGGGAGCAACCAGGGTGAGAGAGGGTAATCGTTTTAATAGGGACAAGGGCATCAAAGATGGAGGTGAGGGTGTGATTGAGCAGATGGGTAGTTGCAGAAATGTCATGGTGAATAGAGGGCTAAAGGCTAGACAGTTGGGAATTTTAAGGTGTGACTGTAAGTGACTTGGGAGAAGAGTTTTTTCAAGAGGTGAACACAGAAGAAGTTGGGTTGGGAGGGGGAAGGGGGATATGGGTGGAGAGGGATACAAGGAAGTGATCAGTGTTGGCCTTATCTGTGATTGACACAATGGGAGTAGAGAGGCCACGTGAGATGGCAAGTTTGAGGGGATGCCATGAATATGGGTAGAGGAGTTTATAGCGAGAGCGAGCAATAGATAGATATTAAGGGCGGATAGGAGAGCAATGAACTTAGAGGAGAGACAGCATGATGAGTTGAGCTCAGAGTTGAAATCACCGAGGATGAGAAGTTGCTCGTTGCAGAAGCTGAGGGAAGAAAGCAGTGAGATATATTGGTGAGAAACTTGGCTTGGTTTTTGGGTGGGCAGTAGAGAATGAGGATTTTAAAAGGAGACGTGAGAGGGGTGAATCAAGGCTAGATGTTCAAAGAGAAGGTGCCAGAGGAGTAGGGGGATAGATGAAAGTGTGATTTGGTGATAAGGGCCACACTGCCACCGTGGCTGTCTGGGCGGGGCAAGTGGTGAAGATATCGCCAGGCGGGGAGGCTTCATTAAGGGGGAAGGTATCATCACCCATCATGCAATCATCCGCAATAAGCAAATGGACATTCTGGTGGGAGATGCGGAGAGGGGCACTGATAGCTGATCTGCTGGCAGAGTCCACAGGGTCAGCACTGGGAGGGGTGAGTGGGATCGGAACGAGATTGGCAAGATTAATCCCCAGCGGGCACAAAGGGCGGGAATGTCGCTGAAAGAGTAGTAGGATGAGGCAATTGGGGTTGCTGCTCGTAAGGAGGCAGCAACAAGTGCCTTGATGGGCCCTTCGGAGGATGCCAAGAGAGGCACAGTGGGAAACTGCAGGCTTACCTAAGAGGCAGTCAAGTCTGGGATGGCAGCAGGAGAGTAGGAAGGTTGAGGACTGCTGAAGGTTCGCCGTAGGGATTTGTGGGGGTAGAGTAATCCAAGAGGGGATAAATGAAAGGAGGTATGATGATGAGAGAGGGGCCTTGGAGGGGTAAAAAGAAAAAAAAAGGGGAAATGGGGCTCAGTTCCGGAGCGGCAGCCAAAACCCGCAGGTGAATGGACGCGTGGTTACATCGCAAGATTGGATAGATATATTCTGGTAATAAACATGGAATAGCAAGGAGATAATAGGAGGGTAGGAGACAAATCAGATTCGTAACAAACCTCGTCTCCATTCCAGAAAGTGGACATAAAGAAGACAATTAAAAGCAAAGATTTCTTTCCTTCCTACCCACTCGAGATGTACAGTTGAAGTGCTGTTACTCATAGGGAGGCGAATTGCTCCCTGTTTAAAATCTGTTTTTTTTTGTTTGTTGTTTTTTTTTAGTGATTTGTATATTCTGTGAGACCTGGCAGGTAACACCTGTCTGTCTGCACACTGATTGCCTTGGCAACGGGCAGTTGAAAAAACTGTCTGTAATCACCAAGCATTGTTCTGTGAATTATAAATGCGATTTCATTTCGAGGATTTCATTTTCACATCGTTCACCTGACGAAGGAGGAAGCCTCCGAAAGCTTGTGAATTTAAAATAAAATTGCTGGACTATAACTTGGTGTTGTAAAATTGTTTACAATTGTCAACCCCAGTCCATCACCGGCATCTCCACATCATAAAATCAAAGCAGCACTCTTCTGGTTTTTCATGTTCCCTGAAGCATAAATACTGCTAATTCACAGAAAGCTATTGATTTTGTTCCAAAAAAAACCCAAGACAGTCAGCGTTGCTGTTACTTTGCTGTATAATACCCTTTACCGATCTCACCAGGCAAGCATACAATTTATTGGGAAAAAGGTTTATTGCGGATGTGCCCGTGTTCATAGAAGACACAGTTTAATTTTGTAATCAGGGAAAAGCATTGGGGCAGAACTTACTCCCGAAATAACGGAGGAGCTCAACAGCACTCTCCGTTTTTAACGGTGAATCAAAGGAGCAAGTTCCCGCGTTCGCACATGCGCACCAAAACACGGAAATTGTGAACGTGGTACTATTGGTTCTCCGGCGATTTGACAGCTGTGAATTAAAGGGCCATCACATCCTCCAATCATTGAAATCACAGAAAAATCGCAAACTTGTTCATCCGCCCAACTGGAAAGTAACCAATTTTGCCACCAAAAGGTACGCTTAAATACTACATCTAAACTAAGTTTTAAAAGCACAGTAAGTCTTAATGACTGCCAAACAACTAAAAATTAAATTTTTAAAATGTGGAGTCTCATATTACTCTTTATTATAATAGTTTTTGGTCATTGAAAAAAATTAAACTTTAAAAAAAAAAATTTTCCCTTCTGTCTCTTTAATTTAATTATTTCTTTGGCTTTTTATTTTAAAAATTAAATTTTTATTTACAATGACTTCCGGAATACTAACTTTAAATGAATGAAGTCTGCTTGCCTGCTTGTGGGCGTGACTTCCCTTCCCAACAGATTTTGTGGGTGGGTCTT
The DNA here is from genome assembly GCF_035084215.1 of Heptranchias perlo. Taxonomy (NCBI): domain Eukaryota; kingdom Metazoa; phylum Chordata; class Chondrichthyes; order Hexanchiformes; family Hexanchidae; genus Heptranchias; species Heptranchias perlo. The sequence continues at coordinate 41,853,166 of NC_090334.1, forward strand.
CTATTCTCACAGACTGTTCCATGCACATCACCTTACTCTGCTCAGATGCTGAGTTGATGGAGCACAATGCCGGAGAGCCTGCAGTAAGTACATTTGTTAATTTAATTTGCAGGAGCTGCAGCGATCGTTGCCATGCCACTCTGCGCAAGTTCTGGCCCATTAGATGCTAAAGAAAATAATAATCTTCCTACAGCAGGCCCTGTTTTCCTGGTTTGCAAAAATCTTTTGCATTTTTGTATTCTCCAACAAATAACATCTCCTTTTAAAACTTTGCTTCTGCTGTACCATAAGAATGGATTTTACAATCAGGGAACCAATTGAGCTTAAAGCTGCTAAACACTGACGAACATCCAGAGAAGACAAGGCTCCCAGCAGTTTGATGCAAGTGGATATTTGCTGCAGCTAATTAAATCACTCAAAATTGAATTGGCATAAACTAATATTTAATAACACTATTACTTTTCATAATACAACACATATTTTTAGTCTGATTAGACTGTGTACTGACAGTTACTTCCTACTCATCAATTGGTTGATTATCACTTAACAACTGGCAGTGGTGCCATCACAAATCACTAATGCATCACTGTGGACATTATTATGCACAAACAATATGGAACACACTGGGCATCAGCATCTGCTGTGACAGCTGCTGTGAGCTTTTATATAGAAGTGTTATAGTGCTATCAATGGTAAGCAGGGAATTTGTCAACAAACTGGTTGACTATGAAAGCACTGTCACAAGGATTTAAATTGCAACATATTAAGACCTCATGGAAACATGCTGTTCTGTAGAACCACTGAACCTGTGCCAAATCTGAAGAATCAGCCCATGTGGGAGAGGAGGGGAAAAAAATTAGCACAAAAAGAACTGGACTGAGATGAACACAGGAATAGGAGCAGACAATTTGGCCCATCAAACCTGCTCTGCTATTTTAGTTAGCCATGGCAGCTCTAGCTTTTTAATCCCAGTTCCCTGGCTTTTCTCCATATCTCCTAATACACTTGCTTCCCAAGTAAATACCTACCTCCCTTTTAAAGTACCTCAGTTGACTTCACATCTAAAGCCGTCTGGGATAGCACATTCCACTTTTCCACAATCCTTTGTACAAAAGTGTTTTCTGGTTTGCTTTTAACCAACTCAGTTCAAATTCTAAGATAATGTCATCTTATTCTGGATTTTCCCTACTTGAGTAGAGCTTTTCCCCTATCTATCATACCCTTAATTATTTTGAACATGATAATCAGATCAGCCCTTATTCCTCATCCCAAATTTACCCAGTTTTACATCATAACTCAGTCCTTTCAGCCCGACGAATGCTCACTGGACATTCTCCAAAGCCAGTATATCTGTCCTAAGTTGGACCATTCAAAACCGAGAACAATATTGCATATGAAGTCTGCCCAATGCTCTGTATGATTGCAGTACTACTTCCTTACTTCTATATTCTAAACCTCGATGAAACCCAGTATTCTATTAGACTTTTTTAATTTATTTTTTGCAACTTTGAACTAGATTTTAATGACTGTGTTCCTGACCCATAACCCCTTTGCTCATCTACCACTCCCTTCCCCAGTGCTTTCCTATTTCGATTATACGCCCACCTGCCATTCTTACTGTATCATTACCAGCAGTACTTTATGTCCATAATTACATTCAGGAGGTTGCCTGACCGTTTTCTCTGAGGTGGGAATGTTTGTATGATTGACAGCTACAGGAAGTGTAGTAAAATGGCTGATGAATACAAACCACATGTTTTGAAGTTCTGCAAATTACAATTCTAGATATTTGTCGTTGCTCCTCTCTTCTGGCTCTGTAGACTCCTGTTGCCCTCTGATACCATGTGCAGGAGGGTATTCTTTATGTGCAAGCCTACGTGTGAGTGTTGGCAGGTTATTCAACAGTGGTACAGGTATCATTTGGCTCCCACCTAATGTCCACGTACTCACATTTTTCAGCAGGATAGTGATCAGAAGCAGGAACACGGCCAATGTTTTTCCTCTTCAGCCCAGTGTGCTGAGACCAATTATAGCACCCCAACTGCCATAGCAGATGAGATTAGTTAACTCAGCACAGACTGGTAATCAAACCTGGGGCTTTCTGATCTGGTATGACTCAATTACACATTAGTTTTACAATGAAGCCATAAGACATTGCTTGGCATAATCTTACAATAAATCTATAGACAACTTTTTTTTTTAATATTGAAGTACAGTGAAACCTGTACAAAGGGACACCTCCAAAAAAAGGGACACTCATTGACAGTCCCAAATAATTTACTGTACATACAATGACCATTTTGAAAATAGGGACACCTGCAAATAAAGGACGCCTGATACAAGTCCCTTAGGTGTCCCTAATTTACAGGTTTCACTATATGTGAAAGTATGTATTGCTGTGTGTACAGTGTCAAAATACATGTATATTCCACAAGATATCCTTGGGTTGAAATAATTAAACCCACATTTAATGCTAACTCAGCAACTGGGTACAGTCCATGTGGTTTGTTAACAGGCTTCAATGTTAGGGCATCCTGACATACCATGCCAAGAAAGATAGTCCCAACAAAACACCCCTTTCTCTAAGGCCAAAATTAAAAGCTCTTTATCTGAATGCACGGAACATTCGTAACAAGATAGATGAATTAATTGCACAAAGAGATAAATAGGTTTGACCTAATAGCCATTAGAGACATGGTTGCAAAATGACCAAGATTGGGAACTAAATATTCCAGGGTACATGACATTTAGAAAAGATAAGCAGAATGGAAAAGGAGGGGGTGTAGCCCTAATAATAAAGGATGACATTAGGACAGTGGTGAGAAAAGTTCTTGGCTCGGAAGATCAGGCAGTAGAATCAAAATGGGTGGAAATTAGAAATAACAAGGGGCAGAAAACACTGGTGGGAGTAGTTTATTGGGACCCTAATACTAGCAATACCACTGGACAGAGTATTAATCATGAAATAATGGGAGCTTGTAACAAAGGAAATGCAGTCATCATGGGGGACTTCAATCTGCATATAGACTGGGCAAGACAAATTGGCAAAGGTAGTCTAGAAAACGAGTTCATGGAATGTATTCAAGACTGTTTCCTCGAGCAATACGTCATGGAACCAACCAGGGAACAGGTTATTTTAGATCTTGTATTATGTAATGAGATAGGGTTAATTAGTAATCTCACAGTAAAAGAACCTCTGGGGAAGAGTGATCATAACATGATAGAATTTCACATTGAGTTTGAGAGTGACATACTTAAGTCAAAAACTAGAGTCTTAAACTTAAATAAAGCCAATTACATAGATGTGAGAGGCAAGTTGTCAAAGGTAGATTGGGAAATTAAATTAAGGGGTTTGACAGTTGAAAAGCAATAGCAAACATTTAAAGAAATATTTCAATATTCTCAACAAGTATATTTTCCATTGAGAAATAAAAACTCCATGGAAAAGTGATCCACCCATGGCTAACTAAAAAAGTTAAGGAGAGTATTAAATTGAAAGAAGAGGCAAGAAGAGTAATAAACCTGGGGATTGGGAGAGTTTTCAAAACCAACAAAGGGTGACCAAAAAATTGATAGAAAGGGAGAAAATAGAATATGAAAGTAAACTAGCAAGAAATATAAAAACTGATTTTACATACTTGTAGAAGCTCTTACAAAGGAAGAGAGTAAGCAAAAATAAACATTGGTCCCTTAGAGGCTGAGACAGGAGAAGTTATAATGGGGAATCAGGAAATGGCAGATGCATTAAACAAATATTTTGTATCTGTCTTCACAGTAGAAGACACAAAAAGCATATCAAAAATACTGGGGAACCAAGGGTAAATGAAAGAAAGGAGCTTAAAACAATTAATATCACTAGAGGAAAAAGTACTGGACAAACTAATGGGACTAAAAGCCAACAAATCCCCTCGACCTGATGGCCTACATCCGAGGGTTCTAAAAGTGGTGGCTGCAGAGATAGTGGATGCATTGGTTATGATCGTCCAAAATTCTCTAGATTCTGGAATGGTCCCATTGGACTGGAAGGTAGCAAATGTTTCCCTCCCTTCTTGAATAGCGGGATGAGAGAAACAGGGAACTACAGGCTAGTTAGCCTGACATCGGTCATCAGGAAAATGCTGGAATCCATTATTAAGGACGTAGTAACAGGGCACTTAGAAAATCATAATATGATTAGGCAAAGTCAATATGGTTTTATGAAAGGGAAATAGTGTTTGACAAATCTATTAGAGTTTTTTTGAGGATGTAACTACCAGGGTAGATAAAGGGGAAATCAGTAGATGTAGTATATTTGGATTTTCAAAAGGCATTCGATAAGGTGCCACACAAGAGATTGTTACACAAGGCAAGGGCTCATTTGATTAGGGGTTATATATTAGCATGGATAGAGGAATGGTTAAAGGACAGAAAACAGAGAGTAGGGATAAACGGGTCATTCTCGGGTTGGCAGGCTGTAACTAGTGGGGTGCTGCAAGGATCTGTGCTTGGGCCTCAGCTATTTACTATCTATATTAAATGACTTAGATGGAGGGAACGAGTGTAATGCATCCAAGTTTGCTGACGATACAATCTAGGTGGGAAAGTAAGCTGTGAGGAGGACACAAAGGGGGTGATTTTAAACACCAAGAACGGGTGGGGTGAGGGTGGGTGGGAGTTGAAAATCGTTGTTTTTAAGGCCGCAACCCGGCTTTATTTCCGGGTTTAACATCGGCACGTGAAAGTACAGGCTTCCCACTGGGAATGCCAAGTCCAAAAATTTTGCAGTCATGACCCAAAAAAACAACTATTTTCAAATCCCACCTGCCCCCAACCCACCCATTCTTGGGGTTTAAAATCACCCCCAAAGAGTCTGCAAAGGGACATGACAGATTAAGTGAGTGGGCAAGAAGTTGGCAGATGGAGTATAATTTGGGGAAATGAGAGGTTATTTACTTTAGTAGAAATATATTTTTTAAATGGTTAGAAACTATTAAATGTTGGTGTAGTTAGTATGCAGGTACAGCAGGCAATTAGGAAAGCAGATGGCATGTTGGCCTTTATTGCAAGGGGGTTGGAGTACAAGAGTAGGGAAGTCTTACTACAGTTGTACAGGGCTTTAGTGTACTGTGTACAATTGTGGTCTCCTTATCTAAGGAAGGATAAACTTGCCTTGGAGGCTGTGCAACGAAGGTTCACTAGATTAATTCCTGGGATGAGAGGGTTGTCCTTTGAAGAGAGGTTGAGTAGAATGGTTAAAGGAGGTGATCTCATTGAAACATAAGGTTATCAGGGGGTTTGACAGGTTAGATGCTGAGAGTCTAGAACTAGAGTGCATTGTCACAGAATAAGGGGTCAGCCATAGATTGCGATGAGAAGGAATTTCTTCACGCAGAGGGTTGTGAATCTTTACAATTCTCTACCCCAGAGGTCTGTGGATGCTGAGTCATTAAATATATTCAAGGCTGAGAGGGATAGATTTTTCAAGGAACATGGGGATCGGCCGGGAAAGTGGAGTTGAGGTCGAAGATTAGCCATGATCTGATTGAATGGTGGAGCAGGCTCGAGGGGCCTTATGGCCTGCTCCTGTTTCTTATGTTCTCTGTCTGTCTCTCTTTACCTCCCTCCATCCTGCGCTCCGTCCACCAACACCAGTCACCCCCTATTCACAGTCCCCAGTTTGCCAGGACTGGCTTGCACACACTTTAGATGACTAAAGATTCAGAATGATTTTTTGCTGAGGCAGCCAGTGGAGGTCAGAGGAAATATAGATTTTTTCAAAACCATGAAGGACATTTAGCGCTCAAAGATTTAAAGTAACTACAAAGGTTATCTTAGTTCCATGTTTTTATTTACTGAAATTACAGTTAAATTAAATCAACCCCAGTTGGAGTCATCAATTTTCCAGATGCTGAACAGGCAGTGTAAGACATCTGACCCCAAAATAATAAGCTGTAACACATGGTGTATTAGAAAACAAAACAGTAACCCTCGAACACACAACACTGCTATATTAGAAAGATGAAGACTTATTATCCTGCTGCATTCTCAGTAAAATTATATATGTTAATATTATTGTCATTTCATTTTACTCCTGAACTAACATCATATTTTGTAGCCCATGTTTTTCTCCTCTTGGAATGATTGGGTTCCTTTGTTTTACTTTTTGCACACCAGCATTTCCATGAGATTATTCATCAAATTCAGCTGCTTTGCAAACACAGCACAATATGCTGCGAGCAGTCATGGGTTTATAGAGCCTCCACCTCTGGAGAGTGCTAATATTGGGCCTCCATTCCAGTAACAATAATCATCCCTTCTCCACTGTAGGAACAGTGCAGTATTGCAGATGGTAATCTCATCGTTTGTTCCAGTTAATCATTCCAAGATTAGCTCAAAGCAACAAGCACCAGTCAGTATTTCATTTTACTCCAGCAGACAAATAATTTCCAAGCTACACTAAATATGGTTACATGTAACAAAATGGTAATTTGGAAAGCACAGCAGACCTCAGCTATAAATATTGGGGGTTAAATTGGTTAACCCCTGAAAACGGGTGCTAGGATTGTGGTGCGTGATTAACCCGCGCCCATTTATTGCGATGCAGGGCAGCACGTAACATTCATGCTGCTTGATCATTTAAATGATTGGCTGCACTGGCAGGGGGCCCCAATATCGGGAGTGGCAAGCACTACTTAAAGGCAGCCTGCACCTCTTAAAGGGGAGGTGCACTGTGGCTGCAGGAAGAGCTGGAATTCGTTTGGCAACTAACTCTGTGCTACAGGATAGTGAAGAATGGCTGCACCTCCAAGAGGCCGTGAACCAAAGTTCTTGGACGATGCACTAGAGGCCTTGGTGGAAGAGGTGGGTGCACGGAGGGGCATCCTTTATCCGTGGGGGGGCGGGCCCCTCCAGACATATGTTGAAGAGGCAGTGAGAGGCTGTCGCGCACAGGATCTGTGTCAGGAGCATCACACCACGCCACGCACTTGGATGCAGTGCAGGAAGAAGTTCAACGATTTGACACAAGTTGTCAAGATGAGTGGGTTCAACTGTTAAGTGGCATTTTTTTTTTTACTAACTGCAGCACAAGCCTCATCCACTGCTCCACACACTACACCCCCCACCCCACCGTCACCCACCTACCAACAAACTCTTTCCAACTGTACACAACTCTTCCAATCAGATGCTTCATCTCATCCTCACACATTACCACTCTTCCAAGCCGCACATCCACAACTCACAGGTCACACACACTGGCAGCTATTCAACCATGACAGCCACATCACTCAAAAATCTTGCAGGACACTCACTGACACACTTCCCTCTTTCTTGCAGAAAGTGGCACATAACAGGAGGCAGCAAGAAAGAACTTGTTAGAGGAGAACAGGCAGGCCTACACATCCTCACGCCCATGGAGGAGACAGCGCTGTGCATCATTAGATGGGCCGTGGCCGCAGCCCTGGCCACTGGCAGTGCTGGAGGTATTGATGATGAGGGTCTTTGCATATCTAATGCTCCTTCTCGCTTCCCACTTCTCCCTCATCCCACAATCTGGCATGGGAAAATCAAAGACAGTCAGCATAGATTTGTTAAGGGAAGGTCGTGTCTGACTAACTTGATTGAAGTTTTTGAGCAGGTAACAAGGAGGGTCGATGAGGGTAACACGTTTGATGTAGCGTCCAATGATTTTAGCAAGGCTATTAACAAGGTCCCACCTGGCAGACTGGTCAAAAAAGTAAAAGCCCATGGGATCAAAGGGAAAGTGGCTAGTTGGATTCAAAATTGGCTCAGGAAGCAAAGGGCAATGGTTGACGGGGGTTTTTGCAACAGGAAGGCTGTTTCCAGTGGAGTCCTGCAAGGCTCAGTACTAGGTCCCTTGCTTTTTGTGATATATATTAATGATTTGGACTTGAACGTGGGGGGCTTGATCAAGAAGTTTGCAGATGATACACAAATTGGCCATGTGGTTGATAGTGAGGAAGATATCAATGGACTGGTCAGGTGGGCAGAAAAGTGGCAAATGGAATTCAATCCAGAGAAGTGTGAGGTAATGCATTTGGGGAGGGCAAACAAGGCAAGGGAGTACACAATAAATGGGAGGATACTGAGAGGTATAGAGGAAGTGAGGGACCTTGGAGTGCATGTCCACAGATCCCTAAGGTAGCAGGATAGGTAGTTAAGGTGGTTAAAAAAGGTACACTGGATACTTTCCTTTATTAACTGAGGCATAGAATATAAGAGCAGGGAGGTTATGTTAGAACTGTATAAAACATTGGTTAGGCCACAGCTTGAGTACTGCCTACAGTTCTGATCACCACATCAAAGGAAAGATGTGCTTGTACTAGAGAGGGTACAGAAGAGATTTACAAGGATGTTGTCAGGGCTGGAGAATTTTAGCTATGAGAAACGATTGGCTAGGCTTGGGTTGTTTTCTTTGGAACAAAGGAGGCTGAGTGGAGATTTAATTGAGGTATATAAAATTATGAGGGGCTGAGATAGAGTGGCTAGGGAGGACCTATCTTCCTTAGCAGAGGGGTCAGTGACCAGGGGGCATAGATTTAAAGTGATTGGTAGAAGGATTAGACGGAAGCGGAGGAGAAATTTTTTTACCCAGAGGGTGGTGGGGGTCTGGAACGCACTGCCTGAAAGGGTGGTAAAGGCAGAAACCCTCAACTCATTTAAAAAGTACTTGGATGTGCTCTTGAAGTGCCGTAACCTACAGTGCCACGGACCAAGTGCTGGAAAGTGGGATTAAGCTGGATAGCTCTTCTTCGGCTGGCACAGACACGATGGGCCAAATGGCCTCCTTCTGTCCTGTAGCTTTCTATGATTCTAATCTTTTATGACACACGTGCTGCAGATGGTGTGAGCATACACATCTTACTTTCTCCTCTCCCCTTGCCACAACTTAACCCGTGTCCCTTTGTCATTTCAGATACCCAAGAACTCGAAACGGCACGGTCAGGGGAGGCAGAGGAAGAGGACAGTGATGATGCAGACACACCAGCACTCGATCTTACATTCACAGCCACCAGCTCAGAGCCTGACACTGCACGTCCTTTATAGGCTAGGATAGAGGAGGGATCTACACGTGGTGAGACATCGGGCACAGGTGCGCAGGTGCCGCGGCTGGGCAGGATGGGGGTGGGGGGGTGGTACGGCTACCACAGGTGCCAGCTCGCCTGAGGGGAAGGTCGCTCACTAGTTCTGCTGCAGAGGAGTCAGATGATGACTTCAATGACCCAGGCTACAGAAGGCGGCTGATGGGTGTACACAACCAAATGCTTGGTGCACTGGAACGCCTGCGCACAATGTCAAGGGGCATGGAGGAGTCCAACTCCAACTTGGCACAGGGCTTTGTACAGAGCTTGGCGCCCATCCTTTCCCACATGGAATGGGTGGTCACCTCCATCAGCACACCTGTGGAACCCACCATGATGCAGCATCTGATGATCGATGTCACAGCTTCCATTGCAGCACAAACATGTGCCACCAAGGTCTGACTGCTGCTTTTGAGGCTCAGACTGATGCCATCATGGTTCTGGGTTCCACTGTGGAACAGTGCTTCCAGGGCATCACAGCAGTCCAGCAATCTGTTCTCCAGCAGATCACCAGGATTGCTAAGGCGCTGCCCTGCGAGAGTGGCAATGGCACCATGGAAGACAAACCTGCTGTCCTCTCTCAGGATTGTTGTAAACAATTTTACAACACCAAGTTATAGTCCAACGATTTTATTTGAAATTTACAAGCTTTCGGAGGCTTCCTCCTTCCTCAGGTAAATGTCAGGAACTCCTCGAAGCCTACGCATTTATAAATCACAGAACAATACATGGTGATTACAGATAGTCTTTGCAACTGCCCGTTGCCAAGGCAATCACCATGTTCAGACAGAGAGGTGTTACCTACAGAGCCCCCGAATATACAGTCAACAAAAAAAAACAGGAAAAGAAAGAGAGAGGCAGAAACATCCGGAAGGCAGAGAAAGCCAGCAAATGACCGGTTATATTAAAAACAGATAGCTTTTGTTCGCTGGTGGGGTTACGTGTAGCGTGACATGAACCCAAGATCCCGGTTGAGGCCGTCCTCATGGGTGCGGAACTTGGCTATCAATTTCTGCTCGACGATTTTGCGTTGTCGTGTGTCTCGAAGGCCGCCTTGGAGTACGCTTACCCGAAGGTCGGTGGCTGAATGTCCCTGACTGCTTAAGTGTTCCCCGACTGGGAGGGAACCCTCCTGTCTGGCGATTGTTGTGCGGTGTCCATTCATCCATTGTCGCAGCGTCTGCATGGTCTCGCCAATGTACCATGCTCTGGGGCATCCTTTCCTGCAACGTATGAGGTAGACAACGTTGGCCGAGTCACAGGAGTATGAACCATGCACCTGGTGGGTGGTGTCCTCTCGTGTGATGGTGGTATCCGTGTCGATGATCTGGCATGTCTTGCAGAGGTTACCGTGGCAGGGTTGTGTGTTGTCGTGGACGCTGTTCTCCTGAAAGCTGGGTAATTTGCTGTGAACGATGGTCTGTTTGAAGTTGGGTGGCTGTTTGAAGGCGAGTAGTGGAGGTGTGGGGATGGCCATAGCGAGGTGTTCGTCGTCATTGATGACATGTTCAAGGCTGCGGAAAACATGGCGTAGTTTCTCCGCTCCGGGGAAGTACTGGACGACGAAGGGTACTCTGTTGGTTGCGTCCCGTGTTAGTCTTCTGAGGAGGTCTATGCGATTTTTCGCTGTGGCCCGTCGGAACTGTCGATCGATAAGTCGAGCGTCATATCCCGTTCTTACTAGGGCGTCTTTCAGCATCTGTAGGTGTCCATCGCGTTCCTCCTCGTCTGAGCAGACCCTGTGTATTCGCAGGGCCTGTCCATAGGGGATGGCCTCTTTGACGTGGTTAGGGTGGAAGCTGGAAAAGTGGAGCATCGTGAGGTTGTCTGTGGGCTTGCGGTAGAGTGAGGTGCTGAGGTGCCCGTCTTTGATGGAGATTCGTGTGTCCAAGAAAGAAACTGATTCCGAGGAGTAGTCCATGGTGAGCTTGATGGTGGGATGGAACTTGTTGATGTTATCGTGTAGTCTCTTCAGTGATTCTTCGCCGTGAGTCCATAGAAAGAAAATGTCGTCGATGTATCTGGTGTACAGCGTTGGTTGGAGGTCCTGTGCAGTGAAGAAGTCCTGCTCGAACTTGTGCATGAAAATGTTGGCGTATTGGGGTGAAAATTTGGTCCCCATGGCTGTTCCGTGTGTTTGGGTAAAGAACTGGTTATCGAAGGTGAAGACATTGTGATCCAGGATGAAGCAGATGAGTTGTAGGATGGCGTCTGGAGATTGGCTGTTGTTGGTGTTGAGTATTGATGCTGTCGCAGCGATGCCGTCATCGTGGGGGATACTGGTGTAGAGTGCCGAGACGTCCATCGTGGTGAGAAGTGTTCCTGGTTCAACTGGTCCGTGGGTACTGAGTTTTTGTCGGAAGTCTGTAGTGTCGCGACAGAAGCTGGGGGTTCCCTGCACGATGGGTTTCAAGATGACAGCATGACAGGATGACAGCATTCCTGCTCCCACCCCTGCCACTCTGCCAGTGCCCTTGCCGTTGCCTGTTAGTCAGCCAAACGAGACTGCTGCAGCCCTGGCCAAGATGGAACGCACCTTGTAGGAGCACTAGGAAAGGTAAAGGCACACGAATGACAGGCACTTAGGGAATTCACAAAGGTGAATAGTATCAGTTTGTTTGAATCATTTCATGTGTAAATCTATAAATTTGGATTTGAATTTGTATTTGGAGTTGGTTTTCATTTCTGCAACGAGCTGAGGGAGGAAGTAATGTGTAATCATAAGGACGACGATTTGATGGTCGTGTGGGAGAGGAAAGGTATGGAGCGTGGGACTGTTGGTGAATGGGGGAGGTGTCGTTGAGGTTATTGGTATCATAGGAACATGAGTAGGCCATTTAGCTCCTCAAGCCTGTTCCGCCATTCAATGAAATCATAACTCCATACACCTGCCTTGGCCCCATATCCCTTAATACCCTTGGTTAATAAAAATCTATCAATCTCAGATTTAAAATTACTATTGAGCTAGCATCAACTGCCGTTTGCGGAAGAAAGTTCCAAACTTCTACCACTCTTTGCATGTAGAAGTGTTTCCTAACTTTACTGCTGGAAGTCCTGGCTCTAATTTTTAGGCTATGTCCTCTAATCCTAGACTCCCCAACCAACGTAAATAATTTCTCTCCATCTACGCTATCAGTTCCCTTTAATAAAACCCTGTGTAATCTCTCCTCATAATTTAACCTCATGGAGTCCAGGTATCATTATAGTAAACCTATGCTGCACTCCCTCCAAGGCCAATATATCCTTCCTGAGGTGCGGTGCCCAGAACTGAACACAATACTCCAGGTGTGGTCTAACCAGGGCTTTGTATAGTTGTCGGATAACTTCTGCCCCCTTGTATTCTAGTCCTCTAGATACAAAGGCCAGCATTCCATTAGCCTTTTTGATTATTTTCTGTACCTGTCCATGACATTTTAATGATCTACGTACATGGACCCTTAAGTCTCTTTGGACCTCCACTGTTTTGAGCTTTTCACCATTTAGAAATTACTCTGATCTATCCTTTGTCGGTCCAAAGTGGATGACCTCACACTTGCCTGCATGGAAATCCATTTGCCACAGTTTTGCCCATTCACTTAACTTATTAATATCTCTCTAATTTTATGCTTCCATTTACACTGCTTACAATGCTGCCTATCTTTGTGTCATCTGCAAACTTGGATATGTGGTTCTCTATCCCATCACTTAAGTCGTTAATAAATACAGTGAATAGTTGAGGCCCCAACACAGATCCCTATGGGATACCATTAGTCGCATCCTGCCAATTCGAGTACCTGCCCATTATCCCTACTTACCATCTCCTGCTGCTCAGCTAATTTCCTGACCAGCTTATTAATCATCTGATCAAACAGAGTCCTGGCAGACAGGGCCTGTCTACCTTGTCCTCATTGTTCCTCCTCCCCGTTGTTCCTCCTCCTTATACTCAGGTTCTCACCGGATAGCCGGTAGCAAGAGCTGTCCACTCAATGGTGAGATTGTGCAGCATACAACGACAAATCTCGATACCCACTCAAATGAGTACTGCAGGGCTCCTGCAGAGCAGACTAGGCAGCGGAAGCGTTGCTTGAGGACGCCTATGGTGTGCTCTATGATGTTCCGTGTAGCAGCATGGCTCTCGTACGCCTGCTGTACATGCGTGCATTCCAGATCCATTTCATGAGGGGATAACCCTTGCCACCCAGTAACCAGCCTTTGACTTGCCTTGCTGGTTGAAATATAGGTGGCACATTGGACTGCCGCAGAATGAAGGAATCATGACTGCTGCCAGGATAGCAGGCATTGACCTGCATGATGCACTGCGTGTGGTCGCACACCAGCTGCACATTGAGGGAGTGGACTCCCTTTTTGTTCATGAATATGGCCATGTTCAGATGTTGAGCACGCATGGCAATGGCTCCCTGCACCATGGGGAAGCCTGCAATGCAAGCAAATCCTCATGCTCACTCATGCTATTTGTCTCTTTCAAGAGGGAACATGATGAATCTGTTAGAGCGCACACAAAGCCTCAGTGACCTCCCTTACCTAGCAGTGCACTGCAAACGATGAGATGTTGCTTATATCTCCAGCAGCAGCCTGAAATGAGCCAGAGCCATAAAAATTAAGTGCCACGGTGACCTTGATAGCCACAGGCAATGCTGTCCTTGCCCTGCTCTGAGACTACTGTTGTGGCTGTAGCAGTTGACAAATCTCAGTCACAACCTCTTTAATGATCTGCAGCCGTCGGATGCACCGGTCGTCGCTGAAGTTGAGTTAAGACAATTGGTCCCTGAAGACCCCACTTGGAAATGGCCTCCTGCTGAGTGTCCTCCCCCCCCACCCCATCTTCTAGCAGCTTGTTCTGCTCTGCATGGCCTCTCTGCATGCTCCCAGTCACGTTCCCAGAGGAAAACCTAGCAGGCCACCCATGTCTGGCAACAACCTTGTTCTGCACACTATTTTAAATGCCACCAACAGTACTGCAAAAACACCTAAACCACTCTCTATATAATATTGCAACTTTAGCCAAGTTTCCATCCCAGGGTTTTAAAGGAAGTAGGTGAGCACATTGAAAGACTATAGTTAGGGCATCTGCAAAGTTCTCTAGATTCAGGAACTGTCCCTCTAGATTGGAAAATTGCACATGTCACTCCGCTTTTTAAGAAAGGAGAGAGAGGGAAACCAGGGAATTATAGACCAGCTGGCCTAACATCTGTTGTGGGGAAAATGCTGGAGTCTATAATTAAGGATAGGGTGACTGAACATCGAGAACTTTCAGTTAATCAGAGAGCGCCAACATGGATTTGTGAAAGGTAGGTCATGCCTGACAAACCTAATTGAATTTTTTGAGGAGGTGTCTAAAGTAGTGGACAGGGGAATGTCAATGGATGTTATTTATATGGACTTCCAGAAGGCATTTGATAAGGTCCCACATAAGAGACTGTTAGCTAAGATAGAAGCCCATGGAATCGAGGGAAAAGTACAGACTTGGTTAGGAAGTTGGCTGAGCGAAAGGCGACAGAGAGTAGGGATAATGGGTAGGTACTCACATTGGCAGGATGTGACTAGTGGAGTCGCGCAGGGATCTGTTTTGGGGCCTCAATTATTCACAATATTTATTAATGACTCAGATGAAGGCGTAGAAAGTCTCATATCTAAGTTTGCCGACGACACAAAGATTGGTGGCATTGTAAGCAGTGTAGATGAAAACATAACATTACAAAGGGATATTGATAGATTAGGTGAATGGGCAAAACTGTGGCAAATGGAATTCAATGTAGACAAATGTGAGGTCATCCACTTTGGATCAAAAAAGGATAGAACAGGGTACTTTCTAAATGGTAAAAAGTTAAACAGTGGATGTCCAAAGGGACTTAGGGGTTCAGGTACATATATCATTGAAGTGTCATGAACAGGTGCAGAAAATAATCAATAAGGCTAATGGAATGCTGGCCTTTATATCTAGAGGACTGGAGTACAAGGGGGCAGAAGTTATGCTGCAGCTATACAAAACCATGGTTAGACTGCACCTGGAGTACTGTGAGCAGTTCTGGGCACCGCACCTTCGGAAGGACATATTGGCCTTGGAGGGAGTGCAGCGTAGGTTTACTAGAATGATACCCGGACTTCAAAGGATTAAGTTACGAGGAGAGATTACACAAATTGGGGTTGTATTCTCTGGAGTTTAGAACGTTAAGGGGTGATCTGATTGAAGTTTATAAGATATTAAGGGAAACAGATAGGGTGGATAAAGAGAAACTATTTCCGCTGGTTGGGGATTCTAGAAGTAGGGGGCAGTGTCTAAAAATTAGAGCCAGACCTTTCAGGAGCGAGATTAGAAAACATTTCTGCACACAAAGGGTGGTAGAAGTTTGGAACTCTCTTCCGCAAACGGCAATTGATACTAGCTTAATTGCTAAATTTAAATCTGAGATAGCTTTTTGGCAACCAAAGGTATTAAGGGATATGGGCCAAAGGCAGGTATATGGAGTTAGATCACAGATCAGCCATGATCTTATCAAATGGCGGAGCAGGCACGAGGGGCTGAATGGCCTACTCCTGTTCCTATGTTCCTAAGTTTAGGAAACTTCCACAAACACCCACAATTGTACCAGCAGCCAGAATAACTGGCCCACCATCTAACCTGTAACTCCTGCATGATCCCTTTAAATAGCACTGGTGCAGGGTTGTGGGGGGGGAGGGGGGGGGTCCTTCATACCCTTTAACTCCTGTTCAGCTGTGCGAGGTTAGGACAGGGTGTTGGCTGGAGTGTGGAGTTCCAAAATGCCACCAGCTACTTCAAATCAGCGTTGCAGGATGATTTACATCATAATCTCCCTACTCTACATACCACCGTTCATTAGGTGCATGTACACAAACCACTTTTACCAAAATAACATCCTGCACACGTCACGCCGGAAGTGTGGCATGCATCTCGGACGTCATTTTCGGGGCTTAGGTGTCCGTGTAGCGCCTACAAAACAGGTGCTACATGGTCCAATTTAGCCCCCATTGTCCCGAGGACACACACAAAAAACAAATTGCAATGAATAGTGTGTTAAACAACAGTGTTTCATAAGATTCATAAATGTCAGCCTTGACTTAGTGGTAACACTCTCAGCTGAGTCAGAGTGGTATAAATTCATCATGGTCAGCAGCACAAAACGGGCAAGAGTGAATCATAAGCCCGTTTCACACTGACTTCAATGGAAAAGAAAATTGGGCGGGGTGTAAAACGGGCTGCCGATTCGCTCTCACCCGTTTTGCGCTACTACTGCCCAACACTAATTTATACCCCAGAAGGTCCTGAGTTCAAGCCTCACTCCAGGACTTGGGCATGTAACCTAGGCACTGCCAGAGGTGCCACCTTTCAAATGAGATGTTGAAGTGAGGCCTTATCTGCCTGCACAGGTGAGCATAAAAGATCCAATGATATAATCCAAAGAGCAGGGGAGTTCTCCTGGTGTCCTGGCCAACAGTTCTCTCTCAACCAACACCACACAAAAAGATGAATTAGCTATTTATCATATTGTTATTTATGGGAACTTCTTGTGCACAAATTGGCTGCTGCACTTGTCTACATTACAACAGTAAAAGTACTTCATTGACTGTGAAGCATCTTGGGAGGTACTGAGGTCTTGAAAGGGACTATATAAATGCAAGTTCTTCATTTCTTTAACAGAGAACCATGATACTGGTCTATTAGAAGCTAAGATTTGTCATCCAGGGCATTCACTTGATGCCCTTAGAAATTTGTATCTGGCTTCAATTGTCCAAGTATCTGCTAAGTATGTCACAGCTTTAGCAAATTTCTAAAAAAAAAATAAAAAAAGGACTGGGATGGACAGTTCACCAATTCATCAACATAGTCCACTGATGTTTAAATAAAGGCCCATTAGGAAACCATGCTCGAGTTCCAATTTGCCCTCCCCCAGTTTTCTCTCTCTATCTTCTAAAGCCACTGAATTACACTCTCCCATTTCTCTTTCCACAAATGGTACCTGACCTGCTGAGTGTTTCCAGTATTTTGTGTTTTTATTTCAGCTTTCCAAAATCTGCAGTATGTGCTTTATTCTTACAAGAAACTAATTTTTGCTCTCGCTACAAATAGTTCATCGATGGTCACTTTTGTTTTCACTGAAAAAGTTGCATAATCATTTAATGAAAGGGAAGATGCAGTTACTTAGAATGTTCATTTCAAGAAATAAAGGAAAACATTGTTTAGGTCAAAATTTCTATTTACAATTGTAGTGCACTTGAAGTGCATATTTATACATTGTCAAGTGGCAGGTCGTGGATTGACATTCTCCAGTCACATGGCCAATATTGGGAACTCTCCAGTGCAGTACCCTTGTGATTTGAGTCACGCTGGAGCACATTGGTGCATCTCTGAATGCTTAGCTTGTAAGCTACATTGGAAGATGCTAGAGAATAAATGGCCCACACACCTTATTGGATGGAGAAAGGCATGTGCCAATTAAGTACCTGGGTTTACGCAGGGAGGAATAAAGTATTGTTAAAAAAAATTAAATGAAAGGGGAAAATTAAACATGCAGAAAACTTTTGTCGACTGTTACGAGATTGAAAGCTGTAAAAAGACATCTTATGCACGAGGGAAATTAATCCCAAAATGGATATTATAGTATATAATCCTGTTTTACAGATGTAATAGTGGGTGGCAAGTAGGATTTGATCCAAAATGTTTCATAATTCTTAAACAAAAATAAGCAGCTGTTCAAAAATAACATTACACTATCACAGCTGTTTCAATAATCATTACATTTTGTGCCTGTTGCAAAGCTCATTTTTCCATTTATAATGGAATCTACAGGGGGAGTTTTAACCCCCCAGGATGGGCGGGACAGTGCTGGGGGTGGCGGGAAAAGAGAGAGGGGGAAAGTGGTTAAATTTGTTAAAAATGGGAAACCCAATCCCAACCCGCCGCGAATGCACATACTTTCCAGCACTGCTTGCAGGTTAGGAGGAGCAGAAGTGCTTCCCCCATGCTCCTCAA
The DNA here is from genome assembly GCF_035084215.1 of Heptranchias perlo. Classification (NCBI taxonomy): domain Eukaryota; kingdom Metazoa; phylum Chordata; class Chondrichthyes; order Hexanchiformes; family Hexanchidae; genus Heptranchias; species Heptranchias perlo. Next base: position 41,871,235 of record NC_090334.1, read on the forward strand.
GCAAACCTGCCATGATCGGCCTCCCCGCGCCCCCATACGATCTTTAGACCCCATTTTGGCTGGCTGCCAGGCAGGAAACAGAGTAAAAAAATTCTAATGAGGATCAGCAGGACCTCCGTCTTTCCCATATTTCCGGGTTTCCCGGCCGCTGCCAGGCGCCCCCGCTACCTCCCTATAAATATCAGGGCCTACGTGTAGAACAATAGCAGCAAGCAGGAAGAATACAGCCAATGCCAATAGTGTAACTATGAAAGATACATCTGAACGTAGCAGACAGCAAAATGGCTGAACACAATCTATTCACTTTTTTTTAATGTACTGTATAAAAACAATTTTTAAATCTACTGGAGTTACATCTTTAAGAGTTTGGAGATTAATTCTTTGTTAAGACAGTTTTGAACAACTGGCAAAAGAATTCGTTTCAGTTCCAGTCTGTATAAGAGTTGGATTAAATTGATTTAAAAGTGAACCAAATCCAAATTAAATTCATATGAGTTAGATTAAGTTGCATGATCGAGTCTACTTTCTCACATATGACTGATCCAGTCAGATGATTAACTGGTTAGTGATGTATGAAAGGTCTCATTATACTTGGCAGATAACACTTAATATTTCATCTGGTAGCAAATCTCATACAGCCTGCACACAAGCAATGATGCAAACAAAAATTAAGCTGTGTTGGTACTGCAATGCACTGGACATGGAGCGGTAAGAAACTATCGCCCACAAAATGACCTCACAATCACAACCCTGGTTAAGGACTTTCCAAAATGAGAGAGCTATGAATCAGACAGACATTTTCACCAACACATGTCATTCACCATTTAATTGCTCACTGAACAGCAGCTTTGCAGAGACCTGGGAACAAATCGACTGCCCATCTCTTAGCTGAAGAATGGCACTCAGTACAGTTAGACCTAAGAGGGAGAACTTAAACATGAAGAACCTTTTTTTCTAAAAGCCAACTCCATCATTAAGCCACAAAACTCAAATTGTAGTTAGAACCCACCAAAAACTGATGAATATTGCTAAACCTTATAGGTTATAATAAACAGCAGGATTGTGTAGATCATTCACACAGAGCACTTTCAGAATAGGATAATCATTTTAGTTATTCTGTAGGCACAATTTAAATATGGAAGATTGCATGTCTGAATGGACTTCACGCTCCACCATTACCACCAGCTATTTGGGATAGAAACGTCGAGGCCAATTTTCATTCCCTTTGCTCGGTGGGAACCAGATAGTAGCACAATTAAAATAGCATTGCAGCACTTACCACTCTGTTACCATCCACATCCAGCTCTCCATCATTTTGGTTGGGGCTTTGAAATGGGCAGCCCAGCTGCCTGCCAGAAACAAGGAGGAACCCAATTGACCCATGCAAATTGGGTCCTATGACATCATTAGGACCCCCATGCAATGTTGAAATCCCAATGGCCACTCAGAAAAAGTTTCAAAATGGTTTGTAAATGATTGTGGGGTCAAAAGAGGCATTAATGCTACTCCTGGCACCAAAAGAATTGACTCACTTGATGCTCAACCCTCCGTGGCCTCCCCCAGGATTGCTTCCCCCCCTCCCCCCTTAAACTTACTTGACTGACTGGGCTCCACTGTGGAGCCACCAGGTTTCTGGCCCCTCCAACGAGCTGCTCCAAATGTGCGGAGTGCACCTTTCTCTGCCCAATATCTAGATAAATGATAGCATGACCCAGACATTGTAACAAGAGAACCCTTACTCTGTATACAAGCTATTGGAATGTTTCTCTTGCCACCATGTGAACTCCTCTCTTTACGGATGGAGGACTAAGCAGAGGTTAGGGCTCTAGCCTTTGATGTGTGGTCAGGGAGTCTGCTTATGCACCCTGCTTTGTACATTGAATAGACCACCACCTTAAACAGCCCGGTGTCACAATGTGGGACCATGTGGAAATCTCCAACAATACCACGAGGTGTTTGGGATTGTGAAGAACAGCTCCCCAGGATGATTAACCAATCAACACTTCAGACCCTCATTGTGTGGACCAAAACAAACTTGCATCTTGAGGAAAATCTAGTAGATAAACATACCAGTTCAAGCTGATGGCTTTCTGTTGACGAGAATACTATGGAGCCTTAGGTGTTAACCTCTTACATGCCAATTCTACCTTTACAAGAATACAAATTAAAACATTTCAACACGTGCAAAAATCCATTTGCCACAGGCACTATAATTGATTTCTACACTCTGGGTTAAGGAGAAGGGGAGAAATAAAACATCAGCCAAGATTTACACTCAGCTGGTATCCAGCAAGCCTTGCTGAAAAGCATATGTGGTCATCAGGCCTGGATTCAGATACTTAATGCAAAGTGGTCAAATTTTCAGATGATACCAAACGAAGAGAGGCAGTGGAATCAAAAGAGGCAACTCAGAAATTAGACAGATGTTGGACAAGATGTGTAAATGAGCAGAACAATGACAGATGAAATTAACGCAGGTAATTGTAAAGTGCTATATGTAGAAAAGAAACATAGATGATACAGGTACTCCATGAATGATACTGAAATAGCTGAGGACGAAGTTGAAAGAGACCTAAAAATATCCAATCAACAAAAGCGATAGGATGTTGAACTACAAGGCCAAAACAGAGTATTAGTCAGAGAAGGTAGTGATTAAACTTTATACTGCTCTGGTCAGACTGCACCTTGAATACAGCATCCAATTCTGGTCACCAAGAGAGACATTGAAGTATTGGAGGCAGTGCAGAGAAAAGTCACGAGACTAATCCCGTGTCATGGGTCTGAGTTATTAAAGAGACTTGGGCTTTACAACCTAGAAAGAAGGAGCCGGAGAAGTAATTTTATCAGGTATGTTAAGGGTATAAAAAAAAGTTAACCCAAAATATTGGTTTAGATTAAACAGTAGGAGTAAGTTAAGGGGGCACAGGTAAAAATAAGCTCTAGGACTTAAGTAGAATACATTTCCAAATAGAGTAGTGGAGGTAAAAACCCTGGAATAATTTAAGAAACAATTGGATGCTAAAATGGGAATATTAGGATCTATCTGGATAGATGAATTAGATGGGCTGAATGACCACCTTCATCCATGATTTGGGCTTTTGTGTAACGTCTCCAATGGTCAAATAACCTACTAACACTCAACATCAAGACCTACACATGAAGAATGACTGTTTGGATGAGGTATTGAAGAACAGCTGAGGCCTGTGGAACTATACACCAGCAAGGCTTCAAAAGAGGATGGCAGCAGGAGAATAAACTGTTGAAAAAGGAGCGAGAAAAAAAAAAGTGTGACTTCAATAACGTGGCACGGTACAGAAGCACAATAATACTCAGTGCCATGGAGTGAGAGAGTTCCACTCGGCTCAGTTTGAGCTGCGTAAAGTAGGGAGTTGCCAGTCAAAGACAATGCTTTTTCCTAAATAAAAGGAAATAATAAAAAAGGAGTCGTCACACCGGAGCAATCCCTGCCACTTTCTAGGAGGTGGCTTCAATCGCTGGGAGCTGAGACCAAGCTGTGCACCCCCTCTCAGCAACAAACATCACGTGACGCACAATGTGATGAAAAAAAATAGGAAACTGATCTTCACCCCTAAAAAAAGTTTTAACACAACAAAACAAAGAATGCTTTCCTCGTCACACCACTGAGTAAATCCATACCTGGGTGACCACAAGAAAGATGGTAATGACGTTATGCCACTTATCTGGAGGCAAAGTCCAATTCCAGTCTCAAACCAGGACAAAATATCAGTGCCAGTATCACTGGGATGAAACCCATAACCAGAGCAGTGGTATTTGTATCAGGTTAGAAGGGCAACATTAAAAATTTTGCTCTAGAGTGGAGGTCATACCACATTTATTCTGGCACAAACTTTGTAATGTAAAATGGGTTAATGGACCATTTTTAACAACTAACTCAGAAAATTGAGCTCTAGATGCTGTTAATCTATAATGTTGATTTGAATATTTATATTTCAATGCGAGCTCATCACCATGGGTAATGGTTAACAGAATCTCTCATCAAATAGGCACGTTCTATAGAAATAGTTCTGATGTTACTTCAAACTGCAAGAAGAGCTGGAAGTCACTTCCGATAAGTAATTCAAGCTTAAAATATTAGGGGATGCTAACTGATTCAGTTAACTTGGCTTAATATATATATAATTATGATTCCTGCAAACTTCACTTGGGATATCAGCCAGAACAACAGAGCTACCTGACTTAGACTAATCTGGTCACTGACAACCACCTCTAATGCCAAGAATTTATTTTACTCTTTGACATTAGAAAGACCAAATGCAAAGTTATGGGAGATCCAGCACAAACTGCCAGGATAAACAGCACACCAGAGAGAGATCAAACGATCAGTGGAATATGTATAGATTTGAAAAATTAAAGCTTTTTTTAAAAAACTTGTCCTCTCTTCCAGATGGCAAATCACAGGGAGTCCACATTGTGACATGCGGAGTTTTTGCTACATTAGCTGACAATATGGTGCTCAGAAGAACAAAGTAACATTATATTTATGCATTGAGCCTTTTTTTTAAAAATGACCTATCATCCAATTCTAAAATATTATTCTTTTGGGTAGACTCATGTGATCAAAGATGTGGAATGATAAGAAAGGAGAACATTTAGCACAAAGAGTCAAGCACTCGCAGACCAGGCACATCAACAGTTACACAATAAGTTAATCCTTCTGTGCTTTCCCCAAACAATATTTTGATCTCAGATTCAGAAGACAGATGTCCTCCTTCCATACCAGTGTGACATTGCCATTTCCCATAACAGTCACCTCATGGACCTTCTATGGATTTTGTTAAACTAATCTGACCATGCGAGTGCAGTACATTTAATAATACTACCTCATTATTCAAAGATTGGTCAGACGTAATACAAAATACAGAGCACCACTGCACAAACAATAGAGTTTTAGACAATGAATATGATGGCTACGCACCCAACTGCATAACGAATCGTCTGCTGATCCACGGCAGAGTTGAGATAGTAAGCAAGCAAGTAGCAGCAATATGCATCATGGCCCTGAAATTCCTGGAATGGTCTTGGATGGTGTAGATCTGAGGCGGAGCGGAACTTCCGCCCACCCACTCCCAAAGTGCTTGACCCTGTCTGAAATCCTGGGGTCAGGCTAATTTAGAAATTGTAGGCAGGGATTCGTGCCATTTCAAACACGACTGGGGTCCCTGCTTGAGGTGGAGAAGAGGGATTTCACTGTGCCCCTTGCTGTGACAAGGCTATGGTGACAGGGTGGTGAAGCAGTAGACCTCAGTAACCATTGTTTCTGCCATAATCCTGCCCAACTTCAGAGAAGAAAACTCCCCCCAAGTTATGCAAAGTGCTGACTTGTTAAGAGACATGCAGAAATGTCCTGACTCGGATGCTTTGAGATTTTCCTTTCCTTGTCCTTGAGGAATTGTCCAGCTTCTGCTGAGCACCTCCCCAAGGGCCAGACGAAATGGGAACTCACCTATCCAGAAGAACCATGGGAATAACCCCACATTGTACTACTCCAAGCAATGAGCATTAGTGCCATGCTGTGCCACTGCAGCCGAGTCCAAACCAGAGTCATCTCAGAATAAAGCCTGTAGGATAAAAAGGGACTTCAGAAAGCAGCTTTATGTTGGGTTACTGTGAAGTGAATTAAGCTGCCCTATTCACACTATATCAGTTAATTTACACCAGCTGGTTGAATAAGGTTCAAATCCAATTCACAACCCCAGTGTAAAGAGACCTCTTGTAAACAATTTTACAACACCAAGTTATAGTCCAGCAATTTTATTTTAAATTCACAAGCTTTCGGAGGCTTCCTCCTTCCTCAGGTGAACGATGTCGAAATGAAATCCTCGAAATGAAATCGCATTTATAATTCACAGAACAATGCTTGGTGATTCCAGACAGTTTTTTCAACTGCCCGTTGCCAAGGCAATCAGTGTGCAGACAGACAGGTGTTACCTGCAAGGTCTCAGAATATACAAATCACCAAAAAAAACAACAAACAAAAAACAACAGAGATAGAGAGGTAGAAACATAGAAAAGACAGCAACTGACCCATTATATTAAAAACAGATAACATTTGTTCGCTGGTGGGGTAACGTGTAGTGTGACATGAACCCAAGATCCCGGTTGAGGCCGTCCTCATGGGTGCGGAACTTGGCTATCAATTTCTGCTTGACGATTTTGCGTTGTCGTGTGTCTCGAAGGCCGCCTTGGCGTACGCTTACCCGAAGGTCGGTGGATGAATGTCCATGACTGCTGAAGTGTTCCCCGACTGGGAGGGAACCCTCCTGTTTGGAGATTGTTGCGCGGTGTCCGTTCATCCGTTGTCGCAGCATCTGCATGGTCTCGCCAATGTACCATGCTCTGGGGCATCCTTTCCTGCAACGTATGAGGTAGACAACTTTGGCCGAGTCACAGGAGTATGAACCATGCACCTGGTGGGTGGTGTCCTCTCGTGTGATGGTGGTATCTGTGTCGATGATCTGGCATGTCTTGCAGAGGTTACCGTGGCAGGGTTGTGTGGTGTCGTGGACGCTGTTCTCTTGAAAGCTAGGTAATTTGCTGCGAACGATGGTCTGTTTGAGGTTGGGTGGCTGTTTAAAGGCGAGTAGTGGAGGTGTGGGGATGGCCATTGATGACATGTTGAAGGCTGCGGAGAACATGGCGTAGTTTCTCCGCTCCGGGGAAGTACTGGACGACAAAGGGTACTCTGTTGGTTGCGTCCCGTGTTAGTCTCCTGAGGAGGTCTATGCGATTTTTTGCTGTGGCCCGTCAGAACTGTCGATCGATGAGTCGAGCGTCATATCCCGTTCTTACTAGGGCGTCTTTCAGCGTCTGTAGGTGTCCATCGCGTTCCTCCTCGTCTGAGCAGACCCTGTGTATTTGCAGGGCCTGTCCATAGGGGATGGCCTCTTTGACGTGGTTAGGGTGGAAGCTGGAAAAGTGGAGCATCGCGAGGTTGTCTGTGGGCTTGCGGTAGAGTGAGGTGCTGAGGTGCCCGTCTTTGATGGAGATTCGTGTGTCCAAGAAAGAAACTGATTCTGAGGAGTAGTCCATGGTGAGCTTGATGGTGGGATGGAACTTGTTGATGTTGTTGTGTAGTCTCTTTAGTGATTCCTTGCCGTGGGTCCATAGAAAGAAAATGTCGTCGATGTATCTGGTGTATAGTGTTGGTTGGAGGTCTTGTGCAGTGAAGAAGTCCTGCTCGAACTTGTGCATGAAAATGTTGGCGTATTGGGGTGCGAATTTGGTCCCCATGGCTGTTCCATGTGTTTGGGTAAAGAACTGGTTATCGAAGGTGAAGACATTGTGATCAAGGATGAAGCGGATGAGTTGTAGGATGGCGTCATTGGCGAGACCATGCAGACGCTGCGACAACGGATGAACGGACACCGCGCAACAATCGCCAAACAGGAGGGTTCCCTCCCAGTCGGGGAACACTTCAGCAGTCATGGACATTCATCCACCGACCTTCGGGTAAGCGTACTCCAAGGCGGCCTTCGAGACACACGACAACGCAAAATCGTCGAGCAGAAATTGATAGCCAAGTTCCGCACCCATGAGGACGGCCTCAACCGGGATCTTGGGTTCATGTCACGCTACACGTTACCCCACCAGCGAACAAATGTTATCTGTTTTTAATATAACGGGTCAGTTGCTGTCTTTTCTATGTTTCTACCTCTCTATCTCTGTTGTTTTTTGTTTGTTGTTTTTTTTGGTTATTTGTATATTCTGAGACCTTGCAGGTAACACCTGTCTGTCTGCACACTGATTGCCTTGGCAACGGGCAGTTGAAAAAACTGTCTGTAATCACCACAAGCTTTCGGGGGCTTTCCCCTTCCTCAGGCGGTGTGGACTTCCACACCGCCTGAGGAAGGGGAAAGCCCCCGAAAGCTTGTGGGATTAAAAATAAAATCGTTGGACTATAACTTGGTGTTGTAAAATTGTTTACAATTGTTAACCCCAGTCCATCACCGGCATCTCCACATCATGTAATCACCAAGCATTGTTCTGTGAATTATAAATGCGATTTCATTTCGAGGATTTCATTTCGACATCGTTCACCTGAGGAAGAAGGAAGCCTCCGAAAGCTTGTGAATTTAAAATAAAATTGCTGGACTATAACTTGGTGTTGTAAAATTGTTTACAATTGTCAGCCTCAGTCCATCACCGGCATCTCCACATAAAGAGACCTCAGCATTTACAGAGCACAGATGAGCCAGTACTGAAAAGACCAGCGGCTGCTTTCGACTGGGAACTTTGCTGCAAAATCCAGCTGCTCCAAAACATTTGCATGTCCGATGCTGTATTTCCTGCTATGGAGAGTCAGCTTTCTCAATTCCCAGAGACAGCATAAAAACAAGATTGCAAACCAAACAAAATTAGCGAATTAAAAAAAAACATTAACAGAGGCAATTCTAGGGAATCAAAAATGGCAGCAACAAGATAAATCTTCCTTACAATTTAAATGTTTGAACTACTTCAAAAGATGTGCTAAAAATGTTCAAACATATTACTGTACAAATATGACCAGCATATCCTGTCATCTCAAAATTAGTTTGTTCACAATTTATTAAAAATCCCTATTTAAATATGTTTTTTCCTAGATTGTATCACTATAAAATTGAAAAAAATGTATGCCATGCGGTCCAGTTTATTATGCTTACCACACAGAGATGCAACATTCTATATTAATTATGGACAATGTCAATTTAACATTGAATCCCTGAACTCTTTGCTGTTGGCAGAATCTGTCAATAATTACAATGCTTAAACTGAGGAGCAAGGAAAAGGTGACCTGAGCATAATTACTAAAAGCAGTTCACTTCCCATGGTAATCCTGCCTGAATGGAGACATGGGTTACCACAGCTAACATAAATAAACTGGGCACTGGAGTTTGGAGGCTTGTTTTGATAATTCCTGTGATAAGTCCCACCACCCCGGATTCAAGGATGTTTTTGGAGCCTTTTGTTGGTCACTGGCAGTGGGAAGATATTTTCCCATCAAATAGATGGAATGGAAGTAGCTGCCTTTTGATGATTAGCAATGAGATTCACTTGGCAGGAAACCAATAGCTTTCTCACAGTGAAAATGAACTGACTTCCTCTCTAATATACAGTGCAAAATCTGGTATTCATTGGCATCCAGCACAGATTCAAGGATAAGCAAAAAAATTTCTGATCTCTAGAGTGTTCAGAGTAGCGGATAGAGCTGGCAAAGGTTTCACTCACATTTAATGTATTAGTTATATAAAGAATCTTCTGGTATTCAATTAAGGAGCAATTGAAAACAGAAAGAATTAGGTACGAAGGGTTCTGTGAATTTAGAATTAAACGGAAAACGCATTTTGAAGAATACCCATTAATCTGCAGGCCAATTTATAGTTTCATTGTTGATTAGAATCTAAATGATGAGCCAATTTGGATGAAATAAAATGGCTTATAAATAATTGCTACAACAATTATTACTAAACGTTCTCAGTAGACAGCAGGTGGTATCTGAAATTTTGCAATAAAGTTTTGAACAAAATCAAGAGCTAGAAATTGTTCCATTAATATTCATCTCAGTAATCAACATGGTTTCTTGCTTTTGTTCTGCCTTAGGTGGTGCACTCAGCTTTACAATTCCTCCCCCTCCCATTTCTTGTTCTACGATCCAAATACAGGATTGTGCAGGGGAGAGGGGAATGCTGTTCCTCATCAACACTTTCCTTATGGTCTCCTCTGATTTAGGATTGCCATTTCATGGTTTATGGTCGTATAAAATGCTTCTGTTTTACTCAACTTCCTGCCTATTGTTAATTTTAGTTTTACATTTTTTTTAAACTATTAATTCCTGTTCAGTTGCAGTCATTTTTAGAAACTGAGAAATTCAAGTTTTCTACTCTGGAGTTTATGGCCTGGATTTTCTTGGGACCATTACAAACATGGCACGGTAACAGATGTCGCTGTTTCTCACAATCGTGGCAATGCGGCTGCATCAATTCATTTCCCTCCAATACCAGCATAGGAGGAAGCTTCTGGCCTGGGTGCAGTAGGCATTGAACATGCAAGTACGATGGTATCAAAGTAGGTTCAGCACAGGAGGAGGAGGCCATTCGGCCCATCGTGCCTGTGCCGGCTCTTTGAGAGAATGATCCAATTAGTCCCATTCCCCTGCTCTATCCCCTTAGCCCTGTAAATATTTCCCTTCAAGTATTTATCCAATTCCCTTTTGAAAGTTACTATTGAATCTGCTTCCACCACCCTTTCAGGCAGTGCATTCCAGATCATTACAACTCGTTTCATAAAAAATTGTTTCCTCATGTCGCCTCTGGTTCTTTTACCGATCACCTTAAATCTGTCTCCTCTGGTGACTGACTCTTCTGCCACTGGAAACAGTTTCTCCTTATTTACCCTGTCAAAACCAGTCATGATTTTGAACACCTCTATCAAATCTCCACTTAACCTTCTCTGTTCTAAGGAGAACAACCCCAGTTTCTCCACATAACTGAAGTCCCTCATCCCTGGTATCATTCCAGTAAATCTCTTCTCCACCCTCTCTAAGGCCTTAACATCCTTCCTAAAGTGTGGTGCCCAGAATTGAACAGAATTTCCTTGCTTTTGTACTCTGTACCTCCATTAATAAAGCCCAGGATCCCATTTTTTTTTTAAAAACAGCCTTCTCAACTTGTCCTGCCACCTTCAAAGATTTAAAATTGTACCACTTAATTTATATTGCCTCCCCTCATTCTTCCTACCAAAATGAATCACTTCACACTTCTCTGAATTAAATTTCATCTACCATGTGTCTGCCCATTTTACAAATGTAACCCCACTATTTAAAAAAGGAGGGAAAGAAAACGGAACTACAGACCAGTTAGCCTAACATCTGTAGTAGGGAAAATGCTAGAGTTTATTATAAAGGATGTGATAACAGGACACTTTGAAAATATCAGCGGGATTAGACAAATTCAATATGGATTTATGAAAGAGAAATCATGCTTGACAAACCTACTGGAGTTTTTTGAGGATTTAACTGGTAGAATAGATAAGGGGGAACCAGTGGATGTGGTTTATTTGGATTTTCAGAAGGCCTTTGATGAAGTCCCACATAAGAGGTTAGTGTGCAAAATTAAAGCTCATGAGATTGGGGGTAATATACTGGCATGGATTGAAAATTGGTTAACAGACAGGAAACAGAGAGTAGGAATAAATGAGTCTTTTTTGGGGTGGCAGGCTGTAACTAGTGGGGCACCACAGGGATCAATGCTTGGGCCCCAGCTATTCACAATATACATCAATGATTTGGATGAGGGAACTAAATGTAATATTTCCAAGTTTGCTGACGACACAAAACTAGGTGGGATCGTGAGTTGTGAGGAGAATGCAAAGAGGCTTCAAGGCAATTTAGACAAGTTGAATGAGTGGGCAAATACATGGCAGATGCAGTATAACGTGGATAAATGTGAAGTTATCCACTTCGGAAGGAAAAACGGAAAGGCAGAGTATTATTTACATGGTGATAGATTGGGAAATGTTGATGTAAAAAAATGGACCCGAGTGTCCTTGTACACCAGTCACTGAAAGCAAACATGCAGGTGCAGCAAGCAGTTAGGAAGGCAAATGGTATGTTGGCCTTCATTACAAGAGGATTTGAGTACAAGAGCAAGGATGTCTTACTGCAGTTATACAGGGCCTTGGTGAGACCACACCTGGAGTATTGTGTGCAGTTTTGGTCTCCTTACCCAAGAAAGGATATACTTGCCATAGAGGGAGTGCAGCGAAAGTTCACTAGACTGATTCCTGGGATGGCAGGACTGTCGTATGAGGAGAGATTGGGTCGACTCGGCCTGATCCACTCGAGTTTAGAAGAATGAGAGGGGATCTCATTGTAACATATAAAATTCTGACTGTACTGGACAGACTGGATGCAGGGAGGATATTTCCCCTGGCTGGGGGGTCCAGAAGGTGGGTCACAGTCTCAGGATACAGGGTAGGACATTTAGGACTGAGATGAGGAGAAATTTCTTCACTCAGAGGGTGGTGAACCTGTGGAATTCTGTACCACAGAAGGCTGTAGAGGCCAAGTCACCGAATATATTTAAGAAGAAGCTAGATAGATTTCTAGACACAAAAGGCATCAAGGGGTATGGGGAGAGAGCAGGAATATGGTATTGAGATAGAGGATCAGCCATTATCATATTGAATGGCAGAGCAGGCTTGAAGGGTCGAATGGCCTACTCCTGCTCCTATTTTCTATGTTTTCTATGTTACCAGTCTATCCATGCCCTCCTGAAGTCTGTTACTATCCTCCACATTGTTTACTACATTTCCGAGTTTCGTGTCATCTGCAAACTTTGAAATTATATCCTCTATAAGCAAGTCCAGGTCATTAATATATATCAAAAAGAGCAGTGGACCCAATACTGACCCCTAAAGAACACCACCGTATACATCCCTTCAGTCTGAAAAACAACCGTTCACCACTACTCTCTGCTTTCTGTCCCCTAGCCAATTTTGTATTCACGCTGCCACTGTCTCTTTAAAATCCCATGGGCTTTAATTTTGCTAACAAGTCCATTATGTGGTGACATGAAACAGAAGCAGCTTCTGCAAGGACAACAGCATCACCAAGATAAATGCCATCTCAGTCCTCAAAGGCTCCATTAGCAACGTCCCAGCTTCTTGACCCTGAGGTAGCACTATGTAGGAGTAAGAGCTCAGGTTCACATATGAAAAATTTTAGTATAAAGAATAGGCACAGTGATAAGAAATGGTAATCGAATATAATGAAGAAAGAGTCAATAAACGTGAAAATCTTTGGCAGGTTGTTTTTTTTTTAAATATAGGCCTTCGGTTGCCTTTTATTTAGTGAAGGAGGTTTGTAAGTGTCCTTTCCCTGAAAGGATGGGAAACTCTATAGCAGTTTTGAGTAATGGTCAAGACTGAGATAGACAGATTTTTATTCGGTAAGGTTATCAAGGGATATGGATCAAAGGCAGGCAAATGGAGTTGAGGTACAGATCAGCCATGATCTAATTGAATGGCAGAACAGGTTCGACGGGCCTACCCTTGTTCCTATGTTCTCCATGAGTAATACAAAGTCTGATCAATATTATTGTAGTATCTGGATGAAGTATATATCTTTCTACTGGAAGAAAGTTATTTAGAATCATAGAATCTTATAGCACAAAACGAGGCCATTTCTTTGACAGAGCTATCCAATTAGTCCCACTCCCCTGCTCTTTCCCCATAGCCCTGCAATTTTCTCCCCTTCAAGTATTTATCCAATTCCCTTTTGAAAATTACTATTGAATCTGCTTCCACCACCTTTTTAATACTTTTTTGATACTTTTCTGCTGAATCTTACATGCTGCTGGCAACGGGCTGTCCTGTGACCCCTCCTCTTTCTACTGGATACTCTGGTCATGATCAGGGGATCTTCCTCTTCATATTCTGTATATGAAAAGGTCCAAAATTGAGCAGCATACAGCTTTTGCTGGGCTGTACTATAGCACCCCCACAGACTATCCATGTAGTAGAAGTGGGACTACAGAAAAGCAGTGGTCTGTCTGATCAATAATTATGCGTGTACACTCAAGGCTTCATTGAACTGTTTATCATTCTCAGTCCCCAGATGATGCACTGGTGTCATCAGCCATGGTCAAAGGACCTTGGTCTCCAAGCAACCAGTCTGACACATTGCTCTGACTGAACAATGCAAGTATCTTAGATTATTGGGAAAACAAAAAAATCCTGACAACTTCCAGGAGTAGCATGTATTCACATGCAGAAAGATGTGGCCAGCATCTCTCACATGCTGCAGATTCACAGAATTAAACACCCTTCACATTAGTGAAAATTAGGGGCCTAGAATTTGGATTGCACCCTAATCGGGGCTCAATCCCGATGCAGTGGACGCTGCATGCGCCTAATTCGGCCGGCGGCAGGACCTTGGCAAACTAGTCCACCGGCCTCATTCAGATAGTACCGGCAAGCTCCGCGTGCCACTCGTGGCCCCAGTAGCAGCAAGATCAGACAGCTTGGATGCCAGCCGAAGGTCTCAGGAGAGTGGGGGAGGCAATCAGGAGGGAGACGAACAGAGGCCCACGGCTTTGGTGTGGAGCCGGGAGGAGCACTACAGCATGCACAGCACAAAAGGAACCTAAAACAGGCATTACACCCCATTTGCGCATGCAATGGGCTTAAAGCCAGTTTCAGGTATTCTCCCTAGATGCCTACTGAGCAGCCCTAACCAGTATGTTGGCGGCGCACTTCCAACATGGAATGAGCTCACGCATGCCACCCGCTATATTGGACCCTTAGGTGCCCGTTTCACACCTGCAAAGCAGGTGCAGAGCGATCCAATTTCTAGGCCAGGGCGCCATCAGTTTGGACCTTTAATGTCATGTAGGTAGCATCAGTAACACCCTGTACTTGGGAAAATCCTGGCACTCAATAAAATTCCAATGTTCACTGTCTCTACTCTGGTGGGTCCATGGGAAATCTTGGCCCACCAGAATGAGGTATCCATGACCTGTTTAATGCAGTAGTTCACTTATGGCACCCTAAGGCTGCTTGAAATATCTGGTGGCAAAAATCTTAGAGCTATTGTTACCTTTACAGCCAATGACAAGGCTGTGCCTCTGGTAGAAAGGGGTTTTGGGTCTAGTGCCAACAGCTGGCACAGGAACAATGGAATTCCAAGAGAGAAATTCATTATTTTCCAAAAATTAACATAATTTTTTTAATCTGTGCAGAATGTAGCAACTACTTTTAATGCCTTACTTTTCAAGAGGCTCAAATTTTGGCAAATGCTTTCAGCCTTTAATATTCTATATGATTGCTGACAGGTGTCAGCAAAGGCCTCTGCTATGCTTTCCTGCCTTTGGGACACTGTACTGGTTCCAGCACTGTCACCCTTTTAATGGCAGTGTTTTCTGGGGGAAGCATCTTAGTATAAACCTAGAAAAATTCCAGGGAGCGGGCAGCCACACCTCCCCCACCTTTATTTGCAGGCAGCAGGGCATCCTCAGGGCAGATGGTGGCATTGACAGTTGGGGCAATCAGAGAAAAATTGTGATGGGCTTTTGGCAGAAGGCCCCCCTTTCTTTTTAAAAAAAAACCCACCTCTGTACCACTCAGTCAGGCGGGTTTTGCCAGGAACGTCTAGTCCTATATCTTAAGTCAGGAACTCGTTTTGCTGCCTCCTTTGGAAGGCATTTGTCATCAGGTCTGCTACTTTACTGGCCACAGGCAAGCTAATCTCTTACTCAGTCTGTACAGTCTAGCAATGCAATTTTCTCCTTGCTGGTTTGCATAGACCTTCCCCCTAAGATTGAGGAAAATGAACAGCCTGATGAAACTCAATGTCTGGGCTTCACATTTAGTCATTTGG
Organism: Heptranchias perlo; assembly: GCF_035084215.1. Taxonomy (NCBI): domain Eukaryota; kingdom Metazoa; phylum Chordata; class Chondrichthyes; order Hexanchiformes; family Hexanchidae; genus Heptranchias; species Heptranchias perlo. The sequence continues at coordinate 41,886,629 of NC_090334.1, forward strand.
GTCATGGACTCTGGGACTGTCACCATTCATGGAACAGTACTACAACATAGGAAAAGAGAAAAAAAAAACTTTTCATTCGCCACATCCTCTGAATCATCCTCAGGAGGACATGACTTTAATAACCCATGAATGCGTGAAATGAGAAAGGAGGCTATTGAACCCTTCCCTTCCACAGACCACTTACAATCTATCCCATCATGAACTCTACCCCCATGCATCTAATCTCCTGAGGGAAAGTTCTGCTTAAATATTCTCCAATCTTTAAAGATTATCACAAAAATAAAATTGAGCACATTTGTCCAAACTTGCACCTCGACTTTTCAACCACAGCTGGGTGACCCATTATTCAAGTCATACATTCAATGGCTGCAAAAACAGCTTGCCAGAGGCAGAGATAGCCAAAATACATGGTTGTTGTTGATGGGCTGAGCAGAGAAACACCCCCATTTGTCTATGTACAGCCACTGAAGTGTTTTTGCTGTTGTTGGGTTGTATAGCCTTTCTCCAACCACTGGGTAGGTAATGGGACAGTGAGGTAGTAAATTAATTGCTTTTACACTGTTGTGCCAGTATTGGGAGAGCAGTGCCATACTGATCTCCTGGGGTCACTGGCCAGTTTACATCTCTACCAGATTCCACCAGAGCTGGCAAATCTAATGGCAGCTCACAAGACCTACAAATAAAAGTGGGGCTTTGCTGCAATAATATTAATGTGGGTCGTTTATATATTAAAGTGTAGCCATTGGCACAAAAACCGAACATTTGCGATTTAATGTAAAAGTAGCCACTGTTTGCAACTTTTAAATTACTACATGTACAAATTTGCACATGGACAATTTTAATTTTTAATCCAACTACTAAAAAATCTGTCCTGCAATTTGAACAGGCAGTTTCTGCAGCAGCAAGACTAGGAGCCAGCACAAGACAACAGTTTCAGTATCAACAACAAGAACTTGCAATTATATAGCACCTTTAACATAGTAAAACATCCCAAGGCGCTTCATAGGAGCATTAGCGAACAAAATTTGACGGCAAAGTTTTCATATTTATTTTAATATATTGTGAGATTGTAACTCCTCTTTTTTATTGGGGGGGGCGGGGGGTGGGGGGAGATTTGGCTAGATTTTGCTGTGAACGGCACCAACCTTTCGTTAGGCTTGCACTTGCCCATAGACTTTCTGTGGGGTTTTGCACAACATGTTCCTGTAAGTTAGAGATCCATTCAGCGCAGCGCCCTCTACAGGGCATCTGAGACCTGTGTGAACAGGACAAGCAACTGTGTATCTCCTCAGCCAGATTTAAGAATCATTAATGAGCAGGGCAGAGTTTGAACCAGGAAGTGTAAGTTAGAACAGTGCATTCAATGTCAAATCAGGTACAGTAAACAAAATAAAAGAGAGGGGAAGAAAGATTGGATTAAGAGAGAGATAAAACACAGGAAGAAATCATTTTTCAAAATGTAATTTAAAAAAAAATCTCCCAACAATATCTAAATTTTCAGTGCCAGAGAGGTTGGCTGGCAGTAATTAAGACTTACCACGCTGTTAAAAGGGTACTATGACTGGAATGGACAAGCCCTAACATTTTGTGGCGAGTTTAGTCCATCTCTATGACTCTTACAACACCAGGTTAAAGTCCAACAGTTTTATTTGAAAATCACAAGCTTTCGGAGCTTACCTCCTTCGTCAGGTGACGAAGGAGGTAAGCTCCAAAAGCTTGTGATTTTCAAATAAAACTGTTGGACTTTAACCTGGTGTTGTAAGATTCCTTACATTTGTCCACCCCAGTCCATCACCAGCACTCCACATCATCTCTATGAGGTCAGTGCAGGAACTTCATGCCGGACGGTGAGATGCCGTTTTCGCACAGCTTGCGGAGGGGTAGTGCATCTCGGACAGCAACTTCAGGATTTTCACTTTTAACTGTGTACGTGCGCTCGCCAGAAGTTGCTGTCCGATTTGTGCATAAATAACGGTGAGCACTGCCAGCCTCACCGGCTCTTAAATTTTTGACCCATGGAAAGAAACAGCAGCAACATCTGTGTAACATCACATAGACCAACTCTTCTCCCACATGGAATTCTAGCTCTCTGATTGAAAAGTGCAGTAGAAGTCTGAATTAATTACAAGGTTATAAATATTTATTCAACAGCATGAAGCACAATTTGAAGGCGTGAATCGCATCCAACTAAGTGGTCACTGAACACATTAAAAGCATCATCAACAGCATTAAATAGCTATTATTCAACACTGGCTTGCTAAAAGCAGTTTATAAACTGTAATTTTAATGCCTTTCATTTCAAATAATAATAATAGAGAAGGAAGTTGCAAAGCTTACCAAGTAATCATTTGGCTGTAAAATTATCTCTAAAAGTGCAACCTCCCATTTGAACTCCCTTGTAAGGCATTTGCATTTTGTTAGAGTACATTAGAACAGGCTGTTCCCTCAGAAGATTAATACGCATAGCATCCATGATATGGTACAGTGTACATAGACAGAGGGAGAAAGAGAAAAGGTCAATCAGCCCATAATGGCTGCTTCTTCCAAAGACTATGCTTCCCCGTGTTCTTAAAATTAAATCAATGCTTGGGTACCTGTCCTGGTTAAGCGCATGTTCCTATTAATCATATCTTTATGGAAATATACTGTAATTGCAAGTTCACCAGATGAGGAAGCCATTTCGGCCTATCTTAATTCATCCATCCAGGAAAACTCAAGTCCTCTCATTGCAGCACGCAACCCTTAAATGATTCCAGGCTTTTCACCTCCACTATACACAGAAGTTCATTCTAAGTGATCACTTTGTGTGAAGAATAATTTCCTGATATTAGTCCTAAAGTTTCCTTTTACTAGTTTGAAACCGTGCCATCTCGTCTTACTCTCGCAATTTAAATTTAAAGTAATATTTTGGATTTACCTTTTTGATTCAATTAACTATCATTTTTATCCCTATAACATCACCTCACAGAAGCCTCCCTTCGTGACTCAAAAGTCAAGGTTTCTCCAGCCTTTCCTCATTTCTCAGACCTTTGACACCAGGGATCAGTCTTTTGGCTCTTCTCTTCACTGCCTTCAGCACATAAATTTCCCCTTCATGTCTCAGTAACCAGAACTAGACATAGTACTCAAGGTGCAGTCTGACCAGAGCACTGTGCAGTTTGATCATGACTACCTCGGACTTGTATTATTTTGGCCATGTAGTTCAACATTCTATTCAGAGGGGGTAAGTCGCTGCCCCAATTTTAACTGCCCGTCCGCCCAGTTTCGACCAGGCTAGTTGGATTAAAATCTGGCCTCAAGACTCCTAGGTCTCGTTCAAATATATTCTTAACGATTTCAACACTATTCATGGAGTACATGTACCAATCTTTCCTTCCTATATGCAGTACTTTGCACTTGTCTGTATTAAATTTTATCTGTCACTGTTCTGCCTGCTTACATATTTTGTCCCACTCATTCTATAATTTCTGAGTTGCCTCCTCTGATTCCACTGCCCCTCCTAGTTTGGTATCATCTGCAAATTTTTAACAATTAAGTTTCTGAATGCAAGTCATTGATGTAAATTAGAAATAAGAGTGGTCAAAACACAGCTAGAGGCACGCCACTCAGCATACCCCCCCCCCCAATCCTGAAAAACTTCTCCAATATATGAGTTATTGTTCTCTATCCTTTAGCCAATTTCTTATCTATTCCTAAGATTTACAATGAATCCCTGCAGCTTTGAGTTTAACTCATTTCCTGTCATGTAGGATTTTGTCAAAATGCCTTTTGGAAGCCTAGGTACACCACATTTTAAATCAGATACACCTGCTACATATGGGTCAATATACTTTATAAGTTGTTACAACTGGACCGGTGATATTAGAGCAATTTAGCAGAATAAGTGATGGCCCCACCAACATTTTAACCTCCAAATGCTGTATTGGAAACAGTTCAGCAACTCAGTAGGGCAGGCAACATTTCTCTTGAAGTGGGCAGTCCTCCTCTGGTAAATGCACAAAACTAAGGATTGAACACAATGATGGTGAAATTTGTCTTGGGCAGCAGCGCAAAATGAACGATAGTGAATCGGCTGACCATTTTACACTCCACCCGATTTTCTTTTTCATTGAAATCAATGGAAAAGGAAATTAGGCAAAGTGTAAAACAGGCTGCCGATTCGCTACCGCCCAAAATGAATTTCACTTCCAATGTTATCCTTACAATTTTCTTCAGATCATTGAATCTTTTCAAGACATTGTGCCATATTCTTTTACTGCATGAGGTCACACTCAACCACTAAACAAACTTATCCAAACTTTCGTTCAGACTCAGATTTGTAAGATTCATGGTGATTTTAAACATGCTAACCTGTTTCTTCAGAATCTCCTCCACTATCAACTCAATCTCGTTCGGTATACCTGAATTTCGTCAATCTCTTCTGAAAGAATAACAATGTGGACAGATATGCAGTAAGAGCCCATTTGTCATCTGGTTAAAGCAATAATTGAAAATGTATTTTGACTTAGCAGCTTGACCATGAGCGAATGCAGAAAGGGCCATCCTTGTACTACTTGATCAGTACAACCTTCTTGAGCCCTACAACCCTTCGAGATCTCTGCGCTCCTCCAATTCTTGCCTCTTGTGCATCCCCGATTTTCATCACTCCACCATTGGCGGCCGTGCCTTCAGCTGCCTAGGCCCTAAGCTCTGGAATTGTCTTCCTAAACCTCTCTGCCTCTCGTTCTTTAAGATGCTCCTTAAAACCTACCTCTTTGACTAAGCTGTCCTAATATCTCATGTGGCTTGGTGTCAAATTTTGTTTGATAACGCTCGTGAAGTTCCTTGGGACATTTTACTATGTTAAAAGGTGCTTTCTAAATGCAAGTTGTTGTTGTTGGTACACACAGTTCATCCACACTTACCACCAGAAGACACCTAAACGGGATAATTTATCCTCATGGCTTTGGTTCCATTGGTATTTCTTCTCATCAAGTGTTCTAATACTTTACATTGCTCCATATCTAGCAATCTGCATTTAGCAAGACATAAAAGAACCCACTACAACAATGTTTCTCCCACTCAGTTTTCTGCCCTTCTCACTTGAAAGTGGTGGATCATACTAGTGTTCTATTCCACACATGCTGGCCTCTGCTACCTTGTCCAATTAGTTATTTTTCTTATGTTAGCCAAGATAATAAATGCCAGCAAGTTATTCAGCTGTAGGGAGGAGAGTCAAGCAGAATTTAGCTGATCGCCATAAAACATGCAATTTCCAGTGTGGGTCACTGGCTAGTCATCAGGAATGGGAACCTTGGCTGTTTCTTCAGCAGCATAGGGATATTGAGATGTAAAGCCCTTATCATTAGCCTTATCTAAGACGCAGCACAGATCAGGAAATGAATTGGGACCTTCCTGGTCTGCATGGCTCAGAATCTTCCAGAGTATCCTCCAGATCACATTTGAACTAAAATGATTTATTCTCACTTCTGATGACCAATACTTGGAAAGACTAGTTCATGATTCAATAAACTTATGAAAATAATGGAGAAATTGCTGGAAAAATAACGGCAAGTTCACAGCGCCTGACATTATTAGTGCGTAAAAAACGCAGCAATTTATGGCAAGGAAAAGATATGTCATGAGTTGCGAATCACCACAAATTGCTGGTCGGTTTGCATCGCTCTGCCTTCAACCTCGCAAAAACAAGAACTCGCCATCAACCTCCCCACGAGCGTCAAGAAATTGTTGGTTTTGCACCATAAATGCGAATGAATCTCACCACAGACATTAGGGCTTGTATTTCATGTTATAAGGACCCTGTTAACAATGTGATTTATGTTCCTGACATACCACTCAACCTTGGAGGCCCAGAAAATGAACAAGTGTCATCAGTGGCTCAGTTGGTAGCACTCTCACCTCCGAGTCAGGAGGTTGTGGGTTCAAGTCGCACTTCAGAGACTTGAGCACATAATCTAGGCTGACACTCCAGTGGAGTACTGAGGGAGTGCTGCACAGATGGAGGAGCCGTTTTTTGGATTAGACGGTAAACCGAGGCCCTGTCTGCCTTCTCAGGTGGTCGTAAATGATCCCATGGCACTATTGTGAACAACAGGTGAGTTCTCCCTAGTGTCCTGGCCAATATTTATCCTTCAACTAACATCACTTAAAAAAAATTATCTGTTCATTATCTTATTGCTGTTTGTGGGAGCTTGACGTGTGCAAATTGGTTGCTACATTACCACAGTGACTACACTTCAAAAGTACTTCATTGGCTGTAAAGTGCCTTGGGATGTTCTAAGGTGGTAAAAGGCGCTATATAAATGCAACTTCTTTCTTTCATCAAAACTATGGAGTCTCACTCCTACAGGTACTAAATTGGTCCTAAAGGTTTCTTAAATTTAATTTTTTTTAAATTTCTTACTTTTCCTTTCTATCAATCTTTCTTTCCTTCTCTTTATTTCTAATTTGAATATAATTCACCCTATTTCCCTCTCCATTGTTTGCTCGGTTTCTTTCTCTGTCCTCAAATTTTATTGGTTAAGGAAATAGACTATTGAACCCAACATTCACTTCACAATTCAAAATTCCAGCGCAAAAAAGATGATCTGAAGATCGAGGAAAGCAAATCAAATTCACGGCACTTGCCACGAGATGCACCGCTCCAGCTATTTCTGGGCCGTTGAAATTAAGGAAAATTGTTAATAAGGTTATCCTATCTTATTTTGTATTTAGTTAAAAATACAAATACAGACAATATTGCAATAACAAAAAGATGTACATTTCAACCATGTCCTTCAAGAAAAATCATCAAGGGCAGTAGGTAGAAAAAAAAAATCAGTGAATAACCTGAAGGCTACGGGGAGTCAATCAACTTGGAACGTGGTGTACAATTTTGGTCACGACTGTAGAAAAAGGATTTTGCAGTGATGGAGAGGATATAGAAGAGGGCAACCAGAATAATTGAGGGATTGGAATACGAGGAGCAAGTTACGTATGCTGGGTATGTTCGGAGAAGATAAGGCCGAGAGGTTATAGGATTGCTGTTTTTAAAATTCTAAAAAGGGACTAGATAATGTCGATCATGGCAACGGTTCCATCTTGCCCAGAACAGTAGAACTAGAGGACATGCCCTGTGCTTGAAGCGGGGTAAATACAAAACTAATCTATGGAAACATCATTTTAGTGAGTGATTAGTGAATCTATGGAACAGGCTCCCTAGGGAAGGGGTGGAAGCAGTGGTAGATAGATTAGATAGATAGAGTTCTTTCAGAAAATAATATTTTGGGATACTGTACATGAGTAATCTGAGACATGATATATGGTAAGTGTAGCACATTTGAGAGAAACAGGAAACTTTGAACCGAGGGTTCACAAAGCTTTTCACCACTGGCAGGTTTTCCTCACCCCATGTATAAATCTGTTGTAGACTAATTAATAAAGACTGAAGGCCATGATTCCATTATCGTTGGAGCATGCGACTACCAAACTGTAATACCCAGGCTGAAATCAGCTAACTCCACAAATTGAACCTGTGGCCTTTTGGGTTTGTAAGGTTATAGCACTACACTGGTGAGTGCCTCTCCCCACTAAGCCATTGTAAAACTCTGATTTAGTAATTTGAACTATCTACAAGCATTCTCTTGCTGGGATCTGTCAAGCCGACAATTAACAAATTTTAAAATGAATTCCATATGTCTCTACAGTGAAATATGTGCTCTGCAATAAAACTCACACTTCCACTTTCCACTGCAGGCCTCTTCTCCCTCATCACCCCCTTGGCCCCTAACCAGTAAGTGAGGAAAACTGCAGGGATAATCTGTACTGCATAGCTGCCTGGAGTTTCATACCAGGTTCAGATGTGTCTGAAGTTTGAAGATGGCTGAATACATGCATTTCATTCATTCCTTCTTAGAAGCAGTTAACAAAATGGATTAAGACAGACACAGATCAGACAGATTAATCACTGAGCTGTTATCTCTGTAGTTTGCCAGCACTCAATATACTATTGTAAAAAAACTAATTAAAATTGGCCATAATCGCACCCTTTGGATTTTTGCTTATTGTAATAACCAGACTTTTATATGACTTTATACTCTGCATCTGCTGGGTCTCTCTCACAAATGTGCCATACATTACTGTGCAGTGCATATATAGCTTTCATGTGTAAAATGACCCCTAAGGAGTCAATCTGGTAGTACAGTAGGGACAATCAGAAACATCTCCATGGTAAAGGTTTTTAAAAAAGCCTTCATTAGGAGCAGATCATTAGGGTGCGGGAAGATGAAAGCCAGGCTGGGTTGTTTGGATTCCACATTCGTTTACGTTTAGCTTTTGATTTTCCTTACCAAGGACAGCATGAGTCATTCTCTTTCTTCTCAAGAGGGAGCGTCACCAGTCAAGCCGGTTGGTGGCCAAAGTCATTATCAGCTACCACAAGTGGAAACCTCAGATCTCAAAAGGTTTGCACAACAAATGGCTGCGGCTACATCAGCATCACAGAGAATTAGCACAGGGAACAAAATGAAGTTAGAAATTTTGAGGCTTTGATGGATTAGAACTAGAGTCCTTTGAGATCCTTAAGCTTTACTGGTCTTTGGTTTGGTAATTTAACTCCAGTGCAAATTATCTACTTTAGCTGGGGACAATATGCTGTTTGGCAACACAAAAGGATTCTAATCCAGAAATAATGGTCTTTGGATTTCTCTTTAAACAGAATAAGAGTATGCATTGCAAATTGAAAATGGGTAAAATCTTGTGGATTAATTTATTGTTATTGGCAAAGATATTGCTTCAAATTCTTTGAGAAATCAGTTACTGTTGAACAATACAACTAGATGACGTTTGATAAATTGGTAGGATGTGGATATTTCAAAACAGTTTTGTTGTACCTAGTAGCAATTAAAATCAGGTGAGAGTCCAATAAAATATTTGTAGCTCTGAAAATAGGGAAGACAGGAGACAGTTGTACTGGAACAAATGCAATGATACTGACCCATTACTGCCATTCACTCCTCCCTCTGCCTGCCCAATTTCTCCTATTCTGAAGGTGCTGACTGATTCACAGACATCAGCATTTCTCCAGGACCTTACCTAACTGGTCGTTCTTCATGTCTGAACATTGAATAGTATATCAACACTCGCTGACTATAACGTGGGCTATTTTTGCATCAATCGTGAAAATTAGAAAAAGCTGAGCAATAGCTTCAACAGAAAAAAGCTTCTCATAACTTAAGCTGCAGGTATACCTACATTGTCTGTATTGCAGAAAACCCTAAACTGAAAAAAAACAAATACACAAAAGGGAGATATGAGTACTGAAGGTGCAAAATTTATTTTCCAAGAGCCTGGGGACCATTTCCTCCACCACTGTGCACACACACACACACACACACTTGATTTGACATTTTATTTAGTGCTTTTTCCAGCATTTTAGAGTCTACTGTATTTTCTGCATTTCAAGCCAAAAATAAATTCATTCTGCAAGGGATAGTGATTTCAGAATGGAAATAAAAGAGTTATACAGGCTTCAATACAGAGTCTTCCATTAGTATTTAACAAATATGTTGTTTATTTAAAAAACTGAAATCTTTAATAAACCCAACCGGTTTAAATGCCCCGAAACCCCCGCTCAAGTGTTATCTGGGCTCAGTTGGTAGCTCTTCTGCCTCGAAGCCACACATGTGCATTCAAGCCCCATTCCAGGTCTCAAGTAGCTTATTTAGGCTGACACTACTGAGGGACTGCTGTATTACAAGAGGTGCCATCCTTTAGATGAGATGTTAAATGGAGATCACATTTGCCTGTTCCAGAGGAACATTAAAAATCCCATGGTACTATTCAAAAGGAGATCAAATAGTTCTCCTGGGCAACATTCGAACACCAAAAAATCTGCTTTTTGTGGGACCTTGCCAAGTGCAAATTGACTGCCACGTTTAATCTCATAACAACATTGATTGCACTGTAATCAGTAATTCATTGGATGTGAAGCTTTTGGATGTCGTGCCACATGCTATATAAATAATGTTGTTTCTTTCTAATGCAAAGAGTGCTGGAATCAGGCTGCCTCAAGTTCCATTGTCTACATTAACAACTTGCATTTGTATAGTGCTTTTAACATAAAGAAACATCCCAAGGTGTTTCAAATAGGCAGAAGGAAATAGATACGGAGCTAAAAAGGAGAAATTAGGAGGGTTAATTGAAGGTTTGTTTGCAGAGATGGGTTTTCAGAAGGTTTTTAAAAAGATGGAAAGAGGGGCAGAGGGGTTTAGGGAGGGAGATCCAGATAGTAAGTTTGAAGCAGCTGGCCTGCATGTGTATACAAAAGCATAAAAATTACTTGAAGTAGCTTCAAACAGAAAACAAGAGCTAAGAGAATGGCTGTCATGTCCCTTAGAGTTGACATGGCTAGGGTACATCTCTCCACCTTCCAGCGGTGATGTCTTCACTATAGCAATTGGTTCCACTCTGACCTGTGCTATTAAGTTAACAGAATTACTGAGGGGGATGCACTAGATTCCCTAAATCCACCACCATATCTCACTCTCTGGAATGCCCTTCCTAAATTTTGAGTTCTCAGATGGACATACCTGATTCGCCAATTGGTTATCTGAATTTTCATGCTGAATGGTTGACAAAAGAGCAATGGGTTCTGAATAAAGACTGATGGGATTAAACATGAATAGTTGGCATTTGTTAGTTAAGCAGTAGTTATGGTTACTTAGAAGCACTCTTATTCTCAGGATCTAGACAGAGTTTTGACCTAATAGGATTCAATTTAATGGAGGAATCAATGTTAATAAAACAGATAAACAAAATGGTCATGCTGGACCCTAATCCTGCCAGGAAGATGATTTTATGAATTTGTTTTCACAAATTTTTGGGAGGGAATTCAACTAAAATCATAGAAAATTTACAGCATAGAAGGAAGCCATTCAACCAATCGTGTCCACGCCGGCCAAAAATGAGCCACCCAGCCTAATCCCACTTTCCAGCACTTGGTCCGTAGCCTCGTAGGTCACGGCACTTCAGGTGCACATCCAGGTACTTTTAAAATGAGTTGAGGGTTTCTACCTCTACCACCCTTTCAGGTAGTGAGTTCCAGGCCCCCACAACTCTCTGGTAGAAAGATTAGAGGGGAGCTGAAGAAATATTTTTCACCCAATCACTTCAAATCTATGCCCCCTGGTTATTGACCTTTCTGCTAAGGGAAATAGGTCCTTCCTATCCACTCTATCTAGGCCCCTCATAATTTTGGACACCTCAATTAAATCACTCCTCAGCCTCCTCTGTTCCAAAGAAAACAACCACAGCCTGTCCAATCTTTCCTCATAGCTAAAATTCTCCAGTGCTAGCAACATCCTTGTAAATCTCCTCTATACCCTCTCCAGTGCAATTACATCCTTCCTGTAATGTGGTGACCAGAACTAAACACAGTACTCAAGCTGTGGCCTAACTAGCGTTTTATACAGTTCCAGCATAACCTCCCTGCTCTTATATTCTATGCCTTGGCTAATAAAAGAAAGTATTCCATATGCCTTCTTAACCACCTTAACCATGTCTTGCTATCTTCAGGGATCTGTGGACATGTACTCAAAAGGTCCCTCACTTTCTCTACACCCTCCCATCTATTGTGTACTCCCTTGCCTTGTTTGCCCTCCCCAAATGCATTACCTCACACTTCTCTGGATTGAATTCTATTTGCTACTTTTCTGCCCTCCTGACCAGTGCATTGATATCTTCCTGCAGTCTACAGCTTTCCTCCTCACTATCAACCACACAGCCAATTTTTGTATCATCTGCAAACTTCTTAATCATGCCCCCTCCATTTAAGTCCAATCATTAATATAGATCACAAAATGCAAGGGATCTAGTACTGAGCCCTGCAGAACCCAGTGGAAACAGCCTTCCAGTCACAAAAACACTGTCAACCATTACCCTTTGCTTCCTGCCACTGAGACAATTTTGGATTCAACTTGCCACTCTCCCTTGGATCCCATGGGATTGTAATTTTTTGATCATTTGACCTTGTCAAAAGCCTTGCTAAAATCCATGTAGACAACATCAAATATACTACCCTTCTCTACCCTCCTTGTTACCTCCTCAAAAAATTCAATCAAGTTAGTCAGACACGACCTTCCCTTAACAAATCTATGCTGACTGTCCTCGATTACTCCGTGCTTTTCTAAGTGACGGTTTATCCTGTCCCTCAGAATTGATTCCAATAATTTGCCCAGCACTGAGGTTAGACTGACTGATCTGTAATTGCTCGGTCTATCCCTCGTTCCTTTTTTAAGCAATGGTACAAGGTTAGCAGGCCTCCAATCCTCCGGCACGTGCCTGTCTCCAGTGAGGATTGGAAAATGATGCTCAGAGCCTTCGTTATTTCCTCCCTTACTTCTTTTAACAGCCTGGGATAAATTTCATCAGGCCCTGGTGATTTATCCATTTTCAAAGAAGCTAATCCCCTTAATGCTTCCTCTCTCGCTAAGTTTATCCCATCCAATATTTCACACTCTTCCTCCTTAGTTACAGTGTCTGCATCGTGCTTCTGTTTTGTGAAGACATAAGCAAAGTATTCATTAAGAACCGTACCCACATCTTCTGCCTCCACACATAGGTTACCTTTTTGGTCTCTAATTGGCCCTACTCAATCCTTAGTTATCCTCTTGCTCTTAATGTATTTATAAAACATCTTTGGGTTTTCCTTGCCAATATTTTTTCAAACCCTCTCTCTGCTTTCCTAATTTCCTTTTTAATTTCACCCCTGCACTTCTTATACTCCTCTAGGCTTTCTGCAGTATTGAGTTTTCAGTGTCTGACATAAGCTTTCCTTTTCTGCCTTATCTTATCCTGTATGCTCCTTGACATCCAGGGGGCTCTAGATTTGACAGCCCCACCCTTTTTCTTTGTGGGATCATGTTTACTCTGAACCCCTTGAATGCCTCCCACTACTCTGACTTTGATTTACCTTTAAGTAGCTGTTTCCAGTCCACTTTTGCTAAATTACTTCTTAGCTAAGTAAAATTGTTCTTTCCCCAATTGATCCACTAACACTGGCTCTCGCCTGATAGTAAAAGCAATTGATTTGTTGGTACCATTCACTGATGGTGGAATCTCTCCCTCCTTATCAGTAATGCAAATGTTAGTTTGCCCAGTGTTCTTGCTACAAATGCCATCCAGACAATAATAAATTAAACTCTCCATTTGCTTCGCAGTGCAGGGTCTGTAAACACACAAATACTACTGCAAACAATGTTTTTATCTTTGGGTGAAATTGAAATTTCCTCACCTGCTTCTTTAACGTGATGATTCTCATCATTTCCAAAATTATTATTGAGGTTACCTACCTCTTTTACTGAGCTTTTGGCCGCCTGTCCTAATATCTCTATGTGGCTTGGTGTCACATTTTGTCTCCTGTGAAGAGCCTTGGGACGTTTTTACGAGTTGAAGGTGCTATATAAAATGCAAGTTGTTGTTGATTTTAAAATCCATTGAATTTTAGTCACATGTGCGAAGAATGCAGTCACATCAAGTCGGTAACTTTATAGGATTTCCGCGATGAAAATGTCCAATCCTTTTTCAATCTAATACTATCCACGAATGTCTGGTGCAATTCACATGGGCAATAATGTGCCATCCCAGAATGCATGACTGATATGTGGCTTTACCAACAAGAACATGATTCCACAGTAACAAATGCAGAATATCAGCAGTGGACATAGGTGTTGATTAAAACTAACCAATTGCAGCCAGGTTAAGTCAGTGTAATGACAGTACTGAACCAACACCTAAACGTGGGCAAGCATAAACCAGGGGAGATTTTCGTTCATAGCATAGAACAGGCGGGAGGCGGAGGAGTTTGCTTCACCTGCCCAATGACGTCGGTGGGAGGTTAAGTTAATTTTCATCATTCGGCCTTATTTGAATGCACGAGGCAAGATGCCAGAGCTAATCTTGCTGCTTATGGGCAACTCGATGTTTGGGAGGAGTCTGCACGGGGTGGTTCACAGAGCATAAGTGAGCAGGAGCATGTGGGAAGGACAACTCAAGAAACAGCTAGTCAGAGAAAGGACTTGAATCCTAATCTATTGATCAGGGAATGAAGCAGATGTTAGAAGCCTAGCCTTTAAAAGAAAAATTGTACACCAGCAATTGCTAAATATATTAGGACTGCCTGCCAGGGAGCTACCACAGCATGTCAGTGAGACTGCAGGGAGGATGGGCAATTTGACCACAGCACCGTGGTACAGGAGGCCATTCAAGTGGGGATAGTAAAAAGGAATGTGGTAATGGTGGGGGATAGTATACACAAAGGAATAGATACAGTTCTCTGCAGCCGTGACCTGGGGTCCCGAAGGCTGTGTTGCCTGCCTGGTGCCAGGGTTAAGGATATCTCCTCACGGCTGGAGAAGAACTTGGAGCATGAGGGGGAGGATCCAGTTGATCGTGGTCCATGTAGGAACCAATGACACAAGTAGAACTCGGAATGAGGTTCTGCTGAGGGAGTTTGAGGAGCTAGGGTCCAAATTAAAAAGCAGAACCTCAAAAAAAGGTAATAATCTTTGGATTTCTACCTGAGCCATGCACAAATTGGCATCGGGTCAAACAGATCAGAGTGTTAAAGGCATGGTTCAAAGAGTGGTCTGGGAGACAGGGGTTTCAATTCATGGGGCACTGGTACCAGTACTGCAAGAAGAGGGAGCTGTTCCGTTGGACTTAAACAAGGCTGGGACCAGTGTCCTGGCGAATCGAATAGCTAGGGCGGTAGATAGGGCTTTAAACTAAAAAGAGGGGAGGGTTCAGGTAAGGGCAAATTTACAAATCTAAAGAGAAAAGTCAAGGCCATAGAGCAGTGTATCTATTTGGGTAAAGATAAGCAGAGTGTGGCAGGAAGGGACAAAGAGTTTAACGGTAATAGTGCAGTGAATAAGGTCAAATCAGGGAAAATTAGTAAAAAGTTAAAATTAAAGGCACTTTATCTGAATGCACAAAGCATTTGTAACAAGATAGATGAATTAATGGCACAAATAGAGATAAATGGGTTTGATCTAGTGGCCATTATTGAAATAGGGTTGCAAGGTGACCAAGGTTGGGAACTAAATATTCCAGGGTACTTGATGTTTTGAAAAGATAGGCAAAATGGAAAAGTAGCAGGTGTAGCCCTGGTAATAAATGATAACACAAAGACAGTAGTGAGAAAGGATCTTGGCTGAAGATCAGGAAGTAGAATTAGTATTGGTGGAGTTAAGAAATAACAAGGGGCAGAAAACACTGGTGGGAGAAGTTTATAGGCCCCCAAACAGTAGTTATAGTCTTGGACAGAGTATTAATCAAGAAATAAGAGGAGCTTGTAACAAAGGTAATGCAATAATCTTCAATCTTCATATAGCCTGGGCAAATCAAATTGGCAAAAGTAGTTTGGAGGATGAGTTCATGGAACGCATTCGAGACAGTTTCCTAGAACAATATGTCATGAAACCAACCAGGGAACAGGCTATTTTAGATCTTGTTTTGTGTCGTGAGACAGGGTTAATTAATAATCTCATAGTAAGGGATCCTCTGAGGCAATGATCATAATATGATAGAATTTCACATTGAGTTTGAGAGTGACATATTTAAGTCAGAAACTAGAGTCTTAAACAATTACATAAATATGAGGAGCAAGTTGGCTACAGTTGATTGGGAAATTAGATTAAAAGATATAATGGTAGATAAGCAATGCAAACATTTAAAGAAATATTTCATAATTCTCAACGAACATACATTCCATTAAAGAATAAAAACTCCATGGGAAAAGTGATTCATTAGTGGCTAACTAAAGAAGTTAGGGATGGTATTAGATTAAAAGAAGAAGAGGTCTATAATGCTGCCAAGAAAAGTAGTAAGCCTGAGGATTGGGAGAGTTTTAGAAACCAGCAAAGGACGATCAAAAAGTTGATAAAAAGTGAGAAAATAGAATATGAAAGTAAACTAGCTAGAAATATAAAAATGGATTGTAAGAGCTTCTACAAGTATGTAAAAAGGAATAAAGTAGCAAAAGTAAATATGGGTACCTTAGAGGCTGCGACTGGAGAAATTATAATGGGGAATAAGGAAATGGTAGAGACGTTAAACAAATACTTTGTATCAGTCTTCACAGTAGAAGACACAAAAAACATACCAGGAATAGTAGGGAATCAAGGGTCTAATGAGAGTGACAAATTTAAGTAATTAGTATTAGTAAAGTACTGGACAAACTAATGGGACTAAATGCTGACAAATCCCCTGGACCTGATGGCCGACATCCTAGGGTGACTGAGGTGACTGCAGAGATAGTGGATGCATCGGTTGTGATCTTCCAAAATTCCCTAGATTCTAGAACGGTAACAGTGGATTGGAAGGTAGCAAATGTAACACCGCTATTCAAAAGAGAGAGAGGGAAAACAAGGAACTACAGGCCAGTTAGCCTGATATCAGTAGTCAGGAAAATGCTGGAATCTATTATTAAGGATTTAATAACAGGGCACTTAGAAAATCATAATATGATTAGGCAGAGTCAACATGGTTTTACGAAAGGGAAATCGTGTTTGACAAATCTATTAAGAGCTTTTTGAGGATGTAACTAGATAAAGGGGAACCAATGGGTGTAGTATATTTGGATTTTCAAAAGGCATTCGCTAAGGTGCCACACAAAAGGTTGTTACACTAGATAAGGGCTCATGGGGTTGGGGGTAACATATTAGCATGGACAGAGGATTGGTTAATCGACAGAAAACAGAGAGTAGGAATAAACGGGTCATTTTCAGGTTGGTAGGCTGCCACAAGGATCGGTGCTTGGGCCTCAGCTATTTACAATCTATATTAATGACTTAGATGAAGGGACTGAATGTAATATATCCAAGTTTGCTGATGATGCAAAACTAGGTGGGAAAGTAAGCTGTGAGGAGGACACAGAGTCTGTAAAGGGATATAGACAGGTTAAGTGATTGGGCAAGAAGGTGGCAGATGGAGTATAATGTGGGGAAATGGGAGGTTATTCACTTTGTTAGGAAGAATAGAAAAACAAAATATTTTTTAAATGGTGAGAAACTATTAAATGTTGGTGTTCAGGTGGATTTGGGTGTCCTCATACACGAAACACAAAGTTAATATGCAGGTACAGCAAGCAATTAGGAAGGTAAATGGTATGTTGGCCTTTATTGCAAGTGGGTTGGAGTACAAGGGTAAGGAAGTCTTGTTGTAATTGTAGAGGGCTTTGCTGAGACCACACCTGGTATGCTGTGCACAGTTTTGGTCTCCTTACCTAAGGAAGGATATACTTGCCTTAGAGATGAAGGTTCACTAGATTGATTCCTGTGATGAGAGGGTTGTCCCATGATGAGAGATTGAGTAGAATGGGCCTATACTCTCTGGGATTTAGAAGAATGAGAGGTGATCTCATTGAAACATATAAGATTCTGAGGGGCTTGATAGAGTAGATGCTGAGACGCTGTTTCCCCTGGCTGGAGATATAGTCTCGGGATAAGGGGTCAGCCATTTACGAATGAGATGAGGAGAAATTTCTTCACTCAGAGGGTTGTGAATCTTTGTAATTCCCTTCCCCGGAGGACTGTGGTTGCTCAGTAGTTGAGTATATTCAAGACTCAGATCGATAGATTTTTGGACACGAAGGAAATCAAGGGATATGGGGATTGGGCTGGAAAGTGAAGTTGAGGTCAAAGATCAGCCATGGTCTTATTGAATGGCAGAGCACACTTGAGGGGCCATATGGCCTACTCTTGCTCCTATTTCTTATGAGTATGGAGGTGACTGGTTCTGGTGCATAGCATCAACATTGTGACAACCATGGAGCATGTGGTCACTTCAATGGACACTACAACTGGGCCCTTCATGCAGGAGGCCGTCACCCCATTATTTGCATCTTTCAGAGATGTGCATACTGGGTCATGCAAACTCAGATCTCCACCATCTAACTACCTTGAACAGGCTGGATGGAGGCTTCAGTCACATCATAGATCCCCTACAGATCAATGGGGGCACTGAGCTATAACCGGATAGTAGGGACAGCATTATAATGGGAAAGAAATATGTTGCCTCTTAGGATGAGAGCACATCTGTAACCTTGCTCTCCCCTCAACCAATGCCCATTCTAGTGCCAGCTGGGCCAGACTGTCACTGCAGTCACCGAGTTGCTGTAGGGCCAAGCTCCTAGAGGTCGCCAACCATGACCACTAACATACTATCACTCTCTCTGGGCTTTATTGCAGGAAGCCAACAGATCTCTCCAGAAGCAGAATCATAGCTTTAGGACTCCAATGATTTGCTCGATGAAGGCTCTATGGATTTGATTGTAGTGCTATTTGGCCATTGAGCGTGGGTTCCCGAGAGGATTCAATGAGTTAAGTGTTCAGGGGACAGCTCTTATCCCCAAGCAGTCAGGCTCTCACTTGGTGTTCAGGGGCAAAGAGTGGGGGGATTGAGGATTGGTGCAATATGAAAAGGGCCATGGAAGCTGCCAGGAAAGCAGGTGCAGACCCAAGTGACGTGCTGCTAACAATCACACGCCAGTTACACATTAGTGGAGTGGCTCATGAAGGCAGCGGGCTTGTCTGAAGGAGCCTGCAGGTTGATGTGGGTGAAATTAATGGTACCCTGGACCTGGGGGAAGCCTGCAATCTGCACAAACCCCGGTGCCCTATCCTGCAGTTTCCAAATGTACATTGAAAAAGTGAAAAAAAAGTGTTTTCTCCAGAAAACACGGCATCAGTCACCTGCTTAATGCAGGCATGAACTCCAGACTAACTGCTGTCACTGATATCTTCTGCGACAGCCTGAAAGAAGCAGGAGGCAAAGAAGTTTAGGGTAGCAGTGACCTTGATTACAAAAAGGTAATGCTGTGCTATCAGTGGTGGTTAGTTTCTAAGTCTTGTTGCAGGGGGTGACACAACTCGCTCACAGCCTTCCTAGAGAGGTGCTGCCTCTTTATGCACTTTTCCTCAAAGAACTGTTGTCCTGGTCCTATAAACTCTGTAGGGAGGATCAAGATTCCTGCGAGCATACCTCCTTCCTGCAGCTCCGCTTGCTGCTTCCTCCTGCTGAAGCTGCTTTTCTTCCTCTAGCCAAAGCGGAATTGCCAGTAGCCCCTTAAAGAGTTCAGAAGGTTTTACAGCCACTACAAACATTTTTAAATTGTCCACGTTGTCAAATACAGCAAAACGTCTCCCAAACCTTTGCAGCATTTTAGCCGAGAGCAGGTAAGTATTTGTTTAATACCGCTGGAAATGGGCACCTCCCAACTTGTACTGCTTATGGTTTGTGGACAGATTGAGGAACTAGCAGTAGCAATGCGGGTTGAAACAAAAATGGCATTGGGGTCTTGGCTGCATTTTTATCCTTTTCTACATATATTCATGAGATCCAGCCCTATTTCCAGCAGGAATGCTGAATGCCTAAATTGAGGTCCGCCCTGAAAATCAGGACATGCCGACCTCCAGCACCAAGTCAGTGGGTTTTTTCTTCAATTTTCATCCTGCTAACGGGTGTACACGGGGCATTAATGAGACGAAAATCAGCCCACAGGTCTCAAACACTAATGTTGGTGAAAATGTTAATGGTTGGCATAAAGGGAAAATATAATCTCCATAAATTCAGTTTTTCTTGCTATTATCATTTCTGATTTTTCAGTCACCATTTCCTTGGCTAAATTACTGCTCATTGTAGTTCCCCTGGTTACTTCATTCACTCAGGAGAGAAGGAAAAATAAATGAGACTACAGAAACTTCAATACTGTCCTGCCAAGTAAGGGAGTGATGTCAAAGATGGAGCTCATGCATCAAAATTGAGCTGCAGTTAGTGATGGATCAACTCTACAAAGTTTCAATGGGAGCTGCTCAGACCCACTTCCACACTGATTTTGAAGTGACAACCCAGACGCTGATTGGCATTTTATGCAGGCAACGATTGACCCAACAATGACGTGTGCATGAAGGGGTCAGTGTTCCGGCCTTAGGAAGAAACCCAGCAGACATTAAAAGAACTTGCATTTATATAGTGCTTTTCACGACCTCAAGACGTTTGAAAGTGCTTTGCGGCCAATAAAGCACTTCTGAAGTGCAGTCACTTTTGTAACGTAGGAAACATGGCAGCCAATTTGCGCACAGTAAGCTCCCACAAACAGCAATGTGATAATGACCAGATCATCTGTTTTAGTGGTGTTGGTTGAGGGATAAATATTGGTTTCTTCCCTAACAATTGCCTTCTATTATTCTTAGTTTTAAATTCCCATCATAACCCAGTTCTGTACTAACAAGATTAGAGGGATGATTTTCTGAATGTAATTCCAGCAGGGAGCTTCACCCATTGGGAATGCACATTGGAAATTTGGGTGTGGCATGTGCATGTCATCATAATTATTGAAATTAGTGGTTGGAAAATTGTGCATACCCCATCCCCAAATTTCCTTTCTGTATTATGGTGGACGAGGCTCCAAACCAGGAGCCCAAAATCAGAAAAGTACCCCTTAATTAATTTTTTGCAATATAGTTTACATGTGTGAAATTCCTTGCATTGTTCTACAGCTGTAACTTACGTGTTGCTATGACCTACAAAATAAATAAACCATGACTAATGCCTCCTTAAATCCAACTGCACAGTAATATAAAATACAAAATACCATAATACTTTTTCCACACCCAGTGTATTTATTGCAAACCCTCAAGTCTTTCTCCATCATGATTCCTGTGTCTGGCACTGTAATCACATGATGCACACACATTTTAAAAGTGAGCCACTGTATTTCAAGTGGTGGTGCCAAACACAGGAGTATGGATGTTTATAAGGAATTGGGCAGAGCTTCACAATGACTTCACACAAACATGGAATATACACATGAAACGCAGATGGGACTATAGCAGCTAAGGCAGACTCAAGCCTCATCAATGTCTGGACATGAACACTAGAAGGAGCGCTTGAGAAGGAGGATGAAGGAGAACAACTTGCATTTATGTAGCACCTCTGATGTAGGAAAGAAAATTCCTGAGGCATTTCAGTGAGGTATAAGAAAAGAAATGGATACCACGCCAAAGCAGATATTAGGAAGGATGACCAATACGTTGATCAAAGAGGTGGATTTTAAGGAGGGTCTTAAAGGAGGTGGAGAGGTAGAAGGATTTAGTAAGGGAATTCCAGAGAGTGAGATATAGGTGACTGCCAATGGTAGGGCAAAAGTGGGGGTGTGGGGTTGCACAAGTGTCTGGAGTCAAAAAAATGAAACATTTTGAGGAGTTGTAGGGCTGGAGGCCTTTACAGAATCAGGGAGGGGTGAGGCCTGAAGAGACTTAAACACAAAGATGAGAATTTTAAATTTGAGATGTTGGGAGCCAATATAGGACAATAAATGACAACAACTTGCATTTATATAGTGCCTTTAACATGGTAAAAACATGCCAAGGCCCATCACAGGAGCGTAACCAGATAAAATTTGACACGTGGCCACATAGAGATATTAGGACAGGTGACCAAAAGCTTGGACAAAGAGATAGGTTTTAAACACTTCAAAAGTACTTCATTGATTGTGAAGTAATTAGGGACATCCCAAGGGTGTGTAAGGTGCTATTGGTTTCCATAACACTTCACCACCTCTCAAAGGTTAAACCATCCCTTGTGTTAGGAAGAACAGATTGATTTTGTCCATTACATTTGGTTGCCAATCAATATACACCAAAGAAGCAGGATTGTGTTACAAAACATTTTTAAAAAATAATTTTATCTAAATAGTTTGTCTGCAGATGGATTAAAGTGCCATTTACACTAGAAGAGCATGGTTAGTTTGAATCACGTTGGTTTGAACCAAATGTATTTATACTCACCTCTGGCCTGACCCAGTTTATATTCCACAGATACTAGAGTTATTGTAAAGGCAGGAAATATCTCATAGATTTCAGCAAATTATGCCACTGTGACTCAAATCACATTGGGCCCATTTATATAAAAGGAATCAATGCTGCCTAATCAGTCATTTCAAAACAATTTTGTTGCCTAATCCTATTTGTTCATTAAATTAATCTGTCTCTATGGGTCACCTTGTTTGAATAAGAAAAAAAACAATGACAGTGCTGACCTATTGCCTAACCTTTGAAATTTCTGACCCAAGAAACACGCGAGACAAACTAACACTGAGACTGCCCCTGTTTGGTATCTGGTAATCTCGATCTCACTGTCCAATCTCCAACCTCCCTTTCCTCTCCAAAGTTCTTGAACATGTTGTCACATTATTGCCCCTCCCACAGCACTGAAACAGTCTTAAACAAAGTCACAACCAACATCGTCTGTGGCTGTTATGTATATCCTTTCTAGTCTACTCTGCAGCTTTCAAAACGGTTTCATTTTCTTTCAAAGCCTCTCCTCCGTTGTCCAGCTCAGTGGGACTGCCCTTGCTTGGTTCCACTCTTACCTATCCAATTGTCGCCAAAGCATCCCTACCAATGGCTTCTCTTCTAGTTTTAGTTTTAAGATAGCAGCAAGTACCTCCAGCATTAATTTCTGTAGTTCTATGTTTATTAAAATAATTTTAGCTGCATGATTTAATACATTTTTTTTCACGTTTTCAAAAGCAACAGATTAGAAGTTTTTATTTTAGATTTCATCCCATACTTAAAAAAAATCTAGGCTGAGGGGAGCAAATAATAATCTTAATGCATTTGGACTGGCTATAATCGGCAAATTAAGAATTAATGTAAACACTGCTATAGGGTAAATAGAGGTCTCAGCATAGATAATAGTTGTGAATGAGCAGATAAATCGTACAAATAGCCACAGGCCTGCCTTCCACTTATGCTTGGAGATTTTGGAACCTCTGCTACCGTCATACACCTGCAAGCACACAGCTCAAGAGAGAGATCTCAACAGAAACCTGGGATCAGGCAACACACCTAATGACCCAGCTAGGAGTCATGAAAAACTGGCAAAGCACCTTATCCATATCAATCAGGCACAGGATCCACTACTATTTTTCGTCTCAGTGCTAAATACCAGGATATTGTCTCTATTCGGAGCATCATCATCTCCCCCCTTCCAAATATCATGGCATTAGTTTCCTGCAACACTGATAAAACGGCAAAATTTAAAGGTTGCCAGCATAAGTGCTTTACAACTTTGTTGGAAATTGAGCTCATTATTTCAATAGAGGACTATCTTCAGAAAGTGTTTAAAAACCCCTTTCCATTTATTTATAAAATATACACTTTGCAGGTTGAGGGGAAGAATTCCTCTGTGCACTTGATGCAATGAAATCATAAGCCTCTTTGTTATAAGTACATTTACGATTTCACAAACATATACAGCAGAGGAAACCTTATCATGTGATTGTACACATCACACTGAAATAAGATCATAAGATCATAAGAAATAGGAGCAGGAGTAGGCCATATGGCCCCTCGAGCCTGCTCCACCATTCAATAAGATCGTGGCTGATCTTCTACCTCAACTCCACTTTCCCGCCCTATCCTCATATCCCTTAGTGTCCAAAATCTAATCGATCTCAGTCTTAAACATGCTCAATGACTGAGCATCCACAGCCCTCTGGGGTAAAGAATTCCGAAGAGTCACCATCCTCTGAGTGAAGAAATAGCTCATCTCATTCCTAAATTCTTCAACCACTTATCTTGAGACTATGGCCCCTAGTTCTAGACTTTCCAACCAGGGGAAACAGCCTCTCAGCATCTACCCAGTCAAGCCCTCTAAGAATTTTATATGTTTCAATGAGATCACCTCTCATTCTTCTAAACTCCAGAGAGTATAGGCCCAGTCTACACAATCGCTCCTCAGGACAACCCTCTCATTCCAGGAACCAATCTAGTGAACCTTCGTTGCACCCCCTCTAAGACAAGTATATTCTTCCTTAGATAAGGAGATAAAAAACTGTACACAGTACTCCAGGTGTGGTCTCATAATTGCAACAAGACTTCCTTACTCTTATACTCCAATCCCCTTACAATAAAAGGCCAACATACTATTTGCCTTCCTAACTGCTTGCTGTACTTGCATGTTAACTTTCTGTGATTCATGTACAAGGCCACCTTTTTAAAAATATTCTGTTTTTCTATTCTTCCTACCAAAACCTCATATTTCCCCACATTATACTCCATCTGCCACCTTCTTGCCCACTCATTAACCGGTCTATATCCCTTTGTAGACTCTGTGTCCTCCTCACAGTTTACTTTCCCACCCAGTTTTGTAATATCAGCAAACTTGGATACATTACACTCGGTCCCTTCGTCTAGGTCATTGATATATATTGTAAATCGCTGAGGCCCAAGCACCGATCCTTGTGGCACCCCACTAGTTACAGCCTGCCAGCCTGAAAATGACCAGTTTATCCCTACTCTCTGTTATCTGTCCGTTAACCAATCCTCTATCCATGCTAATATATTACCCCAAACCCTTTTCTTGTGCAACAACCTTTTGTGTGGCATCTTATCGAATGCCTTTTGAAAATCCAAATATACTACATCCACTGGTGCCCCCTTATTTACTTTGCTAGTTACATCCTCAAAAAATTCTAATACATTTGTCAAACAAGATTTCCCTTTCATAAAACCACGTTGACTCAGAAAATCAAAATAGGATTAGGCAAAGTGTCCTGTTACTACGTCCTTAATAATAGATTCTAGCATTTTCCGACTACTGATGTCTGGCTAACTGGCCTGTAGTTCCCTGTTTTCCCTCCCCCCTCCTTTCTTGGATTACAGTGTTACATTTGCCACCTTCCAAATGCATCACATCACTGGAGCCCAATGTCATCATGACAAAAATTACACACCATTCTCCTCCCTTTTAAAGAAAAAAATCGACTAAGAAGTCAACATCACACCTACTAATAAACTTCAGCTTGAACAAATTCTGAATCCGAACGTAAAAATAAACACTCAAATTAAAGAACGTACAGCATGAACAGCCACACAAAATTATCACAAACAAATGTTCCTAATGGCTGTGCCTCCTACAAGGTGAAGAATATTCTAGATGCGGAGAAACGTCTCACTGCAGAAACTGGAAGAGATTTTTGCATTCATTACGCTAAAGCGCAAAGAGCTCCAATTCTTCACCATGTAGCAAGTCTTCATGTCTGAGTCTCAACAGTCAGTGTTCAAAGGCTATTTGACTACAGGCGGCATGTCACAGTTGAGCCTAATCATGTTCTCACCCAAAGCCACATGTTAGGGTCACTGCAGAGAAGAGAGACTAGAACTCTAGGCAGTCCCAATTCTAGGGCTCCACCACAAATTCCTTCCAAATTCCCTCTGGCCAATGCACAGACTAGGGATCAAATCTGTATCACGTCTGTATGCCTCAGTACCACACCATGTACTTAATTTACCAACTAAGCCATTGGGTAGCCATGCGACATAGATTTCAAACAAGCAAAAATATTGGAGCCAATGTTTAGCCCCCTGCTGGGCAGGAATGGAATGGTAGTGCAATCAAAATGGCAACACAGCACTTACCACCATGTTCTGGCCAACATCTGCATCTACACATTTTGATGGAGGCCTCAAAATAGGCAGCCCAGTGTTGGGAATGCTCTATCCATTGGTACTTGATGTTGAGCAGCCTAACCAGCAGTCCTTAAAAGGAATCTCTGCAAGATTTGTAAATGAGTTCCGAGAGAGTCAGGAGGAGTATTCCTCCTCCTCCTCTTCCTCCTCCTCCTCCCCCCCACCCCCATCCCCCCCACAACTTGCCTGAACTGGCTGGGCTCCACAAGAGAGCCACCAGATTTTCCCATCCCTCGATCTGCAAGCTGCTCCAAAAGTGTGTGAGTAGCTCGCCGACAGAATGCTAATGAGGCCCAACATGAAAATGGTTCAGGCCTCAGGCCACTTCAATCAGGTGGTGATGGACTCACTTCACCTGCTCCCACCTGATGGAAGTGGTCACTTTACACAAATAATGAGGTGGATTGTTAAGATATTGTCCTTGGTCACATAGCTCAGCCAGCTCAAGAACCTTTTGGAACTCAAACTTACATTTGGAAGTGAGAACTTAAAAGTAATCTACTTTATAAACAAATTCTACATGACCTGTCGTGGGATTATATGCATATGCAGTTGCTGGGGATCAAGGAATTTCGAGGAAATAAAGTACATTTATTGTAAACCAGGAGAGTTTCTAATGTAGACCAGTTTCCATACATTTGAATGTTATACATGCTTGCTTATATCATTATATATGAGCGAACCCTGATGTTCCAGAAAGATCATAGCTTGTCGCTCCAACACCACAGCCAGGATCTAGTGCTATCATCTATCTCTAATAATTCTGTGGCAGTACAGGATGCCGTCAGGGGCACTGCATCAAGCAGTGTTTAAGTGTTTGCCTAGGCTCTCCAGTCACATCTGGGATCGTTTCTTAGCTTCTACTTGGTCAGATTGTCACCAGTCTTTGCCACTCCAACTGTTGATCAACTTAAGGTACACCAATGTTCTTGTTCAAGATCAATGCCCAGAAAGAATTGTCCTGAATGAACCAGGTTCTCCAAATAGCCATTTTGTTACTCTGTAGCCTTCCACAGTGGTATTTTGGGGTACGGGATTTTCAGAGGTACAGCTCTTTCTAGACTTCAACTTCTTGGGTAGTGGAACGTGTCCATGCAGTGGGTGTTTAGGATCGTACACCTGTTTGTCTTTCCTTTTAACTGATCGCCACCATCAGTGAGGTGGGAGGCTATGACCCTGCAATGCAGTATAGCAACAGTGTGGGAGTTGGTTTCAAAGTCCCTGTGATAATCCTACAGGATTGATTGAGCTCCGTATCAATGCATAAGCTCCAGCACGTTTCCATACTGGGGCACAGTTCTCTGCAACTCAGTAACATAGGGCAAGTCCGATTGCTCGGAGTATTTTGGGGTCAGCACCCCATTTTGTGTTGGGCAGTTTCTGGCGTTCACTTTCTTTTTCAGCTCCTTGATGTGTTCTTTGAACGTCAGTGTTTGGCCTAACGTGATTCCAAGGCGACACCTCACTGGAAGCTGCAAAATGGAGTTGCCTATGAGAATCCCATCGTACACGTTTTACATGTTGGAGGAAGAAGAATAGGATGAGGAAGAGCAGCAGCAGAAGGCTATTTGGGACGCCACCTTTTTCAGACATCACTAGAAAGCCAGAACCGCCTGGTGGTACCCAGCCAGCAGCAGGTATAGACCCAGGAGGTCATTCCTAAATCTCTCTCACAAGATAGGTCTCAGAAGCAGAAGTGCTCTTTACTAGTTTTTACAGCAACTTGCTTTTATATAGTGCCCCTAATGTAAGGAGCTTCAGAGGTGTAAAGAAAAATGAACACCAAGCCAAAAACGGATACATTAGGAGGGGTGACCAAAAGTTTGGTCGGAGAAGAGAGGGTGGTGTAGGGTATTTCACAACATGGGGCCTCAGCCACTGAAGGAACAGCTACCAATGATGGGATGAAGGAGGATGGATGCTCAAAAGGCTGGAGTCAGAGTTCAGGGGAGTGGGGGGGCAGTGGGAGGGAGGCAGGGAAGGTTATAGGCTGGAGCAGGATAGAAGTTACAGAGATAGGGAGCGGTGAGACTATGGAGGGATTTAATCATACCCTGGTGGTGCCTGTGTGACGTTTTCTCTAGCCTATTCAAACACTTCAAGTACCACCTGAGGTCCTGGGGTCAGATGTGGACAGTTCCTGACCTTTATAATGAGCCTCTTGGGACAGAGGTGGCCCTCCTCTCGGAGCTGCTGGCTCCCTACTTGGACACACGACAGACTGTATGTGTGATATTGGCTCACGACAGCCTGGTTCTGCAAATTAACTTTGACCTGTGAAGGCATCTGAAGGGACGGGCCAGAGTGCTCTCTTGTACTGCTGCTCAAGGAAAAGCTGCCTCAATGGGCCCATACACCTGCTGTCCCACTGAAGTGCAGCCTATTAAAGAGGAAACAGGATGATCGCTACTGCTGTAAATGTACACTTTAAAATGTTTTAATTATTTTAAGATCTGTTTATAGTTAGCGATGCAAAAAATGAAAGCCAATACAGTAAAGGAATGGCCAGGTGTAGAATTCTCTCGTTATAGAAGCTACCAATTTTGAAATATTTAGAAAGCTAATTGTTTTGACAAAGAAACTTGGAGGGTGCTGTCAGTTCAAAGTACTTTCACACTTTCTAAGCTTTCATTCTTGAATGAGACATCTGTTACCTCTTATTTTCTTCCCTGTCATATGGCCAGAGCAAACAATCCCTCCCCCAGACACGGTGAGGGACATCCTCTGCTAACTGGGAGGCTGCCTATCAGGCC
Organism: Heptranchias perlo; assembly: GCF_035084215.1. Classification (NCBI taxonomy): domain Eukaryota; kingdom Metazoa; phylum Chordata; class Chondrichthyes; order Hexanchiformes; family Hexanchidae; genus Heptranchias; species Heptranchias perlo. The sequence continues at coordinate 41,914,896 of NC_090334.1, forward strand.
AGCTGGGACTCCGGACCATTCTCAACCAGTCTGCATAAAGAAGTGCTTTTTGTTTTGTCAGCTGATCCTTATGCAGACAAATTAGTTTCCACCCCACCATCACATATTAGGAAAGTAGTGACTTTAATGGCAAAGCAAGTCTTCTAACTACAATCGTACAAAATTATGAAACCTTGAATTAAAAAATGTTCTAGTTTGGAAATGCTTCAAATTATTTTTTTTTTTAAAAAACAGGAAAAACAAACTGAATAATAAAATGCCTTGTCTGGGCTAATTTTTCAAATCTTTTCAGATCCAAACTATACAAAGTGATTAATTTTTCTTTCTTTATATTTTTCCATTCATTTGAAATACTTTTCCTTGACTGCCACAAGACTCCCAGGCGCCTGGTTTGGTTAAAACTTTTGAGAGGCTGAGCCATAAAGACCAGGAATATTTCAGATTTGATCCCCAGTTTTATCAGGGCTGCTCGTAATGATGCTATAATTAGCCTCAGCACCCCTGGTTTTGGGGGGGGGGAACAGGGAAATCATCCAGCGTTCTCACTCCTGATCACTATCCAGTGACCCCTGCATGTGTGGCTATCAGAGGGGAACAGGATCTTACTAAACCTCAATGTCCCCTTTCAGTCAGTGAATATGGGTAGATGTGCTGTTGACCTAATAAGAGCCAGAAGATCAGCAATTCAATTCTATGTTCACAATTAGTTTCTCTCTTTTTAATCAAGAGGCAGTTAGAGGCTGTGATCGAAGAAAAATATTCTAGGTTTAAACAACAACAACTTGCATTTATATTGCGCGTCTGACGTAAGTTTCTGTGGAAGGATGAACCAGGCAGTGAAATGATCTCCCGCATCTGTAATCTGATTTTTGTAGTCATTGGGGGGAGGAAGTTAATTGGTGGAGAAAGAAAAAATATTAACCAAAATAGAAACAGCTTCCAATAGTCAATGAAAATAGTACTGCCCCTTTAAAAAGTTCACAAATTATAATTAGTTCACACATACGTGCACTGAAATTCTCCGAAAGAATGGAAGTCATGGAACTTGAAATGCCATTTGGCCGTTAAAGCCACTCCTTTCATGGACCATGTGCAATCTACCCCATCTATCTAATCTCCTGAGGGAACACTTGGCATAAATACTCCCCAAGGAGTTTCATGCCCTAATAAAGTATGAAATTAAACAGAACTCCTTTGGTCGTGTTCTACAAATCACTCATGTAAAACTTGAATTATCTCTGAAAAGTTAATTACTTCTTTCAAATATTGTTTAGGCTGTAATCTAGGAACTGAGTACAATAAATAGATTTGAATCTTTACCAAAAGGTTCTTGCCAGAGTATAAGTCGCTCCATTTCCAATCCCCATGGAGAACTACAACATACTGTAATATAGACTTTCCGTATCTGATGTATGAACATGCAGTGAAAATAACTTGTCCATCTTCCAGTAGAAAACTTAAGACTTTAGAGCTGCAAATCCTATCTTTGTTTATCAATGTAGATCGATTTAGAAACTATTAAAATGCATCTTTTGCCTTGAGTCATGGTGTCAGAATATTCCCAACATTTTCTACTGGAATTTTCAAAGCAAATTGGCAATAGGAAATGTAAGTCAAATGAAAACATGAAAAATTGGATCAAATTGGTCTCAATTTCAGTGGTGGTTCCATTTCCAAGTCAGCAAGTCAATTGGGAAGCAACTAAAAGGAAAAGCAAAAAAAAGTTTGAAAGATCATTTACCGTCAAATGGGGTAGAAAAGACAAATGCATGATTTTATTTAAGAAGCTGACTTTGCCCTCTGCTCCATTTTGCATCTCCAGTGTTGTATTTACTGGCACTCCATTGATTGACTTCTCCAGTTACATTATGAAATATCTAACACAGAATTAATAAAACACTTGCATTTATATACTGCTTTATCATTTCAAAAAGGTTCTAAACACCTTTCACATTGGATTGTCCAAGGAATTGGATTGGCCTGTTTACAAAATTGTGAAAACATGGTCCAAAATATTGATGCTCAGAAGTTTACTTTGCTACTGCAACAAAAACTTTCTACAAGCGGTTTTTACAGTGATCACTTTGTCCATTTTTATACTGGTAGAATATATAATCCTGATAACCTAAGGTACAATAGTGACATCATATAAAACAGCACAGCAAAAATGTTGCAAGCTTCTGTATGCCAGTTCACTGAAGATAATGTTCATATAACACATCACACCAACAACAAGATATATTCTATGCCTTGGCTAATAAAGGAAAGTAAGAACAGGGAGGTTATGCTAGAACTGTATAAAACACTAGTTAGGCCACAACTATAGTACTGCGTACAGTTCTGGTCACCACATTACAAGATAGATGTGATTGCACTAGAAAGGATACAGAGGAGATTCACGAGGATGTTGCCAGGACTGGAGAATTTTAGCGATGCGGAAAGCTGGGGTTGTTTTCATTGGAACAGAGGAGGCTGAGGGGAGATTTAATTGAGGTGTATAAAATTATGGAGGGGCCTAGATACAGTGGATAGGTAGGACCTATTTCCCTTAGCAGAGAGGTCAATAACCAGGGGGCATGGATTTAAAGTAATGCATAAAAGGATTTGAGGGGAGTTGTGGAGAAATTTTTTCACGCAGAGAGTGAAGGGGGTCTGGAACTCACTACCTGAAAGGATGGTAGAGTTGGAAACCCTTATCGCATTTAAAAAGTACTTGGATATGCACCAGAAGTGCCGTAACCTACAAGGCTACGGACTAAGAGCTGAGAAGTAGGATTAAGCTGGATAACTCTATTTCGGCCGGCACAGACACGGTGGGCCGAAGAGCCTCCTTCTGTGCTGTAAATTTAAATGATTCTATGAACTCAGTAGGCAAAGACAACATCTCCTAACTGGGCCATACAGACAAAAGGCCCCAGGTTTGATACTAGTCTGTGCTGAGTTGTCTGACCTCAACTGGGGTGACTACAATTGGTCACAGTGCCTCTGGGCTAACAGAGGAGAAGTCAGAAGATTGAAGTCCGGCCAGGAGAGTATTGGAATAGTCGAGTCTGGAGGTAAAGACGGCATTGATAAGCAGCAGATAAGCAGAGGCAGGGGCAGAGACTGGCGATGTTACGGAGGAGGAAGCAGGTGGTCTTCATGATGGACAGGATAGGGGGTCGGAAGCTCAGCTCAGGTCAAATACAACGCCAAGGTACTGAACAGTCTGGTTCAGCCCAAGACAGTGGCCAAGGAGGATGATGGAATTGATGATGATGGAATGGATTTTGTGGCGAGTGCTGAAGCCAATGGCTTCGGTCTTTCCAGTGTTTAACTGTAGGAAATTTTGCCTCATCCAACACTGGATGTCAGACAAGCGGTGTGACAACAGAGGCAGTGGAGAGATCAAGAGAGATAGAGTTGGGCCCAACAAGGACACCTTGGACTTCCCCTGCCCCGTGCTTCCTCCCCACTCTCCTGACCGGGATTCCCTTCCTGGAGCACTTACCATGTGCCTGGGACCATACCACTGGGTCTCCGGCAGTGGCCTCCTTCCTCCCTATTTTAACAGCCAGTCAGCCTCTTCTTGCAAGCGGCATGCTAATCAGACCCGACCGTTAAAATTGGCCAGGCCCGCTGTGCCCCCGCCGCTCCAGACAGGCACACCCCTTCACTTTGCCACATTCCCGCCCGGGAGTTAAAATCAAGCCCACAGTCTTCCTTTAATTGAAAAAAAAATATTGCTTCATCTATATAAGTAATTCCATACAAATTTCAATATTTTGTAACAGCATTGGTCAAATAACAAAGTTATTTTTAAATCATTTTGTATCAGAAATAAAAATTGCTTTTCATTCCATTTGTTGCTGCAATAGATGGCCTCTTCACTCTTGGGTTAAGCATAGTTATCATTCCATATAATGATTGGGCATTTTCCTTGACTACAAATTAGACTAACTAGTTCATAGTTTCCATGTTCAGGTCTCACTCCTTCAGCTCCTGATGTTTTCAGAGATCCTTAAACACATCAACCACAGCTTGGCCCATTTCCTTTCTCATTTCCTTGAGGATTCTGGGGTATATCCCATATGGCCCAGGTTTCTGGGTGCAGGCAACACCTATGCTTTGTTGGTTAAAGGTCTCGGGTGGATGGAAAGGGAGGGTTACATTTTAAATGGCTGATTTCTGTGGTGAAATTGATGACAGAGCTATTGATTACAGCAGGAGAAATCATCAAATTCAAAACCTGGCCTTTTATAAAAAATAAATCTTTGGCCAATCTACACTGTAACGAGTTTCTTTTCCCTCCCCCCAACTTTGTTTTGAAAAGGCAGGAGAGCCTGACAACAGTATGCAAATAATGCTAACCCAAGATTTGGAACAGGGTCAGGGATGCATCCATGGAGTGGATACAAGATCCATCCAGTCCCAGATCCACCCACAAAACACCGCCTGCAGAATTCTGGGGCCCGTAACTCTATTGCTGTTACTTCTTCTAATATTAATTTTAGTTACCCTTGTTCGATTTTTGCACAAATCCCCACCCTCACAATATTTTGTTTCCATGTATTTTTTTTTAAACAATGTTTCTGCTTGGCCTTTAGCTATTAAATTATTTAGCTATTGTGGCCTGGGTCTTGTTATGCTTCTCCTTCTCACAGAGGCACATTCTTTCCACATCCCCCAAAACAATCTTTAAAATATTCCACTTCTTATTCTATTTACTTTTCTAGTTCTAGTTTCTCATGTTATCCTCCCAAGAACTTTTACATAACTCCAGAATTGCTCAGTCAAGTACATCTGTATTCTTGGGTTAAGAATGAAGTGTTCTGTCAAGCACTTCATCACGTGAACGGCTGAACTGATTGTTATTTTGAAAGCATATGTAATTATTTTGCCAGAAACTATATCTTGTTAAAAATGTGTGCGCCTCAGGCTGAAAAACTTACATTAAAAAATATCTGGCCTATAAATTAAAAAATGGCAGCTCCAAATAGAGCGATAATCCAGGAGGTAATGAGAATAAGGGCTTCTTGTCACAATATACAGTCCTCATTTATGCTGCCATCTGTTCAGGACCTTTGACAAGCTCAGCATGGGCTGACTGTGTACAGCCCCTCCTATTCTGCACTTACTGAATGACTCGAAAGATGTGGCCCCACTGTCTGTAACAAGCACCATGCAACATTATTGACAACTAATTGTCTTATAAATTTTATCCATCCCTGACTCCAAGAAAATAACCGAATGAAACCAGATTATGTAACAGATTTAAATCTTTTGTTTTCTTTTTTAAAAAATTCATATGCACAATACCATAGCTCATTGTTGGGACTAGAGCCCACACAATAGTGTTGTCATCAAATGACAGTGAAGGGTTAGTAAAGTAAGCCAGCAGTGACACAGAATCTAAAAGCTATTACAGAGGCTGAATAAGTGTACAATATATTGAATTTAATACAATAGAAAAATAATGACAATCCGTTGAAATGCTTTCAATAAAACTGAATTTGTATTGCCAGTTCAATTCTATTCTGGTTTATAATTGCTGGAATTGTCATTTTTCCATAAACAATTGAGGTTTACGGGGAGAGATTCAATGCCTGTTTAGCAAATGAAAAATGGGTGTCCAGCAGTTGGAGAGGGGTGGGCGGGTGGGGTCACTTTGGTTGTTCCTTTGACACTCAAGGCCTGTCTGATGCAAACACCCCACATGCCTGAAACAGGCATAGTGCCATTTAAATCAGCAAATCAGGGTCCTATGCCATTTGTAAGACCCCAATTGCTAAATTCGGATATAAATGGGTGAAGTATGCGCCGTGCATGCTCTGCCTAGTTATACCAGGTGTTGGGCAGCCTAACCAGTGGTCCTTAAAAAGGGACTGCTGGAAGCTGATCAAAAAAAAAATCAGCCAAAGAAATTTGGAGTTTTTATTTTTGTGGGACCAGGAGAAGCAGGAGCGCTCCTGCTGGGCCCGCAAAAAAAAAAATCCCGCCTGCTTCCCCCGGCTCGCCTCACCAGACCCGACCTGCCGTCTGGCTCAGCATAAGAGCCGAACGATTTTGTGCCCTCACAGAACTGGCAAGCTGCAGCAGGTCACCCGTTTGGCATCCAAACCTTAATTTGATTTGGGCCTCAAGCCAGCGTGAACCGGTGGGCGGAAGAGCTGCTCTGCCAACTTTACACCTATTTTGCGCAGATGTCAAATTTCTTGACCTACGTTTCTATTCTGCTTAAATTACCCATGTACACGTTTTTGGAGTCTGTGAGCTCTTTCATCCATTTAAATTGGGAAGAGTGATAATTAAGACAACACCTTGCTTAAAAAAATATACACAGTGTACTTGTAGCAAAAGCAATGCCTGACAATATATGCATTTCACAGATCTAAGTCGTTACTGTATTATCATTTCTCCTCCAGTGGCAAATTACTGTCATACAAACTGCATGAGGCATGCATATGTCCAATGACATAAAACTTCACTGACCATTTGCAGAGTAAATGCCAAAGAATTTCTTATTTTTTTCCCCCCAAAGCCTGATGTCAGTATATGTTCTTCATTGCTATACTCTCCAGTTTAAAGTCTGCTCAGAGGGTCAAACATGACTAGTTAATAAGGTGGTGTCAGATAAGGCCAAGGCTGCATGCACCAATTAGTTTCTATCTTTGAATATCTTGCTAAAACAGTCAGCAATCTCAAATTTATCCTAAAATCTCCACGAGAGGTTTATGAATTTTCACAAGATACCCCAGAGGTTGAAACCCCATAGGACTGTCATCCAGCATATCGTAATCATGCACTTCATCCTTTATATCCCACTGATAGCTTATCATTGGTGCCATCATTTTCTTCACAATGCCGTTCCCTGTGGAAACTTTTTCAATGTAAAGTGCAGAAACATTGACCCTTTATAATTCTACTCATTAACAGACTACTACACTCCCCTCAGAATCTATTCATGGCAGCTTCTCACCAAGTCACAAAATTGTGGGCAGGTTCATTTTTTAAGACTGTTTTTTTCTTGCACACAACATTTTACATTAATTTAAGAAAAATGTGGATCTATACATTCAACAAAAGTTTTTCATACAGCGGAGCCCTCTCTGCCTTAATAGAGGAGACCCCTTGCTGGTGAGTAATGGGAATTGGCAGATAGAGTGTCCTCAAATTTTGATCCCACATATCAAAATTTTAGCCATGAGAATGAAGACAAGTATAATACCAAGAACAAATGAAACATTATCTGGAAAATCAATCAGATGGCACCTCATACAATCCTTTGCCCTATGAAATCTCCTGCACATAAGGAAAGTGGACAATTAGAGAACAAATAATGGAGCTTGCACTTCACTCTCAAATAAAAAATTTTAAATGGCCAAAGTATTTCCCAGGTATATTATTGCAGCAACTTCTCAGAGGCTGACCCTCAATCTGACCAGAAGCATTGGACCCCATTGAGCTACTTTACATGTCATGATGTACAAATCAAAGTAACAATCATGTACTTCAGCAAAGGTATTCTCAGTGTATAAGTAAGCTTCATGTTTTCAGTAGCCCAAGGATCTTCATTATGCTCCTGGTCCAGTAATGTCTCATTAATTATCTGTTGATGGTCTGTGAAGAATAATGAAGTTTCACTGGAAACAACCATGTTCCTTATTAAGGTGGTTCTTTGTCACCTTCTCTTGGCACTTGATTTGAAATCACTGTATCCACAACAGATCTTGGAATAGGTGTCACAGAGCTTCATCCTGCTGTAGATTGCAACTGTTTTGAGGTCATTACTAGCCTTCCTTTTTGGTTCCTGTCCAGCTTCATTGCACCACAGGAACCTCCAAAACAACCTTCTGTTCTGCAGCCAGTAACCTACCCAGGAATCATCCCATTTCCTACTTGCCTTATCAGAAATGATGTGGAGAAAAGGACAAGCTGACCTTTTGTCACCAAGAAAGCTCCTTTTGATGCACAGTGTTGAGCTAATTAAATTCAATTCCCTCTGCAATTGCCAATACCCACCAGAACTTAAGTAAACCAACCCTAAAAATTAATCTTTTGTTTCCCATCATGATGCTCATTCAGGTTTTCTGTGACACTACGTTTACAATTACTTCATCTGGTGCGCCTCCTCCAGCTTTTATTCGCACCTCCATCACATTTAAAGGACAAGAAAAGGAAGATTTGTGTACTATGCTCCTCAGAATCATGCGGAGTGGGCAGAGGAGTATTGTGCAAATGTTGCTATCCTGAGAGTGCCTCACCTTCCATGGCCACAACCATCCCAATCCCACTTTGAGACTCCATGACCTTTGACCTATGGGTGTACTAACTCAATGGCTCCAATATCATGGAAGCCTGTCCCTATCTTGAGCCTTATTTTGACAAATAACCATCCCCGGTGATGTAGAGCTACTCAGCCCAAAGCCTGGATGGCAGCTGTTGGAGCTGCCACTACAGCTCTCTTATGAAGAACAGTGCTACAGATGCCATTTGATCAGAGAATGTCTGCAGATTCAGTCAGCCGACCTTCAGCCCCTACCCATGCCACTGCTGGACTCTTCCACAGCAGCCACCATATCCTGGAAGCTTCTAGGCAACTCCACCAATGACCCAGACATTCTGTTGTGCTTGGGAAACATCCATCTCTTAAAAGCTGGGCCATGGAGTTGTGGTTCCCTGACCTGAACAGCTGGAAAGGGAGGTGACCTCACCCCTTTCCTAAGGGAGTTTCCTAACCCCTTTCCTCTGTTAGCTCCTGTCCAATTGCTCAATTACTCACTACTTGTGCTGCCCTCCTGTTGCCTATCTAAACGTACTAGAGTGGATGTCTCTGAGGTGGTGAATGAGTAAAGTAAGTCCAGTGATGGGGTGCCAGGCGTGATGCTACTACTCCAGGGGCTGTTATCAGGTGAATCCCAGGAGGGGCTGGCTCTGGAAGCTCGAGGAGATTGTGAGAAAAACAAAAAAAAGACAGAATGACTACAAGGAACATAGAATGGTCATACTAATGTGGTATGGGCAAGCACTTCGCATATTTCCAGTGCTCCTGTAAAGGCTGCACAAGATTCCTTCATACAGGATGTTACATTGCATTGTACCGGAAGAAGCCTTGGGATATTAACCCCATTCTGGCATTTGTTCCCCCATTTCTCCATCTCCAGGATTTGGTTTCCTTGAATAGAGAATGGTCTGCTCCTCAAAAGTGAGGAGGGGCAGGGGAGGAAGTTGAGTTTTTTTTTATTATGGAAGTTTCCCCTCCTCCCCCTGCTGCCTTATGTTGTGGTCTGCTTTCTGCTATAAGAAATGAGATAGGAATGAGGGTGACAACACGCTGAGAAGTGACACTGACGAAGCCCATGTCAGAGGAGGTAGCTGGTAAGAGGTAAAAATGTGCGTCCATGTGTTTCGGACAGTGTGGCCAGAGTTCAGTTCCTCTGCTGCCACATTTTGCGTCCACCTGTTTGAGACATGTCCCCTCAAAGGAAAAGGGTGGCACTGCCAAATTTAGAGCCCCCTGGTTGTCTAGAAATATACGGGGCAAGATAAATCACTAAAAGAAAGCTTATGACTGTCACAGAAAACTAAATACTGCAGAAAGCCGAGAGGAGTATAGAAAGTACAGGGATGACGTAAAAAGGAAATAAGCAAAGAGAGGGCATGAAAAAATATTAGTTAGTAAGATTAAAGAAAACCCAAAGATGTTTTATCAGTACATTAAGAATAAGAGAATGGCTAAGAAAAAGGTGGGACCTATCAGGGATGATAAGGGTAACTTGTGCATAGAAGCAGAATATGTGGGTAGGGTTTTAAATGAATATTTTGTCTCCGTATTCACAATGGAAAGGGATGATCCGGACTTAGTAGTTAAAGAGGAGAGGTGTGAAATATTGGATAAGGTAAACATTACGAGAGGGGAAGTACTAGAGGGACTGGAATCCTTGAAAGTTGATAAGTCACCAGGGCCAGATGGATTGTTTCCTAGGCTATTGAAGGAAGCCAGGGAGGAAATAACAGATGCTCTGAGGATCATTTTCCAATCCTCACTAGATACAGGGGAGGTACCGGAGGACTGGAAAACTGCAAACGTAGTACCTTTGTTTAAAAAGGGTACGAGGGAAAGGCCGAACAATTATAGGCCGGTCAGTCTTACCTCGGTGGTGGGCAAACTATTAGAATCAATACTGAGAGATAGGATAAACTGTCACTTGGAAAGGCATGGTTTAATCAGGGATAGTCAGCATGGATTTGGTCAGGGAAGGTCATGCCTTACAAATCTGATTAAATTCTTTGAGGAAGTAACAAGAAAGATTGATGAGGGTAGTGCAGTGGATGTTGTTTACATGGATTTTAGTAAAGCATTTGACAAGGTCTCACAGAAAGGTAAAAGCCCATGGAAATGTGGTGAATTGGATCCAAAATTGTCTCAGTAACAGGAAACAAAGGGTAAAAGTCGATGGATGTCTTTACGAGTGGAAATCAGTTTCCAGTGGTGTGCCACAGGGCTCAGTGTTGGGTCCCTTGCTGTTTGTGGTATATAGAAATGATTTGGACTTGAATGTAGGGGGCATGATTGTCAAATTTGCAGACGACACAAAAATAGGCAGTGTAGTTGATAGTGAAGAGGATAGCTGTAGACTCCAAGAAGATATCAATGGGTTGGTCGAGTGGGTGGAAAAGTGGCAAATGGAGTTCAACCCGGAGAAGTGTGAGGTAATGCACTTAAGGAGGGCAAACAGTAAAAGGGAATACGCAGTAAACGGGAACATATTGAGAGGGGTAGAGGAAGTGAGAGACCTTGGAGTCCATGTGCACAGATCCCTGAAGGTGGCAGTACAAGTAGATAAGGTTGTGAAGGCGGCATATGGAATGCTCTCCGTTATTAGCCGAGGTATAGAATACAAGAGCAGGGATGTAATGATGGAACTGTATAAAACATTGGTAAGGCCACAGCTGGAGGATTGTGTGCAGTTCTGGTCACCACATTACAGGAAGGACATAATTGCTCTGGAGAGAGTGCAGAGAAGATTTACAAGAATGTTGCGAGGGCTCAAAAATTGCAACTACGCGGCGAGATTGAATAGGCTGGGGTTGTTTTCCTTGGAGCAAAATTATGAGGGGCCCAGATAGAGTAGACAGGAAGTACCTGTTTCCCCTAGCGGAGAGTTCAAGAATTAGAGGACATAGATTTAAGCTGATTGGCGGAAGGATTAGAGGGGACATGAAAATAAACTTCTTTAACCCAGAGGGTGGTGGGTGTAGGGAATTCGCTTTTCTATGGTTCTATGGAGACATTTTTGCCTGATTTGGATAGAGTGCTGCCCATGTCATTCTATAGTCTGCAGCATTCTGTGCTTGTCTCAAACTGCGGAGCCCTGTACCTTCCTCCTCTTGTTGCTGCCATCCTCTCTTGCCAGAAGAGCAGAAAAACATCAAGGATGGAATTATAAAACCAAAGAGCACTTAAATTCAATGACAGACTTCAGCCAAGAATACACTCAAGGTATTTTCAATCAAAACCTTCAAGCAACTTTAATTTTAAGCAGTTTAAAATGATCAGAAGCAGCCAAAACACTCACTTACCTTCTTCCAGGGATGTCAGGGCCAGTGAACAATGAGTCTGCAGCAGTTTTTCCAATTATGCCTCCTATTGCTCCATAGCCCTTTAATCAGCCGCAGGCCTCTAACGCCCGAGGTGCACCCAAACTGCCTTTCACCCGTTATGCGTCTCCCCATGCACTCAAATTTGCCCTCTGTATTCAAAGCAGGGTCATTGTGAAGTACAGACGCTCCAGTTCTGCCCTGGGTGCAGTACACTTCTGGTGCTCTATGCAAACATTGCCCTGGAGCAGCACCCACCCAGGAAACTCAGCTCGAACATATTCATAGCTTTATTAGACCTTTCAATTTCCAAGAAATTAACTTATTTTTCATGTAACAAAACCAATTACTTACTGTAAATTTCTAATAATTATTATAAAGGAAAATCAAAATGAAATATAGACCCAATGCTCCATTCAAAATTCATGACTTTCTTGGGATTAATTGTAATATCTTATACTTGGTTCATTAATGCCACTATAATCCTCAACAGTTTAGGAACTATAAGCAATAGATACACAATGGATAGACCTAGATTTTAATTGCTATGATGATCAGAATGTATAATGATTAATATATCATTGTTTTATTTTAAATAAAAAAGTTAAGATGTTCATTGCTATTGACTTAGGGAATACTCTAGCTAATAAAATGTTGGATTCACTCGTAAATCTCCAGCTAACAGGCAGACGGCTAACGAATAAGTTAGTTCCAAAACTATATAAAATTGCAGGATTAAAAAATGAGAAGGAAGAGCAATTTTGCACTGCAAGAAGAAAAAATGTAGAACACATATTCAGGGGCAGAGCTAAAGTCGAGAGATTCGGGGGGGTGGGCGGTGGGCGAAGTCCAGATTCAGCTGATTTGGCACGGCAGAGTCACATTGACTTCCTCCAATGCCACGTTGTTGTTTGAATAAAACTCAAAACGGCAACCTGATCGTGAATTTAAAAGTTAGGTGAGTAAATTATTTTCATTCAGTTTTGGCCAAGTCCTGAAATACAAAATTGGTGACCTCAGAGTGATTTGGAGGATTGGGGGGGGGGGGGGGGGGGAAAGAGGGGTCATGACCTCCTGACCTCACATGTGGAGTGGCAGATCCTGTGTAAGAAACAGGAAAGGGATTTATGTGAGGTCAGGTATCAAGCCATCTTTTCTTGAAAATAACAAAGCATCCATTTTATCCACTGAACATTCCTCTCCTTTCAGAAAAGGCATTCACTGTTGCTGAAGTACAATTTCAAAGAGGGAACCCTGACTGATTTTTCTCTTCCCTAGTTCAGGTGTACTAAGGCCAACTGTCACAATCTAACTCGTGTCTGACCGAGGTCACCTAACCCAGCACACAGCAACGTTCCAAGGGGGAGGGGACAAAGAGGAAGTCAGGACGCCCCAAAGAACTTTACAATCTTTTGAAGTACAGTCACTGTTGTTTTGTAGGCAAATGCTTATTATTGCACTAAGCAGTGCCCTTGTGCACTAGGCTATTGGAGAAGCACATTCAAGAGCTTTATATGGCACAAACCATTTAAGGATTGACATCCTACAGACAAAAATGCCACCAATTTTTTTTGCATGGATAACCAGATGTCAAAGTCTCTGGTGCCAATTGATAAGGTTCTTCACTCATCAGCATTCAAGCAGACAGTGTTGATACCGGATCTGAGTAACCAAATAAAAAAATTCACACCCATCTGTATAAACTCATTAATGAAAGCATTGCAGAGTACAGTCCAATTTACATTTTGACTTTGCCGATCAGATTGCTATATTTTCTGATGTCATTGTGAACACTGCTCATCACAAAAGAAAATATAACACTTATATAATTGTAAATGGTTGTCAAAGCTAATCAGACTAATATTATTCTTCTGAAACATATTGTAGTGTGTAAAGCAGTTATACTAGTGCTGTACTAGATTATCTTATCTGAAAATAATTGTGAAATTAAAAGTTGTGTGCAAAGGCTGCATTTACATAAATCTAAACATTTTTGCAGTTTTATGACAAAGTTTGTATTTCTCTGAAGTAAAAAAAGGCTCCAAAGTGGATTGCAAATTGTAATACATAGCTGAATCAATAACAAATGTTATGATCTCATATCTAAAGCTGTAGAGATGTGTCTGTGTATACAAGATCACTCCAATTCATGAAACATTTGAAGGCATGAAAAATAAGACATCGTTTGCAGATTTGTAATATTGCTATGTGCAGCACACAAAACACAATGGAAGATCTGCTTGTACAAACACATTTGACTTTGTAATAAAGTACTGCTCAATTCTTTTAGTATCACACACACACACACACACGTGTAAGAGAAAAATAACAATCTATCCAGGAAGTGAATTAATGAAAAGAAAAACAAAATGTATAAATATATATGTACATAAATAATTGTTAGACACTAAAATCTGTTAAATTTTGCATTGAGACAAAAAGTGTGTCTTAATCTTAGGGGAAAAAAAATCAGTGCTTTCCCCTTCACCCCAGGCCTTGTTTTATAATAACATTCAATATAAATGTGCTTAGCATTTCTACAGTGGAAAGCTGATTTTGACCATTCAGATTGTCTAATCCTGAAGTATAGTTTAAGCATACATTTCAAAACCATTATTTTGTTTCAGTATTTACATTGTGCCCCTGTGCAATACTACTGTGTGCTTACTCAAATTTCTAAGTTTCTAATTCATTTTAAGTCCACCTAATTCCCTTAAATAACCTATTGGGTAAAGACCCTGCCTATTACATCAAACAACACAGACCACCCCAGGTTTCAATTCCAGTCTGTGGTGAGATAGTCAATCAGCTGAAATAGCAGCAGGGGCACTCTGACTAGCCTAGGTGCCCCTAGATTGTGGAAGGGGAAAAAAGTCAGCCAAGGTTCCCACTCCCGATTGTTATCGAATGGTGCTTGTTGAAAATTGTGTTTGTGCGTACATTGAGCTCAAGGGTGGTGCATTGTACAGTCGAATAATCTGCCAACAGTCACACAGAAAGGGTAGCTACTTTTTTCTCCTCCTCTCCTGAAGGTGCTGACGTCAGCAAGAGTTCGCAACCTTTAGGAGAGATGGGAAGAAAAGTGGAGGGGAGGGGGTGGGGGGGAATGCTTTCTTTGAAAAAAATAGCTCAATAAGCAGGTGAAATAGAAGGAAATGGGTAGGTTAATTTTCTAAGTATTAAATGGGAACCAAAACAATTGTGCTCCTTGTTAAAGCTCCAACATGGATTTTTTTTTGGATTCTTACCCATATTCAAAGTTGCACAAGAAATATGTATTGGTCTGGGTGTTCAAATATTTATGAAACTGTTAATTTTAACAATGAACATTTTACATACTGCAGTTGATGTTGAGAAACTAAGACTATGCAACACATACACTGCAAAAATAGAGTGATCAGCATTTTATTGAAAAATAAAATGGTGATTTACAGGTTTAATAATCTACAAAGAGATGCTGCAGGTTTAGCAAAGATACAACATCACACATACACAGAGAAATCTTGTATTTCTGGTGTAAAGACATCCTTAATTGGGTTAAAAGCACAGTCGTGCTGTGCAGCAAACATTGATCCAAAAGGAGAATCCAAAGGAGTTACATTTCTCCCATTTTATCTAGGAGCTGAGCATCTCTCGGAGATCCTGCTTACTCAGTCTACAGATTCATTCTATTCAGGAACAAACACTATCTGGGGTTCCCAGCTGTCAATGTCCAGGTCTTTGTTGTTCAAGTTCTGTACCTTGTGATGCACGAACGTCAATGAACAATACTAACATCAAGTTGCTGACTCAATGTGTCTGCCAGTGCTACCATATGGTAGAGTCATTATTTACTTTTTTTTTCAGAAGACATATTTGGGATTACCATCTGAGTACTATGACAGCATGGTTGTACTATTAAATATATATATATCAAGGTGCAGATTGTCTCCCATCCCAATCACATATTGAAATGTGCCAATATTTACTCTCATCCTCATTTTTTTTTAAAAATGCAGTATTTCACAATGCAATTTAGCTTGAAATTTTGTGATGAAAAACAGGATTGTATTATGGAAAAGTGTGCAATGAGCAAGAATGAATGACAGGGTTCAATAGCATAACTATACTAATGCCAGATGTCTCCAGCGCAGTTTGTTCTTGATGTCACTGAGATACTGCCCTTTTGATTAAAAGATTGTTGCACAGCTTTTAAACTTACTACTGATGTTTTAATGTGGATGAAGCAGCATCGTTTAGGTGCTTTGTAATCGTTAAGGTCTGATGTATAACACTGGGAAGGTGTTTTTGAAAAGCTACTCATCACTGGCACAGAAGGATCACCCAATCTAACTTGTCGCTGACCAAAACTATCATTTGAGCTATAACCAGAGGAACAAACTCATAAAAAGGTTTAAAAGAATAGGGAGAAGCTAGTGTTTGGAAAGAGCGGTGGCAGATCACAAAAGGATGCATCAGAAAAGCAGAGAATGAATTCATGAATGGAGATGAAGGGGTAAATAATTTTTTAAAAATGGAAGCAAACTAACAGCTCACCCAGAAGCTAACATGCTGCTGACTAGTTGATAAAAATCATTTTCAAGGTTTCTGTATTTGCATTACAGCAGACTTTGGATGTTTACAATTCTCCAACAAGTTTACTTAAAACCCTGAATATGTGTATAGCTTGTTCACTGAACAGACAGTGACAGGCTATCATATCCACAAAGAGTCCCCGTCATTGGGTGGAATATCTGGTAAAGGGAGATGCCTAATGGTGGGAACAGCCTTCTTATAACATTCTAACCAATCAGAAATAGGAACAATGGCTGTCAATCACATGAGCAGCCTATAGCTGTGATGTGAGGTAGAGAGCTCAAAAGGAGCTTTCTGAAACTCATCTACAACATATCCAGTCTGTAATTAGGATAAGACAAATATATGTGTTCACAGTCCTGCTAATTGCTAAAAAGGTGCTGGCAATCTTATTTTTATTTGAAGATTAAACAGAATTAAATTCTTCAGATCTGGTGCTGATCTTCTTTTGTTTCCAGTAAAGATTTTGTGCGCAAAAAAAAACCCTGACCACAAAGTGTCTCCAAAATCTAGCCATGCAAACAAACAAAGC
Organism: Heptranchias perlo; assembly: GCF_035084215.1. Lineage (NCBI taxonomy): Eukaryota > Metazoa > Chordata > Chondrichthyes > Hexanchiformes > Hexanchidae > Heptranchias > Heptranchias perlo. The sequence continues at coordinate 41,931,583 of NC_090334.1, forward strand.
TTGTGAATTTAAAATAAAATTGCTGGACTATAACTTGGTGTTGTAAAATTGTTTACAATTGTCAACCCCAGTCCATCACCGGCATCTCCACATCATAACAAACAAGACAACAGGGGTGCTAAAACATCACACCATGACACTGCCATTTGGAGACAAGTGCTACATAAGCCATGGTCACTCTGAGGCCACATTTACAAGTGTCCACAACCAGTAGGTATCCCACAGATGAAAGAAGGAAAGTCTCAACTGTTAATAGGATTCACCCAGCATAGTAAAAGCAGACTTGGAAGAAGCATTCAAAAACTTATCCTTTTATGGGGTGACACTGCAGTACTAAATTATTTTCTTCCCTCTTTTCCAACAGGGTGTATCCATGCCACACACTAATCTGCTAGTATAACTCCACCAATGATGCTCTGAAACCAGCCATGGAAGTGTGCAAAATCTGCCAGGAAAGCATGATCCTCTGATATCTCTCCTCATCAGTCAAAAGGTTCCTGACCCCTGGTCAGGACTACCACGGTGAAACAGATGAGAATGGGAACTCGTCGTAAAGTGGAGGAAGAAATCTTAAGCACATTAATGCTCCAATACATCCCCACACTATGCCACCCTGAAAAGGGCCAATTCCAGATTAAACAGCAAGTAGAGAGATATTGTTCAGGTGCCAAGGCAGGACAGAAGGACACCTGTGCAATTCCTGCAAATGGACTAAAATAACTGGGTAAGTTAAATGATCAAAAAGGTAAATATAAATGTAAAATGTTATTTAACCCATCTTTCACCCATCTGCAACTGGGCTTTCAAAGGCTCGAGCATCTGAAGGGTCCCAACATGAGCAAAAGCAGCCTTCCACCAGCTTTGCTGAGGCCACTAGGGGAGCACCACGTTGGAGTAGACAACTTAGGAAACCTTCTTTTAAAGAAAGCACTATGGGTTGAGCACTTGGATGAGAGATGAATTCAAAGCAATTACTATGTTTGGCTTTAAATTGATCGCCTTTATTAAATTTGACACTTTGGTTTACGTAGCAGCTTACGTAGGAGTTCTCTGAGCAAGTCACCAGAATCGCTGAGCAACGAGCTGACCCCTCACATCTCTTGCTGCAAGGCATTGAGGTGGCCCTACTTCTTCTGCTGTTTACTCCTTTGTCCCCTTGTCTGACAAGACCTGCTGCTCCAAAGGCCTTCTGTTTCAGAGAGTTAAAATTGCTTTGCAGCGCCAATCATCATCGGGGCTGCAACTTTTGAAGTTTTCTCCAGAGTTAAATGGCATAGGGTGGACTGGTGTCAGAAACGCAGTGCAAAACCCCCTCCTCACCTCCATTTTAACTATCCGCCTGCTCCGTTTGCGCCAGGCAGGCTGAGCTAAAATCTGGGCTAGAGTTTCTGGTGAGAACTGGATAGGATAGTTTTGATCTTGCCACTGTTTAATTGGAAGAACTTCTGGCTCATCCACAACTTGACATTTGATGGGCAGCCCAACAGTACAGCAATAATAGGAGTCAAGTGTGGTAGCAGAGAAGTAAAGCTGGGTGTTGTCAGCATATATACAACAGTGATGGCTAATGTCATCAAGAGATGGCACATATATGACAAATGAGTCTATAATTGGGTCTGTTTTGTTATCTTTTTTAGGTAAAAACTAAATAGCTTGTTTCAAATTTAGCAGAGCTTCCGAGCATTCGCTGACTCAGTCATGAAAACTATTAGCCTAAAATTTGTGAATGGATGTTATGTCTCTTTCTTGGTGCCTGGAGAACAATATCATTCATCTCTGAGGATGTTTGTTTTGAGCACTTTGAGTCTATCGAAGACTTCAATCTCCTCGATGTTGATAATCATTATCTGATTATGTAGAGCATGCTACTAATGTTTTCTCACTGAATAGATGAACCATCTCATGCTGGTCTTCAGTTTCCAGCTCACTAGCATCCTTTAGTTTCTCAGTTCTTCTCAGATAGTCTTTTACGATCAGAGTACTGGAAGAATTTCTTGATGCTTTTATTTAACACCTGCAGCTATGCTCGTTTCCAGATTCCTCTTAGCTCCTCATTTCCAAAGCTTGATATATTCTTCCCATTGAAACAAAAATAGGAGCAGGAGTAGGCCATTCGGCCCTTCGAGCCTGCTCCGCCATTCAGTATGATCATGGCTGATCCTCTATCGCAATACCATATTCCCGCTCTCTCCCCATACCCCTTGATGCCTTTTGTGTCTAGAAATCTATCTAGCTCCTTCTTAAATATATCCAGTGACTTCGCCCCCACAGCCTTCTGTGGTAGAGAATTCCATACGTTCACCACCCTAATTGAAGAAATTTCTCCTCCTAAATGTCCTACCCCATATCCTGAGACTGTGACCCCTTGTTCTGGACCCCCCAGCCAGGGGAAAACATCCTCCCTGCATCCAGTTCTTTCCAGCCCTTCCCAATGGACTCCCTCATCTTTTTACTACTTATTTCATGTTGGGTTGTTTTCTCAACCCACTAGTTTTTTTTTAAGTATATGCTTATTAATCCTTGGTAATATATATTTAATGAGCACACTCAGCAAGAAGCCTTTTAATAATCCATTTGTCCTCCAAGTCAATTTGCTCAAACTCTTCCCAGATTCCTTAAAAATTGGCTTGTTAGAATTGTGTATCTGGTCCTCAGTACAGTTGAATCTCAGATCACATCAAACTTGTTCATATTCAGGAATGTCTCAACTTCCATTCACTGCATGCTGTCTGAATCACTTAGCAATACCAGTCAAAATATAAGCTGTCTCTTGTGGCTTCCCCGGCACACTAAGTCCTAAGAGCAATTTTGAACTACATTTGCTAACTTAGACTCGAAAGCACTTGGGCATTCCCAATTTATACAGTCTACTCATAATTCAAATGTTTAATTTAAATTATCTGATCATTTTTTAAAAAAAACATAATTGAACTCCCCCCACATGCAATGGCACAACCACTGCTTAATTCAAATTGTTGGATAATTTCACTTCTTTTAGCATATAAACAACTTCAAATTATCAAAAGTAGACTACATTAGGTTATAACTTTTCTGTATTCACATATCCTTAAGATGATACATCTTGCTCTTAAAGTTAAAATCTATAGTTTTGCCATCAGATGATATCACAATTAGTAACAGGAATTTACTAACAGAACAGCTCCACAAAAGTACTGCGGCTGTAAATTCTGCTCGTGAACAAAAGAAAAGAACTTACATTTGTAGCACCTGATCACCCCATGGGCAAGGTATCAGAGTGCCACTGCCAAGCATAGAGGAAGGGTAAGGGGGAAAACAAAAATCCCATCAGCCTCTTAGCCTCCTTCTTCTTTAATCTATTATCGTACTACATTTTAGCAGTCAGATTGAACTAAAGGTTGTCCAAAACCTGACATTCAAAATACAATGCATCTTGGCTAAATTATGAATGGCAAATCAGTACTGGCTAAAAGGAAGCACATAACTGGGGAGGCTGTTCCTGCAACTCTCTCACACTCCTAGATGGGAATCAAGAAAAAGCTTCTCATCTGATAGCTGATCCCTTCCTCACCTCCAGCCTTAGTTTCTCAAAAAGAACATTTTCATGCTGTAAGAAAAGATCTTACATTTATATCGTGCCTTTCACGACCAAAGCACTTCACAGCCAATTAAGTACTTTTAATATTATTCTCCCATTATTTTCCCTCCCAAGAAAGAAAATCTTCATGAACTGACTGCTAATGTAGACATGTGCAGCGTACTGGCAAAAAGAAGAAAAAAAACCATGTGATTGTGGAGCTGTCCTGCTGAGAGTCAGCAGTATATCACAGCAGCTCAAATCAATCCATCTACACAGCTTCAAGTACTGGGCCCAGAGCATACCAGAGTCTCAATATAACATTACAATTTGTCCTCAGCACAAAAGTACCATTCATGTGTACATTAGATTTTAAATCAATGGCTGCAACATCTCTACAGTAAGTACTTTACTTTCTAAGTAAGATTTTGGAATTACATTAAACTCACAAGTTACAAAAAAAATCAAAACCAAAAAGGAGTGAGGAAAACCAGCCTGAGGTGATTTCCTTTCCCAAAATAAAAAAGAGAACCTTTTTGAAATCCGCTCAACTTGGTAAGCATTAAATCAATTTACAGTCACTCACACTACTGTTTACACCTCTCTGCAACACAGCTTTTGTCCAACACTATCATCTAATTAGAAAGCACCCTTCCTAGGAATGTGAGACTTTTGTAACCGTCAACAGCTGTGTATAGATACCTATCAACCAGAGACCTGTACAGCTACTCAAGGATGAATTGGGGACAACCATTAAAATGCAATAATATGATTTGCCATAATCACTTTCCGTTCAGTATGCACAGCAAAATGTCTCCTTCCATTTCTCATCACCTTTTCCACAGCCAGACACTGACGAGTAATTTTTTTTTAGCTATGCAATCCCAACTAAAATAGTCAATAACTGATGCATTGTTTATATTACACAGTTTAAGGTGAATATCACATAGATTTGATCTTGGATTCTCTCAAATCTGCACATTTACTGTCACTACCTATTTATAGTTTACATACTGTACCAGACAAAACAACCGAGGAGACTATTAACTTTTGTTCAGTATTTTCAATAAGTGAATGATCTTCCTGAATAACAGCAGCATCTAACTGTATGAATGCTAGAAACAAGGGAGCCACACAATCAAAAGAGACAGATTGCTCAGACCTATTCAGCATTCTATGTCATTGCTTTAAAACACAAGCTTTAACCCACCCATTGAGTACTCAATTTGCACACACCTTTCAAAACCGGTCTATTATACAATATCATATACAAAAATGACCTTCAGCTCATCTTTAATACAGCTTATAACAGGAGACATATACAGAACCACAATACTGTCCTCTATTTGGTGTTCTTCCATAAAACAAATTGAAACCATGATTCATTGAGGGCTTAGCAACATTGCTATGATTCAAAGAGTTAAATTGTATCTGCACTCCTGTAGATTAAAGAAAGGTTCCAATTTCTATAGCACTGATTATCTTGCACACATGTAAAATACCTCATCTTTTATTGGACTGATTAAATACTGCAGATGTTAAATAATAAAGCCTCATGGGTGCTTTGTTCCAGAGGTACAATGATCAGGGAATTTTTCTCCCCTCTACTTCTAAAGGCACTGACTCTTGCTGGGTACAATTCTACAGGAACCAGCAGACCAAGTGGGTATTCTTTATGCGCAAGCCTAGACATTGAATGTCAGCAAGCTATTTAACTACGCGGGACATCACAGCCAAATCGGATCATGCTCTCACTCGACACTCACAATTGCACATTTTCCAAAAGAGATCACTGGACAGCAACCCTGGCTGATTTTTCTCTCCCTATCCCAAGGCATCAAGGCCAATGGTACTATCAGGTCAGCTAACTTAGCATAAACTATGGATGAAGCCAGGACCTTCCAGTCCTATACTACACTATGCAGTGCCTTTGCTCAATAGGCTCTCAGGGAAACTTAGGAACAAAAAAAAAATTATGCCGACTGAGGAAGGAGCCTGTGAAACTTTATTTCATTTGACGTCAATTAAGTGAGTTCAGTAAAAATGTATTAAGCCAAATATTGTGCTCATCAACAGAAGACAACCAAAGCAAGTTATTCCACTAAAATACCTCCTTGAACTTTATGGCTAGATAGATAGGGGTATGGAAAAGAAAATGTTCTGAAGATACATTTTCTGATGATGAAAATCCAGCTTTCAGAGGCCCACAAGATACACACAGCTTCACAATAAGTGATTATTTTACAGCCATCTGACAGGAACCATCCTCCTTACCTGTAAACCAATCAGGTTTAATCCCAGTCCCACAGGCATGTTGATAGTAATCTGCACAATGTTTTTACTGTAGGTCTTTGCTAATCAAATCCCCTGACATCATCTTCCTTTAGGGAACAAGCAACAGCTTAGTGCAGCTCCAGAGCAGTTGTTCAGGTATTAAGTTTGTCCACCTGGCCACAAGCTGACCACATTATTGACCTTTCAGGTCAGCCTTCTGCTGATGCACTCAGAGATTCTCTTAAACTCAAAACAGCTGAACTGCTTATAGATCACTCAACTAACTCCAATCTATCATTCCCCCATTATTGTGAAAGATAATGAGGACTGCCTTCTGTGCTTAGTCTAGCAATTATATAATTGAAGAAAGTCTGTGGTAAGTTACAATTTTTTTTAAATCTAAATTTGCATTAGGTAACTAAATAACAATAGTCTCTCAATAAGAAAACATTTTTTTAAAATTACCAAAGATGACACTCCCACTGTAGTACTGTTCACTGCCAAAGGAAGAAAAAGTTGTGTCTTTATTTTGATACCACACCCAAAACAAATTTCTTGTTAAGTTTTTCCTGCTGTCCAATAATCCATAGGTAAAAGTATGGCCCAGTGTAGTATTGAACCATACAAACCAGGGGATTCCAGGAACAAGTCTTGGTCTCTGCTAAGTCAGCGAGGGCAGCAATGTGGGTATTAAAATTGGCCTCAGTGCCCGTCACTAGGGAGGTAAAGAATCAACCAGGGTTCCGACTCCTGATTATTATCCAATGACTCCGATTGGAGAGTACATGTGTGTGAACATGATGTGAGGACAGGATTGAACTTGGTTGTGATACCCTCCATTTTTGATTAACCTGCTAACATTCACTGTTTAGGCTCATGTGAAGAATGGCCACATGGCCACTATCCCAACAAGAGTCAGCACTTCAGGAGAGAAGTATCCCAAATGAGATCAATTAACTCACAACAGACAAATCTGGAAAAAAGTAATGTTGAAGGATAGGTGATTTTAAAACACTTTGAATCTGAATTTTTTACAACATATCTGCAACAAAATAAGATTCTCTTGAAAAAACTGCTTCATTGATGATGTCTTAAAAGCAAAGAGTTTGAACTAGATACAGCACATTATTTTTTAAATTAATCTTAACATGATAAAACATCTATGTGCCTGTTAACACTTCCATATAAGCCACATCCACTCCATTATATTTCTGTACCTAATTTGAATTTTGCTTCAATCTTTCCCCTTTATAAATTGCTGAAGCTAACAACACAGAGACAATGGAGGTGTCGAGACCGTTGATGGTGAGGTAGAGCTGAGTGTCATCCAGCGTATATGTGGAACCTGACATTGTGTTTTCAGATGATGACAGGGGCAGAATGTAGATGAGAACTAGGAGGGGGTCAAGGATAGATCTTTGGGGCACTCCAATGGTAACGGTGCAGGGGCAGTCAGAGAAGCCATTGCAGGAGATTCTCTGGCAACGACTGGATAGGTAAGAGTGGAACCAGGCAAGGGCAGTCCCACTCAGCTGATCAACGGAGAAGAGGCATTGGAGGAGGATGATATGGTCGACCATGTCTAAGACTGCAGACGGGTCAAGAAGGATCAGGAGGGGTAGTGCACTATTGTCACAGACACAGAGGTTGTCATTTGCGACTGATTAGGGCCATTTCAGTGCTGTGACAGGGGTGGAAGCCTGATTGGACAAGTTCAAACATGGAGTTGCGGGAAAGACAAACACAGATTTGGGAGGTGGCAATACGTTCAAGAACTTTGGAGTGGAAAGGGAGGTTGGAGATGGGGTGGTAGTTTGCAAGGGCAGAGGGGTCAAGGGTGGTTTTTTTGAGGGGGGGGGCGGGTGATGACAGTAGAATTGAAGAGGAGGACAGTACCTGAGGAGATGGAATCATTTACAATATCAGCTAGCATGGGGGCCAGGAAGGGAAGTTGGGTTGGTCAACAGTTTGGTGGGAATAGGGTCAGAAGAGCTGGAGGGAAGATAAGAGAGAAACTAGAGAAAGATGCAGGTGCAGGGCTATGGCTATTACAACCACTACGAAAGGGCTATCGCCACCTTCCATATGGCAGTCCCGGGAAGCAGCGGCAACAGGCGGACGGGAAGAAAATGGGCAAAGGACTCAGGCTCTGACTCCTCCCCTTCCCCCTCCCCCCGCCAGCATTTGCACACGGCCGGTGGGGAAAGCATTGCCAGCAGCAGTCTTGGACGGGACAGAGGGAGGGAAACCGAAGTTGAGGCGATGAGGTGGCAGTAGGCCTCACCAGCTGATTTTGCCTTATTCTCTGCTGCTATCCCATCCCATTTCAGGGGGATCACAGAGGATAATTAGCCTCCCTGTGTGCAATAGCACAGGAGCTTGACCTGAAAAAGTTTATGAGCGATAAAATGTTTGACAAACAAGATGTAATAATGTAAATAGTGTCAAAGCACATTGCATGACTTGTACATAATGTCAATGTGAAGAAAATGATGCCAAATTCTTGTTCCCTCCCAATGTAGGAAAGATTGTCAATCATGTTCATGAGACAGTATCTCCTTAAGATTAATTTTGAACTAAGCTTTAAATATTTTACAGATAGACTAAATCAAAGGAAAGGAAAAGGACTTGCATTTATATAGTGTCTTTCATGACCTCAGGATGTCCCAAAGCACTTTACAGCCAATGAAGTACTTTTGAAGTATAGTCACTGTTGTAATTAGAAAATGTGGCAGCCAATTTGCATACAGCAAGGTCCCATAAATAACAATGAGATAATGACCAGATTATCTATTTTTGTGATGTTGGTTGTGGGATAAATATTGGCCAGGAAACCAGGAAGAACTCCCCTGCCCTTCTTTGAATAGTGCCATAGGCTCTTTTACGTCCACCTGAGAAGACAGACAGGGCCTCGGTTTAATATCCCATCTGAAAGACGGCACCTCCGACAGTGCAGCACTGCCTCAGTACCGCAATGAAGTGTCAGCCTGGAATGTGTGCTCAAGTCTAAATTAGTAACAATTCCATCTCAAATGTATCGTGCATACTTATATTGGGAAACTTGATAACAAACTTGGCAACAAAGATGGCAGGTGCTTATTCAAAGTTTTTTTTTCAAATTCCAATTTTCCCCCTCCTCTCCTGAAGGCACTTACTTATCATCCTTCAGTGCAGTTCCGTGGACACCAGCTGTCTCCAGTATCTCACCCAAGTGGGCATTCTTCTTGTCTAAGTCCAGTGAGTAGTAGTCCGCCATTAATCCATGGTTGGCTTCACAGGCAGCAGGAGAAATTGGATAGTGATGAGGCGTGGGAACCCTAGCTGATTTTACTCCGTCCTAGCACACTGGGGCACTGGAGCTAATTGTATCCCTATTGCACTCTGGCTGAGATCAGCCCAAACTAGTGACTTAGCCTGGGACCATCTAGTCTGTATAGATCAATTTATGCACTTATCACCAGAGACATTTTTAAAATATAAAATATGAAACCCAGCCCCAAATAAATAGGCTATTTGCAATCATATATTCTCTATTAATTCTCTTTAATTTTGCTGAAAGATTAGGTATGTAAATTGAATGCCACAAAACATCTGGTACCCCCCCCCCCCCACCAGATGGGGCAAGAATGTAGATCCTTCTTACATTATTATAACATTCTGTGATCCTATAGCAGGAGAGTGGGATTAGACTAGGTAGCTTATGTGGGGGAAAAATCAGCGCAAACTTGATGGGCCAAATGTCCTATAACATTCTTTTGATTATTTGTTTACTGGTTACATTAATTGGAGAAGTAATGCACTGGCACCAATGAGACCAATTATGGATATCCATCTGCTCTGCCTTGCATTACCTGAGGTGAGAACTATTTTAGCTCTCCGACAGTCATTATTTACAATTTAAACATGCTATGTTAAGGATGCGTATTAATTAACATCAACTTGAACCATCTCATTATGCTATATTTTCATAGGGCACTGTATTGCAGGCTACAATACTCTAGATTCATGATGTAAAGGAAAAAGTGAAGCCAAATTTCAAAAAACAGTTGAAAGATTTAAAGGTAGACAATTTATTAGAGCATAAAACAAATTGTATTAATATACAAGTAATATATACAATTAGCAGTGTACAATTTGGTGCCAATATTGAAACAACAAGATAGTCATGCACATAGAATACTGATAGTTAAAAACTTATTACATGCTTATTTCTGACAAGAAAAAAGTGAATCCTTCTTTTAAAATACCCATCTTGGATAAGGACCTAGGTCACCTTCATTTTCAATACAACAAATGTCAGATTTTCTCTTATACAGTTGTCATTAGTTTTAGTGAACCAGATCTGAAACGTAGAATCTTCTTCTTTAAATTGTGTGATGCTTTGATTTTGACAAAGGCCTTTGGTGGAGACTTCTTTAGCTCAGCAGTAGATGCCTGCACAGGTCGGGACTGGGCAAACTGAGGCCAGACTAGTGCACCACTTTCATCGGAGTCACTAGAAGAAGTAGTTTCCCCTACAAAATCTACCTCACTCAAACTAGACTCACTGTCTCCAAAGCAATTGGTGGTGTAATTGCTCTGCTCATCCTCACTAGTGTCTGCCACTGTAGAATGGAATAAAGATTCACACTCAGCTGAATATTCTGAATCACTTCCTCTGAAGGCACAGACACCATTGTTCTGCAGATTGGTCTGCATGTACACACCAGACGCACGACAGAGTGCTTCTCTCCTGTTGCGTCTTCTAAATCGTCTCATTGCCTCTTCGTGAGAAACCTCAACTGTGGATCTCCACTTTCGATAATCAACCCTTTGTTTGTATCTGGGCTTGACTAGAACAGCTTCCCTTCCTTGCCCACTACATTTAACAGATTTAACCCCAGTCTGTCTCCCCAGGATGCTGTTCTCAGATATGGTGTGGAACGCCTTCTTTGCTCTGGGCGTTGGCCTCCTTACATTTCGCTTTACATGGTCAACATCATCAGAAAAATGACATTTTTTTGGAACAGCTTTGGATTTTAGTTTTAAGGTTTGAACGTTAGGTTCAGGAGCTATGTCACAATGTGGCGTGGACTTCAATGTAGAGCTCTTAACTTTGCCGATCTTTATATTTTTGGTACCTTTACGAGATTTTATTATTTGCTGCTGTGCTGGAATGAATTGGGCATTCACTAACTGTCCACTATCCTCTAAGTTCTGCCCTGAGGTTCCTTCACTTCTGAGATCTAGTGGTGGTCTCTCTTCCACAGAAAGAGAAGTTGGAGGTGGCCTTGTTGGTCTTTTAGGAGACAGCACTTTAGGAGGTTGCACAACATTGTTCTCTTCATATATCGTCACATACTGATACAAATTATCTTTTGGTGTGCAAGTGCCGCATTCACCATTCCCTTCTTGATAATCTACAGCCACAGTGCATTTAGGTAGTCCATTTGCCATCACATTGGCCCTTTTCTTAGAAAGGCTACTAGTCTGCAATTCATTAATACTATTCTGAAGAACAGTTATTCGGTTATCTGTTGATTCAACTTTAGAAACTTGTGCATTTTTGTTATCTTGTGTATTCTCATTGCTCAGAAGTTGCCTTTGTGGGGATGCTACAATGCTTTCAGAGCCATTGGATGCGGGAGAATGTGTATAGACATTTCTGGACACTTTCAATTCAGTATTACATGGCGAGATACATGCAGTTTGTCTGACACAGATACTACCTTGCCTCAAGATTCCCTTCAGTGGGTCTGTATTCAGGCTGGTCCTTGGCTTATTTGGCCTTACTGGCTGAATTTTCTTCTGAATAAGGCCAAATATGTAATTATCCAATCTTTTCATTGTTGAAGGGTGTACAGCTGGGCAAGAACTGCTCTGAGGGGCTGGAGCAGCAGACTCAATTATTACAGGCTCCAAGTGAGGTGCCACTGACAAGCCACCCACACCACATTGGGGCTTTTCCTCCTCTTTAACACTTCCTGCTGCAGGATGAAAAAACATTGGACTCTGGACTGCAACTGCATGTAGAGGGCTTGGGTATCGATACACATCATTGCCATTCTTGGAAACCAAGTCACACTGATACTTGGGATGGACGTCAGCAACAGCATCAAGCGAACTAGAGTATGGTGCAGAGAAAGAACGCCGAACAACACCTGCATACTGGTAATCAAGCAGTCCCTCTCCATAATCCCTCCAGCCAATGAGATCCTCTGTAAATAAGAAAATAGCAGTTAAAATTCTCACTCTATTTAATGCACTTGCAAGTCTCAGCTTTGCAGGTAGTGTGGGTGTTCACACATTTCACATTCTTTTTACAAATAGGCTGGCTCGTATTAAAGAATCTGTTCAGAAGCAGGGGTTCCATTTTTGCTAAGAATCCAATGCTCCTTTTCATACATAATGGAGAATCGTTAGATTTATTCCAATATATACTGGGTTAGATCCAGTGAACAGAAATCAGGTAAATATATTATAAAATGGTGCTATTTTTAAAGCAAAACAAAGAACATACAGATTCTTTGGTTTAAAGCGAAAAGTCCAATACTGAATATGTTAATAAAATGAGAGCGCAGCTGCTTTCGCTGTTTCGAAGCCAGTTGCCACAAGCAACAAAATATTTAAAGTAGTTTTTATAAAAAGTTGCTCTAATTTTTTCATCTTTTCTCCTGAAAGATGTTGGTAACGGCCCCATGGTGCCAATAATCTTCTGGTACCTCACCAAAGTGCTCCTAGACTAGACAGTGAGTGACAGTAGGTTATTCCACTATGGTGGGAATCACAGCTGAGTTTGATCATGTCTTCATCTCATCAGCTAACACAAGACCAGGGATTGAACTGTGGTGTGGTACTGTAGAGCTTACTACCATACCAGTGTGAGACTTACCAACTAAGCTTCGTGCCATTTTTAAAATGAAAACATTACTTTATCCTGCATATTCACATTGCTTATGAAAGACTGTTCAAAGTATTACCAGTCTAAGAACTATCCACATAGTAGATTCAAAGGCATCAAGTCAAGTTCTGGCTAAATGGCACTATGATAAAGTATCCATTTTAGTAGATATAAAGGTTTAAAAATGATCATAGTTATATTTTGACGCAATGTTTAAAAAACTGCTCCTAAAACATGAAAAGACTCATATAAAGAAGTGTTATCTGCCCTCTTGTTTTGGAGTTTTGTAAGAAACTTGAGTTTTAATCATTCATTATAAGGTTTTGAATACAGGTTTGAATTTTGCACATCATTTCTGCATCTATACATATGCAGGATGCCTCTCAATTTGTTTGGACATCATCTTATGATAACTGCCACATCAAAGGATAATCTGTGGTCTTTCAATAACCGAGGTCTTTTGGATGAAACACAATTATGCCATTTAATTCCAAATCTTTGTTTATCCTGAAGTAGCATCAATTGTGGGGATTGTTTTACCTTTAAACATCCACCTAGTAACCGACAGATGCTTCCAATCAAAAAGAAAGAACAATTTGAGTTGCAAGCTTCTGAATGACTTGTCCACCCAAAGGTAGGATTCAAGTGGACAAGTTAAACAAAGCTTCCTGTCCTGCTTGGCAGTCAAGTTTTCAACTGTTGATCTGTAAGGGTATATAAATCTCCATGTTCATTTTAATGGTGGCATCTGGGTATTTGTAATCACTAATGTACAATTGGTTGATGGGAGTGAAAAATTGTGAGATCATCATTTTTTCCAAACACAAATATGTGTAAATGTATACCTCAAAAAATATGAATTCATCCAACATTTTTAGTTTTTTTTCTAAAAAGCAATGGAAGTGTTAATGAGATTAGTTCTTTGCAAAATGAGTGATGGGCAATAAACTGCTGGTCAGCGTATGAAGTAACAAGGAAGAGATTATCACATTAGCAAAGACACATTCAACTCCATTTCAGTTCTATCAAGTCAGATTATAAGATCAGTGACAGATTTTCAATCATATTAGTCTCATTAGTTCAGCTTGAACTCCTCTTATGTGCCTCTTACCTGCTGACTTTGGTCGTCCATCTGTGATGCTCAGTGATGCATCCAGTGGGCCACAGAAGCAGGTGCTGGAGTGACAACTGGATAAACATTCACTGAAAACAGAATTGGAGGAGTTTGAAAGTGACCCAGATGCTCCATCGCTCAATTCGTAAAAACCTGTTAATCCAGAAAGCAGGTTGAAATTTTTAATTTACAAGTTCACTAACAAATATTTGTTAAGTCACTAGGTTTTTAATAGCCTCATTGACATACAAAAACTATTATTTGAATATAATCCATATCCATATAGGATTTCAAGCTTGTAAAAATAAGACTAAGATAATTATAGAGTATCACATCCCAGGGCCTTATTAGGATATTGTTCTTGCTAAAAAGCAAGCTGGCTTCTAGACATAAATGGTATCAACTTTTAGATTTGTTTCAGTTAAAGCTGAACATACTACAGTTCTGGAAACATGAATTTGGATTTTCTTCAATTTGAGTTGTAAGTATAATACAGACTTGAGATTCTGGGACATTTCCACTAGAACAGAGAAGGCTAAAAGAAGTTTTAAAAGAGGTTTATAAAATTATAATGGGTGAATAGGCAAAGACTATTTCATCTGGTTGGGGAGTCGGTGACAAAGGGTCATTCATTTAAAATTGTGAGTAAGAGAGAAAGGAGAGAAGGTAGAGAAATTTCTTAACACAAAGTTGTTAGAACATGGAATGCTTTGCCACAGTGGGTAGTTGAGGCAGAGATCATTGCATCTATTAAGGGAATAGTAGATAAACATTGAAGCAGAGGAAGATACAGGGCTATGGGGAAGAGAGCAGGGCAGTGGGATTATTTTTGTATTGCTCTAGCTAAGAGCCATCACAGACACGATAGGCTGAATGGTCTCCTTCTGTGTTGTAAACTTCTATGGTTCTGCAGTATAGTTTATCGCCATTAAACATTTGAAAATATGGCAAAGAACGAAGAGCTACAAGGTCACACTTTGCTATATTTATAGCACGCCTTCTTACCAACCAAATATATCTTAAGACTGATTACTGGTTTGATAAGATTCAATTCCCATGAGTATGCAAAACTCTTTGTATCTTTGAAAACACTCAAATTTCCATTAAGTAACTACATATTGCTCAATTTGCTGTACTGTGAACAAATAAAATTGTCATTTTTTTTGTCAAAGAAGTTTTAATCTTTAAAGCAAGCTAAATATATTCAAGAGTATAATTTCATCTTATAATTTGCACCATAATTTATTATGTATACCTGCCTAGTGTTTTTCATCTATTATTGGATTTCCCCAACCTTCCCTAATTTTCTTCCCACCTCTCCTGAAGGCACTGAGTCTTGCAGGGATATAGTTCCATGGGGTAATGGCAGGCCACTGGTATCTCAACCAAGTGACCATTCTTCATTTGTGAGCCTTGACAGTTAAGGGTCAACAGGCTATTTGAACATAGAGGCACGACAACCAGGCCACTTCCTGTCCTCACTTGACATCAACACGTGCAGAATTGTCAGCATGATAGTGATCAGGACTGGGAAATCTGGCCAAATTTTGCCACCTCAGGGTTGCTGTCACCAACAGTAGCGCCTTTATTACCACTCCTATTGAGGAACAGTTAATCAAACACAAACCAGGGATCAAATGAGGGACCTTCTAGATGCACAGCTCTGTATGGGTTACTAACACATGGGGCAGTGCACTTATCTACTAAGCCAATGGGAAACTCAAAGTAGCACAATTTTTTAAAGCTGAATACCCTGTGAAAACTGGAGGGAGGAAAGGAGAAAACGTCATTTAGGGTAGACTCTGAGTCAGAAGGTCATGCATTCAAGCCCCACTCCAGGACTTCAGTACAGTACTGAGAGAGTACTGCACTATTCAAAGAAGAGCACAGAGTTCTCAATGTCCTGGCCAACATTTACCCATCAACTAACACCACCAAAACTGATCAACTGGTCATTTATCTCATTGCTGTTTGTGGGACCTTGGTGTGCTACATTTGTCTATATAACAATGGTGACTACTCCTCAAAAGTAATTCACTGTGAGATATCCTGATAACATGAAAGGTCCTAGACCTTTAGGGAGATCTATGCCAATTTTATAAAGACTAGAAATATAGTGTCATTTGGACAATACAAAATGTTCTGCTAAAAATTAATTGCAAAACAGTTAACTCTCTCTATATCTTCCAATTATGATCTTACGCAGGATGTTAGCTCATCAAGTTTTAACCCTTTGAAGTATGTGTGCACAGAGAGGAAAAATGGCAACACCCAATTTCTCACTTTATTCAGAGAATACAGCTAAGTTTACACTGTCCCATTCTGAACATCAGCGTTTTAAGCTAATATGATCTTATGTAGTAGAAAACAGATCAAACACGAGTTTTGAGATCAGCAAAGGACATTTAGTATTCTAAGGGTTTAGCCAGTACTTAGTGTTCCTGTTCATGTGAATCGTCCTTTAGTGTACATCTAGGTGTCTGCCATGTCTAACCTGAGCTGGGTCGGCTGTCTGTTTCTAGGTTGTCATTTGGAACCTTTTCCACATCCAACTGAAGGTCACTGATTTGTCGATCCAGCTCCTGAAGCTGATTTATGAGGCCAGCATCTCTCCTCCTCAAACAGTTCTGAAAAGATTGAGGAGCAACACATTTTAATCAGTTGCAGAACTCACTGCAGTCAGTCTACATTCACTTTAGGACCTGCGGGAAAATCAGTCTCCCCACATTATTCAGAGAATGCTAAGAAATGCTATTGATTCTGTTCCTTTACTGTCCTGTATTAGCCTGTGTTTGATCTTCCACCATTCCAGTCGCACCATGAAATTACAAGTGTGCTTCCTGAAAAATGACAAAGAATTCAGTACCGATTTAACAGGAGGTTGAATTATGAACTCTTCCACTTTTGGTTACATCAACGAAGTTAAACATTAATAACCGCTGCAATATATTTTCGCTATAAAATTGCAGACTGTATGAATAGAAAGCTGCTTAAATATTTTGGAAAAAAATGTATTGATGTTGTAGCAGGTCCCACCGGAGAATTATTGAATGCAGTCAAAATTATTCCTGTAATAAAACAGCCATTGAGTAAAATGAAAATACTCTTTAGGGTTATTTGATTCAAAGGCACGAGTTGAAATTCTTTGTAAGAGAACGGGTTTCATTTTGGCAGTTTGCCACCTCGGTGGGTGATTTATCTTTAAGATTATTGGAGGTAATGGGTAACGGTGACTGTTCCCGGGTTTTAAACAGAGCTTTATTATGCGGATATTCTGGAGGCAATATCAATATGGGCTTTTATTAAATAGGTATTTTTTTAAACGAGCAAAGCCTTTGCTCAGACCGCCTCTCGGAATGAACTCGATCCCTTGTGGATTTGGCGTGACAGAAAGTTCAATGTGATTGATGAGCTCGGGTCTCAACATTGGCAATCGGCTCGCAGTTAATTTCTGAGGATATGTCTCCGATATTAAATATGATCGAATTAAACCCACTTTAAAAAGCGTTAACGTGACACTTTTTCCAAACGCGAGCCGTTGTACTGGAATACAACCTTACAGAAAAAAATTGAGCCATTGCGAGAGAGGGAGCCATTCCGTTCTGGGTTTTGCTTTAAAATATCGAGATCTCTTTGCAGATTAATGCCTCTAAGACAGAAGGCTCAAAAACTATCACTAACATTTCGATTTTTATCAAAAGCCGCCACTGGAATGGTAATTTGGAGACACCAGTCTGATCAATTGCTCCGTTTTGTCACGTTAAAGCCCAGATCTATTGTTCTATACTTGGTGCAGAAACACTGTACAGAAAAGCGCCCAGTCTGGTTCATTTCAGTCAGCTGATCAGTTAATATAAACAGAGGTTCCATCCCCCAGCTCTGCAGGAGAGCCGCGCTTTGCTTGTAAAGTTAATTTCAGTCACTCTGTCTATTGTAACCGACTAGCGGCTTTAAAACAGGCAGCTGGAAGAAGAGATTCGTATTTTTGCTGTTATTTCGCCAGCAGAAAGTTAATTTACTGCATTTTTTAAAAAAGTCGCGTCTCCTTCCTCTCTGCCATCCAAAGACCTCTAATCGAACTCACTCAAGGCTGTAAATGCAGCAACTGCATTTCCCATTTACGACCACCTTCCCATATCTTATGCCTTAGATACAGTATCGTATCGTATCGTTCGATTGTTACTCATTATAAATGAAATTAATCCTGCTCGCCCCACTTTTTACACCGACTGAAGTCTGCAATTCCTGAATCTGCGAAGTCAATGGGCTGAAAGTTATTTTAACTGCCAACAAATCCCTCCACTTTCTGCTTAGGTTGTTCAATGAGATCGTGAAATTCATCTGTACATACAGCACAATCAATTAAAATGGCACGAAGATCATTCAAAACAAATACGGAAATTATTACGGATCTTCACGCCGGCAGAATTTCAACTATTTCTGTACAGGATAGGCTTTTCCCCCTCACAGGCGTTAAAACATACTTATTTCGGTTTTGCCTACAAATGTCGCAGTAATACCATTTTACAATCGACACCCATAGTTTAAATACAAGCAACGCTACAAAGTGTGGCGCCGAAAAGGTGAAATAAAATTTGGAACCTCAAATTCGGGAAATTTCACACTACCACTAAAATTACCACCAAGAAGAATATTGCACAAGTGTAACTTATAATATTTAAGATCTATTTGGCATAGGTCTGTTTTAAATTCTCACCAACTGTTTCCTTAACATGAGAATGTTATCTTCTAATTGCTTTTCCTCGGGGGTCAGATAAAGTTCCCCCTGAGATCCCTTTCTCTTTTCGTCTTTGAGCACTGGAGTGTGTTCCGATGGTTTCAGTAATCCCATTGCGCCCCGAACCAAGTATTCCTGCCTGTGCTTCAGGAAATCCAGCTCCCCGAGTCCGGCCAAGGTCGCTTCGAACCTGTCCCGGGTCCGGCAGCGATCGCTCTCGGCCTCTGTCTTCTCCCGGCTTCGGATCTCTCCTTCCAGTCTGATCGGATGGCGACCTCCGTTAATAGGCATCGTTAAAAGAGTGGACGTCTGCTTCAGCATTATATAGAAACTCGGGTTACACAGACACGTTAAAATAATAACCCTCACCTCCTGCAATTTTTTTTGTTCCAATTATTAAAAAAGTGTTATTTTTAACCCACTCTGCCGGTGTGTTTTCCCGGGATGACAGATCAGGGTCAATGAGATGAAGACTGCAAACTGCACTCCTTCCCCAAAATGCTGCAGCAGCGTCCGCCGTTGACAGCTCCACTGTACTTCTCCCCTTGACTCAAATACAGAGGCAGCCTGGCGCGTCGGTGCGTGAGCCCGTAACGTACGTCCCGCCGCCCCGGGATTGGCACTGATCTAATCGACTAATCAAAATGTGATGAACTCCAGCAGAGCAGCGCGGCCACATCAAACAGCACCAGGACGCCGCCTTCCTTAAAGGGACACCGCCTCTTCTGGGGAATAAATACAAAAAACTGTCATTTAAAGTCAAAACATTACCGTATATGCAATACCATTTTTTTTAAAAGTGCTTTGCATTTCAATTGCAGTCAAATAAATTAAAAGGAGGAAAAATGAAACTTGCACTCGAACCATGACATTTTCAAAATGATATTAAATCAAAATAGCTACATACGATTATAAATGAAAGAGAAATGAGTTTGTAGCTGCTAATGGTCACAGCTTTGGGTAAAATACACACTAAGGATGGAAATTAAAACAACACAAAATCAAACACATATACATACAAAATATAACAGTCCAATTTAAGAAAACTGAATTGTTTGATGTGGAGATGCCGGTGATGGACTGGGGTTGACAACTGTAAACAATTTTACAACACCAAGTTATAGTCCAGCAATTTTATTTTAAATTCACAAGCTTTCGGAGGCTACCTCCTTCCTCAGGTGAAGCAGTGCTCTACAGTAGCGGCCTGTACTTATTGAATCGACTTGATTTGGGATATACCATAGCGAACATCAATAAAGCTGGCTGCACACTGGTCAAAGTCTCATCAAAATAATTGATGATACACAATCTATGGGTCCTGTACCAAACATTAATTCGTCTTGGAAACAGCACTTCTTGGTTTTGCGACTCCTTTAAAGTTTTATCATGTAATTTGGTTTAAACAATAATAGTATATTGGGTCATTCTGGAATATATGACAGCTGCGTTCTTAGTTGCTGGGGTTTTCTGGGCATTATATCAGCCCGAATGCATGTGGTAAATAACGCGCGAAACTTGATTTTAGTTCATTTTCAGCCATCTTGATAAAAGGCACGCTCTTTCTTTAAGATGCGAAGGGAAAGAATAAACAACCGCGCAGGATGTTCACAGCAGACTTTTCCCGATAAAGAAGTTGAGAATTCGATGTCAAACTGTGATGTTAACCCTTTCCAAACTGCAAGCTGTTTGAAGTTGACACGAAGTATGCTGACAGATATGCATCGACCCAGCACTAGATACAGGGAAAATGCATAGCCGGCTTTAACATTTCCGTCTGTAGCTATTTAAATCCTTACCCAAAGTAATAATCGAGGAATTTACGAGAAAGTTCTTAAAATAAATTGTAGTGAATGGATGAAATTGGCTTCGGAGATTGTGTTAGGCTGTCCTTTGTAAAGTGAAATCGCGGTGAGAATTTAAACCATTCGACCCCTCTCCAAAATATTTCTCTTTTGTACTGTACTATATTTTGTTTATAAACTACAGTATAATCCAACAATAGTTGTAATAAGGGCATCGCCACTTGCTCTTCTGAATACTCGGCACCTGTAATTATCATATCTCCATTTACAGTATCCCACATCACAACAGTGACTACACTTCAAAAGTACTTTGGGCTGTCTGAGGTCGTGAAAGGCGCTATATAAAGATGCTATTTCTTTTACAGTTCTAACCAGAAAGAAATCTTTACAAATACTCATAGGATTAGGTTGAAACCATAACGAGATGAGCAGGGTCAGTTGTCTATAGATGAAAACATGACTTCTTACCATTATGAGTTTTTAGCTGCTCGGGTGACCTTATTTCAGATATTTCTCTCCGCAGTCTAATATACAAAAATGGTTAATGAAAATCCTTTCTTTTCTGCCGCTTCCTTTTACGTTGCGGTCAAATAACAAATAAAATGAATAACCATCTATTTTTTACACCTTTTTTCGCAGATTGCATCGTTTGCAGATACACAGACTCGTAACCAAGCATCCACATCCTCGCACACTGCAAAATGTGGGGGAAGACAAATTATTGTTAAGGTAGATTAAAATATGAAACTCCTGGATGGACCCTTCATCCAAACATTTATGTCGATTTCATAGAGACATTACTAAGAAGACTCAGTCTGAAGGAAGGCTGGAATTGGGTTTAGTGGAGTCTGTTGGAGAACTGGCATTGGATAGAATGAAGTTACATATTTTCTGAAACTGAATCATGAGTCTATTTGAACTCGATTTTCCAACCGTAAGAGGGTCTTAGCAGCTGCTTTAATAAAGGAGAAATATGAAATATCTCTCTACATGTAATCTCTCTGCCAAAGGGCCTTAGTTTCCTGCAAACACTATTCAAAGGAGAATTGTTCGAACAGCTACATGCAGCATTCGAAAAATTGACAATTTCGCTACAACTAGATCAACTAACCATCCCCTGGAAGCGCAATGAGTTGTTGCAAATTAACTCAAATTCATTAAAGCCACTGACTTTTTTTTAAGTGACACCCGGAGATTTGTGTGAGTTCAAACTGTTAAAAGGACTTTGGACTTATTTCCAACAAGCAAACAGTCAGAAAAGATAAGTGAGTTGCACGAGTTATTGCGACCGGTAATTTCTCACTTTGGACTTCAAAGGGGCCATAAAGATTACATTCAACGCGGTTTAATCCAGTGATCAAACCGCCTCTTCAAAGGGCGGATGGTCCGCGCGAATTCCGCCAAATTTTCTCATTGTACACTTATTTTCAAATTACAACATGGGAATGGGGATTCCCACATTTAAAAACGGCAGGTCTCTATTCCGAACAAATTCTAGCCGACGTCGGCGTTCAGTGGTCATGTGAGCAGCAAGTGTCCGTATCAATGATTCATTACATTTTATGAACTCGGCTAGGTTTTTGCTCAGTGGATGCAACTTAATGGACTGAGATACAGATATGAACATCAATGATCGGAGATGTCCACTTTAGGACCCGGGTCCCTCGACGACTCATCACTCTGCACTTCTCCGCTGGAGTGATCCCTACTTTACCAGGAAAAACACGATCTAAAACCTTGAAAATGTCTCATTAGTGTCAATTTCACAAGTAGATATTCACTTAACCAGGAATCTTTTATAATAAGATCCGATAGAGAAAAATGTGTCAACTTTTGCTAAACTGACAAACAAATCAGTTCATTCGAAAATAACACACCTTCAGCATCGTCAGGACATTGTTTGCTAATTTGGAATGTAAAATGTTACAATAGATAATAATTTGAAAGTGGAAATAAGCACAAACGATGTGTTCTGGTATCTGGTGGGATATGATTCTTGGTCTTTATTAAACGCTAATGTTTCGTTAATGTGACCTAATAAGGAGGTTAAAGGTTTACATTTTTACCCAATCCGCATCTGCCGCCTGATAAGAATCGTAACACATCGAAGTTTGTTGGGAAATCAGATTCTGATTAATTGCTTGTTAAAAGGGAACACACAGAAAGTGGTTTGTTTACTATACAGAATGCGTTACTTTCAGGAGGTTTTCCGACAGTACTTCTTTGTCAGATCTTAATAAAACACGTTTCAGTTTCCAGAAATATTCTTATCACGAAGCTACATAATACCAAATTGATTTCTGCACAGGATGCTGTGTCACACCAACTCCCCTTGGAGTCTGTGAGTTGATATATATAGTTTCCGTATAGGATAGTAAATCTGATTAAACTCTATTGAGACATCTTGACACCCAGAAAGGTTCGTTTTATTGAGGCTGAGGCTCGATTAATTCATATCAAGATCTGTTTTCATTTACTTGGTTTGTTGAAGTACGAGAGATTCTTCTGAAACTCGGAAAGCACCAGGTTAACATCAATTTCATAAGGGACTTCAGATCACAACATCACAAAATAGGGATGAGGAAGGCTATTCATCCAATCCTAGTTTATCCATCCGAAAGATAACTACAATCCCCACATCACCACACAACCACCGTACGGTAACATAGTGGTTATGTTACTGGACTAATAATCCAGAGTCATGAGTTCAAATCCCACCACGGCAGCTGGTGAATTTAAATTCAACTAATTAAATAAAATTCTGGAATTTAAAAAAAATAGTATCAGTCATGGTGGCCATGAAACTACCGGATTGTCGTAAAAACCCATCTGGTTCACTAATGCCCTTGAGGGAAGGAAACCTGCCATCCTTACCCAGTCTGGCCTATATATGACTCCAAACCCACAGCAATGTGGTTGATGCTTAATCGCCCTCTGAAATGGCCTAGCAAGCCATTCAGTTGTAAAATCTCACTACAAAAAGTCATAATAAGAATTAAACCGGACGGACCACAGTGATATACAGTCAGGAGGGAGTGGCTCTGGGAGTCCTCAACATTGATTCTGGATCTCATGGCATCAGGCCAAACATGGGCAAGGAAACCTCCCTCAGCTGATGAATCAGTTGAGCACCACTTGAAGGAAGCACTGAGAGCAGCAAGGGCACAGAATGTACTCTGGGTGGGGGATTTCAATGTCCATCACCAAGAATGGCTTGGTAGTGCCGAGTCCTGAAGGACACAGCTGCCAGACTGGGCCTGCGGCAGCTGGTGAGCAAACCAACACAAGTCCTTGTGGAGACGAAGTCCTGTCTTCGCACTGAGGCCACCATCCAACATGTTGAGTGGCACTTCCACCGTGCTAAATGGGATAGATTCAGAACAGATCTAGCAGCTCAAAACTGGGTATCCATGAGGTACTGTGGGCCATCAGTAGCAGCAGATTTGTATTCCAACACAATCTGTAACCTCATGGCCTGGAATATTCCTCACTCTACCATTACCAACAAGCCAGGGGATCAACCCTGGTTCAACAAGGAGTGTAGGAGCAGCACCGGGTGCACCTAAAAATGATGGTGCCAACAGTCGTGAATGGTGGTGGACAATTAAACAACTAATGGGAGACTGTGTGAACATCCCCATCCTTAATGATGGCAGAGACCAGCACGTGAGTGCAAAAGACAAGGCTGAAGTGTTTGCAACCATCTTCAGCCAGAAGTGCTGAGTAGATGATCCATCTTGGCCTCCTCCCGATATCCCCACCATCACAGAAGCCAGTCTTCAGCCAATTCGATTCACTCCACGTGATATCAAGAAACAGCTGAGTGCACTGGATACAGCAAAAGCTACGGGCCCCGACAACATCCCAGCTGTAGTGCTGAAGACTTGTGCTCCAGAACTAGCCGCACCTCTAGCCAAACTGTTCCAGTACAGCTACAACACTGGCATCTATCCGACAATGTGGAAAATTGCCCAGGTATGTCCTGTCCACAAAAAGCAGGACAAATCCAATCTGGCCAATTACTGCCCTATCAGTCTACTCTCAATCATCAGCAAAGTGATGGAAAGTGTCATCGACAGTGCGATCAAGCGGCACTTACTCACCAATAACCTGCTCACTGATGCTCTGTTTGGGTTCTGCCAGGACCACTCGGCTCCAGACCTCATTACAGCCTTGGTCCCAACATGGACAAAAGAGCTGAATTCCAGAGGTGAGGTGAGAGTGACTGCCCTTGACATCAAGGCAGCATTTGACCAAATGTGTCACCAAGGAGCCCTAGTAAAATTGAAGTCAATGGGAATCAGGGGGAAAACTCTCCAGTGGTTGGAGACATACCTAGCACAAGGGAAGATGGATTAATCAGGGATAGTCAACATGGCTTTGTCAAGGGAAGATCATGTCTGACTAATTTGATTGAATTTTTTGAGGGGGTGACTAGGCGTGTGGATGAGGGTAACGCAGTGGATGTGGTATACATGGATTTCAGTAAGGCCTTCGATAAAGTCCCCCACAGGAGACTGGTCAAGAAGGTACGAGCCCATGGAATCCAGGGTGCCTTGGCACTTTGGATACAAAACTGGCTTAGTGGCAGAAGGCAGAGGGTGATGGTCGAAGGTTGTTTTTGTGACTGGAAGCCTGTGGCCAGTGGGGTACCACAGGGATCGGTGCTGGGGCCCTTGCTGTTTGTGGTCTACATTAATGACTTGGATATGAATGTAAAAGGTATGATCAGTAAGTTCGCTGATGATACAAAAATTGGTAGGGTGGTAAATAGCGAGGAGGATAGCCTCAGCCTGCAGGACGATATAGATGGGTTGGTCAGATGGGCGGAACAGTGGCAAATGGAATTTAACCCGGAAAAGTGCGAGGTGATGCACTTTGGAGGGACTAACAAGGCAAGGGAATACACAATGAATGGGAGGACCCTAGGCAAGACAGTGGGTCAGAGGGATCTTGGTGTGCAAGTTCACAGATCCCTGAAGGCGGCGGAACAGGTAGATAAGGTGGTAAAGAAGGCATATGGGATACTTGCCTTTATTAGCCGAGGCATAGAATATAAGAGCAAGGAGGTTATGATGGAGCTGTATAAAACACTGGTTAGGCCACAGCTGGAGTACTGTGTGCAGTTCTGGTCGCCACACTACAGGAAGGATGTGATCGCTTTGGAGAGGGTGCAGAGGAGATTCACCAGGATGTTACCAGGGCTGGAGCGCTTCAGCTATGAAGAGAGACTGGGAAGATTGGGTTTGTTTTCCTTGGAGCAGAGGAGGCTGAGGGGGGACATGATTGAGGTGTACAAAATTATGAGGGGCACAGATAGGATGGATACTAAGGAGCTTTTTCCCTTCATTGAGGGTACTATAACAAGGGGACATAGATTCAAGGTAAAAGGCGGGAGGTTTAGAGGGAATTTGAGAAAGAACTTTTTCACCCAGAGGGTGGTTGGAGTCTGGAACTCACTGCCTGAAAGGGTTGTGGAGGCAGCAACCCTCACAACATTCAAGAAGCATTTGGATGAGCACTTGAAATGCCATAGCATACAAGGCTACGGACCAAATGCTGGAATATGGGATTAGAGTAGACAGGGCTGATGGCCGGCGCGGACACGATGGGCCGAAGGGCCTCTATCCGTGCTGTATAACTCTATAACTCTATGACTCTATGGTAGTGGTTGTTGGAGGCCAATCATCTCAGCCCCAGGACATTGCTGCAGGAGTTCCTCAGGGCAGTGTCCTTGGCCCAACCATCTTCAGCTGCTTCATCAATGACCTACCCTCCATCATAAGGTCAGAAATGGGGATGTTCGCTGATGATTGCACAGTGTTCTGTTCCATTCGCAACCCCTCAGATAATGAAGCAGTCTGTGCCCGCATGCAGCAAGACCTGGACAACATCCAGGCTTGGGCTCATAAGTGGCAAGTATCATTCGCACCAGACAAGTGCCAGGCAATGACCACCTCCCCTTGACATTCAACGGCATTACCATCGCCGAATCCCCCATCATCAACATCCTGGGGGTCACCATTGACCAGAAACTTAACTGGACCAGCCACATAAATAGTGTGGCTACAAGAGCAGGTCAGAGATTGGGTTTTCTGAGGTGAGTGACTCACCTCCTGACTCCCCAAAGCCTTTCCACCATCTACAAGGCACAAGTCAGGAGTGTGATGGAATAATCTCCACTTGCCTGGAAGAGTGCAGCTCCAACAACACTCAAGAAGCTTGTCACCATCCAGGACAAAGCAGCCCGCTTGATTGGTATCCTATCCACCACCCTAAACATTCACTCCCTCCACCACCGGCTGTAGTGTGTACCATCCACAGGATGCACTGCAGCAACTCACCAAGGCTTCTTCGATAGCACCTCCCAAACCCGCGACCTCTACCACCTAGAAGGACAAGGGCAGCAGGCACATGGGAACAACACCACCTGCATGTTCCCCTCCAAGTCACACACCATCCCGACTTGGAAATATATCGCTGTTCCTTCATCGTCGCTGGGACAAAATCCTGGAACTCCCTACTTAACAGCACGGTGGGCGAACCTTCACCACACGGACTGCAGCGGTTCAAGAAGGCGGTCACCACCACCTTCTCAAGGGCAATTAGGGATGGGCAATAAATGCTGGCCTTGCCAGCGACGCCTACATCCCATGAACAAATTTTAAAAAACACAGTATCCAATAGTTTCTTATTGATTCCAGAGCTGTTGCCTTCAACACCCTACCTGAAAGTCCATTTCAAATGCTCAGTAATTGTGTGCAGAATATCCTGACATTAATCCTAAGTTTGCTCTTTGACCAGTTTGAACATATGCCTCCTTGTCTTACTCTCACAGTTTATCATGAAATACATTTTCTGAAGTGCCTCTTCTATATTCTTTACTATCTTACATCTATTGATATATTTAAAAATATCCTGCACAGATTTCCCATCTAAAAAACATTGGGCCGTAATTTGCTATAAAAATAACGGTGAGGCTAACAGCATTCACCGTTGTTTATGTACAAATCGGACAGTAACTTCCAGTGACCACACATGCGCAGTTAAACATGGAAATCCAGAAGTTGTTGTCTGAGATGCCCTGCTTCTCAAAAAGCTGTGCGAAAACAGCACCTCACTGGCTGACTCATCGTTCAAATGTATTGAATGGCATGAAGCTCCTGTAATCACCTCATAGATATAGACTAAACTTGCCAGAAAAAGTTAGAGCTTGTCCATTCCAGTGTAAGTACCCTTTTAATGGCATGGTAAGTCTTAATTACTGCCAAACCTCTCTGGCACTGAAAATTAACTTTTATAAGTGTGGAGTCTCATTCCTTCAGCTTTTAATTATTGTTGGACATTTAAGGTGGGAAGTGGTGTTCCATAGGGACCAATGCTGGGACCACTGTTGTTCACAATTCACATTAATGATTTGGACTCGGGAATTGGAAGTACAATTTCAAAATTTGCAGACGACACCAAACTGGGGCGTGCAGTTAATACAAAGGAAGAATGTGTCAAAATGCAAAAAGACACTAATAAACTTGCAGAATGGGCATGTAATTGGCAAATGAATTTCAATATTGATAAGTGTGAGGTGGTACATTTTGATAGGAAGAATAAGGAGGCCACATCCTCCTTGGAAAATAAGAGTATAAATGGGGTAGAGGAGCAAATGGATCTCGGAATACACAAATCACTAAAAGTAGCGATGCAGGTTAATAAGGCCACAGAAAAGGCAAATCAAGCAGTGGCGTTCATTTCTAGAGGGATAGAATTGAAAAGCAAAGAAGTTATGTTAAACTTGTAGAGAACCACACTTGGAGTACTGTGCTCATTTCTGGTCTCCATATTATAAAAAGGATAGAGAGGCATTGAAGAAGGTGCAAAAAAAATTCACAAGGATGATACCAGAACTGAGAGGATATACTTATCAGGAAAGATTAAAATAGGTGGGTCTCTTTTCTCTGGAAAAGGGAAGGCTGAGGGGTGACCTGATAGTGGTCTTTAAGATAATGATAGGGTAGACATAGAGAAAATGTTTCCACTTGTGGGGGAGTCCAAAACTAAATGTCATCAATATAAGATAGTCTCTAATGAATCCAATCGGGAATTCAGGATAAACTTCTTTACCCAAAGAGTAGTAAGAATGTGGAACGTGCTACCACAAGGAGTAGTTAAGGCAAATAGCATAGATGCATTTAAGGGAAAGCTAGATAAGCACATGGAGGAGAAAGGAATAGAAGGGTATGCTGATAGGGTTAGATGAAGTAGGGTGGGAGGAGGCTCATGTGGAGCATAAACGCTGGCATAGACCAGTTGGGCCGAACGTTTTTGTGCTGTAGACTCGATGTAACTTGATGTTTTTTTTTACTTTATCTTTCTGTCTCTTTTATCTCTGTCTCTTTATCTAATCTTTATTTCCCTCTCTTTCTTTCGCTTACTGTACCTGATTTGACATTGAATTCAGTATTCGAACTTACACTCCCTGGTTCAGACTAGGCACTGCTCATTAATGATTCTTCAATCTGCTTGCCCTGTTCACACATGTCCCGGGTGCCCTGTAGAGGGCACCACACTATTTGGCTGTCCCGTTGACAGCAACGTGCTGTGCAAAACCCAATAGAAAGTCTATGGGCAAGTGCAAGTCTAACAAACGGCTGGTGCTGCTCATAGCAAAATCAGTCCCATTACTTCTTATTGTCAACTTTTGCCATTGTACATTCCTATATTTACACTGATAATGGAAACTGCCAGTGTAAATTTGTTGCATGTAGTTACATCATCCTGCCATTGGTGGCATTGTAACATCTCTTTTTTGCACCTTCCAGTTCCTCAGCTTCTACTGCAGAGAAACTGCTATGCTCCACCTAACTCTGCTTCTCTGCTTTTCAAATTGCCTTTAGTTTTGCTATTCAATTACAAATGACCATATAAAATCAAATTATTGTATCAAATAAGGGCAGAATGTATCACTTTAAAACGGGTCTGAATTACGTCTGCGTGCCCTGGTTCAATTATCCCTCACCCTCTAATCCCACTTCACTTAAAAACTGCATTTGATCTTGACTGTCCATGTACAACGCAAGGGATGATTGACTGGAACTTATTAATTCTATATAACATATAATGGAAATTGTGTTATTTCTTGGAGGATCATCACAATAGTCACCTTACTTTTTTGACCATTTAAAATCAATTTTCCCCCTTATTTTTGGTCAGCTAATGACATATGCTCACTCCTCTGCCAGAAGATAAGAACCCTACTTCATTTTTCTGTCTCTCTAATGAGGTATATATATCAAAGAGTCCATTTCTGAAATGCTCTCTTATACCAGCTCTTGGTCCCACTGCTTATATTTCAGGGCATTTTCTGCAGCAGCTGGATCAATGTTAACAACTGTGAACGAGAGTTAAAGGCTTCCCTCTTGTATAGTTTCCAGGAAGAATTTAAATAAGCTTGGTCGATGTTGAGCCTAAGTGAATGTAATATCCTCAGCAGTCTACACCCCTGCCTTAAAGCAGTTGAAAAGTCATAAGGTGCTGTCTCAAGTTACTGTTCCACACACGTTCTATGGAACACCAGGTCCACGAGCTTTAGAAAAGCAAGGATCCTAAACTGTTTACACTAGATTGATTTGCATCCTTTATTTCTGAGCAGGTTTAAAATGGTAACCAGATGTGGGGACTTTATTCGTAACTAAGATTGGAGTAAACAAATTTGCACCACTTAAATGGTGCATTTTAATTTGAAACAGCTGTATTCTCAGAAAAATCCACAGTCACATTAATAGTACAAGCGAGGCTTCTGATGCCAGTAAGAAAAAATGCAAAATAAAGTATAGATGTGGACATTGCAAGTGGGTCAAGCATTATACGTGTCTGAAACAGAATCATCAGCAGCACAGAATATTACTCTGAAAATACTCTGTATGACAGTCAAATAGTTTCAAATGTTACACTATTTATATCACACATGTCTTTACAATCATATTAGTATCAAGTTTAATGCAGAAAAATTAGAATCATAGAAAGCTTACAGCACGGAAGGAGACCATTCGGCCCATCGAGTCCGCGCCGGCTCTATTCAAGAGCAATCCAGCTAGTCCCACTCCCCTGCCCTATCCTTGTAGCCCTGCAATTTTTTTCCTTTCAAGTACTTATCCAGTTCCCTTTTGAAGGCCATGATTGAATCTGCCTCCACCACCCCCTTGGGCAGTGCAGTCCAGATCCGAACCACTTGATGTGTAAAAAAGTTTTTCCTCATGTCACTTTTGGTTCTTTTGCCAATCACCTTAAATCTATGTCCTCTGGTTCTTGACCCTTCTGCCAATGGGAACAGTTTCTCTCTATCTACTCTGTCTAGACCCTTCATGATTTTGAATACCTCTATCAAATCTCCTCGCAACCGTCTCTGTTCAGAGGAAAACAACCCCAGCTTCTCCAATCTATCCACGTAATTAAAGTCCCACATCCCTGGAATCATTCTAGTAAATCTCTTCTGCACCTTCTCTAAGGCCTTCACATCTTTCCTAAAGTGCGGTGCCCAGAACTGGACACAATACTCCAGTTGTGGCCGAACCAGTGTTTTATAAAGATTCATCATGACTTCCATACTTTTGTACTCAATGCCTCTATTTATAAAGCCCAGGATCCTGTATACTTCTTAAACTGTTTTCTCAACCTGCCCTGCCACCTTCAATGACTTGTGTACATATACCTCTGTTCCTGTACTCCTTTTAGAATTGTGCCCTCTGGTTTATATTGCCTCTCCTCATTATTCCTACTGAAATGTATCTCTTCGCATTTTCCTGCATTTAATTTCATCTGCCACGTGTCTGCCCATGCCACCAGCCTGTCTATATCTTCTTGAAGTCTATTACTATCCTCCTCACTGTTTACTACCCTTCCAAGTTTTTTGTTATCTGCAAATTTTGAAATTGTGCCCTGTACACCTAAGTCCAAGTCATTAATATATATCAAGAAAAGCACCGACTCCTGGGGAACACCACTGTACACCTCCCTCCAGTCCGATAAACAACTGTTCACCATTACTCTGTTTCCTGTCCTTTAGCCAATTCTGTATCCATGTTGCTACTGCCCCCCTTATTCCATGGGCCGCAATCTTGATGATAAGCCTACCATATGCCTTTTGAAAGTCCATATACACCACATCAACTGCATTGCCCTCATCTACCCTCCCTGTTACTGCATCAAAAAACTCTATCAGGTTAGTTAAACACGATTTGCCTTTAACAAATCTGTGCTGGCTTTACCTAATCAACCCACACTTGTCCAAGTGACTGTTAATTCTGTCCCAGATTATCATTTCTAAAAGTTTCCCCACCACTGACGTTAAACTGACTGGCCTACAGTTGCTGGGTTTATCCTTACACCCTTTTTTTGAACAAGGGTATAACAGTTGCAATTCTCCAGTCCTCTGGCACCACCCCCGTATCTACGGATGTTTGGAAGATTATGGCCAGTACCTCTGCAATTTCCACCCTTGCTTCCCTCAGCAACCTAGGATGGATCCCATCCAGACCAGGTGACTTAATTACTTTAATTAGAGCTAGCCTTTCAAGTACCTCGTCTTTATCAATTTTTAGCCCATCTTGTATCTCAACTATATCTTCCTTGACTGAGACTCTGGCAGCATCTTCTTCCTTGGTAAAGACAGAGGCAAAGTATTCATTTAGTACCTCAGCCATCCCCTCTGCCTCCATGAGTAGATCTCCTTTACGGTCCCTAATCGGCCCTACCCTTCCTCTTACTATCCGTTTACTCTTTACATGCCTGTAGAAGACTTCTGGATTCCCTTTTATGTTGGCCGCCAGTCTATTCTCATACTCTCTCTTTGCCCCTCTTATTTCCTTTTTCACTTCCCCTCTGAACTTTCTATATTCTGCCTGGTTTTCACTTGTGTTATCAACCTGGCATCTGTCATACGCCCTTTTTTCAGTTTAACATAAGTTAAACATGCATACTGGATTTTTATACCAAATATCTGGTCTAGGAGCTTTACATATCTTTTCATACCTCCACCCACACTTGCGCTGTGATAAAACATTGGCTCCGAGGCCGGCTGGTAACCCATCACGTTGGTGCACGAATGTCATGGAGTTCAGGGTCTGAGTTCATCATACATTAAATTTCTGATCTCAGTTATGAGAACTGGACAGTGTCATGAACCTACTGATGGGAAGCTTCATTAGGGGCCTGGAGACAACTTATCCTCTCGTCGTCTCACTTAGGCAATGGTACATGTCAAGGAGAAAGATAATTTAAAAAAATATATATATATATTTCATAAACATGGTATAAATGGCATGTCTCATTGGAATGGTTACATAGAAATATAGGGTGTGAAATTCAACTTCGGTAAGGGCGCATCCCGGGCGGTATCAGATCGACCACCCATTATACACCCCACTCGATTTTCCTTTCCTTTGACTTCAATGGAAAAACAAATCGAGCTTGGTGTATTTCAGGCGGCTGATTCACTATTGCCAATTTTGCGCCCCCACCAAAATTGAATTTTACCCCCATAATCTTCATTCTGATTTTATACTTCAAAATAAAATGGGATTGCCCTGGCTTAATTCTATTCTTATCTATCCAATTGTAGGACGAGCATAGTATCACAGTAGGTACAGCACAGGAGGAGGCCATATGGCCCATTGTGCCTGTGCCAGCTCTTTGAAAGAGCTATCCAATTAATCCCATTCCCCTGCTCTTTCCCCATAGCCCTGTCGATTTTTTCCCTTCAAATATTTATCCAATTCCCTTTTGAAAGTTACTATTGAATCAGCTTCCACCACCCTTTCAGGCAGTGCATTCCAAATCATAACAACTCGCTGCATAAAAAAATGTTTCCTCATGTCTTTTGCCAATCACCTTAAATCTGTGTCCTCTGGTTACTGACCCTTCTGCCACTGGAAACAGTTTCTCCTTATTTGCTCTGTCAAAACCGTTCATGATTTTGAACTCCTCTATCAAATCTCCCCTTAACCTTTTCTGTTTTAAGGAGGACAACCCCAGCTTCTCCAGTCTCTCCACATAACTGAAGTCCCTCATCCCTGGCACCATTCCAGCAAAATTTTTTCTGCACCATCTCTAAGGCCTTGACATCCTTCCTAAAGTGTGGTGCCCAGAATTGAACACAGTACTCCGAGGCCTAACCAGTGTTTTATAAAGGTTTAGCATAACTTCCTTGCTTTTGTACTCTATGCCTCTATTAATAAAGCCCAGGATCCCTTATGCTGTTTTAATAGCCTTCTCAACTTGTCCTGCCACCTTCAAAGATTTGTGTATGTGCATCCCCAGGTCTCTCTGTTCCTGCAACCACTTTAAAATTGTACCATTTAGTTCATATTGCCTCTCCTCATTCTTCCTACCAAAATGCATCACTTCACACTTTTCTGCATTAAATTTCAACTGCCATATGTCTGCCCATTTAACCAGTCTGTCTATGTCCTCCTGAAGTCTGTTACTATCCTCCACATTGTTTACTACATTTCTGAGTTTCGTGTCATCTTTGAAATTATATCCAAGTCCAGGTCATTTATATATATCAAAATTAGCAGTGGTCCTAATACAGACCTCCAGGGAACACCACTGTATACGTCCCTCAGTCTGAAAAACAACCGTTTTATAACTACTCTCTGCTTTCTGTCTCTTAGCCAATTTTGTATCCACGCTGCCACTGACCCTTTAATCCCATGGGCTTTAATTTTGTTAACAAGTCTATTAGGTGGTGCTTTGTCAAATGCCTTTTGAAAGTCCATATACACATCAACTCTCTCCGTTACTTCATCAAAGAACTCAATCAAGTTAGTCAAACACGATTTTCTTTTAACAAATCCATGCTGACTTTTATTTATTAGCCCAGACTTTTCCAAGTGCCAATTTACTTTATCTCAGATTATTATCTCTAAAAGTTTCCCCACCACCGACGTTAGGCTGACTAGCCTATAATTGCTGGGTTTATCCCTCGCCCCTTTTTTGAACAGGTGTATAACATTTGCAATCCTCCAGTCCTCTGGCACCATCCCCATATCTAAGGAGGATTGGGAGATTGTGGCCAGAGTCTCCGCAATTTCCACCCTTACTTCCCTCAGTAACCTAGGATGCATTCCTTCTAGACCAGGTGACTTTTCTACTTTGAGTTCTGCTAATCTTTTAAGTACCTTGTCTTTATCTATTTTTATCCTATCCAATATCGATACTACCTCCTCTTTTACTGCGACAATGGCGTTATCCTCTTCTCTAGTGAAGACAGACGCAAAGTATTCATTGAGTGCCTCAGCCATGCCCTCTGCCTCCACAAGAAGATGCCCTTTTTTGTCCCTAATCGGCCCCACACTTCCTTTGACTATCCTTTTGCTATTTATATTTTTATAAAAGACTTTTGGGTTCCCTTTTATGTTAGCCACTAATCTATTCTCATACTCTCTCTTTGCCCCTCTTATTCCATTTTTTAGATCTCCTCTATACTTTCTATATTCAGCATGGTTCTCTACTGTATTATGAACCTTACATTTGTCATAAGACTCCTTTATCTGTTTCATTTTAATCTCTATATCTTTAGTCATCCAGGGAGCTCTAGCTTTGGATGCCCTTCCTTTCCCTCTCATAGGGAATGTGTCTACTCTGTACCCGAACCAACTCCTCCTGGAAGGCCTCCCATTATTCAATTACTGTTTTGCCTTCCAATTTTTGAT
This sequence comes from Heptranchias perlo, assembly GCF_035084215.1. NCBI lineage: Eukaryota > Metazoa > Chordata > Chondrichthyes > Hexanchiformes > Hexanchidae > Heptranchias > Heptranchias perlo. Next base: position 41,966,655 of record NC_090334.1, read on the forward strand.
TCCAATCCACCTGGGCAAGATCCCTTTTTAACTCACTGAAATTTTCCCTCCTCCAGTTAAGCATTTTCACATTTGATTGTTCCTTGTCCTTTTCCATAACTATTCTAAACTTAATGGTATTATGATCACTGTTCACCAAATGCTCCCCCACTGAAACATGCTCCACCTCATTTCCCAGAACTCGATCCAGCACTGTTTCCTTCCTGATTGGGCTAGAAACACACTGTTCCAGAAAGTTCTCTTGAACTCATTTCAGGAATTCCTCCCCCTCTTTATCCTTTTACACTGTTACTGTCCCAGCCTATATTGGGATAATTGAAGTCCCCCATTATCACTACTCTATAGTTCTTGCATCTTTCTGTAATTTGCTTGCAAGTGTTCTCCTCTATCTCCTTCCCACTATTTGGTGGCCTATAATACACACACAGCATCTCTAACAATTGCTTCTCTTCCCACTCCCACTCATCACCTCCAAACACTTACCTTGGCCTTTCCTCTCCCTCATCTACATTCTGCCCCTTGGTGACATCATCTGCAGATATGGGTTCAACGTTTACATGTATGCTGATGACACCCAGCTCTACCTCTCCACATCTCTCTCAGCCTCTTCAATATCTCTATTAGACTGCTTGTCTGGCATCCAACAACAACTTGCATTTATATAGCACTTTTAAAGTAGTGAAATGTCCCAGGACATTTCACAGGAGCGTTATCATACATAATTTGACACTGAGCCACATAAAAAGATATTAGGACAGGTGGCCAAAAGTTTGGTCAAAGAAGTAGGCTTCAAGGAGCTTCTTAAAGGAGGAGAGAAAAAAAAGTAGAAAGGCGGAGAGGTTTAGGGATGGAATTCCCGAGCTTAGGGCATAAGCAGATGAAGGCACGGCCACCAATGGTGGGCCGATGGAAATTAGGGATGCACGAGGCCAGAATTGGGAGGAGCACAGGGATCTTGGAGGGTTGTAGGGCTGGAGGAGGTTACAGAGATAGGGAAGGATGAGGCCATGGTGGGATTTGAACACAAGGATGAGAATTTTGAATTCAAGGCGTTGTTGGATGTAGGTCAGCGAGCACAGGGGTGATAGGTGAACGGGACTTGGTGTGAGTTAGGATACGGGCAGCAGAGTTTTGGATGAGCTGAAGCTTACAGAGGATGGAAGTTGGGAGGTCGGCTCGGAGAGCATTGGAATAGTTGAGTCTGGAGGTAACAAAAGCATGGATGAGGGTTTCAGCAGCAGATAGGCGGGGATGGGCAATATTACAGAGGTGGAAGTCTTGGATAAGCTGTAATTTCCTCCAGCTAAACATTAGAAAGACCAATGCCATTGTGTTTGGCCCCCACCACAAATGCTGCACCTTTGTCACCAACTCCATCCCCCTTTGCAGCCACTGTCCCAGGCTGAACCAGACTGTTTGCAACCCTCAGCATCCTGAGCTGAGCCTCCATACCCATATCATCTCCAACACAAGAACTACCTACTTCTACCTCCATAACATCGCCAGTTTCCACCCTATCTCAGCCCATCTGCCGCTGAAACATTCATCCATGCCTTTGTCACCTCCAGAGTCGATTATTTCAATGCTCTCCTGGTTGGCTTCCCATCGCCTACCTTCTGTGAACTTTAGGTCATTCAAAACTTTGCTGCCTGTATCCAAGTCCTGCACATCCATCATCCCAACTCATTGGTGTCTGTTAGCTCCTGGTCCCCTAATGCCTCAAATTTAAAATTCTCATCCTTGTGTTTAAATTCCTCCATGGCCTCACCTCTTCCAATCCCTGTAACATCCTTCAGCCTTACAACAACAACTTGCATTTATATGGTGCCTTTAACATAGCAAAATGTCCAAAGCTGTCCCCCTCCCCCACACTCTTCCTCTGGTCTCCTGTACATCCCCCAATGTGTCTTCAGTTGCCTAGGCCCCACAATCTGGAATTCCCTCCCTAAACCCCTCTGCCTCTCTACCTCCCTCTCCCTCTTTAAAACCCTCCTTAAAACCCATCTTTTTGACCATGCTTTTCGTCACCTCTCCTAATCTCTCCTTCTTTGGATCAGCCTCCATTTTTCTTATGATTGTGTGAAGCGTCGTGGGATTTTTTACATTTGAGGCACTATATAAAGGCAAGTTGCTGTAGTTGGTTGAGCTGGTACAGATCACTCAATTACTGGAGAGCTTTGTGGGAGGTAAGACCATTTATTTTTCTAAGGAAACAAAGTGTATTTATATATATTTACTATGAAAATGAGCTGCTTTAAGGAAGATTTTTGCAAGGTAAAAAGCTGCAAATTCACAATTCTTTTAAAAGTGGTCTTTTCTGCAAACATTCTGTCTCCTTTTGTTAGAAAAAATGAAAATATGTTGTGTCTTTGCTGCTCTGAGGGTTTGTAGTTCATTGAAAAGTGTTCCCTGTTTGTTTAATGGCATTAATTCAGCTGAATCTCCCTCCTCCCCTCACTAAAGGCAGTGATTGGGATCTGTTTCCATGAACAACAGCCATCCTCTAGCACTTCTGCCAAATGGCCATTCTTCATGTGTGAGCCTAGACAGTGAGTGTTAGCTATGTGAAAGTGGGTGTATCATAGATGAGTTTGATCCTGTTCTCACAAGATGCACTTTCAGCAGGGGATCATTGGATGGAGCTCAGAAGTGGTCACCCTGGCTGAATTTTCTTTTCTATAGCTTGGTGACATTGAGGCTAATTATAGCACCACAGGGGATCAGCTGACTCTGTACAGTCTGAGAATCGAACATTGGGCGTTTCTAATCTGTATGGTGCAGTCCCACGCTAGGCAATGTCTTTACCATTTGAGCCATGGGGCAACTGTTGCAACTTAGCTGTGACTGCACATACTCCAAATAGCAGCTTGCATGCTTTGTGGGATTATTGTACAGTTCCCTGCCAGGTATTTGAAGTCTCCCAACATGCAGTGAGCAACGCAGATGGTATGAGATGTGGAAATCACAAGGGTACATGCTAATATTCTCTCAATTAATTTTTTATCAGTAACCAGTGCAGAAAAATCTCAACAATGGAGTGAGCTTATACTAGTTTACTGTTTTCCTTCCTGCCTTTAAACAATGCCTCAAAACCTATCTTTTCAACCACACTTTTCATTAACATTCCTAATTCTCCTTCTAGTACTCAGTTCATTCTCTTATATATGAAGTGTCTCAGGACATTTTATTACATAATGTTGATTATTTAAAGGCTCTATACCAATGCAAATCATTGTTTTATAATGGCTGCATAAGTACAATAAGTAGCAATGAAGGATAAAAAAGCAACACTCTGCATCCTTATATTTTCACAATTGGAATGTGAAATGGCTAACGATCTCCGATGTGTATTATGCAGTACGACAAACTGAAAATAAAGGCCACCCTAGAACAACATCTGTGTAAATGGCAAAGTGCAGTCATTTATTTTGGAGGAGTAAGAATTGTTAATGCCAGCAATCATGGGAAAGTCTACTTTTCAATTTCCTGCAACCCCTCTCCATCCAGCTTCCAAACAGGAAGAGGATGTGTTGTAATTATCAATCTGCAATGCAGAGAAAATGATGAAAGAAAAAGGACAAGCTTTAACAATGTTAGTATTGAGCATTTTATAAGTGGTGACAGTTAACTTACACAAGTGCTGGAAATATCAATAATGTGGAAAAACAGAAGCAAGTGGTGTGATTATTTGCAGTCATACACACAAGATCGATTGCTGCTAACTTGTGCAGGCTAGTGCTGAATATTTAAAATACACGCATCCTTAGCAGAATACAAATTGCAGTTGGTTGTCCTGTGTGTATTATACTCACGAGAATGACAGAATGGCTCCCACTACTTTTTACACCTCTGCAAGACATGCCAGATCATCGACACAGATACCACCATCACACGAGATGACACCACCCACCAGGTGCATGGTTCATACTCCTGTGACTCGGCCAACGTTGTCTACCTCATACGTTGCAGGAAAGGATGCCCCAGAGCATGGTACATTGGCGAGACCATGCAGACGCTGCGACAACGGATGAACGGACACCGCGCAACAATCGCCAAACAGGAGGGTTCCCTCCCAGTCGGGGAACACTTCAGCAGTCATGGACATTCATCCACCGACCTTCGGGTAAGCGTACTCCAAGGCGGCCTTCGAGACACACGACAACGCAAAATCGTCGAGCAGAAATTGATAGCCAAGTTCCGCACCCATGAGGACGGCCTCAACTGGGATCTTGGGTTCATGTCACGCTACACGTTACCCCACCAGCGAACAAATGTTATCTGTTTTTAATATAATGGGTCATTTGCTGGCTCTCTCTGCCTTCCGGATGTTTCTGCCTCTCTCTGTGTTTTTTTTTCTCTGTTTTTTTTCCCTGTTTGTTTTTTTGTTGAATGTGTATTCGGGGGTTCTGCAGGTGACACCTCTCTGTCTGAACACGGTGATTGCCTTGGCAACGGGCAGTTGCAGGGGCAGTCTGTAAACACCATGTATTGTTCAATATGTATAAATGCGTAGGCTTCAAGGAGCTCTTGAAACATTTGCCTGAGGAAGGAGAAAATCTCCGAAAGCTTGTGAATTTAAAATAAAATTGCTGGACTATAACTTGGTGTTGTAAAATTGTTTACAATTGTCAACCCCAGTCCATCACCGGCATCTCCACATCTTGCAATTGTTATAATGGAAGTGAGAATTCTCAGCCATTGGTGTAATTAGTCCTTTGCATCTTCCTTATAATCATCAGTTAATTAAATCATAGGGTTTTTTCCTCACATATCTATAAATAGTTATTTGCAAATTAATTATTACTCAAGTCAATGGCAAAATTTCAGTTTCTAAGCATACAAGCATACAAAATATTATCGGATAATTACAGCTCACATCACCGATCTGCAGGTTTAATGAGCCTTGCAAGCTGATCTGATGTCTTTGCACAAGCATGAGAATGCTACAAATTGAGAACTATTCAAACAATTCACCAGAAATTGAGATCATTATAAAGTAACCCAGGGTTCTTCCATGTCTTCTCACAAAAAAGACCATAAGGCTCTTCTGAGTGCATTGTATATAACTCTTTAGGACAAACTTAATGTAAATTGGTCAAATTTGGACCAAACTAGGAGTGGCAGTGGAATCAGAAGAGGCAGCTCAGAAATTATAGAATGAGTTGGACAAAATATACAAGAGGGAAGAACAATGACAGATGAAATTTAATGCAGATAAGTGTAAAGTGCAACACTTAAAATTGTCCACATGCACGCTTCATGAATGGTGTTGAAATAGCAATGGATGAAGCTGAAAGAGACCTCGCAGTCTTAGTAAACTTGACACCACTAACATCCAACCAATGTAGAGCAGCAATCAACAAAACCAATCGGATGTACATAGTCAAAACAGTAGAATATAAGTCAGAGGAGGTAATCATCAAACTGTTTAGTGTTCTGGTCTCACTGCACCTTGAATACAACCAAATGACTTTCCTCATCTGTAAATATCCTGTGATCTTGTGAAACAAAAAAACACAGAATTGCATTTGTACCCCACTGCTCTCCTATGTTGACTCTTGACCTGATCATTCAGCTTTTCCTGGTGCCACTTCTGCTTTTAGAATTGCTGAATACTTTTGTTGTGAAGTGGAAGAATCAAAAAGCTTTCCCACAGTGAATAACCTCACAAATACTTTCAGACAGTCACAATGCTGTCGTTTCTCTTTCACCTGGTTCTCACCTTAACTAGAATAGGAGTGACCAGAATGTGTTTATAAGTCTTGAATTAATCTGCTTAAAAAACAGAAATATTCTCAACTGCACAGGTATGCAAACAGCCATTGCTTGGAAATCAGCTTTCTCCCTCTCTTTGTTGCGGTGTTTATTTATTTTAAAGCTGTAGTGTCTCTTTTTTTGTTGCTCTATCCAGTTGTTTTGCATAGTTTGGCTTGTTCTCCTGATACACCACCTGAATGTTGCAGTGGCCTGGTGATGTCGGAATGCCACCGGCATGGATTGCTTCTGTTTCATTTCAGCAGGAAGCACAGTGATTGGGTCAGAATAAGATGTTGTTTAAAACCAGTAACATTTATAATAATGAATAAATATAGTTCGACATTTCAAACTGTTATGCTGCAAATGTTTTTTCTAAAACCACAAGGTAAAAACGATCAGAGTATTACAAACTATATGACTTAACTTGAGAGATAAAAAAGAAAAACTGAAAATGCTGGAAATCTTATATTAAAACTGGAAATGCTTAAAATACACAGTAAGTTCATCAGCACATGGAAGAAAAAATGTCTCATATGAAGATGCAAAACATTAACCTGATGCTGACTTCATCTGATGCACATGGGCTTATGCATTTTCACCATTTTCTAGTGTAAATTTAGGGCTGAATTTCAATCAGATTGGTATTCCCTTATTAGATAATTCCTGAGGCAATCGGTACTGATATGACACACATCTCATCAGTGCTCCCCCCAAAAATAGAATACCTTGACCTGTGTAACCTGGCAAGCACACCAGGGCTAACAATTACTTGAATGCCTTCATCCAACTGTTCCATTATGGATGAAAACGCACTAAATCTATAGTTGCAACAGGGAGAGAACCTACTCCAATCAATGTGATAGATTTATATATTTTTTCCCCCAAGAGTAAATTCTTTCTATTTTTCTTCCCATCCTCTCCTTCCTGGGTCATGCACCAATTGCAGTGAAGAGTACAGCTGGATGTACGATCTGCTCCCAGGCTTCCGCCAAGGCCGTTAAAAAGCACACGAGAGTGGCACAGACATGACACTCCATCTGATTTTCCCTCTTTCTTCATGATGAAGTACCTTAACAGGCCTCCACTTGACAGCTCCTCCCAGTGACGTGACTGATATTAGGAATTCAGCAGGATGACAGAGTGAATCTATACCTCATCATTCTGTACCGTTGCACCACTGTGCTACCCATGAATTGTTGACTTTAAACGGACAACAAATGAACCAGTGATTTAAAATAAAACAAAACCCTGCTTTGACTAATCTAATGGTGCAGCATAGTTAGAGGACTGAGTCCCATACATACTGAAGTGATCACTGCAGGAAGTAGGGGGAAGTGTCTGTTCATTGTAGCCATCAGATCAATGCATTTTGGGGGAAAAAAAACAAATGCCTACTTAATGGAGCAGCAACAAAAAAGCTCTGACAGCATCCAGAGGCTCTACTCTGGGATGTAATTTTCTAATCAATCAAATCAATTTTCACACGTCAAGTCTTCCTGGGAACCAGCTTTTCTTATACTGTATTTCTCCTAAACATGAGAGAAAACTTGTCCACGAGTCAAAGGCATTGGTGAGCCCAAAAGTACAAGCAGCACACTAAAGAGGCAATTTTGCAAGGCCCTGCTCCCAACCTGGATGGTTGGCGAAAGGCCTATAACAGGGCTATGACTCTATAGAACAGGGATCAAATATGGAACCTGTATGGCTTATTATCACATGAAATGATGCATCTACCCACTGAGTAATCATGGGAGTTCATACTGTTTTTTTTAAATACAACTTTCATTCATGTTTCCAGCATGTTTTATATCATGCCTGTCCGGGCTAGGGAAGTGAAATTCAGGATTCCTGCTCCTGATCGTATTGATTCCCGCTGGAAACATGTGCATATGAAGATATTGGGGTTGATTTTAACTCCCAACAAGTTTCCAGCAGGAAATCACAGTAATCAGCTTGTTCCTAACCTGTCGGATAGCTCCTCCTCCTGGCCCCACAATAGAATGTAAAAAAAATCCTTTGAGGGCCTTTTCACGTCCTCATACTCTTCTGAATTGTTTCACCCTGGTGGGAAAACCATAGTGGCTTCCCTGCTCAAGCCTGAGTTAAAATCAGATGGGGCCCAATGAGGTCATCAGACACCAATCTGCATAATTAAAGAGGGACCCCTCAGCATCAAGCGGGAGCCTTTGCCGCCTGCTCAAAAGAGCAGGTTAAAATTAGGATTGCCGGGATCCAGGCAGGAAATCGGCGGGTTATTCATCCGGGGCATTTTAACTACCCACTCGCCCAGTTTCTGCCAGGCTTGTAGAGTTAAAATCCTCCCCCCCCTTACATTGGATGAGAACAGGATCAGGTTTAGCTGTGATACCTCCTATGGTTGAACAGCCTGCCAACATTCACTGTCAAGGTTCACACAAGAAGGTACCAGAGGTTGCCTGGTGCCAATAGAACCATATCACAGTAACAAGTTATACTTCAAGTGAGGAAATAATTGGCAAAAAGCAGTATAAAAGGTAAGGGGTATTTACAATTCATATGTCCACCTATCATATGAAGGGCAGATGATATTGACTACTTTAAAGTTGATGGGGTAGAAATTAGTCTGGGCTCATCGAGGCCGGCCCAAAACTGGGCCTTGATCTAATCCAAATATTCTGGACGAGCTGCCAACACCTGTCACTCCTCCATGGGCAACTCGCCCTTCTCCAGGATTGAAATTTGGGCCACTTGCCTCGCTGGAGCTGCCCTCAGGTAAATTCCGGGAGGGAGTTCGAGCAGGCTGGGGTGGTGGTGGTGGTGACGATCGCTAGGACTGTGGAGTCGGGGGGAGCACTGCAACTCCTCCTGGCTCCACAGAAAGGTTAATTTAGAAATAAACCTACGTGTAGTTGGCAACAGCGGGGCTTGCAGAAGAATCCTGAGCGGGGCAGAAGTCCAATGCCTGCCCCGCTCATCAATGACTAATTTTTCTTTAAAGGCTCCTAATTAACATATTCATAAGGCTCAACACCTGTTTTAGGCGTCCGCATAAAAAAATGGGCCCAACGAATTTAGTGGTGGGACCAACACCTGCACAGATTGTGTGCAGGCCATTCCACTGCTAAATTGGTATGCTTTGCACCTTTTTTACGCCTGAAAAATGGATGCAATGTACACCAATTTCTACCCTGATGTGCTTTTTATAGAATTGAAAAACGTTTACATGAGCCTGATAAAATTCAACTTGAAGTCAGCCAAATAAAGCCAGCTGTGTCGAGCGTTAAAAGCCCATCTGCAGATACTTAAAGTTTCTACATCAATAGTACATTGAAGAGTTTATACATATTACAGACATCGCTGCAAACATTTTACGCTGTACTGATCAGGCACTGAATAGGGTATGGTAGCATGGTGGTTATGTTACTGGACTAGTAATCCAACAGCGTGAACTAAAAATCCAGCGTCATGAGTTCAAATCCTGCCATGGCAGAAGGGGAAATTTAAATTCAATTAATTAAATAAAATCTGGAATTTAAAAAAAACTCGTAATAGTAATGGCGGCCATGAAACGACCAGAAACTACCAGATTGGAGTAAAAACCCATCTGGTTCACCAATGCCATTTAGGGAAGGAAACCTGCCATCCTTACCCATATATGACTCCAGAACCACAGCAATATGGTTGATTCTTAATCACCCTCTGAAATGGCCTAGCAAGCCACTCAGTTGTATAATCTCGCTACAAAAAGTCATAATAAGAATAAAACCGAACGGACCACCCGCCGACGGACCACCAGGCACAAAACACGACAAAGGCAAACCAAGCCCAGTCGCTCCTGCAAGGTCCTCCTCACTAACATCTGGGGACTTGTACCAAAATTGGGAGAGCTGTCCCACAGATTAGTCAAGCAACAGCCTGACATAGTCATACTCACAGAATCAAACCTTTCAGCCAACGTCCCAGATTCTTCCATCACCATCCCTGGGTATGGTAGAGGTGGCGGTACAGTATTATACAGTCAGGAGGGAGTGGCCCTGGGAGTCCTCAACATTGACTCTGGACCCCATGAAAACTCAGGGCATCAGGCCAAACACGGGCAAGGAAACCTTCTGCTGATTTCCACCTACCGCCCTCCCTCAGCTGATGAATCAGTCCTCCTCCATGTTGAGCACCACTTGGATGAGGCACTGAGGGTAGCAAGGGCACAAAATGTACTCTGGGTGGGGGACTTCAATGTCCATCGCCAAGAGTGGCTCGGTAGCACCACTACTGACCGAGCTGGCCGAATCCTGAAGGACATAGCTGCCAGACTGGGCCTGCGGCAGCTGGTGAGCGAATTAACACGAGGGAAAAACCTACTTGACCTCGTCCTCACCAATCTACCTGTTGCAGATGCATCTGTCGATGACAGTATTGGTGGGAGTGACCACCGCACAGTCCTTGTGGAGACGAAGTCTCGTCTTCACACTGAGAACACCATCCAAAGTGTTGTGTGGCATTACCACCGTGCTAAATGGGATAGATTCAGAACAGATCCAGCAGCTCAAAACTGGGCATCCATGAGGCGCTGTGGGCCATCAGCAGCAGCAGAATTGTATTCCAGCACAATCTGTAACCTCATGGCCCGGCATATTCCTCACTCTACCATTACCAACAAGCCAGGGGATCAACCCTGAGGAGTGTAGAAGAACATGCCAGGAGCAGCACCAGGCGTACCTAAAAATGAGGTGCCAACCTGGTGAAGCTACAACACAGGACGACATGCATGCTAAACAATGCAAGCAACATACTATAGACAGCCAAGCAATTCCACAACCAATGGATCAGAGCAAAGCTCTGCAGTCCTGCCACATCCAGTCGTGAATGGTGGTGGACAATTAAACAACTAACGGGAGGAGGAGACTCTGTGAACATCCCCATCCATAATGATGGCGGAGTCCAGCACGTGAGTGCAAAAGACAAGGCTGAAGCGTTTGCAACCATCTTCAGCGAGAAGTGCCGATTGGATGATCCATCTCAGCCTCCTCCCGATATCCCCACCATCACAGAAGCCAATCTTCAGCCAATTCGATTCACTCCACGTGATATCAAGAAATGGCTGAGTGCACTGGATATAGCAAAGGCTATGGGCCCCGACAACATCCTGGCTATAGTGCTGAAGACTTGTGCTCCAGAACTAGCTGCGCCTCTAGCCAAACTGTTTCAGTACAGCCACAACACTGGCATCTATCCGACAATGTGGAAAATTGCCCAGGTATGTCCTGTACACAAAAAGCAAGACAAATCCAAGCTGGCCAATTACCGCCCCATCAGTCTAGTCTCAATCATCAGCAAAGTGTTGGAAGGTGTTGTCGACTGTGCTATCAAGCGGCACTTACTCACCAATAACCTGCTCACCGATGCTCAGTTTGGGTTCCGCCAGGACCACTCGGCTCCAGACCTCATTACAGCCTTGGTCCAAACACGGACAAAAGAGCTGAATTCCAGAGGTGAGGTGAGAGTGATTGCCCTTTTCATCAAGGCAGCATTTGACCGAGTGTGGCACCAAGAAGCCCTCGTAAAATTGAAGTCAATGGGAATCAGGGGGAAAACTCTCCAGTGGCTGGAGTCATACCTAGCACAAAGGAAGGTGGTAGTGGTTGTTGGAGGCCAATCATCTCAGCCCCAGGACATTGCTGCAGGAGTTCCTGAGGGCAGTGTCCTTGGCCCAACCATCTTCAGCTGCTTCATCAATGACCTGCCCTCCATCTTAAGGTCAGAAATGGTGATGTTCACTGATGATTGCACAGTGTTCAGTTCCATTCGCAACCACTCAGGTAATGAAGCAGTACTTGGTGCATGCAGCAAGACCTGGACAACATCCAGGCTTGGGCTGATAAATGCCAGGCAATGAATATCTCCAACAAGAGACAGTCTAACCATCTCCCCTTGACATTCAACGGCATTGCCATCGCCAAATCCCCCACCATCAACAACCTGGGGGTCACCATTGACCAGAAACTTAACTGGACCAGCCACATAAATACTGTGGCTACAAGAGCAGGTCAGAGGCTGGGTATTCTGCGGCGAGTGACTCACCTCCTAACTCCCCAAAGCCTTTCCACCATCTACAAGGCACAAGTCAGGAGTGTGATGCAATACTCTCCACTTGCCTGGATGAGTGCAGCTCCAACAACACTCAAGAAGCTCGACACTATCCAGGACAAAGCAGCCTGCTTGATTGGCACCCCATCCACCACCCTAAACATTCACTCCCTTCACCACCATCTACAGGATGCACTGCAGCAACTCACCAAAGCTTCTTCAATAGCACCTCCCAAACCCGCCACCTCTACCACCTAGAAGGACAAGGACAGCAGGCACATGGGAACACCATCACCTGCACGTTCCCCTCCAAGTCATACACCATCCCGACTTGGAAATATATCGCCGTTCCTTCATCGTCGCTTGGTCAAAATCCTGGAACTCCTTTCCTAACAGCACTGTGGGAGAACCTTCACCACACGGAGTGCAGTGGTTCAAGAAAGCGGCTCACCACCACCTTCTCAAGGGAAATTAGGGATGGGCAATAAATGCTGGCCTTGCCAGCGACGCCCACATCCCATGAACGAATAGTAAAAAAAAATCACTCTGACATAAGACACAGCTGACTTTTCATTTGCTGATGTGGGAACGTATTCTGATAAAAAGTTATTATGGACATTTTAGCTTGTCTTTTTCAGATACGAACCAATGTGCTGTACATTTCCAACATTTCTTTTTTTTATTTCATATTGCCAGCATACGCGATATTTCTTTTCATTACATTAATGTATCCATTGCAGTATATCCACTTAATTTTTTTCATTGATATAAAATCTTTAATTTGAATTTAAAATAGAGAATCTAGAAAGGAAATGCTGATAAATTAGTCCTCTGGAGGTATTAGAAATATCCTGTGGTATAAACCTTTATTCTTCGATCTAGTAAACCACATCAGAGTTTCCATCAGAATTGAATTTTGACCCTGCTGGTTATGTTGTTTATAAAAGGATTCTACCGCTTAGGAATATTTGGAAGGGCATTGTTCCAACACTCTGTGGTAGACGTGCAAAAAATGTTGACCGTTTGCTAAACCCTTATCATCTCAAATCATGGACTTGCGTGCAACACTGGGGGAGCAGGACTCTGGCTCCTTTTCATTTGTATTGTTTCTCAGTGCAGCACTGACCTTTCAGCCTTCAGCTGTCTCGGTCCTGCTGTCTGGAAGTGCCTTACTACTTCTCTGCCTGCCTTTAAAAGCTTCCTTAACACTTATCTGTTCAACCAAGCTTTCGGTCGACTTTTCTAACTGTCCTACAAGTGCTTTCTGCATGTTTCGCCTTTGTGAAGTGCCTTGAAGCTTTAAAGGTTCTATACAATTGCAGGTTGTGCTCAATTTTGAGGTGCTGATGGAAAGCTCAGGGTGCCAAATCATAATATAAAAGCTCTGAAGGTAGTTAGCCCTAATTTATATTGCTGGCAGCATACAGAAGTCAGCTTTTTTTTTGATCTTGGGATATGGGCAGTATTGGCATGGCAACATTTTTGCCCATCCATAGTTGCCCTCAGAACATCCAGGCTTGGGCTCATAAGTGGCAAGTAACATTCGCGCCAGACAAGTGCCAGGCAATGACCATCTCCAACAAGAGAGTCTAACCACCTCCCCATGACATTCAATGGCATTACCATCGCCGAATCCCCCACCATCAACATCCTGGGGGTCACCATTGACCAGAAACTTAACTGGACCAGCCATATAAATACTGTGGCTACGAGAGCAGGTCAGAGGCTGGGTATTCTGCGGCGAGTGACTCACCTCCTGACTCCCCAAAGCCTTTCCACCATCTACAAGGCACAAGTCAGGAGTGTGATGGAATACTCTCCACTTGCCTGGATGAGTGCAGCTCCAACAACACTCAAGAAGCTCAACACCATCCAGGATAAAGCAGCCCGCTTGATTGGCACCCCATCCACCACCCTAAACATTCACTCCCTTCACCACCGGCGCACAGTGGCTGCAGTGTGTACCATCCACAGGATGCACTGCAGCAACTCGCCAAGGCTTCTTCGACAGCACCTCCCAAGCCCGCGACCTCTACCATCTAGAAGGACAAGAGCAGCAGGCACATGGGAACAACATTACCTGCACGTTCCCCTCCAAGTCACACACCATCCCGACTTGGAAATATATCGCCGTTCCTTCATCGTCGCTGGGTCAAGATCCTGGAACTCCCTTCCTAACAGCACTGTGGGAGAACCGTCACCACACGGAGTGCAGCGGTTCAAGAAGGCGGCTCACCACCACCTTCTCAAGGGCAATTAGGGATGGGCAATAAATGCCGGCCTCGCCAGCGACGCCCACATCCCATGAAAGAATTTAAAAAAAGAACATTAAAAGTCAACCATGCAGTATTTTACTGTAGTCATATGTAGGCCAGACCGGGTAGGGGTGGCAGGTTCCTTCCCCTGAAGGACATTAGTGAACCAATTGGATTTTTATGACAATCCAGTCGCATTCATGGTTATTCTTCTGCTTTAAAAGAAAAAGCCCACAAGTTAACAGATTACAGCCATGGTAGGATTTGAATTGACAGCTAGTCCAGTACCATAACCATTACACCAGCATACCCAATAGCTTTGGTAGTTGGCAGGACACTGGCAGTAATGACATTAGATTAAAGACAAGAAATGAGTGTGTTTGCACATGTGCTGAACTGCAGGCAACACAGAAAGATGTGCTAAAAGACATAAGTATGCGCTCCATCATGTACTCTAGTCTTTTCGGAATGCAAGAACATAAATGCCAATTGGAAAAAGGCCATATTTGAAAATCAGTTAGATAACTTTAGGGACAACAAACCCACACCATACTTTGCCAACCCATTTTAACCAATGACACATATCACTGAATTGGGGATGCAGTGCACCCTCAAAATTATCATTGGTGTAACTATTGCTCCAAGGCTTCCTGGACATCTGTGCTTCTCGCTCACAGGTAAGACAGTTCCACTTAACAACCAGTGATTGTTTCAAAGGTCTGACACAGTTTTGTGCATATATATATATATATATATATATATAGAGTATGTATTCAGAATTTAAGTATCTTTTCAAACCGATCCTGACAGAGATTGAAAACCATTAATTGGATTCAGCCACTGTAATTGCTTGTAAATTGTAGCAATTATAATAGGATTTAGCTTGAGGGAAAAAAGCCAATGATTTGGATAAAAGCCCAGTTGCACCAAGGTTTTATAATCTAAATTTAGAAATGTTTTCTCAAGCATTCTGGTTAGCACATCAGTAAATGACCCAGCTCAGAAGGGTAGATTTATTAATTGTTTTCTGAAGTGCAAGATTTGCTAGATTAACTAATTTAACATTTAAACGGCAAGGAAGCAGATGGAAATGATCGCTCATTTACTGTAAACCTGTCAAAATAGGGATTAATTTCTGATCTGTGGAGACACTGGAAAATGCATTCAGACATTTGATATGATATATTATCTGCCTCCGCAATGCATCTGCTCATTTCACTGTTTATCTGCTTTGTCATGCAAATAGAAAATGGATTATTTTTGGGGGGGAATAAGCGTGATTATTTTCCAACAGAACATTCTTTGGAGAGTGGGATTCTCAATAGGCTGAAATGCAAGGTTCAGCCAACCTATGAGTGACTTCCAAGGGTAAGCCCAGAGGCTGGTTTTACCCTCAAGGTGCATTAAATTAGCCCTAACAACCACTAATGATGTGTATGCCTGATGGACTCAGAATTGATGAGGTCCTGACCTAAACTTCCATTTCGAAATCCAGTGCCAGTCAAACAAACAATGACAAAAAGGTGTTACGTGGTTAGTTGATAATTTACATCTGGCTGAGTTGTGTCCGATAAGCAACATTAGCAGTTTTTTTTTGTTGTTGGTAGTATTAATTCTCTCATTCCCCCATTCCATCTTCAGACCACTCTGGTGTCTCCTGGCTATACACTGACTGCAGCTAAGAGGCTGGGCCAATCAGTGATCTACTGCAGTGCTTCTGGCGCTCAAGAACAGCCAACTTACTGTTAGCTATGGCTCAGTTGGTAGTACTCTCGCCTCAGAGTCAGAAGGTTGTGGGTTCATAGTCTCACTATAAAGACTTGAGCACATAATCTGGGCTGATACTCCAATGCAGTACTGAGGGAGATGCTGTTTTTCAGAGAAGACATTAAAGTGAGGCCCTGTCTACCCTTGCAGGTGGATGTGAAAGATCCCAAGGCACTTTTTCAAAGAAGAGCAGCAGAGTTATCCCCAGTGTCCCTCAATCATCATCACTAATGCAGATTATCAGGTCATTATCAAATTGCTGTTTGTGGGAGCTTGCTGTGTGCAAATTGGCTGTTGTGTTGTGAAAAGCGCTATATAAATGCAAGTATTTTGTTAACTTAAGATTGGGGGAGGTGGTGGAAGAACAAACCTCAGCTAGAATGACATAAAGAACTATGGAGCATTACAGAACCAATATTAACTTTTTCTAGCTGGGGGACCTCTGCATAAGCATCCAGGGCAGTATGGGCACTGAATGGAATGACTCCATTTTTGTTAGGCAAGTGTATTAAGGGTTACAGAACCAAGGCGGGTAGATGGAGTTAAGAGTCCATACTCAAAAGAATAAGCTTTCATGGGAGGGACAGTAACTGAGTAAAATAGAGGATTTCTCCTATTAGGGAGGAGATACCATTTTCTGATGTTTTTAAATAAAAAGCATGTAGTGCAAGTAAGCAGATGGTGGTGACAGGAACTTGTTGTCCAGAGGGCCAACTTGTTTCAACCTTCCAGCTGGTGAACCCAGGGATCCCAACCTCACAGGTCTGCATTTCTGAACACAAATCATTTGTGATCATTGGAGACGGTGCCAATCCACCTAGTGTAAGGGAGCTCATTACCTGCACCAACGAAATGGCCAAGGATAGATTCACAGCACTGCAGTTATCCAGGAAACAAGTAGCAACCCCAGGGAAATCTGCAGCAGAGTGCCCCCAGCAAACCCCTAAGGCCAATCAAAGCATCTCTCATGCATGTGAAAACTGCTGCCATAGAGGCTAGAGTTTCCAACTCTGGTTGGATGTATTCCTGAAGGTTTCATCACATGAGCACCAGCCTCTAACTGCCTTGCCCCATTTCCCCCATTTCCAATATTTTTATAACTAATAAACAAAAGTGTTCAAAGAAAATGAAAAAAAAAAATCACCATTCTTTTAATGTCCCTATGATTTTTCTCCTGGGTTGCCCGTAGCAGTCCAAGAGATTAATCTTTAATTCCCGGAGACTTCAGAACAATCTGGAGGGTTGGCAACCCTAATAGTCGCCTTGGGTTACACTGTGGAATGAACTCTTTCCCCCTGGCTTCAACAGGCTTGGGAGTCAGATAGAGAGAACCATGAAGCAGGGATTCACTGATCTCATCAGTGCTATCAGGTTTGATGTCAAGCCAATCAGTGGGCTTGGTGAGGCAATGTCTAACAGCAGGAGCATCACCAGAATATGTACGGATGATGGTACTTTCTCTCTGGACAGAACATCTAGACCCTCCCCCAACCCACTCCAGTAACTGCAGCTGTGGATATGGCAGAGCTAGTAGCTGGGCCATCTCAAAACTCAGCTCATGGAAGCAGAAGAATCTCACTAGGTTCACACGGACACACAGCTGCCAGCCATCTCACGCACTCCTACCAATGGGGAGCGCCAGAAGGACTAGCAGGTTAGGTTTTAAATTAGATATTTTTAGGTTAGGTTTTAAATTAGATATTTTTTGCTGAAACACTGGATAAAAAAGACTAGGTGCACAAATCACATTTAGGGAAATAAAATTTGGTTCCACTGAAGTTCAACAGTTTCCAGTGAGTGTCCTTGGTATAGAAACATAGGAATATAGGAACAGGAGTAGGCCATTCGTGCCTGATCCACCATTTGATAAGATCATGGCTGACCTAACTCCATATACCTGCCTTTGGCCCATATCCCTTAATAACTTTTTGGCAACCAAAGGTATCCATCTCAGATTTAAATTTAGCAATTGAGCTAGCATCAATTGCCATTTGCGGAAGAGAGTTCCAAACTTCTACCACCCTTTGTGTGTAGAAATGTTTTCTAATCTCACTCCTGAAAGTCTGGCTCTAATTTTTAGACTCTGCCCCCTACTCCTAGAATCCCCAACCAGCGGAAATAGTTTCTCTCTATCCACCCTATCTATTTCCCTTAATATCTAATAAACTTCGATCAGATCACCCAATAACCTTCTAAACTCGAGAGAATACAACCCCAATTTGTGTAATCTCTCCTCGTAACTTGAAGACCGGGTATCATTCTAGTCAACCTACGCTGCACTCCCTCCAAGGCCAATATGACCATCCGAAGGTGCGGTGCCCAGAACTGCTCACAGTACTCCAGGTGCAGTCTAACCATGGTTTTGTATAGCTGCAGCATAACTTCTGCCCCCTTGTACTCCAGTCCTCTAGATATAAAGGCCAGCATTCCATTAGCCTTATTGATTATTTTCTGCACCTGTTCATGACACTTCAATAATCTATGTACCTGAACCCCTAAGTCCCTTTGGACATCCACTGTTTTTAACTTTTTACCATTTAGAAAGTACCCTGTTCTATTCTTTTTTGATCCAAAGTGGATGACCTCACATTTGTCTACATTAAATTCCATTTGCCACAGTTTTGCCCATTCACCTAATCTATCAATATCGCTTTGTAATTTTATGTTTTCATCTACACTGCTTACAATGCCACCAATCTTTGTGTCATTGGCAAACTTAGATATGAGGCTTTCTATGCCTTCATCTGAGTCGTTAATAAATATTGTGAATAACTGAGGCCCCAAGACAGGTCCCTGCGGGACTCCACTAGTCACATCCTGCCAATGTGAGTACCTACCCATTATCCCTACTCTCTGTCGCCTTTCGCTCAGCCAACTTCCTAACCAAGTCCGTACTTTTCCCTCGATTCCATGGGCTTCTACCTTAGTTAACAGTCTCATTTGTGGGACCTTATCAAATGCCTTCTGGAAGTCCATATAAATAACATCCATTGACATTCCCCTGTCCACTACTTTAGTCACCTCCTCAAAAACTTCAATCAGGTTTGTCAGGCACGACCTACCTTTCACAAATCCACGCTGGCTCTCTCTGATTAACTGAAAATTCTCGAGGTGTTCAGTCACCCTATCCTTAATTATAGACTCCAGCATTTTCCCCACAACAGATGTTAGGCTAACTGGTCTATAATTCCCCGGTTTCCCTCTCTCTCCTTTCTTAAAAAGCGGAGTGACATGTGCAATTTTCCAATCTAGAGGGACAGTTCCTGAATCTAGAGAACTTTGAAAGATTATAGTTCGGGCATCTGCAATCTGCTCACCAACTTCCTTTAAAAACCTGGGATGGAAACCATCTGGTCCTGGGGATTTGTCACTCTTTAGTGCTATTATTTTCTTCATTACTTTTGCTTTACTTAAGTTAATTTTATTGAGTCCCTGTCCCCGATTCAATATTAGTTTTCTTGGGATTTCCGGCATGCTATCCTCTTTTTCTACTGTAAATACTGACTCAAAGTAATTGTTCAACATGTCTGCCATTTCCCCATTGTCAATGACAATATCCCCACTTTCAGTTTTTAAGGGGCCAACACTGCTCCTGACCACCCTCTTTTTCCTAATATAACTATAAATGTTCTTCGTATTGGTTTTGATATCCCTTGCAAGTTTCTTTCCATACTCTCTTTTTGTGGCTCTTACTATCTGTTTTGTGACCCTTTGTTGATCTTCGTATCTTTCCCATTAGTCAGGATCTGTGCCATTTTTTGCCTTTTTGTATGCCCTTTCCTTATGTCTTATACTGTTCCTTACCTCTTTAGTTGTCCATGGCTGTTTTTTTTGGCAAGTAGAGTTCTTGCCCCTCAGGGCTATAAACCGATTCTGTATCACGTTATGGTGTTGGATGATAGGTCAGCAGGTGCCAGGCATGGGTAGTTTATTTGAAACGAAAGGATTTGTAGGTGAAGATATATTTATATTTAGTGATGGCATGGTGAAAATGTAGGGAAGGCTGTCGATGTATGGGGTGGATGAGGTACTTAGGTCAAGGTCTCTTCTCTGGTAGCCTAGCATACATTTCTGGCAGCCTGCAAATGTACTTCAGAAGCAGCATGTCTTAGTCAGCTTCTTGTTGTAGTTGGCTGTCCACCTCTGGCTGCTCCATGCCTTGTTAGACGACAAAGTTGCACAGCTTGCAGTGAACTACAGAGATCGTGAAGATTAGCCAGGCCCCTAATCTGTTAGAACAGCTGAAGTGCTGCTTCAATATGCCTCTGGTGTGTTCTATAATTATTCTGGTATCTATGTGCACATCATTGCACCTATGCTCAGTGACTATTTATGACAGTCATTGAATAAAGGCTCAAGAGGATAGCCTTGGTGTCTTTGGAACAAATCTTGAACTTTTCTTTGTGGGTCAAATGATGGGAGCGTGTGGATTGCCTTAAAATAAATGCATCGTGACTGCTGCCTGGAAAGCAAGCATTGATCTGCATGATCCTGTGCTGATGATTACAGACAAGCTACATGTTGATGATAGCCCTGTGGTTCACAAATAGTAAGGAAGGCAGGAAGGACTTGCATTTATATAGCACCTTTCACAACCTCAGGATGTCCCAAAGCACTTTACAATGAAGTACTTTTGAAGTGTGGTCACTGTGGTAATGCAGGGAAACACAGCATCCAATTTGCACACAGCAAGATTCCACAAACAGTAATGAGATACATGACCAGATAATCTGTTTTAGTGATGCTGTTGAGCAATAAATATTAGCCAGAACACCAGGAGAACTCCCCTGCTCTTCTTCGAATAGTGTCATGGGATTTTTTACATCCACCTGAGGAGGCAGATGGGGCCTTGGTTTAACATCTCATCTGAAAGACCGCACCTCTGACAGTGCAGCTGTCCCTCAGTAGTGTACTGAAGTGCCAGCCTGGATTATGCACTTAAGTCTGGAGCGTGGTTTGAACCCACAACGTTCTGACTCAGAGATGAGAGTGTCACCGCTGAGCCAAGGCTGATACCTATGTAGCTATTGAGTGCAGGAACCTTTAAGACCGTAATGACTTACCGGATTTTGGGAAATCATGCCATTTGAAAACTTTGCCATGCCCTCTCATGATCTTCCTGCGTGTCCAAGAGGAAAGTGACGAAGTTGCTGGCTCTGATCAGGCATCAATCACCTGCTTTACAGATCTGGTGCCTACAGATTGACTGACGTTGCTCATGTCCCCTGTGGCATCCTAGAAAGAGCCTGATGCATATAAGTTCAGCGCTGAGGTGACCTTGACAGCTGCTAGCAGCACCATGCCTGTGGTGGAGTTTGGGTGGAAGTCAGGTTTCAACATGTGGCACAATTTTATCAAAGCCTCTCTAGTGAATTGCAGTCTATGAAGAAAGAGTTCCCATGATAAAACCAGATAAGGTTGCCTCTGCTGTATATCTGGGTTCTAGGGTAACACATGTGGCTGTCCATCTCTGATGCAAGCTCAGCAGCCTGGAAGCCCTTTGTTGCTCCTCCTCTTCTTCCAATAACATACAGAGGTGTTCCCATTGAAATATCCATGGTCTAAACTTTAAACAAGATGAAAATGGCAGCATCAAAGCCCTTGGCACAATATAACATAAGCAGTGTCCAAAAAATGCAGCCCCTCAAAAAACCCTACTCTTATACTGCAGGGTCCAAAGAGGTTAATGCAACTTGATCATTTTCTTCTTCAACTTTCACTGCATTCAGAGCAAAATGTAGCAACTACATACGCCTGCTTTATAGGAGTGTGATCCATGTTGACTGATTCCTGGCTTGAAATCACAAAAATGGGTCCTCATTATACTTCATTTCAATTAAACTAATATTATAGACAGAGGTCCAATGATCGCCCACCTCTGGCCCCAACTCTGCATTCACAGCATCTCAGAAGGTGATATGATTTATCAGAAAATCATCCCCAGTGCCTTCAGGAGAGGAAGAATGAACAGGAGATAAATGGAAAAACAATCACGTACACAAATCAGACAGGCAAGCAGGACAGAATAATGTCTTTGGTGGTACTGAGGCAGGTACTTCACAATTGTATTACATTTAGTGCCCCTAAAAACGATCACTTGATTTTATCCTTTCTAGAATTAAATACCTAGTATCTTTTCTTAGTCTCTTCAATTGATGGCGACAACTGTATAGTCCTTTAACCTCAGGACCGGTGCGATGACAATGAAGTATGATTAATGGGAGTAAATATACAAGAATTATGTAAAATTAAAATCCCTGTGTCAGGACAGACAATGTGGAGCTTGCCAGTCAACTAGATAAGCAGACAGATTAAACTTTTTGAAAACATGGCCGGTGGGTGCTTTAAGTTATATCAGTTCCTTTTCACTCAAATAAAACCCATTGCACCAGTTACTTGAACTGAACTCTACCAAAGCGTCAAGACCTTTCATAGGGTGGGAGGGAAGGGAGAAAGTTGGTGGTAGAGATTCTGGTTTCCCAATCCTGGACTTATTAAAAAAGAAGTGTCCATGGACAAAATGGGACCCGAGTCACACATGCACAGAACAATGTGCACAGCCTTTTTAGTGTCCTGTCCCAGTTAGGTTTTTGACTAGTTAGCGGTTGGTGCTTTGGAGACACCCAATTGATAAAGTTGATGGTATTTGAAGAATTAAAAATCATTTCTGACCAGAATTGTCTGTATATGGCGAGTTTTCCATCATCACAGCCTACAAATAATTACATAGAATTTACAGCACAGAATCAGGTCATTCAGCCCAACTGGTCCATGCCGGTATTTATGCTCCATAGTTAACTACAAAGTTTTTCTCACTTGTTGCCTGGGTACTGAATGACTGATCCTAACTAAATGTAAAACACAAACAATCACAAAAAGTGGTAACTAATCCTCAGAAATCCCCAACATTATCACATCTGAGAGAGTGGTAGCCATCATAGAGAAAACTCTCTTATTTTTACATCTGCAGCAAATTTTACAAACATGTAGACTTTGAGTAGACCCCCAGAAGGACTCCCCTCCCAATGTCAAGAGAGGCTAATCAAGTAAAGGTTAAAGTTCATCCCATATCTAGGGATGGGATGCTGGAAGGTTGCCAAGCCAAGAGTGCAAAAGTATAACACTGAAGTCCTGTAGTGAAGTCTTTGGAAAATGCATCACTTAAATCATAATTTTACAGTGATTTTTTTTTAAATGTAAGAAGTGCATAGTTTGTAATCTCTTACATTATGTATAATTTATAGTTTGTATAGACCTGTAATTTGATCATAATAATCAGAATTGGGATGATACATAGCACTATTATTATAACTTTTTATAATTTGTTGCACCCTCCCAGTTATGGAGGGTGTTTTTGGGTTGTAGTGTACTTTATTTGAGGGGGGAAGGGGTTGCAGTTTCTGAAATAATGTTTGTTTCAGATGTATTACAAAGATTCAGTAACAGCAAACAAAAACATTGAATTATTTGTTCACAGGATACGAGTAGAAACTAACTTTTCTTAGCCGGTTAGGATTTTTTATAAAACTATCTCCAAAACAAAAGTCAACAATGCCATTGTCACAATAATTGTAAATTGCCAAGACTTACCGCTGCAGCTGTTAGCTCTTTGCTATCAACTATGATCTGTTGGAATAAAAAAGGGATCTTTTTCGAGCTCAGTTTTTGTCCAGATAAATTGTTCGAACGTACTTTATGCAAATAGTGGATTCTTCTAAGACAAAATAATTCATGAACATATGCAGCTAACTGTCAGCAACAGCTCTATACAAAAACCCTCATTTCACACCAATGTGTTTCAATTGACCCACAACAGAAGTTACCTGAGTATTTGTGAATAGGGAGTACACCATGGTCATCAATACATCCATAAGATAAATATCTCCATGACTGAGCTTGACAGTTAACTCCTGAGTGATGTTGATTGTGGCCAGCCTCATTGCTGCTTATATTTTTCATTTCTATTAACTATGTGATACATCTGAGTGCAAAATATGAAAAATGTAGCTTTGCCATCCTGATCTCATTCATCTCCTCAGTGATATTTCTCCACACAGCTTAAAGCTACTTAAAGGCTGCATGACTGATTTGTGACTAAGCTGCATGAGTAATGAAACCGTCCTCATAACTGATGGAAAATGCATTGGTCTTTACTTTCTGAATATTTATACCACAAGTTTAAAAAGGTAACATTAGTGTACTGCACAAGTCACATGAGACAGCTTGTGCTGCTCTTCAGAGGTATTGAGCCGCTGTCTTGAAATCCCCTAAGTGGGGAGCAGTAAAATATGATCCCCGAGCTAAACGTCTCTTTGGTTTGAAGTAAAGCCATTCAATGGGTTTGCTTTGATCCCCTGACCTCTCGTCATCCAGACATCAATTCCATCCTCTTCTCCAGTTACTGGAATAAAAACACAAGCTTTTCAGGGATTATCAGAACTCATAAGTCAGTGTTCTATGGTGGTTATGAGATATTAATTAAAACAATCTGATGGTAAATGCCCAATTTTTAAAAAAAATCATGATTTCAGATTCAATAACCAATTCCTAAAACTTAACCCTCTCCATTTAAACAGACAATCTCATGGCAAAAAATTTTTCAGGTACTCCTTTACGAGCAGGATAATCTTCAAATAAAACATAGTGTCAGCATCTCAGTGCTTAAAGTTCAAGATAGCTCTGTGCGTTCGTGCTTTCAATGTTTAGCAGTTAAATTTTTGTGTGTTGTGTTTATTATGATTATTTCACATGAAACCAACATCTGAAGAACTTTTCTTTAGATGTTAATTTCACAGATGAGGAACAGAAATAGTTATATTTTAATATCAGCACAAGAGAAAAATACTCACCATAATTTGGTATATTGTATGCCAAAAATAATACCTTTAGTGTGAGACTTAAAAAGACTCACCATCAAACTATCCACCTGTCTATCAAATTGACCACAATAGCCTTAAATATCTTGTATATTGGCTAAGTGGTTAAAAGTACAAAGTGCTGTGGTATTGACCTATATAGATCAGAGAAGCTTCAGGTTCAGTCTCTAGTCTGTGCCGAGTTAAACAAATTTCAGTGGGAGGATGTTAGAAATGGCTTCAGTGTCCCTAAGCTGGGGATGGAAAAATCAGACAGAATTCCCGTTCCTGATTGTAATCCAGTGCCTTCCCAGCAACAATGTATGGATAGTGGCTGAGGGCAGATCAGGCTTAGCTGTAATGATTCCGATGGTCAAATTCCCCACTGACACTTCTTGTGTTGAAAACTTACTTCTGTGTATGCAATACAATGTGAAATTTGGATATTGATTTTGGTGGCTCCCACTCCCAAAGAAAACAAGAAATACTTGCATTTACGTAGTGCCTTGTTGCATTGTCAAAAACACCTCAATACACTTCAAACATGTTTTTTGGGGGTGCAGTAACTATTGTTATCTATGTAAATACTGTAGCAGTGGTGGAAGCAGCAGCAGCTGTTGTAATGTCTTAATACATTGAGCAATGTGTATGTGTCTGTGCTGTTGGGCTGATTCAAGGCCTAAAGATCAGTGACAGAACCTTCATATCAAGCAGACTGGGGAGAAGAAGAGATCAGAGCAAAGTCAGTTAAGATTAAAGCTGAATTATTGTGGAA
The DNA here is from genome assembly GCF_035084215.1 of Heptranchias perlo. Taxonomy (NCBI): domain Eukaryota; kingdom Metazoa; phylum Chordata; class Chondrichthyes; order Hexanchiformes; family Hexanchidae; genus Heptranchias; species Heptranchias perlo. The sequence goes on from NC_090334.1 coordinate 41,992,127, forward strand.
ACTGCCAAATAAGTTAGTGACAGGGAGCTGTTCAGATACAAAAAGACAGCCAGAGAAAGCATAAATGTGAATTGTAGGGATAATCTTAACCAAGAGATGGCAGAGGTCTAGCTTATTCTTTGTGCTGTTTTAGGTCAATTTAAAAGGAATTGTAAACCGCATAGCTCATGTTTTGCTGCTCGCCTGGAATAACAAACTAAATCATTACAATTACCAAATGACTTTTGGATTCATCAAAGACTATGTAACAAAATACATAATTACAGGCAGACTGGTAAAACATGCTGAGTACTTTCAAATCACAGTACACTGTATTTTTGATTTTTCTCAGTATTTTGTTCTTACCCCCCTCTCCTAGGAACATTCACCAGTTGAGAGGGGAGACAGGCAGCCAATTTGTTTCCTGTCTTCTGCCATTGTCACTGCAATGTGGTGTGGGTGAGACGGATCTGGGTGATTTTGCTTGTGACCTTTACTCACTCCTTGTGAGGAAGCACCTAATCTTCAGCATGACTAAAACAGAGTAACATAGTAACATTTTTGGCAGAGGATAACCATTAGTCCATATTGCGCTGCCTGCTAACACGGAACTGCATAGGAACATAGGAACAGTAGTAGGCCACTCAGCCCCTCGAGCTTGTTCCGCCATTCAATTAGATCCTGGCTGATCTGTATCTTAACTCCATCCACCTGCCTTGGTTCTGTAACCCTGAATAACCTTGCCTAACAAAAATCTAGCAATCTCAGTTTTGAAATTTTCAATTGACCCCCAGCCTCAACAGCTTTTTGGGGAAGAGAGTTCCAGATTTCAACTACGCTTAGTGTGAAGAAGTGCTTTCTGACATCACCCCTGAACGGCCTAGCTCTAATTTTAAGGTTATGCCCTTGTTCTGGACTCTCCCACCAGAGGAAATAGTTTCTCTCTATCTACCCTATGAAATCCTTTAATCAACTTAAACACCTCAATTGGATCACCCCTTAATCTTCTATATTCAAGGGAATATGATGGATTTAATGACCAGTCCATCAAAATGCCAGATCTATTTTCTGATCTATTACCTAAAGCACACTGCCATTTAGTATGTAATCTACATACTCACTTCTTCTATCTAAGCTGATTTAACACATCTGAATTGAACCCTATATCTGTCACCTCTGTGCCCATTGACTTACGGTGTCCAGATCCTTGCTGGTAAATATTTGCCATACAAACATACAAAATTGACAAAAAATACTAGCAAAAAAAAAAGAAAAACCCCAGGGCCAATAAGGGAAAAAGTACTGTGTAAAATTCCTCTCCAACCCTCTCAGGCCACCAATGCCAGTCCAGGAGATCACATGGACCAAGTGTTATTTATAAAGACACGTAATCTCTATATGATGTGATCTCTGTCCCAGTCAGGAACCGGTCCAGTTCCCACTTGAACGGGGGGGAAGAGTCAGCACACACCACACCAGCCGAAAATATATTCCAGAAGCTCACAATTCTCTGGGAAAAGAAGAACTGCCTAACATCTAGCGGGGAGTCAGAAGGGAGTAAAGTTGAGAGTAGCAAGTGAGGGGAAGACCCAGGGGAAATTTACAATACAAATAGTACAAACAGTTGTTCAAGAACAAGTGAAAGGGAAAAGCGTAGAGCAGCAGAAAGAAAGTGTACTTTATTCACTAAAGATAAAGTGAAAACTAGAAGGCGTAAGGCGATTAACCCAGCATCAAAGCTGAAGGTCAGGCTAGGGTGTGTGGCCCAACTAAGAGTTCTATATACAAATGCACAGAGTATAAGGAATAAATTAAATGAACTACAGGTTCAAATTCAAATTGGAGGGTATGACATGATAGCTATCACAGAGACATGGCTGCAGGATGGTCAGGATTAGGAACTAAATATACCGGGTTATAAGGTCTACAGGAGAGATAGGGAAAATGGAAGAGGGGGAGGAGTAGCCTTAGTGATTAGAGATGAAATCAATTCAATGATAAAGGAGGATATAACGAGAGGTAAGCAGCCAACAGAGACCTTATGGGTTGAATTGAGAAATAGGAAAGGATCTAAGACTATAGTGGGAGTTGTGTATAGGACCCCTGGCAGCAGCTCTGAAGTGCTAGATTGTATAAATGCAGAGATTAGACAAGCGTGTAAGAAAGGCATAGTGGTCTTAATGGGGGACTTTAACCTGCACATAGATTGGGGAAAGCAGACTAGCAACTGTCTGAAAGGTAGTGAATTTCTTGAGTGTGTCCGGGATAGTTTTCTACAGCAGTATGTCCTAGAGGCAACAAGGGGGCAAGCCATACTAGATTTAGTAATGAGTAATGAACCAGATTTAGTTAACAGCTTAACTGTGTGTGAACATCTATCCAATAGCGATCATAACATGATCGAGTTCAATGTAGTGTTTGAAAGGGAAAAAAGTGAATCTGCTGCTAAGATTCTAGACTTGGGTAAGGCCAACTTCAATGGGATGAGACAGAGACTGTCCACAGTAAACTGTAAACAATTTTACAACACCAAGTTATAGTCCAACAAATTTATTTTAAATTTCACAAGCTTTCGGAGGCTTCCTCCTTCCTCAGGTGAATGTTGTGGGTAACAACATTCACCTGAGGAAGGAGGAAGCCTCCGAAAGCTTGTGAAATTTAAAATAAATTTGTTGGACTATAACTTGGTGTTGTAAAATTGTTTACAATTGTCAACCCCAGTCCATCACCGGCATCTCCACATCACAGTAAACTGGGCAAATCTGTTAATGGGTAAAACGACTGATGATCAGTGGGAAATGTTTAAAGAAACATTTAACGAGATACAGAACCGGTTTATACCCTTGAGGGGCAAGAACTCTACTTGCCAAAAAAAAAAGCCATGGACAACTAAAGAGGAAAGGGCATACAAAAAGGCAAAAAATGGCACAGATCCTGGTGAATGGGAAAGATACAAAGATCAACAAAGGGTCACAAAACAGATAGTAAGAGCTATAAAAAGAGAGTATGAAAAGAAACTTGCAAGGGATATCAAAACCAATACGAAGAACTTTTATAGTTATATTAGGAAAAAGAGGGTGGTCAGAAGCAGTGTTGGCCCCTTAAAAACTGAAAGTGGGGATATTGTCATTGACAATGGAGAAATGGCAGACATGTTGAATAATTACTTTGCGTCAGTATTTACAGTAGAAAAAGAGGATAGCATGCCGGAAATCCCAAGAAAACTAATATTGAATTGGGGACAGGGACTCGATAAAATTAACATAATTAAAGCAACAGTAATGAAGAAAATAATAGCACTAAAGAGTGACAAATCCCCAAAACCAGATGGTTTCCATCCCAGGGTTTTAACGGAAGTGGATGAGCAGATTGCAGATGCCCTAACTATAATCTTTCAAAGTTCTCTAGATTTAGGAACTGTCCCTCCGCTTTTTAAGAAAGGAGAGGGAAACCGGGGAATTATAGACCAGTTAGCCTAACATCTGTTGTGGGGAAATTGCTGGAGTCTATAATTAAGGATAGGGTGACTGAACACCTCGAGCATTTTCAGTTAATCAGAGACAGCCAGCATGGATTTGTGAAAGGTAGGTTGTGCCTGACAAACCTGATTGAATTTTTTGAAGAGGTGACTAAAGTAGTGGACAGGGGAATGTCAATGGATGTTATTTATGTGTACTTCCAGAAGGCATTTGATAAGGTCCCACAAATGAGACTGTTAGCTAGGTTAGAAGCCCATGGAATCGAGGGAAAAGTACGGACTTGGTTAGGAAATTGGCTGAGTGAAAGGCAACAGAGAGTAGGGATAATGGGTAAGTATTCACATTGGCAGGATGTGACTAGTGGAATCCCACAGGGATCTGTCTTGGGGCCTCAATTATTCACAATATTTATTAACGACTTAGATGAAGGCATAGAAAGTCTCATATCTAAGTTTGCCGATGACACAAAGATTGGTGGCATTGTAAGCAATGTAAATGGAAACATAAAATTACAAAGCAATATTGATAGATTAGGTGAATGGGCAAAACTGTGGCAAATGGAATTCAATGTAGACAAATGTGAGGTCATCCACTTTGGATCAAAAAAGAATAGAACAGGGTACTTTCTAAATGATAAAAAGTTAAAAACAGTGGATGTCCAAAGGGACTTAGGGGTTCAGGTACATAGATCATTGAAGTGTCATGAACAGCTGCAAAAAATAATCAATAAGGCTAATGGAATGCTGGCCTTTATATCTAGAGGACTGGAGTACAAGGGGGCAGAAGTTATGCTGCAGCTATACAAAACCCTGGTTAGACCGCACCTGGAGTACTGTGAGCAGTTCTGGGCACCGCACCTTCGGAAGGACATATTGGCCTTGGAGGGAGTGCAGCGTAGGTTTACTAGAATGATACCCGGACTTCAAGGATTAAGTTACGAGGACAGATTACACAAATTGGGGTTGTATTCTCTAAAGTTTAGAAGGTTAAGGGGTGATCTGATCGAAGTTTATAAGATATTAAGGGGAACGGATAGGGTGGACAGAGAGAAACTATATCCGCTGGTTGGGGATTCTAGGAGTAGGGGGCACAGTCTAAAAATTAGAGCCAGACCTTTCAGGAGTGAGATTAGAAAACATTTCTACACACAAAGGGTGGTAGAAGTTTGGAACTCTCTTCCACAAACGGCAATTGATACTAGCTCAATTGCTAAATTTAAATGTGAGATAGATAGCTTTTTGGCAACCAAAGGTATTAAGGGATATGGGCCAAAGGCAGGTATATGGAGCTGGATCACAGATCAGCCATGAACTTATCAAATGGCGGAGCAGGCACGAGGGGCTGAATGGCCTACTCCTGTTCCGATGTTCCTATTCCTACTCTTCCATAGTTTAAACTCGTGTCCCCTGGTCCTCCCCAATCTGCTAAATTGGAATAATCTATCAATAGGGATGCTATCCAGCCCTTTAATTATTTTATAGACCTCTATCAGGTCACCTTTAAGTCTACGCTGCTCTAAAGTAAATAGACCAAAGTCCTTGAGCCTACCTGAGTATCTGAGGTTCTCTAAGCTTGGAATCATTCTTGTCGCTCTCCTCTGGACCTTTTCCAAGGCCACTATATCACCCACAATGTGTGGGGACCAAAACTGGGCACAGTACTCTAGATGCAGTCTGACCAGTGACCTGTATAGTGTCAAAATGGTGTCCTTTGATTTACACTGAATGGTTCTTTTAATACAACCTAATACCTTGTTAACTTTAACTACAGTTTCTCTACATTGGTCATGAACCTTTAGTGATCTGTGCACAATAACACCAAGATCTTTTTCTCTCTCAACCTCTTTCAGTATTGTTCCCTGCAAATGATACGTGTGTTTTTAACATGCATGACACTACATTTATCTAAATTAAACGCCATTTGCCAATGTGTGGCCCACTCCCCCAGCACACCTAGATCTTTTTGGATTTGACTGCACTCCTCTACCGCCTTAACCCTTGCACAGATTTTGGTGTCATTTGCAAACTTACTTACCATACTCCCAACACCCCTGTCCAGGTCATTAATAAAGACCGTGAAGAGTAGCGGGCCCAGTACCGATCCCTGGGGGACACCTCTGGTAACATGTCTCCAAGCTCAACCACATCCATTAACTACAACTTTTTGGCTGCGGGATTGAAGCCAATTCCAAATCCAGCATTTCAAATTTCTACTGATACCACAAGATTCTATCTTGTGAAGTAACGTAGTGTGAGGTACCTTATCAAAGGCTTTCTGAACGTCCAGGTAGACAATGTCTACTGGATTTCCCTCATCCACTACCCTAGTGACTTCCTCAAAAAATTCGATCAAATTTGTTAGGCATGACCTATTTTTTCAGAAGCCATGTTGTGAATTTCTAATGGCCCCTTCCCTTTCCTACTGATCATAAAGGGCATTCCCTTCTGAATCCTTCTAGCATTTCCCAATAATAGATGTCAGACTGATAGACCTATAGTTTCCTGACTCTGATTTGTCCCCTTTTTTGAAAATAGGAACTACATAAGCTAGCTTCCAGACTAAGGAAATTATCCCTGACTCTATTGAACTATTAAAGATATGGGCAAGGGGCTCATAGAGCACCTGTCCCATCTGTTTACTCACCCTTGGATGGATATTATCCGGACCTGGAGTCCTAATAATTTTGAGCTTCCCTAATCTATCCAAAATGACATTACTATCTATTTTAATATTAATAATGCTATTCAGTACCGAGCACCCTCATCTGGAACACAAGCATCATCTACAGGAGTATAGGCTGATGCAAAATAGTCATTTAGCAGCTCTGCCATAACCTGAGAATCAGTTTGAATCTGTCCTACAGTATCCTTTTGTGGCCCTATATGGTCTTCTGACTTCTAAAAAAGCTTTTGCTATTACTGCCACAATTACACAATATAGTATGAGCTTGTGAATGCATGCTGCCACTTAATGGCAAAGCACATTTCTGGTTAACTTCCCGTTGCAGTGGAACAGCTGAGAAGCAGAATATCTCATTGTTCGAATCAATATCATTTAACAAAAAGTGTCCGCGCACACAGTGGGATCTTCTGCTACTGTCAATCATTCCTCACTGCTCCAATCATAATTTTCATCTGTGCTTGATTTGAAATTCAGTGATGCTATTACAGAATAAAGACAATTGGTTGTCTTTATGTACTGCTGCACTGTAACATAGTGACAGGATGCAACTTTTCTCCTGCAGGGGTACCAAGGAAAATAAAGAAAGAAAAAATAATTTGCATTTATATTGCACCTTTCACTTCCTCAGAACATCGCAAAATGCTTCACAACCAAAGAAGTATTTTGAAGTATTTTATAGTCACTGTTGTAATGTAGGCAAAGGTGGCAGCTAATTTTCATACAGCAAGGTCCCACAAACAGCAATGATATAAATGACCACATAATTTGTTTTTGGTTGAGAGATGAATGTAGACCGGGACACTAGGAGAAATCCCCCCTCGTCTTCAAATAGTACTATGGATCTTTTACGTTCACGTGAACAGGCAAACAAGGCCTCAGTTTAACTTCTCATCTGAAAAATGGCATTTTCAGCAGTACAGTATTCCCTCAGTACTGCACTTAACTATATTAATGACTTAGATGAAGAGACCGAGTGTAATGTATCCAAGTTTGCTGACGATACAAAGCTAGGTGGGAAAGTAAGCTGTGAGGAGGACACAAAGGGCACAATTTTAATAAGGTGGCGGGGGGTCAATGGGCACGCGGCAAACGCGAATAATAAAAACTTACCGTTCCCCACGTGATCGCAACTTAATTGGTGGCCATTAGTCTTGTTTCCAGGTTTGCCGTCCAAAAGCTGCGCAGTGGGCGGACTGTGCACCCGCATGACAGGCTGTCAGCTGGAGTGTCTGAGTTTAAAGGGCCATTGCTCCAATGGATTTTGCTGGAGCAAACAGCAAGAAGACCCAATGGAGCAGCACAGGGGCAAGGCTGCTCCAAGATTCAGCGATGCCTCACTCAAGGTGCTACTGTCCAGAGTGAGGAGGAGGAGGGAACTATTTTACCCAGCCGACAGATCAGCAAAAGGGAGTACACTTACTGATTCTCCTGCATTCCGTGGTGCACATCACTCTCCCACCCCCCACCCCCGAACTCATTCTGCACTGCCAAGACTACTCCATCACATCACTCCTCACACCCACTTAAGGCTCATCCTCAACTTACCTGCACTTCCTGAGCACTTCCTCACCTCCCCATTTGTGCCCCACCACTACCACTCACCCCAATCCTGATCCAATGTGATGTCTCTGTCTCATACTCACCCTCTGATGTATCTCTTTCACGGTCAGCCTTACCCAAAGCAATGCATTCATCGGCTGACCACTTCACCATCACTCACTCGTCTGTACTTTCTCCCCTTGTAGGAGGAGGGAGCGCAAAATGCACACGAGAGAGTGAGGACTGGAGGGGGCCACTATAAATAGTGGTCCTCACAGAGGCTGAGGAGGAGGCCCTGGAGATCAGCCGCACCCTTGAGTGCCTGTCCAACGGGGACGCCGAGACTGGCACCCCACAAATGTCTGGTGACACAACTTTAATATTCGTTACATACAACATAAATTGATGTTAACAATGATTGACATGTTGAACATCTCAATATGCTCATCGCAACATGACACATCTGTGATGATTCTTAATATGCCTTCTGTTCTCTTACAGGCCCTTCAACGACCGCAGTGACGGGAGAGGGCGATTCCTCAGAGGAGCTCCCGGCCTCTGAGGGCGCACCGTCACATCATAGCGAGCCATCCACCAGCGCAGATACTCACACCTCGGTGGGACCTAGTAGTCAGTTAGTTGCGTTGGCACTTAGTGAGTCACCACACACAAGTGAGCACGAGCACTGGTGGTAGGGGCAGTTGTGGGGAGTCCGCATCGGTGGGCGCACTCTTCTCCAGGCTCTGCTCAGCTGGACGCAGATGCTGAACCCCGGGGGCCATCCTTTAAAAGGAGAATGATCGAGGGACAGCAGCACATTTGTGAGGTACTGGAACAGGTGCCATACACACTCTCCAAAATAGCGCAGAGGATCGAGGAGTCCAATTCCTGCATTAGTGGAATAGTGGCACAGGTACAGGAAGGAATCTCTGAGATACTGTCGCAGGGACATGAGGAACTGTCTGAGATAGTGTCGCGTGTAACTGCGGAAATGTGTGAGATAGTGTCGCAGGTAAGTGCGCGAATATCTGCGATGGAGAGAAGGTTAGCCTCCGTTGAGCTTCAAGCATGGCTCACAAATGAGTCCATTCAGGCCCTGACAATGGCCGTTCGGACTCAGCGTGAACAACATTCTGCCGCCTTAAACAGGCAGACAGAAACTTTACAACTGGGCTTCCAAGGCATCATACATATCCTCCAAACTGTTGTCCAGCAGGGTGGTAGGAGTGATTTGGGCCTGGTCCAGTGGAGGGATGATGGCGAAAGGGGACATGGAGGTTGGGACGCCACTCAAAGCGCTCCCATGTCTCATCCATTGCCCCCCCTCAACCAGTACCCGTAATGCTGTCTCCTCTCCAGGTGGGCGAGTCTGCCCCTGCACAGGTGCAGGCGGAACCGTGTTTGGCGGGGCCCTCACGGGCACCAAAACCCAGAGGGCATAGGTGGAAAGCATCTAAGCAGTCTGGGCACGGACATGAGCAACCTGCCACTAACTCTGCTGCAGCCACAGGGGATGCATCATGTAGAAGTAGTAGGAAGAGAAAGGCAAAGGTTTTGTGATCACAAAGGGTATGCACAAGGTTGTCTGACAGACTGTCATGTTTTTCATTTATATCTACCTTTTGATAAAGTCACATTAAATGTCACATTCTCACCACTACTGCCATGTCTTGCCCATTCTTGACTGGCTTTTGTGATAGCGCCCTTTCATGTGCTTCATCGTGAAAGGGGACACTTGATACCACCCAGTTGGTCACTTTACAGTGGGTGTATGTGTAGTTGCAGGACTGCTTTGTGCGGGGGGCTGGGGTGGGTGGTGGTGGTGCTGGTGTTGGCGCTGCTCTTTCCAGGTGGTGTGAGGACTGGACTCGTCTCACTTTGTGATCTTATGAGAACCGTTCACATATGAGTGACTCCCTGACCTCACGAGCAGCCAGGTGAGCCGCTGCTCTGCCCTTTGGTTCGTCTTCCTGCTCCTCCTCCTTCGGCTCCTCCTTCTCCTGCTGTTCCTCCTCAATGTTTATTGCAGATGTGGATGGTGGATGAGGCCTTATCAACCGGTACCCCTCTCTGTTGCGCCATGTTGTGCGGGTCACAACACATTACGATAATGCGACCCACTCTCGCTGATGCGTATTGAAGCACTCCCCCAGAACGACTGTAGCACCGAAATCGCACCTTCAGCAGTCTTATCGCATGTTCAATTATAGACCTGGTGGTGATGTGGCCGTCATTGTATCGACGCTATTTCTTGGTGATGGGGTTCCTCAGAGATGTCATCAGCCACGTGTGCAGGGGGTATCCCTTGTCCCCGAGGAGCCAGCCCTTAAGGCTGTTTGATGCATGGAGAGGCTCAGGCTGTTGGATTCCCTCAGAATGAATGAATCATGGCAGCTGCCAGGGAATCTGGCACACACGTGAAGAAATCTTTTGCAGTGGTCATAAACGAGCTGAGCATTGATCAAGTGATAACCCTCTGTTGACGAACAGTCCTGCCTCGTGTGGAGGTGCTCGGATTGCTATATGCGTGTAATCAATTGCACCCTGTACACGTGGGAAGCCAGCCACAGAGTGGAATCCCACTGCCCTCTCCGTCTGGCTGAGATCGTCCATAGGGAAGTTGACGTATTGCGAGGCCCTGCGAAACAATCCATTAGTGACCTGTCTTATACACTTGTGGGCAGACGACTGAGAGACCTTGGCAATGTCACCGGTGGCATCCTAGCATGATCCGGAATCGAAGAAGTTGAGGGCGGTGGTCACTTTAATAGCGACGGGTAATGAGATGCTGCCAGGCCCAGCCTGGAGCATCTCGGCATGAAGGCGGCTGCAGATGTCTGTGACCACCTGGTGACTCACTATCAGCCTCCGTATACACTGCTCCTCAGAGAGGTCCAGGAAACTGAGCTTTGGTCTGTAGACTCTCTGATGAGGGTAGTGCCTCCTGCGACGTTGGTCCCTCTGTTGTTCCCCTCTGTGCTCTTGTGCAGGTGCCTGTGGCGCAGCACTGTGTTGTGGAGCTCCAAGTGGCGGAAGTGCATGCCGTACCTGGTGAGGATGGTGATGTTCCTCGTCCTCGGATGTAATGCTGAATGCAGCCTTCGCGCCCCCCCCCCATCCTGATGATGTCAGTTTGACGGGGTCCAAAAAGTTGGTAAATATGTGCAAACAGAACAATTCTGAGTGTAAACCAAGAATTTTCAGTCTAAACACAAAGATCTCCCAGCCAAAAGTTTGTCTGAGAGAACTGAATGCCCTGCTGCAATAACTCACCTTTTATCCCCATCTGTCAAAAAGGGATTTAAATGTCCAAATGGCTGCCGGCTAAAACCTGACTACTTTCCCACGCCGAGTTTCACACAGCACGGAAAACATGTTGAGGCAGCATTGAAATCACTCACCTTCATAGTTAATTGCATTTATGAATTTTTAAACTACTTTAAATAGTTGAATTGCTGCTTTAAATATCGTGCCGCCGGCTTTACTTGCCGGCTGAACTTCCGGGTTTAGGAACAGCGCGCGCACCCAGATGGCTCTGGGCCATGCACGTTCCTTGGCACGTTGGAGCCGGGATTCTGCCTGCTCCTCAAAAACCTGATTTTATATCCCCCCCCCCACCGCCCCTAACGCATCCGCAGATTTCTTTTAAAATTGTGCCCAAAGAGTCTGCAAAGGGATATAGACAGATTAAGTGAGTGGGCAAGAAGGTGGCAGATGGAGTATAATGTGGGAAATGTGAGGTTATTCACTTTGGTAGGAAGAATAGAAAAACAGAATATTTTTAAATGGTGAGAAACTATTAAATGTTGGTGTTCAGAGAGATTTGGGTGTCCTCATACACGAAACACAGAAAGTTAACATGCAGGTACAGTAAGTGGGTTGAGTACAAGAGTAAGGAAGTCTTGCTACAATTGTATAGGGCCTCAGTGAGACCACACCTGGAGTACTGTGTACAATTTTGGTCTCCTTATCTAAGGAAGGGTACACTTGCGTTAGAGGCAGTGCAACGAAGGTTCACTAGATTGATTCCTGGAATGAGAGGTTTGTCCAATAAGGAGAGATTGAGTAGATTGGGCCTATACTCTCTGGAGTTTAGAAGAATGAGAGGTGACCTCATTTAAACAGATAAGATTCTGAGAGGGCTTGACAGGGTAGATGCTGAGAGGCTGTTTCCCCTGGCTGGAGAGTCTGGAACTAGGGGGCACAGTTTCAGTATAAGGGATCGGCCATTTAGGACTGAGATGAGGAGGAATTTCTTCATTCAGAGGGTGGTGAATCTTTGGAATTCTCTACCCCAAAGGGCTGTGGATGCTCAGTTGTTGAGTATATTCAAGGCTGAGATCGATAAATTTTTAGAATCTAGGGGAATCAAGGGATCTGGGGATCGGGCGGGAAAATGGAGTTGAGGTTGAAGATCATCCATAATCTTACTGAATGGCGGAGCAGGATCGAGGGGCCGTATGGCCTACTCCTGCTCCTATTTCTTATGTTCTTAAGTGTCAGCCTACATTATCTGCTCAAGTCTCTGGTGTGGAGCTTGGCTTACACCCACAGCACTCTGACTCAGAGGCAAAAGTGCTACCAGTGAGCCAAGACTGACACCCAAGAAGTCTGGTTCTTGTGCATGGAGAAGAAATGATCAGGCAGTGATTGAATCCATGCTAGTTATAAGCACATCCTAGTGGCTGGTTCAGAATGGTATGGTCAGGAGCCTGGGTTGGAGCAGGGAACCTGACTTATAAAGTGAGAGACAGAAAATTAAATAAACTACGTAAGCATGCAGAACTTTCTCACTGTTGCAAGATTTAAATGTAGCTAAATCTAAGGTTCACAAAGATGATACTGTTAAGTACAGTGTTTGTACTAATGCTTCAAAGCCTTTTCTGCTTTTTTGAAAAAATAGGAAAACCAAGGAATAGCAGTTTTTACTGAGTAGAGGGAGAACACACTGGCATTCGGGAAATGTCAACAGATTCTAATAAAAATCCCTGCAGAATTGAATGTAAATTGATGAGTGTAAAAGTATTTGAAATGAGGAGCATGCTTCTTGATTAAATTTCTGCCAGCTTGTAGACAGAACATATGATAACTGTCAGTAAGAATACATTTCAGTTTGTTTATCACTCCATCTTTCAATGGTAATTGGTATTTACTGTTGCAAAAATGTTGGTTTGGGAGAGAGACTAAAGCATCTGATGCTTACTAACAATGCGTTGAAGTTTAACGCTTTCCTGTAAAAGACAAGATAAACATTATCTGACTTCCTAGAGAAAAAACTTTAAATTTATTGTTCATTGGTGATTAAAACAAAATCATAAACATATTAAATTTTATCACAATATATTGCAATCAGGAATATGGTTACTATTTGTTACTGCAAAGATAAATAAAAGCTACTGAAATAGCGTATTAAAACTTAAAAATAACAGTGTCACAAAACACTTGGTAGGAAAATTAATGCATATTAGAGTCTTTTATAAAGATGTGATGGGAAGGTTTAGAATATCTCAGCTCCAGAAGTGTCATCACCATCTATAGTGCTGATGCTGCCAGACTGGTCCTCTTCATTCATGGAAGGTAGAGTTACGGACATTTTCAAAGGAGTTGCCTGAAGTCTAGAAGAACTTTCAGCCTCCGTAACTTTAAAATGAAGTAAACACAAGGCCATGAAATCAGGTTCCTTAATTATGAAAACTACATACAATATTAAGGTCAGAGAAAATGTTCACATTTCCATTTCAAAACAAATGAGACATTTTTGTGGTCATTCCACATTTCTACTTGATGTCTCTGTTTGTACTGCAACTGATCTCTATACTAGATTGTGCTGATTTTCAATATGTGGAGAAAATTCAATTCAAACTGCAGCTCTTTGTGATTCACAAGAAAGCTGTAGACTGCAGGAAGATATCAATGGACTGGTCAGGTGGGCAGAAAAGTGGCAAATGGAATTCAATCCAGAGAAGTGTGAGGTTATGTATTTGGGGAGGGCAAACAAGGCAAGGGAGTACACAATAAATGGGAGGATACTGAGAGGTGTAGAGGAACAAAGGGACCTTGGAGTGCATGTCCACAGATCCCTGAAGGTAGCAGGACAGGTAGATAAGGTGGTTAAGAAGGCATACGGGATACTTTCCTTTATTAGGAAAAAATTTGTAGGGCTACGGGGAAAGGGAGGTTGATTGGGACTAGCTGGATTGCTCTTGCACAGAGCCGGCGCGGACTTGATGGGCTGAATGGCCTCCTTCCCTGCTGTAACCTTTCTATGATTCTTTCTATGATTTCTACAAGGTTTTCTGGGCCATTTTCATGACGCACTTGGTAACAACTTATTAATTATTTGAAATGAAATAACCGACTTTGTAATCATGTATCACTGTTGATGGTGGACACGTGCCCGAGTGTCAAATCTGTGAAATACAGAGGGTGTGAAAGGTAACAAAGAGTAAAGCCGATTGCTTTTTTTTTTGTCCACAGATCAAAAGCAGGAGAGGTAGATTATTAATTACCTCATTAGAAGCATGTCAAAAATTAGCAACAGAAACATCAACCTGATAAGTGATGTAGCCTCTCTGGATCATCAGTACATGCTCATCCCTAAAGGTGCTAATACAAATTAATTAATTTGGTATACAGGACCGGATAAACATATAAAACTATGACAATTGAATAATGAATGCCTCAAGTAATACTTACTTTGGTTACAACACATTGAGATATATCACATTCATAGTTCCTATTGCTCACGGAATTTCCCTGCACTAAAGAAATGTGATACAGTAATGTATACACGGTGCACTGTGTTAGTGAGTGAATTTTATTGAGTGGTTGGGATTGTGGATGGATGCCAGATAGTAGCATTGGTGCTACCATGCACTGCTGCACTCGCCTGCTGTGTCAGTGCCTGGTAGGTTTTGGCTGCGCCATCACATGTTTGACAGTTACTCGGTTCAGGTGGGGTGGAGCATGGTCCAGGTGCTTGGCATGAGGTTGCTGTTGATGTGTCAGCCTATTGTTAGCAGTGGGCCAGGAATGGGGACCAGATTTCAAAGAATTTACATCAATACTTGACAAATACTAAATCTAAAGAGTTAAATAACCCTGGCCGAAATATTCTCATTGGCAACAAATGTAAATTAATTTTTTGTTCCTGGTACTGTTGTAAATGTATTACTATTAAATTTCACTGCACGTGCTAAATTAATTAATGGCAGGACCTCAAGCATAACACTTCTAAACATTCCTCATTTTATGTAAAAATATCTTACTAAACCTAAAACCATAAAATATATTCTGAAAAGTAGCTAACAATACACTAAAAGAAATGTGTTAAAAATAATTCAAGTCTGATATTCCAAAGGCTAATTTTTTCAAAAAATCACATTAGTGTGACAAGTACCTGTTTTTCTCCCAGAAGGAAAACATATTTACTGACGTAAGTTACATACGTGGAGTATTTTACTTTATTCTAAGTAATAGCACATCAATAAAAACATATATTAGCATTCAATTTTATGTCAGTAAACATTCTTTTTACTTTCACAGGTTTTTCGGTATATAAAATTGGTTCACATGTGCCAGAAGAGTATTTCAATTGGTTTCTATCAACCCTCCAACAATTTGAATACATCCAACTATAAACTCAGCAATTTCTAATATATGGCCCTATACTGAAGTTCTATAGTAAATGTTTTCTTTAAGTTTGCCAATTTTCCCTGCACTAAAGAAATGTGATCTTTTTTGCCCCGACTAACACAGGTGAACTATAGCTGGACGGGGTAGAACTGTAGGCAGCCAAGAGAAAGAACAGTGTTATCTTGTGACAGTTCCTGGCTCCTTAGTGGTTTCTTGCAGGGGTGGTGAAAATTCCTTGATAGTTTTTCATCGAAATATTGTGGAACATAGATCTGCCAAGTGCCATTTATTAGGAGTGATCATTATTCATTTTGGCTTAAAAACCTGATTCATGTTGATAAACATAACACCCATACAAATGCACTGAGCTTCTTATCCTTATGCATCTCTACTCATTAAATTTCTGTCAAATTGGTGGTTATGATAAAAATATACCATACTGCAACACTAGGGCAACATCTGCAATCAAAATTGATCCGATTTTACTAATAAAAAGAAGGGGCAAAGCATAGTGATACTAGTCACCATTAATTTCAAGTATTTGGATTTTCATGTGATATTCAAGTTCCATAATCCACAAGTTGGTTTTTCCATTTTAAAAAAATACCTAAGAATAATAGGAAAATCTAGGTGTTGTCCCATGTCAAAATAGTGTTATTCAGTTGACAGCACTCAACTTCAAAAGGATTATTTAAGTCTGTAAAACTTTGAGTTCTTCAGTTTGTTTTTGCATTGCTGGAGTTTGTTCAGACTGAAGAGATCCTTGAGGAATTGGCTTATATATTCCTATGTGAAGGTAGAAAAGGAAGTTGTAGAAAAGGAAGAGTCTGTAAGAAAAGGTGAAAGGACAACTGGCAAATTGATTTAATTGTAAATAAATTTGATTCGTTGTTTTAGTTGACAAAAAATATATACATTTGTCCCATTCCTCATTGACATTGCTCCCCTTCTTTAAGATCTCGCACATCAATCCTCAAAGCTGCCCAACAGGCGAACTGACTGGCTTCTCCTCATGTCACTCTTGAGCTGGCCACTAAAATGTTTGCAAAAGCAGCGATAGGCTACTCATCTTCAACTCTGCAACTCCTACATCGGCCATGAGCAAATGAGACGGTAGGGGAATACCAATGGCTCACCCCTGCATATTCAAAATGGCAACGATTTGCCTCAGGCTGGTTGGTAATCCTTTTAAAATAAAGGTGAAAAGCAAGTATTTGGGGGTCTGTTCAGAGGATGAGTATATACATTAGTGTGGAAGGGATATACTAAATACATTCAATAATAATAATTGCCTGGAAGCAATTTGAGTCTGCTAATGCTCACCATCATGTGAATATTGGTCACTTTGGTGAGATACCCAAGTGTTCCTATTGCTCACGGAATTGAACCCCAGCAAGGAGTTAACACCTTTAAGAGAGGAGAGGGGTGGAGGAACTTGGCCTGGAAAAGAAGATGGGGCCCGAATTGCACATGTGCAAAGTGGCCAGCATGTGTAAACATAAATATATGCCGTGTTGTGTTTGCATATTACATATTACAGAGCATTTAAAAAAATGCAGCATTTGAAAATCAGACTTTTAATGTAACCACATTTGCACGTGAAACCAATTATCCAGTTCAAAACAAGATGTTTACGTCCAGGTGCAAGAACAGGAAAATCTGCCCCACACAGTCTACTCTTAATTCAAAGTTGCTTAATTCATTTTTTTGCATTAAATTCCCACTTTGCGTTGTTATTTACACTGCCTAATTCAAATTACTGGATTCAATTTTTGGGGCTGCAAAAATGAGTTTGAATTATTGGGAGTAGACTGCATCCACTTTTTCAGAAGTTTGATTAGAG
This sequence comes from Heptranchias perlo, assembly GCF_035084215.1. Classification (NCBI taxonomy): domain Eukaryota; kingdom Metazoa; phylum Chordata; class Chondrichthyes; order Hexanchiformes; family Hexanchidae; genus Heptranchias; species Heptranchias perlo. The sequence continues at coordinate 42,009,284 of NC_090334.1, forward strand.
TATTTACAAAGTTTGTACACTGCTTAGTGCATAAAAATCTACAGAATCTTGATAACATTAACAGTTCCACATTAAGAGAACCAAATGACAGGAACTATTAAAAGCCAGGTGTTATTCTACACACTGCTGTCACTGCTTAGATGTTTCACAAACCAAAAATTACTTAACAAGACCACAACTTCCTGGAAACAAATAGGTAAACTACCAGCACCTGTGAGAAGGGGCACATTTCTCCCATTCTGAAAGACTTGGAACAATATTATTTACATGTTTTCTCTTAATACTGGATTTCAGCAACTTTGACTTCAATCACTTCCAGCTGCACATTTTAAACACTATCTTCCCAACAAACCTGTTGTCACAGATGGCGTTCTCTAAGCACAAGTGCAATCCTAATGTGATTGAATGGAGCACCTGGAGCCATTTAATGCAACATTATCAAACTTGCGAGAATCACTGACAGATTTTCCTTCTAACAGTTTCTTGAGCACACAAAGACTAGCTCATGTGCCGGCTCATCCTTGCAAGTTATTTCTGAAAGCCAGATGGTAATATAGGACATTGAAATAGATCATAGGCAGAAGTAATCTCAAAACAAGGCTCTCAATGCAATCTGCATTACTTTGGTAATCTGATCATTGTCTTACTTGGAAGTTGTGTTGCCAGATAGACATTTGTCTCAACATGCATTTGATCTGAGTCACCTGATAATATGAGAAATGTCATGCTGCATTAATACTGATTTTATAAATTGTATTCTGTTGTACGTAAAATGCATTATACCATCTGAGGTATCATTTTCATTTTTTTCATGTTTAATGATCTCTTCTGAATTATCATTGAATCTATTGGGGTAGAAATTGCTCTGAGTGGCGAACCAACACTGCTCACCGTTCCATAGATTTATACTAACCCACTAAATTACCACAGTCTTTTCGTCAGCCACTTCCTCTAATAGGAAGCGGAGATGAGCCCAGCATCAGTTCAAGTGAAGCTAGGACCCTGGGAAAGGTGAGAGGATTGATCTCTCCCCTCAACCAATCAGCTCGCAGCATTTTTGACACGCTGTGTTCACTGTCTCTGCTGGCTTGAATTGTTAAACCAGGAAGTAAAAGGTACAACATTAATATCAATGTAAAAACAGAGAGGGTAAGAAATAATTGAATTAAATAAAAGAGACAGAAGGGAAAAGTAAAAAAAAATAATTTTTTAATTAAAATTTTTTTTATGATCAAAAACTATTAAAATAAGGAGTAACAAGACTCCACATTTTTAGAAGTTAATTTTTAGTTGTTTGGTAGTCATTAAGACTTACTGGGCTGTTAAAACTTAGTTTACCTGTATTTTTAAGCATACCTGTTTTGTGGTGTAATTAGTTACTTTCCAGCTAGGCAGATAAGCAAGTTTGCACTTTTTCAATGATTTCTCTGATTGCAGCGTGCGATATACCTTTAATTCAAAGCCGTCATATCGCCAGCGAACCACTGGGAGCAAGTTCTGGATTTTCGTGTTTTACTGCGCATGTGCGAACGCCAGAACTTGCTCCTCCATTTCGCCAATAACAACGGAGAACACTGTTGATCTCTCCTTTATTTCGTGAGTGATTTCTGTCCCATTATATATTAAATGTGGTACATGGGGTGCGTGTCTCATTGAAAACTTATTATGAGCACCTGCAGTACCTGTTATTCCTGTAGTAGTGGTGATGGGATACTGCACCAGTACTGGGACAGGAAGGAGCTGTACCGTTGCGATGGGCTCCACCTGAACTAGAATGGGACCAGTGTCCTAGCAGAAAGGATAATAGGGCTGTCAATAAGACTTTAGTAAACAATTTTACAACACCAAGTTATAGTCCAGCAATTTTATTTTAAATTCACAAGCTTTCGGAGGCTAACTCCTTCCTCAGGTGAACGATGTGGAAGGAGGTAGCCTCCGAAAGCTTGTGAATTTAAAATAAAATTGCTGGACTATAACTTGGTGTTGTAAAATTGTTTACAATTGTCAACCCCAGTCCATCACCGGCATCTCCACATCAATAGGACTTTAAACTAGTCAGACTGGGGTGGGGTGGGAGGGATCTGGGGAAGATAACATAAGTCTGAAGGAAAAAGAAATAGGAAATGAGAGTAAAGGTCAGACCAAGTTAAGGAATAAGGGTAACATAAACGGTTAGGGAACAAATACAGTTATAGAACAGAAGTACAAAACGACTGTTAAAAACAAAGGGAGGGGAACAATTACTAAAAACAAATTAAATTGACACTACAGCAATGTGCGCAGTGTCCGAAACAAAATGGGGGAACTGGTGGCAATAATTCATAACGAGGAGCAGGTGTGGTAGGGATAATTGAAACATGGCTACATAAGGAACAGGATTGACAGTTAAATATTGCAGGATATAATGTATTTAGAAAGGACAGGGAACAAAGAAAGGGCGGGGGGGGGAAGGGTGGCTGTACTAATTAGAGACATCATAATGGCAATAGAAAAAAGGGACATAAGTAACATTAAGATGGAAACAGAATCCAAATGGATTGAGACAAAGGCTAAGAAGGAATCGATCACGTTAATAGGTACATTCTACACACCACCTATTAGTGGATGGGATGTGGAGGATGAACTATGTAGACAAATTTATGAAATGAGTAACAAAAAAACTGAAAAATAATCATGGGAGTTTTTAACTATCCCCAAATAAACTGACAAGATGAGGTAGGGAAAGGGGAAAAGGGAATGGAGTTTTTACAGTGTATCCAGGACTCCTTTCTTACCCAGTAAGTAAGTGAGAAGCCCAACAAGAGAGGAATCACTGCTGGATCTAGTAATGGGAAATGAACCAGAACAGATAAAAGAAGTAAGCATAGGGGAACATCTAGGCAATAGTGATCATAACAAACTAAGTTTTAAAATAGTGATTGAGAAAGACATAAGTAAGACAAAGACCAAAGTAATAGATTGGGAAAAAGCTAATTTTGAGGGGATGAGAATGGAACTTGGGCAGGTAAACTGGAAAAAAATGTTGACAGACAAAGAAATAGAACAGCAGTGGGTAATATTTAAAACGGTGATCAATACAGTTCAGGAGAAATATATTCATCTAAAAAGCTAGAACAAACTAGCCAATATTGAAACACCATAGATGAATAAAGAGATAAGGTTAAAACTGAAACTAAAGAAAAAGGCAAATGCTAAGTACATAGATAATAAAGGAAAGGATGACAAAAGGGAATACGAAGAGGTTAGGAAAGAAGTCGAAAAAACAATTAAGAAAGCAAAAAGGAACTATGAGATTGAATTATCAAGGAATATAAAAAGAAATAGTAAAGTATTCTACAGACACATACATAACAAAAGAAAAATCAGAATAGGGATAAGGCCACTAAGGGATGCACAAGATAAACTCATGGATAACAACAGTGAAATGGCAGAAATATTGAATAGTTACTTTGCCTCCGTATTTACCAAGAAGACTAACAAGGTGGGCAGGACATTAGGAGAAGAGATCGAAAAAGATATGAAAACATTCAAGATAGAAAGGGAGAGATAATTGATAAACTAATCAAACTTAGGGAGGATAAGACACCGGTCCGGATGGATTGCATCCACGAATATTAAAAGAAGTTAGGGAAGAGATAGCAGAGGCACTATTACATATATATAAAAATTCACTTGAAAAGGAATAGTGCCAGAGCACTGGCGGACAGCTAACGTTATTCCTTTATTTAAAATGGGAGATAGAACAAGTCCAGGGAACTATAGAACAGTTAGCTTAACGTCGGTGGTAGGAAAGATAATGGAATCTTTACTCAAAGATGTAATAGAAAGACATCTGGAGAATAAAAATATAATAAAGAATAGTCAGCATGGATTTCAGAACGGAAAGTAACGTTTGACCAACCTTATTGAATTCTTTGAAGAATAGAAAGAGTAAACAAGGGTAATGTTGTAGGTATAATATATTTAAATTTTCAAAGGGCCTTTGATAAGGTACCACATTGTAGACTCATGGCTAAGGTCAGAGTATGTGGAGTCAGGGGACAGGTAGCAGAATGGATAGCAAGTTGGCTACAAAACAGAAAACATACAGTAGGGCTTAAGGGTAGCTACTCAGATTGGCAAAAGGTGGGAAGTGGTGTTCCACAGGGATCGGTGCTGGGACCACTGCTGTTCACAATTTACATTAATGATTTGGACTCAGAAATCTAAGCACAATTTCAAAATTTGCAGATGACACCAAATTGGGGGGTGTAGTTAAAACAAAGGAAGAATGTGTCAAAATGCAAGAGGACATTAATAAACTTGCAGAATGGGCATGTAATTGGCAAATGAATTTCAATATTGGTAAATGTGAGATGGTGCATTTTGGTATGAAGAATAAGGAGGTCACATACTGTTTGGATAATAAGAGTCTAAATGGGATAGAGGAGCAAAGGGATCTAGGGGTACAGATACATGACTCACTAAAAGTAGTGACACAGGTTAATAAGGCCATAAAAAAGGCAAATCAAGCACTAGGGTTCATTTCTAGAGCGATAGACTTGAAAAGCAAAGAAGTTATGTTGAACTTGTACAGAACCTTGTTTAGACAACACTTGGTGTTGTGCTTAGTTCTGGACTCCATATTATAGAAAGGATATAGAGGCATTGGAGAGGGTGCAAAAAAGATTCACAAGGATGATACCAGAACTGAGGATATCCTTACCAGGAAAGGCTGAACAGGCTGGGGCTTTTTTCATAGAATCATAGAATGATTACAGCATGGAAGGAGGCCATTCGGCCTGTCGAGTCCTTGCCAGCTCTCTGAAAGAGCAATCCAGCTAGTCCCACCCCCTCGCCCTTTCCCTGTAACCCTGCAAATTTTTTCCCTTCAAGTACTTATTCAATTCCCTTTTGAAAGCCACGATTGAATCTGCCTCCACCACCCCCTCAGGCAGTGCATTCCAGATCTTAACCGTTTGCTGTGTAAAAAAGATTTTCCTCATGTCGCCTTTGGTTCTTTTGCCAATCACCTTAAATCGACATCCTCTGGTTCTCGACCCTTCTGCCAATGGGAACAGTTTCTCTCTATCTACTCTGTCTAGGCCCTTCATGATTTTGAACACCTCTATCAAATCTCCTCTCAACCGTCTCTGCTCTAAGGAGAACAACCCCAGCTTCTCCCGTCTATCTATGTAACTGAAGTCCTTCATCCCTGGAACCATTCTAGTAAATCTCTCTAAGGGTTTCACAAGGCGGCTCACCACCACCTTCTCGAGGGCAATTAGGGATGGGCAATAAATGCTGGCCTCGCCAGCGACGCCCACATCCCGTGAACGAATAAAAAAAAAAAAACATCCTTCCAAAAGTGCGGTGCCCAGAACTGGACACAATACTCCTGTTGTGGCCAAACCAGTGTTTTATAAAGGTTCATCATAACTTCCTTGCTTTTGTACTCTATGCCTTTATTTATAAAGCCCAGGATCCCATATGCTTTTTTAACCGCTTTCTCAACTGCCATGTCACCTTCAAAATTTTGTGCACATATACCCCCCCCACGATCTCTCTGTTCCTGCACTCCTTTTAGAATTGTACCCTTTAGTTTATATTGCCTCATCTCACTCTTCCTCCCAAAATGTATCACTTCGCAATTTTCTACGTTAAATTTCATCTGCCACGTGTTCACCCATTCCGCCAGCCTGTCTATGTCCTCTTGAAGTCTATCACTATTCTCCTCACTGTTCACTACACTTCCAAGTTTTGTGTCATCTGCAAATTTTGAAATTGTGCCCTGTACACCCAAGTCCAAGTCATTAATATATATCAAGAAAAGCAGTGGTCCTAGTACTGACCCCATGGGGACATCACTGTATACCTCCCTCCAGTCGAAAAAACAACCGTTCGCCACTACTTTCTGCTTCCAGTCACTTAGCCAATTTCGTATCCATGCTGCCACTGCCCCTTTTATTCCATGGGCTTCAACTTTGACGACAAGCCTATTGTGTGGCACTTTATCAAACACCTTTTGGAAGACCATATACACCACATCAACCGCATTGCCCTCATCGACACTCTTTGTTACTTCATTAAAAAACTCAATCAAGTTAGTTAAACACGATTTGCCCTTAACAAATCCGTGCTGGCTTTCCTTAATCGATCCACACTTGCCCAAGTGACTATTAACTTTGTCCCGGATTATCGTTTCTAGAAGTTTCCCCAACACTGAGGTTAAACTGACTGGCCTGTAGTTGCCGAGTTCATCCTTACACCCTTTTTTGAACACGGGTGTAACATTTGCAATTCTCCAGTTCTCTGGCACCACCCCCATATCTAAAGATTCTCTTGAAAAGAGAAGGCTGAGGGGTGACCTGATAGAGGTCTTTAAGATAATGGTAGGGTTTGATCGGGTACATGTAGAGAAAATGTTTCCATTTGTGTGGGAGTCCAAAACTAGAGGTCATAAATATAAAATAGTCTCTAATAAATCCAATAGGGAATTCAGGAGAAACTTCTTTACCCAAACAGTGGTAAGTATGTGGAACTCACTACCACAAGGAGTAGTTGAGGCAAATAGCATAGATACATTCAAGGGGAAGCTAGATAAGCACATGAGGGAGAGAGGAATATGCTGGGTATGCTGGTATGGTTAGATGAAGTAGGGAAGGAGGAGGCTCGTGTGGAGCATAAACGCTGGCCGAATGGCCTGTTTCTATTCTGTACTTTCAATGTACTTGATGTAACTCAATGTGATATGTATTTTCATAGGAACATAGGAATTGCGAGATGAAAAAAGACCAAGGTCCATCTAGTTAGTCTTCTACCATCCTGGCAGTTGCAAGATACAACAATAATGGAGCTGTTGACTAATCATGACAATCAATCTCTCTCAATTAGTCTACAATAAGAACGTAAGAAAAAGGAGCATGAGTAGGCCAAACGGCCCCCAAGACTACTCTGCTATTCAATCAGATCATGGCTGATCTTCGACGTCAACTCCACTTTCCCGCCCGATCCCCATATCACTTGATTCCCCTAGAGTCCAAAAATCTATCCATCTCAGCCTTGAATATATTCAATGACTCAGCATCCACAGCCCTTTGGGGTAGAGAATTCCAAAGATTCACACCCTCTGTGTGAAGAAATTCCTCCTCATCTCAATCTTGAATGGCCAGCCCCATATCCTACGTTTATGCCTCCTAGTTCTGGACTCTCTAGCCAGGGGAAACAATCTCTCAGCATCTACCCTCTCAAGCCCCCTCAGAATCCTATATGGTTCAATGAGATCATCTCTCATTCTTCTAAACTCCAAAGAGTACAGGCCCATTCTACTCAACGTCTCCTCATTGGACAACCCTCTCATCCCAGGAATTAATCTAGTGAACCTTCATTGCACCGCCTCTAAGGCAAATATATCCTTCCATAGATAAGGAGACCAAAACTATACGCAGTACTCCAGGTGAGGTCTCACCAATGCCCTGTAAACTGTAGTAACACTTCCTTACTCTTGTACTCCAACCCCCTTGCAATAAAGGCTAACATGCCATTTGCCTTCCTAACTGCCTGCTGTACCTGCATACTAACTTTTTGTGTTTCTTGTACCAGGACACCCAAGTCTCTCTGAACACCAACATTTAATAGTTTCTCACCATTTAAAAAATATTCTGTTTTTCTTCCTACCAAAGTGAATAACCTCACATTTCCCCACATTATACTCCATCTGCCACCTTCTTGCTCACTCACTTAACCTGTCTATGTCCCTTCGCAGAATCTATGTGTCCTCCTCACAGCTTACTTTCCCACCTAGCTTTGTATCGTCAGCAAACTTGGATACATTACACTCGGTCCCTTCATCTTGTCATTAATATAGATTGTAAATAGCTGAGGCCCAAGCACCGATCCTTGCGACACCCCACTAGTTACAGCCTGCCAACCTGAGAATGACCCACTTACTCTTCTCTCTATTTTCTGTCCTTTAACCAATCCTATAACCATGCTAATATGTTACCCCCAACCCCATGAGCCCTTACCTTGTGTAACAACTTTTTATGTGGCACCTTATCGAATGCCTATATAGAACCAGACATGAGGCAAGGAAACACCCAGTGGTGGAAAGCATAGGACAAAGTCACCTGTTCCTCCCAAGCATGCTATACTTTTCAATGTTCAAGGTGTCACACTGTGTGATGCTCAATAGCTGAAATTTTATAATGAGAGCATATCATCCTGTGCATAATCTGTCCAGTCTCGGCCCCCCCAAACTGCTGCACCCCAAACCCTGCCACCTCAATAAAGATGTGTTCCTTCCTCGTCAGGCCAGCTCACAACCCACAGTTCTGCATGTGACAAATTCCTTCCCCACCCTGACCGGTACCTGTCCTCCAGGCCCGTTCTGGATCTATAGCTGGATTTTAGTGCTGTGAGACCATTGGACCTCTAGGTCTATCACCCCCTTCAGTCCTGCCAACCCACAGATCCCCACCTCTTGTGCTGCTAAATGACAGCAATCCACTCCCCAGTCCCAATGCTACTAAATGCCAGGATTACTTCTCAGAGCTACTAAAGCTTAAGGTTACCCTCAGAGTACTTCTAAATCCTTGACCACTCCCTGCCCACCCAAATGTTTCTACAGCCAAGGTATCTATTTCCAACCTGGTTTATCCTGCCTACTACATTCCACATTACTTGGTCCATGTTTAAAACAGGCAGTCGCTTATATCGGCCAAAAAGGGATAACCATTATCCATTTGCATTAACGTCAATTTCAAAGTTGCTGGTTATAGTGACTTAAGTGCTCCGTTTATTTCTGGCAGAAACAGCTGTACTTACTCAACGGTTCATTGATATTATTGCCAAGAATAGGAATGATCCCCTGGAGCTACCAAATAGAATTTATAAACAGACAGCTTGGCTGAAACATAACCTCAGACAAGATGAAAATCTTGGTTCCAAGGGCTAAAAAACCTATTAACGGAAGAGAAATGGAACAATGTGGATAAACTCAAATCTAGGCTGTACAATTTCACAAGAACAAGCAGGATGCAGTGATGACCTTAAAAGGCGTTTCTCCTTAGCTGATGCCAACTGATAATAGGGAACGCGAGGAGAAACTCTGCAAACCAAACTCAGATTAGTCCCCATCCCATATAAATCCATCGGACTCCCTATTAATTTCCACGCCCATCAGAAATTAGGTACACATTTCAATTGCACTATTTTAAGAGGGGAAGCCCTAAACAGAAAAGATTTAGTGACAGTACTGTTACCCGTGTTGAAATTGTGCGAATCATCTTTCAAGAAGTCTTAAATGTTGGTTATTTACAGTTTATTTTTCTTATTCAATGCACCGTGTTTAATACATGGAAAAATTATTGTAAATTAAACTCCCACCCGCTGAACACCCTTCAGACACAAACACACGGGCCAATGTTAAATATAAACAGCGCTCCGATCATGTACTGTCATAGAGCTACCCAGTTATACCGGCCATAGTGTATATCAGGCAAATCGCATTCGCACGAACGTGCCTACTACAACCGGTGGGGATTGTATCTTGCTGTGTATTTGGGATGTCAAAAATGCAGGAGATGAAAATTAAGAAGACGGGCAAAGGCACATATAATAGTAATCAAGGCAACAGATTTACAGTTTACATGAAAAAATGGAAAAAGAGGAATTGAATTCTCCATAATTTTATCTTAAAAATCACCCTAAAACAGTGGTCCTGGTAATATTATATGGTGTACCACTCCTGTTGGTATAAACAGCATATTCATTGTGAACATTACCAGTGGAGATTCATCAGTAATGTAAGAAGAACTGTATGGGCACACGCATTCTCTATCGGTCACTCTTCAGGCATGTTACACTTTGCGATATGTAATTTTAGGCAAATGTAGGCACTCTTCTTCCTCCCCGCACCCCACAGCCCCGCAGTTCAGCGTGGCACTCTATCCCCTTCAACTCAGTTCAAGACGGCACTCATCGTCCATGTCCCCATTTAAGCTGGAACTCTTCTTCACCCAGCTCAAGCTGGCAGACCCCCACCCCCTCCACTAATGCTGTTTCTTTCTCTCTCTTTCTATTCTTCTGCAGTTATTGCTGGTATTCTCCTTCCTCCTCCAATAAAGGGCATTGATTCTGGCTGGCGTTCAGTTCCACAGATACCGGAGGTTCTTTCATACTTCATCCATGTGACCATTCTTTATATGAGCCTGAATAATGAGTGAAAGCAGTCTATTTAACCATGAAAGGATTACAGACAAATTTAATACTGCAATGTCCAAACATACAACATCTGGTGAGGTCCGGAGAGTCATCAGGAGTATAAATCCCGGCTGATTTTCCCCTCTCTGACCCAGAAGTCCTGTGGTCAATTGTAGCACCCCAGGTGCTACCCCTGGCCGAATTCATCTAACAAGGCGCATACTGGGCAGTCAAACCTAGGACCTTCTAATAGGTATGGCTTAGTTCTTATTGAGGGGTGCATTTACCCACTCGGCCATGGATAGAGTGAACTATTGTTGCTTGCAAGTTATTGAGCTATATTCACCTGTCCAACTTTGAAATGAAGAGCATTTCACAATTGCCCTACGAGTAAATATTTTGTTTTCAGGTACAGATGCAAACATAGTGCGTGATGCATTGTCATGACTCAAGTATCAAAACATTGTCTGGCAACTGTGGAAATAGGACTCATGCTTCCAGATTTGCCAAATCATCAGCCAGCATACAATCATTATTTCTCACAAAATAGTCTATTTTGGTGTCTAATTACTCTTCTGCCAGTATTTCCCTCCCCGATTCCCAGTTCCTCTTCACCTGAAGGCATTAGTCATCTTTTTAAATATGTCTATTCTAAGGGGACCAGGATGTTTAAAAGATAACATTGAACTAATTTGATAAAAACAGTTTTCTATAAATCACCAGATAGAAATCTTTACTCTTTACAAACATAATTTGATTGAAAACTGATGGCTGAAGACTGCAGGATATAGGTCACTGTATACAACAATGTTTGAGCACGGGAAGCACATAAGGAAGCATACTTTCATATCTGGGCTGTTAAAATTATTCCACGATATGATAATTTTACAATCTATGACAGCTTTTCAGTTTCATATTCTTCTAAGTTTCTGCTATCAAACAACTATCAAAAGGCCTGATACAGATACTAGCACCATGAAATAAACATATGTGGGCAGATTGTTTCTGCATTCACATGTACTGGATCACCTAGGTGCAGCACACAAATAAATCGGGCTCACACGTCCAATTTTCCGTCCATTAATTTAAAATCGTCCAGACTCCCTGCCCAATTTTCCTCCATGTGTTGCACCTAAATGATCCAATATACCGAAATACAGGAACAGGAAAATATGCCCCACATGGTTCAGAATGCATGCGTCACGTGTTTTGCTGCTCTCACTTGAAGTCAAATTAATGGACTTGGTGTAGAAAGATTTTGAGGAATGTTTTTGACTGAAGTCCTTCTTGTTGTAGTGTTTTAAGGCTGGTATTAACCAAAAATCAAGTCCATTTTTGTTTCTATAAATATATTGTATTCTACTCAGGGTCGATCAAATCTATTTATGTCTCTATAAATGTGCTGTACAGGACTGATTCCATGCCAATGAAGCACACTGGAAGGGCAGAGCTCCACCTTAAGCCAGTCCAGCTGCATCCAGACACCTGATGATATATAATAGAAGCTGAAGCTGCTACTCGATTTTCTTGTCCTGGCCTGCTCTGAGCATAGACACGCAGCTTATACTTTTATTTTAGCAGGCCAGGCCAGCCAGTGGTGATAATTGAAAGAGACACCAGCGATTATAAACCATAAACAACAGAAGCTTATGGAGGTATTTTCTTGATTTTTTTCCCAGCAGTACAAATGGGGCAGTTTCACTGGAAGTGGCAGCAGTAATTTTGAATGCTAAGCCTAGGCAGCTTTCCTAGGGACCAATATTTGAATGTTTGTCACTAGATTCTGCGGAGCTTCCCTGTTACTGATGGGCAGTGCCACTGCATAATCATACTGTTAAAATCAACCTGCGGCTTTCCCAATGGTTCAGCTAAGCCATTACAGGCCAAGAAAATAGCAAGGTCAACTTCTGGGCTGTGCTGAGCTAGCTGATTTCTGCTGGTGTGGCAACACTAGCCACCTAGGCTCGCACCTGAAAAATGGGTGCTTGGGCAAAATAGTGGAGAGTAACTGGCACTTGTGGAATTGTACATTAGCAAGCAGTCAACACCATAGGGGTGGAAGCAGAAAACTGGCAAAAAAATAGGAACAAAGGAGATGGTAAAAATAAATCACGCACACATGTTGTGAACGTGTATATATTAAGCAGAGTTTGTATGCAAATATTGTTTGCATTTTTTTTCTAGTCAGTGAGCATCAGGGATTCTGGGCACAAAATCCATTGCCAATTGTACTTCTGGGGTCCATTCCCGCCTTGGGTGAGACCTACCTCATGATGGACTTGCAGACTAGGTGTTAACAATTTGGGAATTTTAAAACAGCAAATAGAGATTAGGCTTTGGGATGAAACCAACCTCCATTTTAGGTTTAAAATGAACTCTTTCTGCCAGTAAAACAAATGTTTGTTACACAGGGGTAAATGTTTTGTCTTCACTGCCTGGGCTGTAATCTGGGAGACTGAATTACTGGTTCATTATTGAATCCGTCTAAATTTTATTCCATTGATTTCAATGAGTATTTTCCAACTGTCGTGTCTGAATTTCCAATATGTGCTCGCCGTGGGTGAATCTCTCCACCTGGATTGCAAAGTTAAAAATCACCCCTTATGTGCTCAGGTCTTTTTCCGACAAACATGTAGGCAGGGGAGAGTTTCAGTCTTCTGTAATGTTTTTTCTAAAGTCCTCTTTCTCCTTCTCATTAAATTTTAAATCAAATTGTTAGCATTGAGTGTTGACATTGCATAAAGGAACGCACAAATTACAGGCCCCATTCTGTCTGATTTCATTTTTTGAGAGTGAATTTGTCCAAAAGTTAACGGTGTGGTAATAAATATTTAAAGATGATATTTCTGTGACTTAGTACTCAGTATGATAAAATGTGGCTTTTTTGAAATAAAAGCTATCCTCTTCAGAGAGCCTAGCAAAAGACCTCACGACCTCATGATCAAATAATTGATAAACTTTCTATTTTTTGTATTTGAAGTAAAACAACTGGGCAAACATGAGACATAGTTCGATGTTTTTAGCCATGTTTATGTTTTTGGAGTGAGTAGATGCCTCTGGTATGTAGCTCACAGATGATAATCTCACACCTAGGATTTATCCAGTGCTGACAGCTCTGATGAATGTCAGGGAGGGAAGAGGAAGCCCGGATTTTTTTATTAAATAAAAAAAAAATCTGTGAAAGAAGCTAGGTTATTAACAGTGTTGCTACTGATTTGGCTGAATCTCACTACATTTATAAAATAGTTGGATTTAATAGAAATATATGCCCGATGAAAATGCATTGCCACCATGTCCAACCAGGTGGTGGCTGAAATAATCAGGAATAATCTTGTTGTTTCAACTTGAAATGAGCTCTGATATACTATGGGCCTGTTCCAATAATAAATTCTTGGCCCAGCCCAGGTCCAGTAATAACTTCAGGCACTCACATTCCTAGTATCCATGGGGAGAGGGAGTAGTTAGGGCCACAACAGACCCTACTTATACATATATTTGTGCAGGAAGAATTAACAATGAGCACGCTAGGGTCTGTGCAACATCTTGACTGTGTGCAAAGGCTTTAACTGTAGGCCCAATTTATAGCCCGAGGCTTTCCTGCCTGCTTCTCGGAATGTCTCCCACTGCCTCCTCTACTTCTGGCCCTGCTCCAAACACCCTTTGCAGCCTCTTCGTGGCTTCTCATACTGAGCCTCAAAGGGTCTAAGCTGCCTTGGCCGCTGCTTCTCTGCGGTCTCTCCTGTTATTCTTGTTGTTCCGACTAAAACATATACCATCTGTTAGATTTAAAAAAAGAAAGTAAACAGAGGAAAAAACAAAATAAGGTAAATACATTAAAGAGAGTTTGAACATAAATATCAAAAAGAAAATGCGAAGGAGGAAAAACAACTTTTAAAAATGAAATGGAAACAAAACAGCTATTTAAATGGGTAGAATTATCCTTTTGAAAGAGGAAAGAACAACCTGATCTGAAACTTGATTTCCACTGCAATGCCATCCATAAATGCAACGTGGTCTTCTGAAGGGTAAGAAGTGAAAAGAAAGGGAGAGAGAAGCACAAAAAGGGAGAAAAGTGGAAAAGAACAGAAAGAGACAGAGAAGAGAAGGGGAAATAAGACAGACAGAGAAGCAGCAACAAGAAGACATTAAAAAACAGGTAAGACTATGACAGTATGCGCCAACTTACCATGAGCACTGCCATGGGAGGTCCATGTGCTTACATTTTAGTCCTTCCAGCTCTTGATTTTGCATTTTCAAGGTAAATGGCAGTGTTGTACTATGCCCCATAGAATCACACACCTGGTCTTCGCTTTTTTTGGCCTGACCCTATTTTTTTGGTCCTTGTCCAATTTCCTCCCACTCTTCGATGCCAATCTGTGGCCCTGGCTAGATCTCCTAACTGACAATATTTTTGGTCCAATTTTGTTCCTGTACCTCAAGATACAAATGACAGCTAATCACCCTCCAGTTATCATGACAGCAGGAAATCTTGGGTAGATAACAGTAATTGCGGTAAGCAAGCACAGAGTGCACTTTGTGCCTCTGCACATGCATTGTGCTACAATTTTTAAAGGAACAGACTAACCTGGTTGAAATTCAGCAAATTGTGGTAACTTTGAATGAACACTGAATGGAGCTCACTTAAGGTTCTGAACAGAGTATGGCTCTGATCTCCTTCAAAAAGCACTAAAGCTGGCACTCACCTCTCTAGCAATGTCTCTTGCCTTATTACAGTGTGAAACACAAGTTTTTACACAATTACAAAGTTTACTCTAGAGCCGAGTCATCGTAGCCTGTCTGAGAAACATCCATTTAGCATAAGCCTTTACTGTGTACCTTTCAGCCTTCTCTCCATCAATACCACCACTTCCTCTTTTATGTCAAAGATCCTAATTTTCACAACCAATTTCTTAAGCAGTACTTTATCAAACATTTTCTGGAAGTTCATTAGCAGTAATTTTCCTACTATTGACATAAAGCTAGCCAATCAACCGTTGCCCGAGTTATCTCTTTTTGAACTGAGGTGCAATATTTGCCACTCTCTAATCTTTTGGCACAGCTCTCATCTCTACTGAATTTTGACCATCATGATTGATCCTTTCGCCATTTTCTCATTAAACTCTTTCAGTATTCTTGGGTGCATAATATCTGGTCTTGGGACTTATTCTTAAACTCCATAAGAATTGTTTCCTTATTAATGCATATTTGCCAATCGATATCCTCATCCATAAGCCTGTGGCAACTTCCTTTAATCTTTGTAAATATGCCAGCAAAGTACTCATTGAGCAACTTTTCCATTTCTTTATTTCAAAAATAATCGTATCAAACATGCTTTTGAGTGTCTCCACCCCCAATTTAATAATTTTCCCTTTCCTAAAAATCTTTGCTATTTCCCTTTATGTTGGCTGCAAGCTTTTTCATACTTCTTTTTGGCTCTTTGCACATCTCTTTTGCTTTCCATTTGTAGATTACAATATTTTTCATGATGTGGAGATGCCGGTGATGGACTGGGGTTGACAATTGTAAATAATTTTACAACACCAAGTTATAGTCCAACAATTTTTATTTGAAATCTACAAGCTTTCGGAGGCTTCCTCCTTCCTCAGGTAAATGTGTTACCTGAGGAAGGAGGAAGCCTCCGAAAGTTGTAGATTTCAAATAAAAATTGTTGGACTATAACTTGGTGTTGTAAAATTGTTTACAATATTTTTCATGACTTTCTTATTTCAATTTTTCTTTAATGGTGTCATTAGTCACACTTTCTTTGAATTGCTCTTTAAACACAGTGGCCCTGAATTTCCGCAGGGGTTCTCCAATCTCCTGTCGTAATTTTGGCAGAACCCTCACAGAAAACCGTAACTGGCCATTTTCAACCGTTTACTCCATTTGTCCAGGGGGTCTGCCAATTTCCCACTGAAGTTATGCAAGGAAATGGGGAGAACCCCCATGGAAACTCAGGGCCAGTGTTTGTTTACACTGTACAAAGCATTTTACTTTTTCAGATTAACATGTGAGATTCATGTAAGATAAGAACAGAACAGTACGTGGCAAATATGCTTGAAGAAATATGTGATTAACCAAAGTTTTGCAAAGAAATTAACTTCAGCAGTGAGATTGTTCACCTAGCAGTAACAAACTAGAAGATTGGTGAACTAAAATGCTGTAAGTATCGAAGCTCACTTCATTTTATGATAACTTCTATCCTTATTAAAATACTGGTAAAATGTAGTATTAGGCCTAGAAATTCCATCCCTGCAACAGAACAGGTAAACCTAAGGCACACGCAACATTGGGCTTCATTTAAATGAGGTCAGCGATCAGCGAACGCATACTGTGCGTCCCTAGGCTGCTCGCTGGTGTATGGTGATTGGATTTCGGGCTACTGTGTCGCCGGCAGCGGCCCTCAGGTAGTTCCTGCAAAGGAGGGGCGAGATTGGGAGGGGGCCAAACAGGAACCGGCAACGGTCTTTAGAGCTACAATGGAGCCGGGAGGAGCAGGAGTATATTTTACAAAACTTATCTCTTTGGTGGGCGGCCTCCAGCGATGTGCAGCCAATCTGCGCATCGCACTCTGTGGATGCCGGTCTGAGAAATGAAAGAATCAATAAAACCCCCCCCAAAAAAGAGGCAGTTAACAAATATTGAAGAAAAACATTGAACTACAGCTCTCACAAACTATTATAGAAGAAACTAGGCCATTGAACAATTTTAGATGTTGATCCAAATACATCATGTTTAATGTCAAAGTTGTTGACGGAACAGTTCACAGTACATATGGAACTAATGCGAATATGCACTGGTTCAAGTTCTATGTTACTTGTTTTCTGGTAATAGTTCCAAGCTGCAAAGCACAGCTGTAAGGCCAGCCCAGACAGTTCTTTGTGCTTACTTTGATAATAAGGGGGCCTACAAGTGTCAGGATAGAGGAAGGGCAGGAGTGTTTGGCTGTGAAGTCTGACTGATGTAAAACAGATGGGGCTTAGATGAAGGCCAATACAAAGAAACAATCAGACCATTCAACATGGCTAGCCCGCCACCTCAGTGAATCAGGTGAAGACAATAACAGTATCAATCCTAACTACTTCAAACAAAAGGCAGTCATGTCACCGTGGGTTTTGGATTTGTTACTGTCAGAATAAACAGAGTAGACCTCTATCAGAAAGAGATGTATTTGTTTACAGGCTCTACAATCTCTCTATTTATATAAATACACACTAGCAGCTGTAGAAGACACCTGAGTTTAAGCAGGATACTGATGGGTGATCCCTGGGCTGGTTCCAATAACCTTTCTTTTCTCCATTTATTAATGAAGCTCTCCTTAGAATCAAGAACTAGTGAGGAAATTTGGAATCCCTCTTGAAGTTGCATGATTCCCATTTGCAAGAATTTTTTCAGCAAAAACGAAAGTGTCTAATCTGCAGTACATGTGACTAATCCCCAATAATTATATCGTGGCCCGGATTTTCTTCTGAGCGGTGAATGAACAGCGCCTGCCACTCGTTAGATTTGCACTTACCCATAAACTTTTCTTGTTTTTTTTCACGGCAAGTTCCTCTCATGAGGCGCTGAATCCAAAACGGCGCCCTCTTCAGGGCATCTGGGACCTGTGTGAACGGGGCAAGCAACTGTCTATCCCCTTAACCAATCAGATTAAAGTATCTGATGATCAGCCAAGAGTCAGAATCAGCAAGTGTAAGTTAGAGTGGGTGAATTCAATGTCAGATCAGGTACAGAAAGTTAAATAAAGAGAGGGTAAGAAATGTTGAATTACGAGACAGAGATAAAAGAGACAGAAAGAAAAAGTAAAAAAATAAAAATTTACTTTTTTCTTCAAATGTCCAACAATAATTCAAATCTAAAGGAATGAGACTCCACACTTGTAAAAGTTAATTTTCAGTGCCAGAGAGGCTGTTTGGCAGTAATTAACACTTACCACGCCAATAAAAGTGTGCTTAGACTAAATAACTTGACGGGCCTTTTTTTGGTGCGATTAGTTCGTATCCATCAGTGCAGTGCAGGAACTTCACACCATTCCATTTATTTGAACGGTAAGTCACCTGGTGAGATATTGTTCTCACGGAATTTACTGAGAAGCAGGACATCTGGTAGTGCAACTTCCGGATTTGACTGCGTGTGTGCGGTCACCGGAAGTTGCTGTACCAGACGCACAGAAATAACAGTGAGGAAGTCCGGCCCAATGAATTTGAAAATTACAGGGTGAAAAGACATTAGATATCACATTATGCAATACTACTGCTTTCGTCCATAGATCCAGGGAAACACTGCAGGGCAGTAAGTTGTCCAACCTGCTCACTCCAAAAACCTTTTCATTTGTTCCAAGGGATTTGGTGGTTTGTTACAAGTCTGTCTTAAAAAAATACTGCAAAGATGCTGAAATTGCTCGCCATGGACATTTCTCCATCACCTTCTCCAATCTTCTGCTCTGCAGACATCTTGCAACATTAGGCATCTCTGGTTAAAAATGTGATGGATTTTTATGGCAACACCAATTTATAACACAATTGCACATGGCAATCAACAATGTGACATCATACCTGTATTTAAAATATTTTAAGTTTAAGTTGGTTTATTATTTTACTTTTCGCTTTTGTAAAGGTGCACTTGCTCACATAGCTATTTCTTAATTTTTAAAGAACGATATTATAATATTAAACAATCTCCCACAACAAAAAGACCTTTTTAATCTTTAGTTTATATTCAGTTAAGTTTAGTTAATAATCTAATAAATCAAGGCATGGCAGGGCACCTCACTCCTGTGGAATGCACATCTTGTGCCTTTTGGGAACTCCAGGACGCCACAGGTGCAGGAAGTGTCTCCAGCTGGAGGAGCTTGAGCAATAGCTGGCGTTACTGCAGTGCATCCACGAGTCTGAGAACTGTGTGGATAGCATGTTTCAGGAGGTGGTCGCCCCACAGCTTAAGAAAGTGCAGGCAAAGAGAGACTGGGTGACCGCCAGACAGACAAGGAGGACCAGGTGGGATATGCAGCAGCCTCCTGAGGGCTTCTCGCTCTCTAACCAGTATTCAGTTCTGTACAGCGGGGGAGGAAAAAGGTCAAGAGAGCAATGGTGATAGGGGATTCTATAGTTAGGGGAGCAGGCAGGCATTTCTGTGGCTGCAGACATGATTCCAGGATGATATGTGGCCTCCCTGGTGCCAGGGTCAAGGATGTCACTGAGCGGCTGCAGAACATTCTGGAGGGGGAGGGTGAACAGCCAGAGGTCGTGGTCCATATCAGTCATAGGTAGAAAGAGAGATGAGGTCCTGCAGGCAGATTTTAAGGAGTTAGAAAGATTATAAGAAGCCAGATCTCAAAGGTAGTAATCTCCAGATTACTCCCGGTGCCATGTGCTAGTGAGTATAGAAATAGGAGGATAGAGCAGATGAATGCATGGCTGGAGAGATGGTGCAGGAGGGAGGGCTTTAGATTCCTGGGGCATTGGGACCGGTTCTGGGGGTGGTGGGACCTGTACAAGCCGAACGGGTTGTACCTCAACAGGGCTGGGACCAATATCCTCGCAGGAAGGTTTGCTAGTGCTGTTGGGGAGAGTTTAAACTACCTTGGCAGGGGGATGGGAACCTGAGCGTAGATTCAGAAGGGAGAGAAGCAGAGCTGTAAATGGAAGGCAGAAAATTAGTAAGTGAGCTTGGAAGGCAGAGGAAACAAAGGTTAGAAACTAGACAACAAAGGAGTTTGGGAGTGCTTACTGGTATATACCTCAATGCAAGGAATATAGTGAATAAGGCAGATGAGCTAAGGGCACAGATAGACACGTGGAAGTACAATATCTTAGCTATTACTGAAACATGGCTTAAACAGGGGCAGGAATGGCAGCTCAACATTCCTGGTTACAGGGTTTTCCGACGAGGTAGAGAGGGGAATAAAAAAGGAAAGGGGGGTGGCAATATTGGTTAAAGAAACAATTACAGCTGTGAGGAGCGGTGATATGTTAGAAGGATCATCAAATGAGGCCATATGGGTTGAGCTAAAGAACAAAAAAGGGGCAGTCACACTGCTGGGAGTGTACTATAGACCCCCAAACAGTCAGATGGAGATAGAATATGAAGGCAAATTTGTAAGAAGTGCAAAAACAATAGGGCAGTAATAGTAGGGGATTTCAACTACCCTAATATTAACTGGGATACAATCAGTGCAAAAGGTATAGAGGGTGCAGAATTCTTAAATTGCATTCAGGAGAACTTTTTTAGCCAGTATGTAACAAGGCCAACAATAGGGGGCAGTTCTGGATTTAGTTTTAGGTAATGAAGCTGGGCAGGTGAAAGGTGTATCAGTGGTAGAGCATTTTGGTGGTAGTGATCATAATTCAGTTGGATTTAGCTTACTTATGGAAAAGGACAAAGACAGAACAGGAGTAAAAGTTCTAAATTGGGGAAAGGCCAATTTTACTAAGCTGAGAAGTGATTTAGCAGAAGTGGACTGGAAACAGCTACGTGAAGGTAAATCAGTGTCAGAGCAGTGGGAGACATTCATGGGGGAGATTCAAGGCGTTCAGAGTAAACATGTTCCCACAAAGAAAAAGGGTGGGACTGCCAAATCTAGAGCCCCCTGAATGACAAAGAGCATAGAGGGTAAGATAAAGCAAAAAAGGGAAGCTTATGTCAGACACCAAGAGCTCAATGCTGCAGAAAGCCAAGAGGAGTATAGAAAGTGCAGGGGTGAAATTAAAAAGGAAATTAGGAAAGCAAATAGAGGGCGTGAAAAAATACTGGCAAGTAAAATTAAGGAAAACCCAAAAATGTTTTATAAATACATTAAGAGCAAGAGGATAACTAAGGAAAGAGAGGGCCTATTTGAGACCAAAAAGGTAACCTATGTGCGAAGGCAGAAGATGTGGGTATGGATCTTAATGAATACTTTGTGTCTGTCTTCAAAAAAGAGGGGGACGATGCAGAGACTGTAGTTGAGGAGGAGGAGTGTGAAATATTGGATGCGATAAACATAGTGAGAGAGGAAGTATTAAGAGCTTTAGCATCTTTAAAAGTAGATAAATCGCCAGGCCCGGATGAAATGTATCCCAGGCTGTTAAGAGAAGCAAGGGAGGAAACAGCGGAAGCTCTGACCATCATTTTCTGATCCTCCTTGGCTACAGGCGTGGTACCAGAGGATTAGAGGACTGCTAAGGTTGTACTAGTGTTTAAAAAGGGAGGAAGAGATAGACTGAGTAATTATAGATCAGTCAGTCTAAGCTCGGTGGTGGGCAAATTATTGGAATCAATTCTGAGGGACAGCATAAATCGTCATTTAGAAAGGCACGGGTTAATCGAGGACAGTCAGCATGGACTTGTTAAGGGAAGGTCGTGTCTGACTAACTTGATTGAATTTTTTGAGGAAGTAACAAGGAGGGTTGATGAGGGTAATGCTTTTGATGTAATGTATAGGGATTTTAGCAAGGCTTTTGACAAGGTCCCATATGGCAGATTGGTCAAAAAAGTAAAAGTCCATGGGATCCAAGAGAGAGTGGCAAGTTGGATCCAAAATTGTCTCAGTGGCAGGAAGCAAAGGGTAATGGTTGACGGGTGTTTTTGCGACTGGAAGGCTGTTTCCAGTGAGGTTCCACAAGGCTCAGTACTAGGTCCCTTGCTTTTTGTGATATATATTAATGATTTGGACTTGAAAGTGGGGGGCTTGATCAAGAAGTTTGCAGATGATACAAAAATTGGCCGTGTGGTTGATAGTGAGGAGGAGAGCTGTAGAGTGCAGGAAGATATCAATGGACTGGTCAGGTGGGCAGAAAAGTGGCAAATGAAATTCAATCCAGAGAAGTGTGAGGTTATGCATTTGGGGAGGGCAAACAAGGCAAGGGAATACACAATGAATGGGAGGATACTGAGAGGTGTAGAGGAACAAAGGGATCTTGGAGTGCACGTCCACAGATCCCTGAAGGTAGCAGAACAGGTAGATAAGGTGATTAAAAAGGCATACGGGATACTTTCCTATATTAGCCGAGGCATAGAATATAAGAGCAGGGAGGTTATGCTAGAACTGTATAAAACATTGGTTAGGCCACAGCTTGAGTACTGCGCACAGTTCTGGTCACCACATTACAGGAAAGATGTGATTGCACTAAAGAGGGTACAGAGGAGATTTACGAGGATGTTGCCAGGGCTGGAGAATTTTAGCTATGAGAAAAGATGGAAAAGGCTGGGATGTTTTCTTTGGAACAAAGGAGGCTGAGGGGAGATTTAATTGATGTATATAAAATTACGAGGGGCCTAGATAGAGTGGATAGGAAGGATCTATTTCCCTTAGCAGAGAGGGCATAGATTTAAAGTAATTGGTAGAAGGATCAGAGGGGAGCTGAGGAGAAATTTTTTTACCCAGAGGGTGGTGGGGATCTGGAACTCACTGTCTGAAAGGGTGGTAGAGGCAGAAATCCTCAACTCATTTAAAAAGTACTTGGATGTGCACTTGAAGTGCCGTAACCAACAGGGCTACGGACCAAGTGCTGGAAAGTGGGATTAAACTGGATAGTTTTGGCCGGCACGGACACGATGAGCCGAATGGCCTCCTTCTGTGCCGTAACTTTCTATGATTCTATGAAATATGGAAACAGAAATTGTAGACGAAGGTCAGTACTATTAGATGGCAATCTGCGTGGTTGCAGAGTTTGATCTCTACAATCCAAATTGAAGAGTCTCTCCAAAGAACAGGGTTTTTACTATTGTATTTGATGATATAAAAGTAAATTTACTGATGCTGTGCTCCCAGTTGAGAGTTCCACTGATAGTGAAAATGAGTTGAAGATAGGGCTACATCAGTGTAGACCTGATTCCCTGAACCACATTCCCGTCATGTGTGGCTCACTGTTGGGGATTCAGGATTGGTGAATTTTCCTTATTGTTTCAACTTATCTTTTCAAACCATAAATCAAAGTTGTGAATCACTGCAGTTCTGTTTGCAATTTAAAATGCTCACAGAGGTCATATTTTATTAATCACAAGAAAGTATGATGATAGTAATGCATGCCTTAATATAGCCTTATCCTGAGAGCAGCCCGGTACCCCAGCTATGCAGTGTGCCACTCACAGCCTTGACACACATTCAAGCTCTAGTACCTTCAGTGAGCAAGTCTTACAAATATTTTGTGGGCTGAAAAATGGAGCAGCTCATGGAAGCAAGGTGTAGGGAGGCCTTTCCTGTCTTCTTAAGCACATTGCCTGCTGCAGAAGCATATGAAATGGCATTGACAGAATCCATGGAGATGTTTAGACTGAGGATGTATCAATCTCTCACCTGGAGGGTTATGTGGTGCCAGGAAGACAGGGCAAGGATATAAAGCAGGATAAAATTACAACATTGTGATTTTATCCTAATGAAAAGGATAGATGGTTCCAGCGACAAATAGAGTAAGAACAATACAACTCCTGGGTCAGCTTTGCTCAGTGTGTGGTTAGAAGGGTGTGAGTTCAAACCCTACTCTGAAATGTGAGCACATAATCTGGGCTGACACTCCATTCCTGTACCGAGGGTGTGCTTTGTTGTCAGAGGTGCTATCAATTGGATGATTCTTAAACCGTGGCCTCATTTGCCTGTTTTGGTGCTTCAAATGGACACTGAAAATCAAATGCTACGATTCAAAGAAAAGCAGGAAATTCTCCCAGCACCCTAACACGCATTCCTCCCTCAACCAACACCATCAAAAACTAGATTAACTAGTCACTCATTTAATTGGTGTTTTTGGAATCTTACTGTGCACAATACAGCTGCTGAGTTTACCAATATAACAGTCACTACACTTCAAAGTAATTTGAGACACTTCAAAGAGATGTGATAAAGCGCTATCTAAATGCAAGCCTTTACCTGAAACTAAATATAAAGTGCAATGTATTAAATACAGTAGTTTGAAAAATATGCTGCAATGGATTAAAATCCTGCATACTAAACAGATAGCATTACATACAGTAGCAGTTTTATAATTTTCAAAAGGTTTCAATTTGACAACATATCCTGAACATTTTTCCAGTGGATTTAGTAAAGACATAAAATACATTGCAGTATATTCACAAATATTATGCTTTTTCATTTATAGCTTTGTGTATTTTCCCTCCATTTATGTCTCTTCTCAGACATTCCACAACTAAGATGAGAAGCAGGATTCTTGCTCCCGGACCTCTACCAACTGTACTCTAGAGCCAAACACAAGGAGGCTGTTCAGGCTGACTTCTTATGCAGTTCCCCCCTTCCATCTTGTGCTGAACTCCTCCTCCCAAGAACACAGCTGAGATCTGGACCAGCAGTGTGGAGAATCACAGGGGAGAGACTGTTACCTACCAGCCTGTAATGCAGACGGCAGGCAACAGTACCCTGTGTTTTCACAACTGCTAATAAGAAATGCCATTACTTTGATAGAAATTGAAGTGCAGTGGCAGACGAGCTGTGGAGCAGTCAGTTGTTCAGTGTTGTGGAGCACCATGCTTTGCACCAGATGTTACTTTGGGGACACGTTGCTGACAGGAAATCCCAAGCAGTGTACAGTGTCATAACGCACAAATAAGAAACATTTGGAAAACCACAGAAAGCCTGAGTATCAGCATTTAAATGTAAGATTTTCTCAACAGTAGTCTTTAAAACCCTTTTTCTGTCCCGCAGTGTATTTGCTGTTTTTATCGTAATCCACATTATGGTTGACCACAGCTGCCATCTTGTGGTAATGCAGAAAATAGCAACTAAAAATAATTTAATCTTCTGCACTCTGCTCTCCAGCGAACAAACTAGGTTACTACAATGTACTCGTCCTTGTATATGCTGGTTGTAATGTAATTTTCAAACAGAAATACCAGTGAACAATATAAAAACTTGAAAATTGTAACATTAACATTGGGAAAAAGAGATTGAGATAATGATTCTGTAAACCCATGGCTTTTTCGACACACTCCCGCAGGCCATTCAGCCCCTTGATCAATTAGATCATGGCTCATCTGTTCCTCAACTCTATTTACCTACCTTTGTTCCATATCAATACTTGGAACACCTGGAAACTAGGCCAGGATCCAGATACAGTGGGTCCCAGCCTTGGGTCCAAGTACCCTGTATAGCCTGTTGAGGGCGACGCCTTTGCATGCCCCAAAAATGGCCATTGTCATAAAGGGGCGGAGCCGGGTGTGGGGATTCTCTACATTGGGAGTTCCCATGCCCCCTGCCGTCAGAGGGACCCAGGGGTATGGTTGGTGGATGAACACCTGGTCAAACTAGGGATACTTCTCTACTACCAGCAGAAGTGGGGCCCAACTGGGAGGGGGTCCAGGCCATGATTCCACCTTCAACCCCGTAAGATTTAAGGGGCAGATTAAAAAAAAATAAAGTGGCCCCCTTACATAGAGGTCCAAGAAGGCAACTGATAATTCTTTCAAGGCAATGGAACCTTGCACACCCCTGGATCAGGTACTTTTATGCTGGATTTTCTACCTTCCTGTTATGGTCAGTGCCCCAGATGTGGCCCAGGTGTGGCGTGGCGCCCAGCATTGGTATGCAAATAACGGAACATCCCCTAAACCCTGGAGCGTCTGCCAGGATCAGTAGTGAAGGTTTCCTACAGATGCAATCCCAGATTTTTGGTGCCAAAGTCTTTTCTTGAATGGGAAAACATTTTGCATCAAGGTTGCTTCCACTAATTAAGAACGGTTTATCTCTTAACCTGATTAGTATCAATGCATGAATAAGTTTGCTTTAAAAAAGAAAATATAACACAGAAAAAGTTAACTAAAATTGTACTTTGCATAGTGATTTATTCTGCTTTGCACTGTATCACTGTACCCCAACTGAACCACATTATTAAACCTCTTTTTCACAAATAGTTCCATTGCAGAAAGGAAGCATTCAACTCCCAGCAGTACGCTTTTTGTCATGGGTGCCCTACAGATCAGCCCAACTCTCATAAATAAATGCAGTTATTCTGTGATCCATGCAGGCTGCTACTTAAAGCATGTCACCTGCACTGCTCTGCATATGAGTGGAAGCCAGAAGCTGCAGTGAAAATACAGGTCTCAAATGAAGATATCTCCTACAATGAAGAAAATATCTTCTTCAATGTTTTTCCAATAATACACATGGAGCACTACATTGTACTGTTTATCATTCCTTCTTCTTTAAATTGTGGTTTATTGTGGTGGTAAAAAAAAACTCATTTAAATCATACAAAACAAATATAAGATCTCAAAAACTATAACATTTTTATAATGCTCATTGCATATAGATCTGCTTTCTTGCAGAATTAGATTATCTTCAATATTGTAATTTGTGGAATGCACGTTTCTTGAACCATGCATTTGTGCCTCCTGTCCCCGCCCCACAGTTTTTGTTTTGCCGAGACTGCACAGATTCCTTAACTCTCCCAACCCTTTTCTAGCGGAAGTTTTCCCCCTTTCCTAACTTTGAAATTGTAATAATCTTCCTTCCTGTTTCATATGGGAAAAAATTTTACCCTCTGGTTAGAGCCATTCCTGTTCCATTTATTGAGAATCCCACTGATTCTTTGGCCTGTCTAACTCCAAGTACTCTGCAGTTGAAACAGTAATGGTGAGCTTTCCGTGAGAGATTTATGATGGTGGGAAATGTATGGGGGGGGGGGGGGGGCGGGTGTGCAGTAACACTTAAGAACGTTTGATTTCCTCTGCATCTCCTAACCCAACTGCCCTCTGGAAAGTTCGGCCATCCTGACCATCTACCCTACCATTAACAATTTCAGCCCCTTCTTTGCTCATGATAAATGGCGTTAAGATTCTGCTCATGTAGCAAGATACAGACCTGCAAAGATGTGATTAACTAGGCAATCTTGTGAGTTCAGGAAATCCTGTCCCTACTGCATACCGCCCCAAATCTCACTGTAGGAATAGGATCAGCACCATTACATGACACTAAGGCAGAGGATAGCTTAATTGACTCTGCCATCCAGGACTGTAAAACAGATTGCAGCTCTAACATTCCTATTCAAGTACAGGTGGCTAGAAGCTGTTAAGGTTGAACCTCCAACTGGATTTGTGAGTACATTTCCCATTTGGTGTGGTACTGAGATATAGAAAGCCAGAAAGGTCTCAGTTCAATCTCTGAAATTACTAAACAGCATAGACCAACCAGGATGGGGGAGGGGGTGCAGATTGGAGCACTAAAATTGATCTCAGTGCCCTAGGCTAGAGAGGGGAATGAATAAAAAAACAATTAGCTACTGTTTCCCAAGCGACTTAGACTGGAAAATACATCTCTGCGGATGGAGAGGGAGGACAGGATTGAACTAAGCTGTGATATCCCCCCACAACTAGATAGCTTGCTGAAACTCACTGTTTAGAATCCAACAAAAATCATGTACATTTGGGTGAGGTACCAGAGAGTGTCTGGTATCCATTGGACTATACCCCGGCATAATTCAGTGGCTCTAGCCCTGCAGGGGAGAGGAGCTGATAAAATGATTTTTAAAAAGCTGTTGCTGCCACCTAGAGACATGTATAGTCTATGATTTGACGTACCCATCACAGTTTTTTGGGTTCTGCGCTAGGTATTCTCTCAGGTTCAGCATCACCGGTCCCTCCTGTAAATTGTCCTTGCATCTCCTATGATCCAGAGTTGCGCCTTTTGCTTTCCAATATCCAATTAAATGATAACATGACCCGAGAATCGTAACAAAGAACCCTCGCTGTGTATACCGGTTACTGTAATATTACACATGCCAATACGTGCATTCTCCTGGATTTATGAAAGGTGGACTGAAATGTGCTCTATCAAGATGAGGTACGAATACATTTTACCTAAATACATGAATGAACTGAATCAATTTCCATCGTGAGATCTGTCAATTTCCTATGCTCCTCGTTTCATAAAAAATAACAAAGATTCAATCTTATTGATGTTCTAGGCATAAGCCCACTTTCAAGCTAGCTAGTCTAAAGCGTTTGAATAGTTAGCTTGAAAGGAAGAGGAAGAATACTGCACCATGATCAATGAGAATATTGTTCATGATTTTGGTCAGGACTGTTTCAGTGCTCTGAACTGGACAGGGGTGATTTGAACGGGGGCTTGAAAGAGAGATGGGCAGAGAGCTGGCAGGCAGCGACGTGTTCAAGGACCTTAGAGAATAAAGGGAGGTTGGAGATGGGTGCCAGGTGGTAAAGACAGAAGGGTCAAGGTTGCAGAATAATGCTTGTGTTGAAGGGGAGAGGGAAGGTCCCTGAGATAAAAGAAACTATTGACAGTGTCAGCTAGCATGGGGCCAAGAAGGGAAGTTGGCTGCGAAGCATATCAAGGGAGCAGCGAGTGGGTCCCGTAGATGAGATGAACTTGGAGAAGGGAGATTGGGGGGGGGTGTGGGCGGGGGGAACTATGGGGGTTCGGGATGCAGGGGACTGCTGGCAATGGGAAAGAGACAATGCAGCAGAGGCAGTTGCATGGATGGCCTCAATCTCAGTGATAAATAAATCCATGAGCTTCTCGCACTCAGCTGGAGATTGTACAATACTTTCAGAATTTCAACTGGCATTTCCACACACTATAAAATTATTTGTTAATACTGTTAAAACTTGAGTCAGTAAAAAATGATAAAAGCTGTAAAAGAAAACAAACCCATGGCAATGTAAGTATATAATTTCCTTAAAATACTGAAAATGTTTTCATTCACAGATCAACTTTGAATCAAATGTGAAACGCTATCAGAAATTTTACAACTTTGCAAATTGGATTGTATACTTTGAAACAGCTTCATTTGTTTCAAGTTGAAGTTTTTGCTCCTGCGAAGCAAACACACTTCCACCATATATTCCTAGAGGATAGCTCTTAAATTCAAAAGGCTGTCAGCCAATTTTTGAAAAAGCTTTGATTAACTGCTTCCAGCTATGGCACTGCTGCTGCTAGCAGCTCCTTCAGTGTGCAGACACAACACAGCAACTAGGCACCAGCAATAAGAGATGTATTAGAGCTGACTTACTTGGCTGTATAGGATCCTTGGTTCTACTTTCAACTTGTATCACTCGTGCAGTTGCTGGTTTTTGCTCCGTCCTTGATATGTCGTCGCCCTAAAAAAATTTGCAACGAGTCATGTGAAATCTAAATCACTTTTCCCAAGACTTTATCAAATAATGATGGCTTTGTCAGGATTGAGATTCTAATGGTAAAGGAAGTTCTGTATAAACTACTAAATCATTTACTGAAACTACTTTTTAAATAGCACAGTATGTATGAAATTAATTCAGGTCATCCAACATGAAGTTGGTGTAGATGAAAATCAATATATTAGAAGATAAAACAAAACTTGCTCTTGATATGGTTTCATCATATTAAAGCAATTATGGGAAAGGAGAAAACTATCTAGGAAAACTGTTTTTGTCTCATCCAAGTGTGTCTCCTGTCTGGGCAAGTAGGAGTTACTTGCCAGAGGGACCAGAGAGATGCACTGTCCGACCTCCTTAGTGAGAACTGCTGTGTGGTTGTGTGGGTAACTGGCCTAGGGACTAAAATGACAATTACATTTTTTAAAAAAAAATTGTTGGCAAGGGGTTTAATATGATCTTCAGTGGGGTTTAATATGATCTTCAATGGTGTTTATGGAAATCTGAGACATACTTGGTTTTAATTTGCACTTACATATGTACATTCGTAGAAAACTTAGTCAGCCTATAAAGATATAAAGAACAACTTTGTTCATTTTCACCATATGCCAGTGGAGTCAAATTCCTTTCATAAACAGGAGAGCAGGAACAGTAGATAATCAATTATCTATATGTCAATCATCTGCAATGTTCAATTACTCAAGCTGAATAATGCCCTTTCTTATTATTTCTGAAAATCACATTGCATTAAAGGTGCACACACAGTACACTACACAATAAAAGGAAAACCTAGTGTACTGCTTGACTATCTGAATAAATCCATTACCAGAACACCATAAAGTTCCAGTCAGGTTAGATAATTGGTGTTCTACTATTATTGCAGTGTATTCAAGTGGGCAGGGTTGCTGATACTCACTATGACAAAATCATCACAAATTCAAAAATGCTTTAATAAAATGCACTTAAATTATGGATGAGATATAATTACACAACAAAAAATCTAAAACTGTATGCAAGGAGAATTTTGCTGCACAAGGCAAATTTTTCACATTTTTCATTGAACTACAGGTCAGCTTTACACCAGTGAAGCCAAAGTACTTTTTTACATTTAATTGAATCAGTACTGAAGTCGTTTCAAGGAGATAAATCCCCTGGTGGTTTCTCTGAAGTCAAATTAGAGTGGTGTGTAATGAAGGGATTATATGAGAATTTGTCGTGACTTGTTCTGTGTAGAATTAAGTTTACTCAATAATTTGAACTTCTGATAGTGGTTTAACATGTGCAATGATTGCTGTTTCTTTGGATTACGTTCTTTTTTAAGTGTGGATTTGGAATAAAGTAAATTTGTGTAGCGCATGCAGGCTTCAGGGGACTGGGTAGCACAGTGAATTGGCACACTACTTTCACCTCAGGGGTCTGAGTTCAAATCCTTCCCAACTGATGTCTCCATTCCAGAATGGTCCACTGGGAAATTAGTTTGTTTAGTTCGAACTGAGGTCCTGGTGCATGTAGGCATACACCATAAAGCTGCCCACATTCAGTACAATTGGCCCTGAATTGGAAATTTCAGCTGGACGACCCGTAAGGATAGTTGGTGATTCACTGGTATTGTAAGGGGAAATCCTCTGAGGTTGAGGGTAGATACAATGTTGAATGAGAAAGAAAAAACTCCTTGGGTTGCAGAAGGAAAATATGTAGCTAGAATATACCAGGTTATAAGGTCTACAGGAGAGATAGGGAAAACGGAAGAGGGGGAGGAGCAGCCTTAATGATTAGAGATGAAATCACTTCAATGATAAAGGAGGATATAACGAGAGGTAAGCAGCCAACAGAGACCATATGGGTTGAATTGAGAAATAGGAAAGGATCTAAGATTATAGTGGGAGTTGTATATAGGAGCCCTGGCAGCAGCTCTGAAGTGCTAGATTGTATAAATGCAGAGATTAGACAAGCGTGTAAGAAAGGCATAGTAGTCTTTAACCTTCACATAGATTGGGAAAAGCAGACTAGCAACTGTCAGAAAGGTAGCGAATTTCTTGAGTGTGTCTGGGATAGTTTTCTACAGCAGTATGTCCGAGAGGCAACAAGGGGGCAAGCCATACTAGATTTAGTAATGAGTAATGAACCAAATTTAGTTAACAGCTTAACTGTTTGTGAACATCTATCCAATAGTGATCATAACATGATCGAGTTCAATGTAGTGTTTGAAAGGGAAAAAAGTGAATCAGTTGCTAAGATTCTAGACTTGGGCAAGGCCGACTTCAATGGGATGAGACAGAGACTGTCCACAGTAAACTGGGCAAATCTGTTAATGGGTAAAACGACTGATGATCAGTGGGAAATGTTTAAAGAAACATTTAACGTGATACAGAATCGGTTTATACTCCTGAGGGGCAAGAGCTCTACTTGCCAAATAAAACAGCCATGGACAACAAAAGAGGTAAGGGACAGTATAAGACATAATGAAAGGGCATACAAAAAGGCAAAAAATGGCACAGATCCTGGCGAATGGGAAAGATACAAAGAACAACAAAGGGTCACAAAACAGATAGTAAGAGCTACAAAATGAGAGTACGAAAAGAAACTTGCAAGGGATATCAAAACCAATACGAAGAACTTTTATAGTTATATTAGGAAAAAGAGGGTGGTCAGGAGCAGTGTTGACCCCTTAAAAACTGAAAGTGGGGATATTGTCATTGACAATGGGGAAATGGCGGACATGTTGAACAATTACTTTGCGTCAGTATTTACAGTAGAAAAAGAGGATAGCATGCCGGAAATCCCAAGAAAACTAATATTGAATCGGGGACAGGGACTCGATAAAATTAACATAATTAAAGCAACAGGAATGAAGAAAATAATAGCACTAAAGAGTGACAAATCCCCAGGACCAGATGGTTTCCATCCCAGGGTTTTAAAGGAAGTAGGTGAGCACATTGAGGATGCCCTAACTATAATCTTTCAAAGTTCTTTAGGTTCAGGAACTGTCCCTTCAGATTGGAAAATTGCACATGTCACTCCGCTTTTTAAGAAAGGAGAGAGAGGGAAACCGGGGAATTATAGACCAGTTAGCCTAACATTGTGGGCAAAATGCTGGCGTCTATAATTAAGGATAGGGTGACTGAACACCTCGAGAATTTTCAGTTAATCAGAGAGAGCCAGCATGGATTTGTGAAAGGTAGGTCATGCCTGACAAACCTGATTGAATTTTTTGAAGAGGTGACTAAAGTAGTGGACAGGGGAATGTCAATGGATGTTATTTATATGGACTTCCAGAAGGCATTTGATAAGGTCCCACATAAGAGACTGTTAGCTAAGATGGAAGCCCATGGAATAGAGGGAAAAGTAGGGACTCGGTTAGGAAGTTGGCTGAGTGAAAGGCGACAGAGAGTAGGGATAATGCGTAGGTACTCACATTGGCAGGATGTGACTAGTGGAGTCGCGCAGGGATCTGTCTTGGGGCCTCAATTATTCACAATATTTATTAATGACTCAGATGAAGGCGTAGAAAGTCTCATATCTAAGTTTGCCGACGACACAAAGATTGGTGGCATTGTAAGCAGTGTAGATGAAAACATAAAATTACAAAGCGATATTGATAGATTAGGTGAATGGGCAAAACTGTGGCAAATGGAATTCAGTGTAGACAAATGTGAGGTCATCCACTTTGGATCAAAAAAGGATAGAACAGGGTACTTTCTAAATGGTAAAAAGTTAAAAACAGTGGATGTCCAAAGGGACTTAGGGGTTCAGGTACATAGATCATTGAAGTGTCATGAACAGGTGCAGAAAATAATCAATAAGGCTAATGGAATGCTGGCCTTTATATCTGGAGGACTAGAGTACAAGGGGGCAGAAGTTATGCTGCAGCTATACAAAACCTTGGTTAGTCTGCACCTGGAGTACTGTGAGCAGTTCTGGGCACCGCACCTTTGGAAGGACATATTGGCCTTGGAGGGCGTGCAGCGTAGGTTTACTAGAATGATACCCGGACTTCAAGGGTTAAGTTACGAGGAGAGATTACACAAATTGGGGTTGTATTCTCTAGAGTTTCGAAGGTTATGGGGTGATCTGATCGAAGTTTATAAGATATTAAGGGGAACAGATAGGGTGGATAGAGAGAAACTATTTCCGCTGGTTGGGGATTTTAGGAGTAGGGGGCACAGTCTAAAAATTAGAGCCAGACCTTTCAGGAGCGAGATTAGAAAACATTTCTACACACAAAGGGTGGTAGAAGTTTGGAACTCTCTTCCACAAACGGCAATTGATACTAGCTCAATTGCTAAATTTAAATGTGAGATAGATAGCTTTTTGGCAACCAAAGGTATTAAGGGATATGGGCCAAAGGCAGGTATATGGAGTTAGATCACAGATCAGCCATGATCTTATCAAATGGCGGAGCAGGCACGAGGGGCTGAATGGCCTGCTCCTGTTCCTATGTTCCTATAATAAATAATTCAAACCTTTGACACTCCTTTATAAGCATCATAACCCTTTTCAATCTGAAACTTTAAAGCCCAAATTATAAGCAGTGCATTTGCTCGAGAACATACTTTGGTTAGATTTTCATCTTCACTTTCTGGGTAATATTCTGGCAGAGCGGATCGCCCGCCCTTTGTAGAGCCCGCCTGATTTTCATTCCTTTGATTTCAATTCTACAAAGGGTGGGTGGATCCACTCCACCAGATTACCACCCAGGTGGCATAGGTGGAAATCCACCCCATTGATGCTGTAGAGCATCAGCTTCACACTGTATGTATACTGTGTGCCTCCACTTTCCATTTTGCACCACAGACCATGTCAAAAATAGGCCAGTGATGATGGGAAGCAGCCTAGGGCATTACAGCCTGTTCCGATAGCATTGTAAACATCTCATATTGCACTGAGGATGACACAGGATCTTTTAACTTAACTGGCTGCTGCTTGAATATTGATTCCAAATTGGAATTTTCTTACTCCATCATTTAATAGACTCAAGATGATTTTTGCAGCATGATCATAATTGGCTGTTGGAGGTTCAATAACTATTCTGAACTGAACTTTTATTTTTCACATTGAATGAATTAAAAACAAGGGTAAGCATTTTGAAACAGTAATGAGCCATGAAGACCATTTGTTCAGCAAACGAACTGTTATTGGATCACAATATTTTGCAGATTTCAGACTACAAAAGATCTGTGATTTTTTTTCTTTGGTTTAGTACATTCCAAAACAACTGCTGTTTTCAAACCTCTTGCAGCCACACAGCCCACACACTCATGATGTTTATTTTGCCTAAGGCAGCTTTAAGTTACTGCAAGGAAACAACAGCTGTTATCATCAACTAACTACTTTAATTTTTTTTTGACAGAAAAGGGATACAACTGGCCGCCACCCACAAAGGCCAAGATCAAAATTCCAATCAGAAGATCTGTCTTCTCCCCTCACCAGAATTTCCTGGCTTCCTTTCTAAGGGGTGAATTTCCGGTGGAACCAGGTTCCGTCCCATTTTCTAGCCCCTTCCCAGCAGTTACACTGGAGAGGCACCCTTAGTTAATTCAAATTATCTGATAATTTAGTGCTAAATTCATCTTCTGTTGTGTAGTACCATGCCTAAAGTTTGACAATTGCAATATTTGTAAACAAACCATAATTTCTGGGACTCTGCAGGCAGTCAAACAATGTTAGGAAGTGAATATGAAATCTGATTAAGACAGGATCATGTCCAAAAGATGGAAATCTTTTGTAGCTAGAAAAGAATCTTAAAGTCCAAGCTCTAACTTTCAAGGCCGTCACATTTTCTATTCCAGTCCAGTTACAATTTGTAATCTTTGTTCCAACCCTCACTCCTCTGCACAATCAAGGTTAAGGGGGAAAAAAGTCAATTTCTGTTCTTTGCTATCATCTTACTGTAACAACCGCAATTTGTCCAAACTGGAGAGTTTGCTGTGTTTCTTCACAGTGGATAACATTCTAAATCTTAAAAACTCTGACTGGCTTTCGAAGTGCTCCAAAATACTGCACAGATGGTCTCCTTTCTGCTTACCTGTGGTTTTGTTCAATTACAAGGTACCCAGTTACAACAGAAATCATTGTTCCAACAATAACCGTTCAAGCAGACTGGAGACCTCTCAGATTTTTACCTGTCCCCTATCTTCTGTTGTTGGAGTTTTCTGGCCGGCCACTTTCACTTGTCTGGTACGAAGTGCTGGGACTGGGCATATTTCAAGATCTCCCAGGGTCATGGGTCCATAGCTGGCATCAGACTCTCTTCCATTCCTCTCTAAGGATAGATATCTGATAGTATTATAATCATTAAAAATATTAAAAATGATACACTATAAAAAAAGCATGGTGAACTGTAGAACTGGTTTTGTAAAAAAAAAAGCTATGAAACACCAAAGAATGCAGCTTTCTTGATCCGCTGCTCAGCTCGCTGCATCGTATTCTAGTTATTTTTCCAGCAAATTGTGGCTTAAGTTCGCCACTGGAGGATTGTGGAGCACAACGGTCTAACTTTAGACATTTGTTGCCAATATCGCCATTGCAGCAAATTCTGGGCTAATGAATATTAAAAATATTAAAAATGATACACTATAAAAAAAGCAATTGTTTTAACAATATTTGGTTACAAAAGTCAGTTTCAATTCCCCCTGCCACAGCAAAACATATTTTTAACAGGGGTTAAAGGTCACTGTAAGAAGAGCAGCAATACAATATATCAACTGTATTTGATTGTTCCTGCATGAATCTGACCAGAAAATTCCTAGTGAAAACAAGCAGCATTCCTGCTGTTCCAAGAGGTAAAGGAGGTAAGATCAAAATTTTCAGAAATTTTATTCAAGATTTTCCTGAAACAGTGATGATCTCCATCTCCATGACTCTCACTAAATGAACTAACGTTGCAATCATAAAATTCACCAAAAAGTGCATTTACAAAGGCAATGATGGTCAAGGGAGAAAAAAAAACTTTGGCCTAGAATTTCCAAGTAAGTTCTGGCATAACTACAGTGTAAGAGCGTAGTTCCACTGTTTTCGTCTGAGGAAATTTGCGCGTTACTGATTTGTGTCAGTTTTACACCAAAACATCGCTACGCTACAAATTTCCTCCATCATTTGCGCCACTCACGAGTTACGTCCATGAAGCCCACTTAGCTCATTAACATAGCGCTGCTCCATGCAGAAGACCAGAGAGTGTGGTTTTCCTCCAGTTCTAAACGGGTGTTAATTCCATAAATGAATTTTCTTAAACATGCTGTGCTTAACATGCATAAATGAAGGTTTGATAGCTTCAAACTTTATTTTCATAACAGCAATAAGATAAAGAGGGATTTCAAGAAGGCAGATGAGGTATGTTCCCCGCTTTTCTCGGATCCTGTTTGTTTGCACTGATTTCCGCTTATTTTACATCAGTTTTTAGGTTATGCTGATGAGATTCTCAGCAAATTTTGGCTTGCGTTGTCATCGGCAAGATCGACGTAGATAATTGCATAAATTTTGGCGTAACTCAGATTGAGGAAATTCTGGCCACATTGCAGTAGTCAAAAGGCAGCTTACTAAAGTCTCAGTCCTAGTAACATTGTAGCAGATTTACTGGCAGTGGTTCAGCCAATTGGCTCCAACTGTATTAGTAACACATGCATGGACTTGGACTGTGAATGAACTTATTTGAAATCTGAGCTAATCCATTTTTTTGTGTTTTTTTAAAAAAACATTTATTATGAGGTGTCAAAGTTGGGTATTTTTAATAAAAGTGGCTACCCTACAAAAGAGCTGCTCCCCCTCACAGGAAACTGAGCAGACACACAAACACGTTTACAATACTTTACAGTTTCTTAATTGTATGGAGGATATACAAAGGTGAGAAAGGTGAAGTGGTTTAGTTTCCTCATAAGTGCAGTTCCCCATTGTGTATCCTGTTTATACAACATGCATTGGGATAGCTTTTTAAAAAAATAGGAATTACTACAAGCACAGAGGGCATTTTAATATTCTCCATTACATCATGTGAGGTACTCCTCACCTCTCAAGGCTAACTCTTAAGACTAACTGACACTGTGAAAATTCCCTAACAGGGATAAAGTATTGGAATTGATGGAGACTTGGTACAAAACACTATAGCTTTCCTCAATGAGTTAGAGAAATAGAATGAAAATGTAAATATGTGACTTGTAAACACAAACTAAATTATAATATAGTTTCAAATTTATTACCACTGAATAGAAAGAAAAGTCATCCTTGTTGTTTAGATTTTATACAGATGGTCAAATTGTGGTAAAGTTGCAATAAAGAGCTTTCCCACAATTAGGATAATGGTGGATAGAAGGAGGAGTTTCACATTCAATGCTATCATATATCATATGTGTGCATGATAACAAAACTTGATAACTCAAGTGCAGGAAGAGAAAAAAAAAGCCATAGTTTTTGCTACTGATTGCTATTTAGTGACCCTAATACAAATGTGCCTGTGTGGATATTGGGTGAGGACAATGTCAGGATTGGCTATGATATCTTGTGTAGTCGAATGGTCTGCTGACACTTACTGCCAAAGTTCACATATGAAGAACGGCCTTTTCTCTGAGTTCAGGTGGGCCGCAGTGCCTGTGAACTTTACTCTGTATGAGTCAGTGGTTTTAGGAGAAGAGACAATAGGGAAGAAAATTGACAAAAAATCTTTAACTTTGCCACAAAGTGCTGGGACATGATAAATTTCCAAAGGGAAACATGCAGAGTGGAAGACAGAAATTTTCTCACTGAGAACACATGGAAAAACAGAGTATGAGTCAATTCAGTGCCTCCTTGAAGTCACTTACAAAATAGCATAGAGCAATACCCGGCAGCAGGTCATCTGCTGCATCTTTTAGCTGGGAAGCACTAAAGAATATAAGACAACCTATGGAGTGGGGGGAAATAATTTTAAAATGGAAGAAACAGGAGTGATTCATACCAGTAGTATTCAGCCCTTGGTCTTATGGCTGAGAAAGGAATTCTTGTTCAGCCCGCTATGGTGCTCAAGGCATTAAACAAAGAGATAGTTTGTCTAAAAGTTATAGAACGTGTCAGATTCGGGTTAAGTATAAGCACACAATTTTCTCAAGTCATATTTCATATCTCCCTGTTCAAGAGATAGCTCTAACCCAATGGTTACCTGTTTGAATATCGAATTGCCCTGGTGATGGTGAACGTCTTCTTTGCGGTATGTTAGTGCATCTATTCATTGAAAAAGGATTCATGTATTGTGACTGTCCAGTTAAGATGCCTTCTGCCATTGCAGTAAGTCTGGGCATCTGGCCTTCACTGATCTGTCCTGTGCTGCTATCATCATCGGAGTTCTAAGTGGCAGAAAAAGAAACGGTACACATGTAAAACTCATAGGGGAAATAATAAGTGGTGTACAGTTTAACAGCTTGAGTAACTAAGGGTACAATATGTTGCATTTAGTATTAACAGGTGATACTGATACTTCACTTTTCGAATTGGCTGTGTGAATTCTGTACCAATCAAGTATCACACATTCCCAGATCAATTAACACACACATCACTTGCCATGAAGAATTCCTGTTTACACTGTCAGAGTAATAAGCATAAACCCTAACCCCAGAAGAACATCTGTATTATACCAGTGTGATCGTCCTGTTTCCCAAATTAGATACACTTGTGACCTTATCAATTGAGATTGCTAATTTAGTATTTATCTGTCAACTGTACCACATTTTAGGAGATTTGTTTTTTGATGTTGGCCCATCGTCAATGATAAAAGGAATAAATGGATATAAGTTCATAGCACAATCCCCCAGAACAACAACAACATTTAGTACAAATGATATTAATTCAGAAATTGCATTTACACTCAAAACAACATCCACTATCCGTCAAATCAATGGGGTAATTTTTTGTCTTCGCTTATTGACAGTAATCTGATGGAGTGGAATGTCCACCATTATAGAATGCACCCGATTTTCACCCCATTAAAAACAATGGAATAAACACTGGGCGGGTTCTATAACAAGCAGACAATCTGCTCCATCAGATTACTATTCATGGGGTGAAGGTGATAATTTACCCCACTATCAAAAAGAAGAATGCTCTAATCCATGGCGGCATGCAGTCATTGTGCATTTTCTATTTACAGCTTTGAAGATTACAGTAAACATCGCTTCATAAGCTTTACCTTTTGACATTTTGTATGTGCCGGGATGGGAAGGAAGCACTTAATCATGAATTAGAGTGTTATGTCAACATCAGAAATGCCACAGGCGACTGAGTCACATACTTTGATGGCTTAGTGGCAGGAATTACACTCTTCAACTGTAAGTGCATTCATAAAATTACATTGAATTCTCAAAATAAAAATACAGGCCATGCAAAATCTGATATTGATTGTATTCTATTCAATGGCAGATTGTGAACTTTATTGCTAAAAAGTGAGAGTTTACTAAGGATGAGAATCTGGAAGTAACCACAAGCTGCTTATTTAGTCAGCAGATCTTTAAATCTGTTTACACTGAGTTCTGTTGGCAAATCTGGAGTCCGAATTGAACAAAGATGGAGCTGCCTCACTTGCACTGCAAGCATTCAGTAACATAATTCCAAAACTATGTTCACATATGTAGCAATTTGTATGTTAGACACTTCATATGCAAGCACAAACAAAAAAACTTGTTTGAGGAAACAACATTGGCCAGGAGACCCTGTTAGCTTCTCCACATTGGTCATGACCCTTCAGTGATCTGTGCACAATAACACCAAGATCTTTTTTCTCTCTCATTACTGTTCCCTGTAAATAATAAGTGTATTCTGTGTTGGTCCTACCCACATGCATGACACTATATTTATCTAAGTTAAATGCCATTTGGCATTTTGTGGCCTATCCCCCTAGTGCATCAAATCTCTTTGCATTCGATTACACTTCTCTACTATCTTAACCCTTGCACAGAATTTGGTATCATCTGCAAACTTACTGACCATACTCCCAACACCACTGTCCAGGTCATTAATAAAGACAGTGACCAGTAACTGGCGTAGGATCGATCTCTAGGGACTAGTAATGTACTTCCAGGGTGAACCACATCTGTTAACTACTTTTTGGTGGCGGGATTAGAGCCAATTCCTAATCCAGCATATCAAATTTCTTATCAAAGGCTTTCTGAAAGTCCAGGTAGACAATGTTGACTGGATCTCCCTCATCCACTACCCTAGTGACTTCCTCAAAAAACTCAATCAAGTTTGTAAGACACGACCTTTTTTTCCGGAAGCCATGTTGTGTATTTCTAATGGCCCTTCTCGTTCCAAGTGATCACAAAGGGCATCTCTTCGTATCCCTTCAAGCATCTTCCCAATGATAGATGTCAGGTTGATGGGCCTGTAGTTCCCTGTTCTAATTTGCTGCAGTATTACAGTTTATAGATGATTCACCTAAAGCAACAAAGCTTATGACAAAGTACAGAACTTTTTTGTTACCTCAGGATGATGTATTTCTTGTGGAACAAATGGGCCTTGACTGACTTTGGCTAACATTGTGCCAAGTGAGTATTTTTGTAATCCTTTGCGTGGCTTCACAATTACTTGTCCCTCACTGGGGGGGTCTTCATCCTAAATAAATACAACAGTTCAATGTAAAAGAGAAATTGGCAAATAAATTGAAAGGTTTTATAACTCTTTTTTATCTTTAGTAATGTACCGTTTCATGTTTAGACCATATTTTCAGGATCATTTCCATCTATCAAGTTGTAATTCCTGGGTTAATGTACAAAGTACATGGGTGGGCACCCTAATTTTGTTGGAGCAAAATTATATATTACTTTTATATTTTTAGCCATGGTCACTGTGAGTTCGCTCACACAATGTTAACCTTGAAAATAAATCTAAAACATGTGATTCAGCAATTCCCAAAACCTTCACTATTTTTTATCAACTGGATCCATGCAAAAAAAAACAACTTCTAATGCCCTCTAATTGATGCTGATACTGGTAAGGTTCTATTTCTTCTCTTTTGTATCTATCTCTCTTCCTCCTTCCCTTCTACATGTCTTTCTCTCTTTCTATGGTCTGTCTGTCTCTTCCTTCTCCTCTCTAAATGTCACTTTGGCTCAGTGGTACCAGTCTCAATCTGAGTCAGGAGTGCATGGGTTCAAGCCCTTGAGCACAATTTAAGATGATATTTCAGTGCAGTACCAAGGGAGTGCTGTATTGTGGGAAATACCATTTTTCCAGATGAGCTTTTAAATGGAGGCCCTGTATACCTGCTCAAAAAGATGTAAAAGATCCCATTACACTACTTAAAGAAGAATAGGGGAGTACTCCCAGTGACTCGGCGAGCATTTATCCTTAAGACACCACCAAAATAGATTAATTAGTCATTTGCCTCACTGCTGTTTACAGGGTCTTGCTGTGTACAAATTGGCTGCTGTGTTTGCCTACATAACAACAGTGACTATACTTTGAAAGTAATTCACTGGCTGTGAAGCACTTTAGGATCCTGAGGATGTGAAAGGCACTACAAAAATGCAAGTTCTTTCTTTTTTTCTGTCTCTCTTCCTTCCATTCTGACTGTCTCTTTCTCCTCGTTCCCTTCTGTCTTTTACTCTCCTCCTATCCTTCTGTCTTTGCCTCTCACTCTCTTTTCCTTTTTTTTTGTTCGCTTTCCTTCTGCCTCTTTCTGTTCCTTTCCCTATATCTGTCTTATCGCCTTTCTTTCTGTCTCTTGCATTTCCTTCCCTTTAGCTTTTTTCTCTACATTTCTCTCCTGATTCCGAGTGTCTAGGAACTGTAACTTATCCATCTGGCTCTATAACTACTGGATTTAAACATCACAAATTTGCAATTTAAATTTACAAATTCAGCAAAAATTTGTGACAGGACGCCCACCTCTGATGCACAGCTGAATCCTCTTCGCTGAGTCACATTCCATAATTTATTAACGTCTTGTGGGTTATGCATGTCTGTCCCTAATACACTCAGGATTCTTCAATGACTCAGTGAGTTCATCCAATGATCCACAGGAAATTTCAAAAGGCAATTGGAGATGTACTTGAAGAGGACTAATTTGCAGGGTTACGGGGAAAAAGCTGGGGTGTGGGACTAAATTAAATAGCTCTTTTAAAGAGTTGAAACAGGCACAATGGGCCGAATGGCCTCTTTCTGTGCTGTAAGATTCTATGATTCTATGATAGTCTGAGCCACAGACCTGGGAATATTGTAGGTCCAATTCCCAGTCTGTACGTAATTAGTTGATTTGTGCTGGGGTAGCGGTACAAACAATACAACTGGCCTCAGCACTGCTGTGCAAGGGAGAAGAAAACTAGTCTTGGTTCTTACTCCTAATTGCTATCCTATGCCTGTGCGTGGAAGTTAAGTAATGACAGGATCGGGATTGACTGCAATGCCCCCATAGTCGAATAACCTGCCACCGCTCACCATCATGGCTCACATATGAACAATAGATACTTGGGTGAGGCACTCGAGGGCAACAGGTACCTGTGGAATTGTACCGCAACTGAGAATCAATGGCCACCTATTGTTTGGGTACATCTTGAGGAAGGGGGGAGGGGAAGATTTACTGCCCGCAAAACATTTTCTTTTGTAAAATAATGTCGTTTCTCCCCCCACCCCCCCCCACCCTTCTTGGGGGCCTGTGCGAGGCAGATCCTGACTGCCAGGAAGATTTTTTTCGCCCCCTTCCACTGACCATAGAATGCTGGATGCCTGTGCCAAACAGGTGGCCATTGTGTCCAGCATTCAAACAGCGGAGACCATGTTGCAACATTATCAACAACAACTTGCACTTATATAGTGCATTTAACGTAGTAAAACTGCTCAACGTGCTTCACAGGAGCATTATCAAACAAAATTTGACACCGAGCCACATAAGGAG
The DNA here is from genome assembly GCF_035084215.1 of Heptranchias perlo. Taxonomy (NCBI): domain Eukaryota; kingdom Metazoa; phylum Chordata; class Chondrichthyes; order Hexanchiformes; family Hexanchidae; genus Heptranchias; species Heptranchias perlo. The sequence continues at coordinate 42,052,392 of NC_090334.1, forward strand.
ATATTAGGACAGGTGACCAAAAGCTTGGTCAAAGTGGTTTCCCTCATTGGCACACAGTTAACATACATGCCGACGGAATTGGTTCCTGGGGAATGGTGGGGGGGGGAAGCACGTAGAGGCAGGGTTGCATCCCCGAGCACCTTTCCTCTCCTGAGCTGTTGAAAAATTGGCAGGGGTGGGCAGAAAGTCCAGGCCAATAACAGAATCTGCCGATAACAGAACTTGTTCAGAAAACTCACAGGTTCCATCTGCTGTAAGTAGTGAGAATTACATTTAAACTTAAATTGAAACTTCTTCAAACAAGTAAAATTGCTTCATGCAAACTGTAATGAAAGTAAATGCAAAAGGCTGTGAAGTTCTGGATGCACCAAATCATAAAATAATTTGAGACGCATAAGAAATTATAGGAATAATTTAATTAGTTTTAAATTAAGCTTTTAATCTTTTGCACAGCCATTATAAATTATTTAATCATTTTGTTATTTTAACATAAATCATATTTTGATATAGTATAAAGGATATTGTGATGTAAACCATGTCAATGTGACACAGGTATCTGTCTACCAATGAGTATGTGGTGATCATTAAGCCCCTATCATTAGTATGTGATGTGTATTTGGATCTCACCACATCAGTGACATATTGGGGCAGATTTTCCTCTTATTGTGCTTGGGCGTAAAGGGACAGTAGGGTGCAACACTGGGGAAAACTAGGTGGAGAGGATTGCAGCCTGTAACAGAGCCCAGCCGATTTTCCTTCTACTGATTTAAATGAAAGGAATATCAGGTGAGCTCCATTACACACGGGCAAATCTCCCTGCCTGATTTTCTTCCATGTGCTGCGTCCGGACAATCTTTTACGTCCATTGTCTTTACTCTCAGATCCTTAGCATATCTTACTTGAGGAACGTGAGTGCAATTACAAACTGTTAAATAATAGTAAAACATATTTGAATTTTCCTTTTTCATTTTCACTCTTGTGAATGATCATATTGTTGGGCAATGTAACAGCCAGGTCCCTGTGATAATTTACATTCTTAGGATAATTCCATTGACTTTAGCATCTTACTGATTTTAAACTTATTTACTGTTGACATTAAAATACTGACCAAAATAGAGCTCCTACTAAACATTAACACTTCAAAAACAAAGAGGCTCACTGGCGTTTAGTCTATAGCAAAGAAATCTCCAATTGTTTATCTCTGTAAATGGCACTGTCTGCATTATATTTTGCATTATTCAGCCAGTACAGAAAGAAATTAATATCTTGCACTCAAGTTCTGTACTTTTTTGTGTAAATACAGCACTTGGTGTTAAGATTTCAGATAACTGTTGTCTTATTTTTTCTCCTTTCTATTTACCATGCCAATTCTATAATTTTGTCTTTTAAAAAGCATTTGGACAGTTACATGGGTAAGATGGGTATAGAGGGATATGGGCCAAGTGCAGGCAACTGGGACTAGCTTAGTGGTATAAACTGGGCGACATGGACATGTTGGGCCGAAGGGCCTGTTTCCATGTTGTAAACTTCTATGATTCTAATTTTCTGCCCCCTTCCATTCACTTCATGCTGGGGTACAATTCCACAGGCACTGCTTGCCCTCTCATACCTCGCCATTATTCGTGTACAGGTCTGTACAACGAGTGTTGGCAGGCCATTCACTGTAGAGCCTGATTCAGTACTCATTTGACAACGACACATGTGAATTTCCAGTAGGGGGGTCATTGGGTAGCAAACAGAAGCAGGAACACTGGCCTATTTCCTCTTCCCTAACCCAAAGGCATTCAGGCAGATTGCAGAGCCCATATTGCTGCCAGCTGAAGTCAGTTAATTCAGAACAGAGCAGGAATCAAACCTGGGGCAGCTATTTGCTGATCAAACTCGATAAGCCTTCAAGGCAGCCAACTTATTTTTTTTTAGGTAATAATAGTTCGTAACATACTGTGAAAATTTCAACAGTTAGCTTCATTCAACTTTTGCTTGGGTTGGTAGTTTGCCGCAACACATCTGGCTTAGGAAAGGCATCTATCAATCAGGCTTGCCACTCCTGACAGCTATGAAATGTGCATGTGTGGAGGCTGGGCAAGGACAGGATTAGACTTAGTTGTAATGCCCACTGTGTCAAATGGTTTGCTGACACTCAGCGTGAAGCTCACATGTGAAAAATAGTGGCAACTTGGGTGAGGTACTAGAGGGCAACCAGCACCCGCAGAACTGTGCCGTGCAAGGAGTCAAACTTAATCAACAGCATTTAAGTAACTGTTTCATTACAAGGGAGAGATAGGAGAGTTACTGCAAGCAGATACTATACTTGGTCCATTATGGGAAATGTTGTTTGGGTTATAACTATGGGGGTCAATTGACAATTTCAAAACTGAGATTGATCGAGAAGGTTCACTTGGTTAATCCCGGGGATGAGGGGGTGGACATATGAGGAGAGGTTGAGTAGATTGGGACTCTACTCATTGGAGTTCAGAAGAATGAGAGGCGATCTTATTGAAACATATAAGATTGTGAAGGGGCTTGATCGGGTGGATGCGGTAAGGATGTTCCCAAGGATGGGTGAAACTAGAACTAGGGGGCATAATCTTAGAATAAGGGGCTGCTCTTTCAAAACTGAGATGAGGAGAAACTTCTTCACTCAGAGGGTAGTAGGTCTGTGGAATTTGCTGCCCCAGGAAGCTGTGGAAGCTACATCATTGAATAAATTTAAAACAGAATTAGACAGTTTCCTAGAAGTGAAGGGAATTAGGGGTTACGGGGAGCGGGCAGGAAATTGGACATGAATTTAGATTTGAGGTTAGGATCAGATCAGCCATGATCTTATTAAATGGCGGAGCAGGCTCGAGGGGCCGATTGGCCTACTCCTGCTCCTATTTCTTATGTTCTTATGTATATATCAGAATTGTCAGAGAAAAGACATTCAATTACAAAACTGTCTTTTTAGCAGCAAAACACAAATGAAACAAAACTTAAAGAAATGCAAAACCAGGGATAGCAGTGAATTTGAGTTCAAAGAGTTAGTTGGATGAATTTGCAAAGCCACATCTTTTACAAACTTACCATTTCTAGAGCATCATGGAGTGTACTGGACAGACTATCATTGAGGTTTGGAAGGGATATGCCTCCTTCTACTAAGGCTGAAAAACAAAAGACAAACCAATTGAGTAATTACACACCAGAACAGGGAAAACACAGAATTGTAGTTCAATTATTGTTATACGCAAATATAAACTTCACATATTCAGAAAAAATTACTTATATTGCAATTCAAAAACATAATGGTTCACTGAAATTAAAATGATGGTCTCCTCCACATCCTATAGCTAAGTATCTTGTTTAGTTAACTCTCATTAGCAAAACTTTGGCTGCCTGTCCTTGCAGGAGCACTTTATAGTGTGCCGTATCAACTGCTCTGCTCCCGATATCATTTTTGTGTTGGTTCTATATTTTCATTTCCATAAATCTTGATCCTGATCCTAAAAGGCCGGTACGAGGCTTTCAATCTGTTAAATATTCTACTCTACCATCACTTAGGTATAAGGTGTGCATGATGCCCAGGAGATGTAAGTGGCTATTTAATCAACACACTCAGCACTAAAGGAAATCTGCAGGGGAGATCTCTGGAGTCCCGCAAGGATCTATCCTCAGTCCCCCTTCTCTTCCTCAACTACAAGCTGTCCGTTGGCAACATCATCTGCAGATATGGGGTCAGCTTCCACATGTATGCTGACGACACCAAGCTGTACCTCTCCACCACCTCTCTCAACTGCCTCTATGTTGTCAGAATGCTTTTCCAACATTCAGTCTTGGATGAGCTATAGTTTCCTTCAGCTAAACACTGGGAAGACCGAAGCCATCGTCTTCGGCCCTTGCACAAACTCCGTACCCTCTCCAGCCAGTGTCTCAGGCTGAACCAGACTGTTTTTTTCCTTGGTGTCCTATTTGATCCCGAGCTGACTTTCTGAACCTATATCCACTCCATCACAAAGACCAATGACTTCTTCCTCCATAATATCACCCGTTTCCACCCCTACCTCAGTATATTTGTCACTAAAATACTCAACAATTCCAATGCTCTTCTGCCCCATCCTCCACCCCTCCATAAATTTCAGCTCATCCAAAACTATGCTGCCCGTATCCTATCCTGCACCAAGACCGCTGCCTTGCTGACTGTTCGGTCCCTCAATGCCTTAAATTTAACATTTCATTTAAATTATTCTTAACTGTGGGCAGTTTTGGGCTGTGTACCCAGTCCTATTAACAACTGGATGCAATTGCCCAAACTTATTTCATATAGCACCTCACAGCCAGGAGAGAAGATAAACATTCATCCAATTATTCTGGGCTGGATTCAAACCCGTGACAAGGTGAAAGGGTAGCATGCATACTGCATCATTCAGTTCTCCAATGCGATTGGTTTTCAGTGACAATGGTTAGCATTTCTCGGCTAACATATCTCATTGTTTTGTACCTACAGTACTATGCAACAGTCTACTAGTTGTACATTTATTGATATAGCGCTAGGTCAATGATCTGGTGTCGCGATACCTTTTGCTGCAGCCATCTGCCCGTAGCTTATTAGGATCTCTCCTTCAGAGATGTTTCGGTCAGCAGTCTCAGTTTCAGTGACAGAGATCGTTGAGCTACTTTCCTCAGTAGATGGGGGTGGAGTCAGCGATTCAGCAGGGGGTGTTGGAGTTCGCACATGTGGTGGAGGACACGGAAGTGGAGTTGGGAGTACAGGTATGACAGCACATGGTGGTAGAATCAAACTCTTTGGTTCCTCATCCTTGGCCACAGACATAACACTAGCACACAGAAGATAATAGAGAGAAATGAATAATAAAATAGTCAAATATGCAACACTTGTTTATATCAGGTACTTTGGCTTATTCAGAAATCTAAAAATTTTCAGAAAGGAACTTGCAATCATAGAAAAAAATGGATAAATAGATAAACCTAATGCCCATTTTGTAAACTATACCCGCTGAACTCCCAAAGTCCAAATTTGTGCAGAATTCACCTCAGCCCCTGAGGAAGGACTAATTTTAAATCCAGAGGAGAAAAGACACATATTGCTGAATCTGACACATTTAAAAAAATAACTGAAACCTTGATGGGCCTTACTCTACTGAAGTGGCTCACCATCCCATGCAATGGTTTCCACTTACTCAGCTATTTGGTGTGCAGAGAACAGCAGAAGAAACTGCAAAAAAATGTTTTTTTTTAAAAAGAAAAAGGGATATTTAATGGGGTTGAGTTTCCGCTTTGGGCACAATTGGTAATTGGGCCCGAAAATTGCGCTGGTTAGGTTACAGTTCAAGTTTTCTCTAAAAATCATTTGCATAATCACAAATGTAAAATCTTCCATGAACCAGCACAATTCGGCAGTTTAACAGAGTGTAATCATTTATTTTTTTTTCTTTGCAATAAAAAATATTAATTGATTTATTTAAGATGTATTTGAGTGGTAACCTGGTGCAGTTTTATTAATACAGCTGAAAATGGGTTCATCACAAACAATAAGCATTTTTAATAAGAGTGTCTAGTCTCCCACCTGTGAGTAACCTGATTTTAAATCACTGAAAATGACTTAAAAAAAACTATACTGAAATATTTACGACTTTCATTGGTGTACACTAGTCATTTTCTGAGTAAATTAAATATCTTTTTATATATAAAAACGTTTAAAACGTGTCTACCAGTGCCTGTGCACCTAAGAAAACTAGCTCAATTTGAATAACCTCCTCAAACAGGTGCGATCAGTGGAAACTCGCCATCCTCGTTATTTCGATTGGGGGCGTGGGCAGTTTTGGGGGCAGGGCCGGCTTCAGCGCAATGATTTTTAAACCAGCGCAAAAGATTGCGGAAAATCAAATACGCCCAGCGTAAATCAAGTTTCCACTATCCTTTGCGATAGTTCGGTCAGATTGCGTAAACTAGCGGGGAAACTCTAGGTCAGCGTATGTGCACAAGTATTACATATTTTTTTAAACTTCTCTTCAGCTGCAGCTTTTTATTTTCTGCGCTCCTTACACCTGCCAAGGTAGATGGTGCAGGAAAATGAATTGGCAACAGGAAAGCAGGAATGGTTGGGTACATTAGCTGTCAATTTTTCCCCAGCTGCTAACTCATTAATTCAAACCAAGTTTAACATAAATAGAACGGTTTCACAAGCCACCAATGTAAACATCAGACTCAGGATAAAACTGACTTCTAGTAGCATACCAAGTATAAACGAAAGATCATAAAGTCTTATAAATACAGTCCACACAAGAGAAGGCTCCTAAGTAATCTAAATGGACTTGATATTTATTGGTTGCAGTTGCAATTGTGTAACGGTGCATGTGATGCATGCTCCTTATTTTGAACCTAAAATGTTTACTTTCACCATCATTACATTGATTATGGGAAAGGCAAGCACATGCTTCTGATCTTTGTAGGATAATGACATGAACAGCATCTGCGTATGACATTCACATCAATATCTCTTCGACCAAGGCTTCTGACAGTGCAGTGTAAGCTGCAAAGATCCCAGCTCACTGATGTGCATCAAGTTATTTTAAAATAACCTTTGTGACCCTGTTCTGCTTTTGGGACTATCAGGAACACATTTTCCCCCAGATTTCTTTGTCAGTAGCTGGTGTCATGACAGATGCCGACAGCCAGGACACCCCTATACAGTTGGTGTATGATGATATCCTCATTGAAGGACTAATAATCAGGACATAACCAAAGGCTTGTTGATGGATGATCTGCAGTTCATAACCAAAAAAGTACGTTTTATATCTATAGACAAAGGAGATACATTTGTTAAAATACTCCTTTATTAATTTATATTTTAATTAGGAATATGTCAATAAGGCACTAATTTCACAATTAGTAGGATTAACCAAAACTGTTAAATGTTTGTATTAAGCAGGCCTTTGGTGATTGGATAATTTAACCCGCATGAAAGACTAAACAGAGAAATTTTAGATCCCATGACAATTATGAATAAAGCTTTAGTCTAATCTTTTAGCATTATACATTCTAGGATATAACTGATAAATAGGCTCTACAGCCAAGAGTGAAGTGAAAGTACAATATTGTACAACGACTTGTACAAATCCGCACTGGGATTTGCTCACTGAGCAGAATGCAATATTTATGACAGACAGCAAAGAAGTAAAGCTATCAAACAGAGCAAAGTGACAGAGACACAAAAAGTGGAACACAGATAAGGAAAACAAATAGTGCAACGTTACAGAGTGATAACATGCAAGAAAAGGGAAATAAGCAACAAACAGAAGGATGAAAGTGTATTAAAAGAAATGAGCTCAGATGTGATTAACAGATGGAATAGTAGCCATATCAAGCAGGAATAAGCTGGACTAATGTCAATCCATAATGAACCAGTCCAGCTCACAGTTGTTATTTCTCTCACTGCTCCAAAATGACAAAACATTATTTTTTAAATTTCTACCTTCGTCCACTCCATTTCTTTGTTTTTGCTTTACTGTCTAATTCTTTTTCTTTTCTCTAGATTATTTCTCACCTTTGTTTTATTTCACAATTATCACCATTTTTGGAATTTCTTGCCTTTCAGTCTGCTTGGTTGCCCAGTGATTTCCAGCTCTGTTGTCTCCATCTCCAGGCTCTGTTCCTCTGATCTATAGGCTTTCAATTAGCCCAATACAGGTGTACAAAAGTTGCTGCTGTTATGAAATCACAACAGCTGCTGTGGTGCTCCCCACCAGGACATACAGGTTAAAACATGTTATAAAGCAATTCAGTTCCTTTCATATGATTCAATCATGGGAGCTTTCCGGCCATCATTGCAAAACATGGGCTGGAGTGTGTTACAAAACAGTGACACCTCAAGGTAGTCACATGATATCACAAACTGGTAGTGACACGAGAAGTTTATTAGCATCATCTAAATGCCAAGATGTGTTAAATATGAAACAAACTCCAAGCTGTGCTATTCTAAATGATATTTAAGATAGAGTTAGTGGGACAATTTTACTCAATTTTTACAGATGGTATGCAATGATGGCTAGAAATCTCCCACATTTGAATCACATGATATGAACCAAATTGCTTTGTAACATATGATTTGAATTGTAATGATACTAGATTTTATTTCACTACAAGCCACAGGAGGACAACAAATGCAGTATATATTATAAGCCCATTATACATCAAAGGGTTCAGATGATGCCAAAAATTCTCAAGCTATACTCCTAAACATTTATGTATATATATATATATATATAAAACAAAATACAAGGCTTATAAGAATGATCTACTTTCATTTTGCTGAGAGTGGTGGAAAATCTGGCTGTGAAATTCAATGCTGAGCATTAGCTGATTGGATGGCATACACTGTCACACGGAGGTTGCTGCCATCATGGCACTGCAACAGCATAACTAAAGCAATAATATGGTGACTCATACATGTTTTACAGACCGAAAAAGACTGATTTACAGTCAGGGACCAAGTTGTTCAGTGTCTTGTTTGTGTTATATCACCAAGTAGGTAGGGACAACTGCATGTCCCAGTCAAATGGTAACGTGACTTTCAACTACTGGCAGTTTTAACATAAACCAGACAATTCCTGCAGGGAAGCCTGAAGATAGTGACCAGTTAGAATATAAAGTTGCTGGAGAAAGTTTTTTCTTGTGAATTTTGCTATATAAAGTACAGTTATATATTCAACTAGAGATATCAGGGGTTATTTTAACATTTGGCGATAGTGTAAAATTTGCGGTATCAGTTCAGCCGCCCGTTAAACACCTCTCCCGATATTTGTTTCTATTGACTTCAATGGAAAGAAAAATCAGGCGGGGTGTAAATTGGGTGCCCGATCCGCCACTGCCTTTTTGCGCTCCTGCCAAAGCTGAACTTCACCCCTGGTGAGGAAGAGGAAAAGAGAAATGGGGAGAAAACAGGCAGGAAAAAAGAGAGAAACATAATCTAATAATAATGATAATAAACTAAGCATATATAAGCAAGAGAGCAACAAACTATAGGACCTTCCTAAAAATGACTACCAGTATACTAGTACCATGAAAGGGAATTCAGGAGAAACTTCTTTACCCAGAGAGTGGTAAGAATATGGAACATGCTACCACAAGGAGTAGTTGAGGCAAATAGCATCGATACATTTAAGTGGAAGCTAGATAAGCACATGAGAGAGAAAGGAATAGAAGGCTATGCTGATAGATTAAGTAGGGCAGGAGGAGGCTCGTGTGGAGCATAAACAACGGCATGGACCGGTTGGACCGAATGGCCTGTTTCTGTCCCATAATTTCGATGATGTTAGTTTGTGGCATTTGCCTATACAGAAACTCTTCAGAGTACCTACCATTCTAGAAAATTTGATGGCATTAGCACAGGGTATGAACAGAACAATTGGAAAAGTCAACAGGACAGACATATAAAATTTGAGATGCTGATTAAGTATATTGGAAATTGCAGATAGCTGACATTACATGTTCACCTTGCAACTGAACACTTACACAGCTCTTGGCAGTGGTGCTGCTTCGTGTATTGAGCTGGGATTTTCTTCCTCCAGGGGGAGCTCTGCATCTCCCCAGGGGTTTGGAAATTGTTGTGAAGGCACTGAGCTGGTACTCTTAATCTTCTCAGATATAGGTTCTGTTACTGGTGATGGTGTTGACACTCTTGAAGGAGTAGGAGTCGGTGTGATAGCAGGAGTACCAACAGGACTCGTTTTTCCTGGAGGCTCCAGTCCAACTGCATCTATGACTGAGTTAAAATATTGGAGTTGTAAGTCACAATATAGGAGTTTAGGAACATGTATAAAACATTTGACCCATCGAGCCTGCTCCGCTATTTTTTTGTGGCTCTTCAACTTTTTAATCCGAATTCCTTGACTTTTCTCCATATTTCCTAAGGAAGTATCTGTCTCCCTTTTAAACACCTTAATTGACTCTGCCTCTATGATGTTCTGAGGTAATGCTTTCCACATTCTCACAGTTGTTTTTGTGAAGACATTTTCCCAGGATTCACTTTTAACTGATTTAGTTCTAATTTGAAGATAAAGTCCCCTTGTTTCTGATCCGCGCAACAATCGCCAGACAGGAGGGTTCCCTCCCAGTCGGGGAACATTTTAGCAGTCAAGGACATTCAGCCACCGATCTTCGGGTAAGCGTTCTCCAAGGCGGCCTTCGAGACACACGACAACACAAAATCGTCGAGCAGAAATTGATAGCCAAGTTCCGCACCCATGAGGACGGCCTCAACCGGGATCTTGGGCTCATGTCACGCTACATGTAACCCCACCAGCAAGGGGGAAAAAAAAGTTATCTGTTTTTAATATTCTCTCTCTCTCTGCCTTTCAGGTCTCTTTCTCTCCGTCTGTGTAATTTGACACAATGTGTATTCAGCATACTGGGACCTACTGTTTTCCGTGGCTAACCTGTCTGAACACCAACGACACCTTTGATTGGTGTGATGGTGTCCCAGCCTAATATAAGATATGCGATTTGAGAACCTCTTATTCACTCACCTGACGAAGGAGATAATCTCCGAAAGCTTGTGATTTTAAAATAAAATTGTTGGACTATAACCTGGTGTTGTAAGATTCCTTACATTTGTTTCTGATTGCACTACGAGAGGGATCAGTCGTTCCCTATCTACCTTTTCAGTCAGATCACCACTTAATTTCCTTATCTCTAGGGAAAACGACTCATGTTTACCCAGCTTCTCAACATAGCTACTGCCCATATCCTAACTCGCACCAAGTCCCATTCACCCATCACACCTGTGCTTGCTGACCTACACAGGCTCCCGGTCTAGGAACGCCTCGATTTTAAAATTCTCATCCTTGTTTTCAAATCCCTCCATGACTTTACCCCTCCCTATCTCTGTAACCTCTTTCAGTCGTACAACCCTCTCAGATCTCTGCGGTCCTCCGGAGCTGGCCCCTCGCACATCCCTGATTTTCATCACTCATAAGAACATAAGAAATAGCAGCAGGAGTAGGCCATACGGCCCCTCGAGCCTGCTCCTCCATCATGGCTGATCTTCACCTCAACTCCACTTTCCTGTCCGATTCCCATATCCCTTGATTCCCCTGGAGTCCAAAAATCGATCTATCTCAGCCTTGAATATACTTAACGACTCAACATCCACAGCCCTCTGGGGCAGAGTATTCAAAAGATTCGCAACCATATAAGTGAAGAAATTCCTCCTCATCTCAGTCCAAAATGGCCGACCTCTTATCCTGCGACTATGCCCTCTAGTTCTACACTCTCCAGTCAGGGGAAACAACCTCTCAGCATCTACTCCGTCAAGCCCCCTCAGAATCTTATATGTTTCAATGAGATCACCTCTCATTCTTCTAAACTCCAGAGTATAGGCCCATTCTACTCAACCTCTCCTCATAGGATAACCCTCTCATCCCAGGAATTAATCTAGTGAACCTCTGTTGCACTCTAGATAAGGAGACCAAAACTGTACCCAGTACTCCAGGTGAGGTCTCACCAAAGCCTTGTACAATTGTAGCAAGACTTCCTTACTCTTGTACTCCAACCCCCTTGCAATAAAGGCCAACATGCCATTTGCCTTCCTAATTGCCTGCATCCTAACTTTTTGTGTTTTTTGTACCAGGACACCCAAGTCTCTCTGGACACCAACATTTAATAGTTTCTCACCATTTAAAAAATATTCTGTTTTTCTATTCTTCCTACCAAAGTGAATAACCTCACATTTCCCCACATTATACTCCATCTGCCACCTTCTTGCCCACTCACTTAACCTGCCGTATCCCTTTGCAGACACTTTGTGTCCTCCTCACTGCTAGTTTACTTTCATATTCTATTTTCTCCCTTTTTATCAATTTTTTGGTCGTCTTTTGTTGGTTTTGAAAACTCTCCCAATCACCAGGCTTATTACTCTTCTTGGCAGCATTATAGGCCTTTTCTTTTAATCTAATACTTTCCTTAACTTCTTTAGTCAGCCACGGGTCAATCACTTTTCCCGTGGAGTTTTTATTTCTCAATGGAATGTATATTTGTTGAGAATATTGAAATATTTCTTTAAATGTTTGCCATTGTTTTTCAACTGTCATACCCTTTGATTTTATTTCCCAATCAACCTTAGCCAACTCGCCCCCTATAACTTATCTAATTGGCTTTATTTAAGTTTAATACTCTAGTTTCAGACTTAAGTACATCACTCTCAAACTCAATGTGAAATTTTATTATATTATGATCACTCTTCCCCAGAAGATCCTTTCCTGTAAGATCACTAATTAACCCTGTCTCATTACACAATACAAGATCTAAAATAGCTTGTTCCCTGGTTGATTCCATGACATATTGCTCTAGGAAACCGTCTCCAATGCATTCCACGAACTCGTACTCCAAACTACTGTTAACTCTGTCCAATGGCACTCCACCATTGGCGGCCATGCCTTTAGTTGCCTAGGCCCTAAGCTCTGCAATTCCCTCCCTAAACCCATCTGCTCCTATATCTGTCTCTTCTCCTTTAAGGCACTCCTTAAAGCCTATCTCTTCAACCAAGTTTTTGGTCGCCTGTCCTAATATCTCCTTAAGTCGCTCGGTGTCAAATTTTGTTTGATAACGCTCCTGTGACATGCCATGGGATGTTCTAATTCGTTAAAGGTGCTATATAAATGCAAGTTGTTGTTGTAGTTAATTCCCTAACCAGCATTATGCTGGTGAATTGTCACTGAACTTTTTCCCAAGGCCAGTACATCTTTCCTTAGATGGTGCCCTAAACTGATGCCATCAATCTGCCCACTAGCTTAATCTACATCCTTTTGGACTTTTCTCCTCTCATATAATGACGACCACTCACATTGCTCCTTCATCAGCCTTGACGCCTTTAAAAATTTTATTGAGATAGTTCAACAAAAGGATTCTCAGAACATCAGCAACCTGTTTAAATAATTGGAGAAGGAACCTCTCCATTCTCCATTCCCCACCCCCCATTTTTTTTACTTCCATTTTGAAATTATTTACATACTTCTCTAGCAGCTCCTACAGTAGAGGGAGGATAGCTGGCCTTGTTACCATGCTTCTGCCTCTCTCTCAGTGACAGAATGACCCACGATCTGTCCCCTTTTTCTCAACCTGGTGTTTCTATGACAGGTCAGCTGAACTCACGATGCTTGCTGAAGAGGGGAGCACAACGGGAACTAAATGGTGTGAATGCTCACTATTTGATGGGGTAGCTAGTTACCATACTAACGCACTACGCTACCAGACTACCCTCCCCAAAATCTAGAGTAAAATATTGGTGTATAACATTTTTGTTAACAGTTATATTCAAAAACTAGAAAACCTGTCTTCAATTAAATGTAATTCTACTACACACAGACTCATAAAATGTAACAGTACAGACATAGGTCATTCAGCCCAAGTCTACGCCACTGATTTTCTCTGGAAGAGCCACACAGTCTAATCCTCCCTCTCCTGCTTGTTTGCCATACTTTTTAATGTTCCTCTTTATTCAAGCCTTTTAAAAAGAATTTATGGACTCTGCTTCACCAATGGATTGTGGAGGAGAATTCCACATTCTAACCATCCTCTATGTAAGCAATTGTTTTCTAACCTCCCCTCTAATTCTTTTTGTGTTTATCTTAAATTTGTGCTTTTTTTTAATCATCTTGTGGACATGTGAAAAGGATGTAGCACTACTATGAGGTCATCCCTTAACCTTCTCGGCTGTAGTGAAAAAAATGTAACTTCTAAAGTCTCTTATCGTAACCGTAACCTCTCAACACTGGAACATCCGAGTGAATCTATGTTGGACCTTTTCCATTGCTTTTATATCCTTCCTTTGATGGAATGCCCAAAACTGCAACCAATCTTCAACTTGAGCTTAACTAGAGTCTTGTATAAGTACAGCATTATCTTGTTGCATTTGTATTCCACGCCTCTATGGTTTACAAGAGGTATATAACATTTGAGCTTGCACTCATTACAATGCACCCAAATGAGGATGGCTGGGGAAAGATGCGACTAGTATAAATGTTATAAACATATATTTGAGAAACATTTTCTACTCTTCTCTGTTAACCCTTTCATGTCTATGAACAAAATTCCCTATTGTTTGCATTACTATTGTTTGACTGACTGTTCTAAAAGCTTTGTTATGAAGTGCTAGGACACTTTAACCTCAGAATGAGGTCTAAGCTGGGCAATTAGGGACAAGCAAGAAGCAGAGAGCCTGGGCATTTTCTGAGAGGCAGAGGGGAAACAAGTCAATCTTGCACATCTTTAAGATCACATCTGCTTGAAATTGCCCTCTACCCTCTTTGTTGGAATAATTTGTATGAAAAAGCAGGCAGGTGTGTTTGAGGATCAAAAATGAACAGGAATGTTGAACCTAATGATGTCTTTATGTGTTAAAACTTATGTTGTTGTGTGTCCTGACTTGAATAAATGTTGAGAAATGCAATCGGATTGGTAATTGAAGCTCATGCATCAGCTTTTCTTTATTGCTGAATGTAGTGTCAGTCTAACCCAATTTATTTCAACAATCTGATTTGACTCCAATTCCCAACATGTATGAATATGTTGTAACTCTGGCAGGAGGCCAGGGGAAACCCCCAGGTAAACGGTACTAATGGCCATTTATACTGTCTCCTGGGAGGTCCGTTGGTCTCCCACCGGAATAACAGTGGGAGACCGGTAGGATCCCCGTGGAATTTCAGGGCCAGCGTGTTCCTTTCAAGTAAAAATTTTCCTTCCTGCTACAGAGCATTCATTTCAGGAAAACTATTGTTTTTTGACAAGTCTCTTCCAGTCATATGGGAAATTGTGCCTTCACAATGACTGTGAATATGTAAAAGGAGACTTAACAATGGCACCAAGAGACATGTAGACTGACACAACGAGGCATTATTATCCAATAATTATCACAATAATTGTTCAAGTGTATATTTTATATAACAAAATATGGGCTGCAATTTGTTCTAATGTCCAAATAAATAAAAGCCTTGCTGTTGTGGGTAATGACACCAAGAGGATTCTACGTTATCTTACAGCCTTTGGAACACACCCTTAGCCATTTTTTTATATACAGGAAAGAAGTTTCTCCTCACCCAGTGATGACTTCAATAAAGGTTCTAATTCTGGTTCAGACTCTGATTCTTTCTCTTCTGACGCAGCTACAGAATCTTGGGGTGTGACGTCTGGTGTTTGGATCAAAGATGGACCTCTAGCAGGAGGTGATGGAGTGTGCCGTGGGGTTGGAGCAGGTGTAGGGATCACCACTGCCTGCAAGAATGGTTAAATATCAAACTGGTTAGATACACAGACAGAGATTTAGTTCCTGGTTTAGCATGATTCCATTCCTATCAATTCAGTCGTAGTCAGAGCAATGACTCCACTTCCTGTTCCCGCACCGTTACATCTTGAGTCTCCCAAGGATCTATCCTTGACACCTTCCTATTCCTAATCTACATGCTGCCCCTCGGCGACATCATCCGGAAACACTACGTTAGGTTCCACATGTACACTGACGACACCCAGCTCTACCTCACCACCACCTCTCTCGACCCCTCTACTGCCTCTGATTTGTCACGCTGCTTGTCCAACATCCAGTACTGGGTGAGCAGAAATTTCCTCCAACTAAATATTGGGAAGGTCTTCTGCCATTTTCTTCGGTCCCCGCCACAGACTCCGTTACTCAACCATCGACTTCATCCCTCTCCCTGGCAGACTGTTCACAACCTTGGCGTCCTATTTGACCTGGAGATGAGCTTCCGACCCCATATCCGCTCCATCACAAAGGCCATCTACTTTAACCTCTGTAACATCGCCCGTTTCCACCCCCCTCTTCAACTTATCTGCTGCTGAAACCCCCATCCATGCCCTTGTTACCTCTAGATTTGACTATTCCAATGCTCTCCTGGCCGGCCTCCCATTTTCCACTCTCCATAAACTTGAGCTCATCCAAAACTCTGCTGCCCATATCTAACTCACACCAGTCCCATTCATCCATCACCCCTGTGTTCACTGACTTACAATGGCTCCTAGTCTGGCAACGCCTCAATTTTAAAATTCTCATCCTTGTTTTCAAATCCCTCCATGGCCTTTCCCCTCCCTATCTCTGTAACCTCCTCCCACCCTACAACTCTCCGCAATCTCCAATTCTGGCCTCTTGCACATTCCCGATTTTACTCGCTCCACCATTGGCAGTCGTGGCTTCAGCTGCTTAGGCCCCAAGCTCTGGAATTCCCTCACAAATGACCTCCTCAAACTTCTCAACCTGTCTGCAGCTTTTGATACGGTTGACCACACCATCCTCCTCCAACGCCTCTCCTCTGTTGTCCAGATGGGTGGGACTGTGCTCGCCTGGTTCCACTCTTATCTATCCAGTCGAAGCCAGAGAATCACCTGCAAGGGCTTCTCTTCCCGCTCCCGCACCGTTACCTCTGGAGTCTCCCAAGAATCTATCCTTGGCCCCCTCCTATTTCTCATCTACATGCTGCCCCTCGGTGACATGATCTGAAAACACATCAGATTTCACATGTACGCTGACAACACCCAGCTCTACCTCATCACCACCTCTCTTGACCCCTCCACTGTCTCCGATTTGTTACACTGCTTGTCCGACATCCAGTACTGGATGAGCAAAACTTTCCTCCAACTAAATATTGGGAAGACCGAAGCCACTGTCTTCGGTCTCCGCCACAAACTCCATTCCCTAGCCACCGACTCCATCCCTCTCCCTGGCCAATATCTGAACCAGACCGTTCACAACTGTGGCATCCTATTCAATCGAGATGAGCTTTCGACCACATATCCGCTCCATCGCCAAGACTGCCTCAATAATATCACCCGTCTTCGCCCCTGCTTCAGTTCATCTGCTGCTGAAACCCCTATCCATGCCTTTGTTACCTCTAGACTTGACTATTCCGATGCTTTCCTGGCCGACCTCCCACCTTCCACCCTCCATAAACTTGAGCTCATCCAAATCTCTGCTGCCCGTATCCTAACTTGCACTGAGTCCCGTTCACCCATCACCCCTGTGCTCGCTGACCTACATTGGCTCCCAGTCCGGGAACGCCTCGATTTTAAAATGCTCATCCTTGACCTTCCATGGCCACACCCCTCCCTATCTCTGTCACCTCCTCCAGCCCTACAACCCTCCGCGATCTCTGCGCTCCTCTAATTCTTGCCTCTTGCACATCTCCGATTTTAATCGCTCCACCATTGGTGGCTGTGCCTTCAGCTGCCTAGGCCCTAAGCTCTGGAATTCCCTCTCTAAATCTCTCCGCTCGTCTACCTCTCGCTCTTCCTTTAAGATACTCCTTAAAACCTACCTCTACAGAGTTTTTGGTGATCCACATATATTTTAATTCTGCAGAAGGATACAGAATGTAAATGAGAAATAATGCCTCATATTCATAACTGCCTTTATATAACACTGATGTGGAGATGCCGGTGATGGACTGGGGTTGACAAATGTAAAGAATCTTACAACACCAGGTTATAGTCCAACAGTTTTATTTGAAATTTCAAATAAACTATAACCTGGTGTTGTAAGATTCTTTACATTTATATAACACAAGCAAGACTGTTTATTCTATAATCTGTAAAGTGGTTCATTCAACCCAAAAACGTACTCAAACAAATAGTGCGAAGGGTATTTGTTTTCCTTTTCTAGTTTTATATTCCTGCCCTCCTCTCCTGAAGATGATGACTCATGCTGGGACATACTGGAGATGGCAACAACCCTCCAGTGTCTCTTCCAAACGGCCATTCATCATGTATGACCCCGGCCAGTGAGTGTTGGTAATTTTTTCGGTTGTGTGGGGGAACCTCACAGTTGAACCCAAAGAGGAGTGGATACCCTAATTGATTTCTTTCTCACTAGCCTGGGGTATATAGAAGCCCATT
This sequence comes from Heptranchias perlo, assembly GCF_035084215.1. NCBI lineage: Eukaryota > Metazoa > Chordata > Chondrichthyes > Hexanchiformes > Hexanchidae > Heptranchias > Heptranchias perlo. The sequence continues at coordinate 42,070,281 of NC_090334.1, forward strand.
ATGCATACCATTGCCACCCTGACTAAGATCTGGTAACTCTACACAGACTGAGGATCAAACCTGGGACCATCCGGGTTTGAGTGGTTCAGTATAATACCACAGGATACATTTACCCATTGAACCATCAGGGAGACCTACCAAAAAATATATATTTTTGTGAAGCAAACAAAACACTTTTGCAAATAATTTAAAACCAATTTCATAAAGAAATAAAGGTGTATCTAACAAGGAAAATAAACAAAAGATCTTTGGTCTTCAATAAGGAGAATCAGAAATGTATACCCTGTTTATAAGTTGGGTCATGCCAAATCTGTGCCCCTGAACTTTAAATATTCAAGCCACTGAAGAAATATGCTACTACTTTAAGTTTCAACGAATACAGGTTAATCAAAAAACATACTAATCATTAACTGCACTACCATATTTTGAGTTGGAAAGTGTTCTGCAATACAAGAGCTTAGGTCTTCAGTGGTCAAGATATTGAACAGGTAGCAGAAAGATGACAAAATAATTATGGGCTAATAAGTTTCAGTATTTCAGGTTACATAAATCTTTGGTCCTTTAGTATCAGAGTGCTATTTTTAGAAAGATAATGTACCCAAACCAATTAAAGATGGTCACATTATGCTCGAAATTTCTATTAAAAAGAACAAGGCATTGCCTGCAATTTGCTTGATTTCATTATAAAAGGTTCATGCAACTGTCAGGTTCTCTGGTCCACCTCACAGATATGATTTAAACTCATAACAAAAATGTCAGAAGCTGCCAGTGACAATTCTTTAAAAAAAGTAAAGTCTACTCCACCGATGTGTAAATTGAATCTAGCCATTTTAAATACTATATTCCAACAAATTCATGCAATTTCCAACATTTTATGGCTGAAAACATTATAGTTCATTTCTAAATAAATTAGGTTTTCGGTTACCCAGAGTGCTGGCCTATCACCTATCAAATATATTGCAGCAAGGAGTGGTAAGATCACAATTCTCCTCACGGCACATTCTCAATCACAGCCGGGTTGTCAGGGGAAGTGCCAAGTGAAGGCCAAATGGCTTCCCTGAGGCAAAGAGTGAAAAATCAGTAGTAGTCATGAATTGACCAAATAGAGAAAGTAATTAAGGTGAAGGAATTTTTAGAAAAACATTGTTTTTAATTGTAAACATGCACCCGGTAAATATATTAAAATATCTCTTGATAATCAGTTATCCAGTCTACAGAAGAGCACTTCGAACAGTCTGGGATTAGCTGACCAATCAAATCCACAAATTACCTGTGAGACCATGTAAAAAATCCCAACTGAATTTTGTAAACTGAAGATTGGGCAGAAGCAAAAGCAGTGGTTGATAAACATAATCCTTCCACCTCCTGTATTTAGATCCAAATATTGTACAGATTCTCTTATGGTTGTTAAAGGAATATTCTTGGTTGGAGGCTTCAATTAAATTCAACAAGATTTACCACTGCTGCGAATGAGCATGGCAGGTCATGAAAATTGTGAAAGGACTGCCTGAAGTACAGCAGTGTTTTGTTCTAATAATGTATTTCAGTTCAACTCCCAGCCCAGCATCCAATGTCCTCTGCAACCATGTAATTTTTGAGTGCAATAATGCTCTTAATGTGAGTATGGGGAAGACGGGAATGATACACAAATACCAGGTAGGAAACAGTTGTTGTGACTGAATAACAAAAATATAGAGGTACATTTAACCTCAGTTTTTTTCCTGAGGCAGTTACAGTAAAATTCACAAACACAACCCTGAGAGGTTTACCCAGAGGAATCCTTTCAATTGGAATGTTTAATTGTACTGTTCCTGTAAGGATTCTAGGCAAATGAATCTGAGCAGTTTCAAACTCATTCCTAGCGTAACAGGCATTAGTAAATGCTAAATGTATATTTTCATGTCATATGATGCAAATAAGAAGCGCTGCATTGTATTTAACTTCGTACTCAGCATAAATCAGGTCCAGTTTGTGAATCAAACTATCTGGATAGCTCATTTTGAAACACCAACATAATTTTGCAATGATCATGCCACCGCTGATGCTGCAGCTTAGTTCAGACAACAAAGTGCTTACATTTCAAACCAGCACAATACAAGTCAGGTATTGCAATGCATGCTGAGAAATCAAATAATGAACAGATATGATTATACCACTCCCCATTTCCGTATTATACCATTTATGTTTTGATTAGAATTTAGACCCAGTATTAGATATTATTCTCATCTGCATATAACTATAAGTATTAAGATAAATGTGTTCAGCCCTTCGCGTGTTTTCTAGGATAAGATGCCTTCTTACTGGTGAAGGTGTTTCTTGTTGAGGAAGTTCTTGTATTGGAGGTCTGCTCTCACTCTGGCGCTGGCCCAGCATGATGGCAATAATCTCGGCAAGAGCTTCATCTACAAACTGACGAACCATTTGAGAGTCCACAGGAACACCTGCATCCACAAACAGCTGGAAGCCTCCTCCGCCAGCAGCTTCAACTATTTTGGAAGCAAGTAATAACATTCAGCACTCTTAGCTCTGGAAACTATTCCCATAATAGAATAAATATTCATGTATAATGTTGTATAAATCTCATTTTCTGTTTCTACAATAGAAACCTGTGCAGAAAATAAGTGCTGCTTTAATGAGCGGCAGTGCTAGTTTTACATGTTAACCCTTTGGCCTTAACTTGGAGAGGAAGAAAAGAAAAAAGCTGATTTCACTGAAGTGAATGAATTTTTTAGTGAAAGTGCATGTTTCATTAATGATAAAGAGTTAAAATCTCTGGGGGCAAAAACAAATGTGGCACTATTAATATAACAGAAATATCATGAGAAAAAGTATGTTGCCATTTACTCAAGAAACACATCATGCTTTGGCCTCTTTTTCAGGAACCTGAAAGTATAATTTACAGGTCTCAAATCAGGTTCAGGTTATTTACATTAATTGATAACACTGAACACTAAATGCTGAGAGGGGTGTGATAGAATGCGCACCAACACACTAACACCCTGCAGCACAATCAGTAGGATGTTGATTTGAACCTGTGATCCCCACATGGTGCATTTTCCAATTTTAGCCATGCTATCCTATGAAGCCACAGAATGGAAAGTTGAGAATTCCCACAGGGAGAAGTGCAAAACCAGTGACCTAGGACATGATTTTCACTCGGAGCTGGGAACGTAGCATGTGGGTAGATGTTCACGTGGGGAGCCCAGAAGTCAAGTGAGTGCGTCGCAATCTGCGATCACGACTCAATCGGAAATAATTATTTAAGCTTCTGGGTTCCCCATGGTGCCTGTCGGGAGGGAAATGAACCGCGAATCAGAGAGGAGGGAGGGAGAGAACGTGGGGCATGGATGACATGGTGGGGGGGGGTCGTGGAGAAGATTGGGGGCAGGGGGAATGATCGGGTTGGGAGAACAGTCGGTGGTCGGAGAAGGCTGCAGACATCAGAAGGCTGGAGATATCGCAAGGCTGGTCGGTGACATCGGGGGAGGGGGGAGGGCGGTGATAATGGGGAGGGGTCAGATACATCGGGAGGGGGATGAAGACATTGGAGGAGGGGGGTCGGTGACATCGGAGGGTGGGGTCAGAGACGTCGGAGGCTGTCGGAGACATTGGAGAAGGGGATCGGAGACATTGCAGAGGAGGGGGAATCGGTGACATCGGAGGGGGGGTTGTCAGCCATGGGGGACATTGAGGGGGGGGATTGGAGACATTGGAGGAGGGAGGTTGGCGACATCGGAGGAGGGGGTGGTCAGAGACATCGGGAGGGGGTGGTCAGAGACATCGGGAGGGGGTGGTCAGAGACATTGTGGAGGAGGGGGGAGCAGTGACATCAGAGGCGGGTGTCGGCCATGGTGGGGGGGGGGTCTTGGCATCAGGGGGGCGGGTGGGGTTGGGGCGGGGAGTCGGCCGATCGTGGGGTCCAGTCGCGCTAGGTGAACTTTTTGGGCCTGGATGAAGCACATCTGCTCCTCCTGGTCTACAAGCAGTGCAATAAAGGCACTCACCTCATGGATCTGGCCCTTCTCACCTCCTCTCACCTGACGAGAATCAGAAACGATGGGAAAGGCGTGCAGGCAAATATGTTTTACCTTTATAATCCACGAAAAGTTAAGTGCCTCAACTATCACAATGAGGTGCATTGCCCCTTCAATAATCAGCCCACCTGCATTAAGCAGAGATGGGACTTCCGGGTTTTAGCCGTGCACGCATCCAAACGCGCCTGGGTTAAACCCAGAAGTGGGCGCATTGGAGCCGGGTTGTGGTCCCACTTCAAAAATCTGTTATTTTTACCTCCCACCTGCCCCCAACCCACCCATTCTTTGGGGTTAAAATAACCCCCCTAGTAACAGAGGCTACTCTCTTGAACTTCCTAGTGGCTGGTTTGCAGAGAGGCATTGCTGTAGCCTGCCAACCTGTCAAGGAAGGCATGTGAGGAAGGCATGTGTCAAAAGGAATCTTCAGAGGAAACAATGGGAAAAAGTAGCAAACTTACAAAATCCCAAAGTCATGGAAGTAAAAATAGTGTGCACAAAGGGGTAAAGAATGCAATACTGTTCAACTAAAACAAGTATTGTTAAATCTTAGGAAGATAAATTTAAATCTGAATTGAAGTGGTACTTTTAATCGATACTCGATATTTTACAATATGACAAAAGTGTTCTGAATCAACAGAACTTTGCAGTGAGAGATATGGAGTAAATGGAGCTGGAAACTCACCAATATCTGAGCATGACAGCACACTCTCCTCACCTTCGTGCTGGCTGACATGTGGCAGCAGCTGTTGCTGTAAGGGACACATCTCACTAATGATACGGGACATGAGCTCCTGTTCAACCCTATTAGAATAAGAATTTCAATAATTGATGACATAAAGAAAATCACCATATTATATAGGTAGGTCCTGAAAATATAACAAGCCTGTAATTCAGAGGATTTAGATGTCTCAGAAGAGTCACCTACCACTCAATCAAGTGGTTTTCTATGGATTCTTTGCGTTTTATCATTCCGTCTGCAATGTCATCAGCTGGCAGAGGGGCAGGAGCAGAGGGAGGGAATGTTGGACCATTGTAAGAGGCAGAGACGGACTCAGCAAAGCCCTCTAGCTCTATACCTGGTTCAGGTGATCCTCGAAGTTCATTATCAGTCTCGGGATCCTAAAAACACAAAAACAGGAAGAGCATAAATTAAAAAAAAGGTCAGATAAACACAAATCTCTCACATTCCAGTGTGGTCAGCTCAGTTTTGCCCAGGAAACAGTAACTCAATGAAGTTCTTTCCCGATCTAGATCTTTGATATCTACACTGAAATACAGAATTAAAAATAAAGTTTATTCTCACATTCCAATTTTCTGCAACGGTTTAACCTCATCAAATTTACTTTTTTCTTGCAGTATTCCTATGTACTTTCGGTTCTTTTCCTAAATCCGTTTGCTTAGATATATATATATATATATATATTGGGAACATTGCAGAGTAAGCCTCTGAACAAAGAATGTACTCTCTCAATGAAGGGGACAATAATCACAAGTACAGCAGGCATGAGTTGGTGCAAGACTTGCTCGTGAGCAGGATAAATTTTGTATTCAATGTATTATTACTGGCAATAAGTTTGTACCTTAAGTGTGGTACAAGGAGGAAAATAGGGAAATGTTTTAAAATACCATTGCTACATCACTTTTATTTTCTCTAAATGTGCTGCTTTTGTGCATTCTGTACCTCAGACTATTTTATCCACCATCTTGGAAATCATTTCAGCAGAGATTAAAACCAGAATTGGAAGCAACTAGGTTCCCAACAATTATATATCTTTAAAAAACTTAAATTTTTTTCACCAATTTTTTCCCCTCTCCTGAAAACATTTGATTCCTTGTGGGGTACAGCTCCAGAGGAGTTAGGCACCTCTGAGAACCTCACCCAATTTACAGAGAATTACACAAAACCTACAGCACAGAAACAGCCCATTCGGCCCAAGTGGTCTATGCCGGTGTTCATACTCTACACGAATTTCCTCCCGCTCTAGTTTCCTCTTACCACCCTGTGCCCTTATCCCTCTATTCCTTTCTCCCTCATGTATGGATCAAGCCTCACCTTAAACGCATCAATGCTATCTGTTTCAAACACTCCATGTGGCAATGAGTTCCATATTCTCATCACTCTGTGTAAAGAGATTCCTCCCAAATTCTATATTTGATCTGTTAGTGGCTATCTTTTATTTATGTCCTCCTGTTTTTTATTTTATAAAATAATTTTATTATTGCGTTGTACATAAATACACATAGTTTCGTAGAACAACAGAATAAATGCTTCCTTGCAGATTACATGATATTTGTAGATTGAGGGCCTCGTGTGATCTTATTCATGTGTGAGCCTTGCCAGTGAGTGTTGGCAGGTTATTCAACTGTAGAGGGCATAACAGCTGCGCTCAATCATGCCTTCACCTGACATCCACACAAGTGTATTTCCATAAAAAGTCACTAGATACCAATTAGTAGCGGGAGCCTTGGCTGAATTTTTTTCCCCTCCCTAACCCAGAGGTGCTGAGGCCAATTATATTACCTGATCGCTGCCCTAACTGAGATCAGTTGTAAACAATTTTACAACACCAAGTTATAGTCCAACAATTTTATTTTTAATCCCACAAGCTTTCGGGGGCTTTCCCCTTCCTCAGGCGGTGTGGAAATGACATTTTCGAATCCTTCGCATTTTAAGATCACAAAACAATGCCTGGTGATTACTGCCCGTTGCCAAGGCAATCACAGTGAGCAGACAGAAAGGTGTCACATAAAAAGGCCACCGAATATACAAACCCCCCAAAAAAAGAGAGAGAGAGAGATAAGGAAGGCAGTCAATGACCCGTTATATTAAAAACAGATAACATTTGTTCGCTGGTGGGGTTACGTGTAGTGTGACATGAACCCAAGATCCCGGTTGAGGCCGTCCTCATGGGTGCGGAACTTGGCTATCAATTTCTGCTCGACGATTTTGCGTTGTCGTGTGTCTCGAAGGCCGCCTTGGAGTATGCTTACCCGAAGGTCGGTGGCTGAATGTCCATGACTGCTGAAGTGTTCCCCGACAGGGAGAGAACCCTCCTGTTTGGCGATTGTTGCGCGGTGTCCATTCATCCGTTGTCGCAGCGTCTGCATGGTCTCGCCAATGTACCATGCTCTGGGGCATCCTTTCCTGCAACGTATGAGGTAGACAACGTTGGCCGAGTCACAGGAGTATGAACCGTGCACCTGGTGGGTGGTGTCCTCTCGTGTGATGGTGGTATCTGTGTCGATGATCTGGCATGTCTTGCAGAGGTTACCGTGGCAGGGTTGTGTGGTGTCGTGGACGCTGTTCGCCTGAAGGCTGGGTAATTTGCTGCGAACGATGGTTTGTTTGAGGATGGGTGGCTGTTTAAAGGCGAGTAGTGGAGGTGTGGGGATGGCCAAAGCGAGGTGTTTGTCATCATTGATGACATGTTGAAGGCTGCGGAGAACATGGCGTAGTTTCTCCGCTCCGGGGAAGTACTGGACGACGAAGGGTACTCTGTTGGTTGCGTCCCGTGTTAGTCTTCTGAGGAGATCTACGCGATTTTTCGCTGTGGCGCGTCGGAACTGTCGATCGATGAGTCGAGCATCATATCCCGTTCTTACTAGGGCGTCTTTCAGCGTCTGTAGGTGTCCATCGCGTTCCTCCTCGTCTGAGCAGACCCTGTGTATTCGCAGGGCCTGTCCATAGGGGATGGCCTCTTTGACGTGGTTAGGGTGGAAGCTGGAAAAGTGGAGCATCGTGAGGTTGTCCGTGGGCTTGCGGTAGAGTGAGGTGCTGAGGTGCCCGTCTTTGATGGAGATTCGTGTGTCCAAGAAAGAAACTGATTCTGAGGAGTAGTCCATGGTGAGCTTGATGGTGGGATGGAACTTGTTGATGTTATCGTGTAGTCTCTTTAGTGATTCCTCACCATGGGTCTATAGAAAGAAAATGTCGTCGATGTATCTGGTGTTTAGTGTTGGTTGGAAGTCCTGTGCAGTGAAGAAGTCCTGCTCGAACTTGTGCATGAAAATGTTGGCGTATTGGGGTGCGAATTTGGTCCCCATGGCTGTTCCGTGTGTTTGGGTAAAGAACTGGTTATTGAAAGTGAAGACATTGTGATCCAGGATGAAGCGGATGAGTTGTAGGATGGTGTCTGGAGATTGGCTGTTGTTGGTGTTGAGTATTGATGCTGTCGCAGCGATGCCGTCATCGTGGGGGATACTGGTGTAGAGTGCCGAGACGTCCATCGTGGTGAGAAGTGTTCCTGGTTCAACAGGTCCGTGGGTACTGAGTTTTTGTAGAAAGTCTGTAGTGTCGCGACAGAAGCTGGGGGTTCCCTGCACGATGGGTTTCAGGATGCCCTCGATGTATCCAGAGAGGTTCTCACACAGGATTCCATTGCCTGATACGATAGGACGTCCGGGTGTGTTGGCTTTGTGTATCTTTGGGAGGCAGTAGAAGTCTCCCACGCGGGGAGTACGTGGGATGAGAGTGCGTAGGATGTTTTGAAGGTCTAGATCGAAGGTCTTGATCAGTTTGTTGAGCTGATGGGTGTGTTCTTTGGTCGGGTCTGCGGGTAACCGTCTGTAGTGTTCCTGGTTGTCCAGTTGTCGGTATGCTTCTTTGCAATAGTCCGTTCTGTTCTGTATGACGATGGCTCCTCCTTTGTCCGCTGGTTTGATGACGATGTTGCGGTTGGTCTTGAGAGCTTTGATGGCGTTGCGTTGTGCTCGGGTGACATTCTGGACTGTCTTCCATCAGCCGCACTCGGAAGACAGTCCAGAATCAAAGACGGGCACCTCAGCACCTCACTCTACCGCAAGCCCACGGACAATCTCACAATGCTCCACTTTTCCAGCTTCCACCCTAACCACGTCAAAGAGGCCATCCCCTGTGGACAGGCCCTGCGAATACACAGGGTCTGCTCAGACGAGGAGGAACGCGATGGACACCTACAGACGCTGAAAGACGCCCTAGTAAGAACGGGATATGATGCTCGACTCATCGATCGACAGTTCCGACGAGCCACAGCGAAAAATCGCGTAGATCTCCTCAGAAGACTAACACGGGACGCAACCAACAGAGTACCCTTCGTCGTCCAGTACTTCCCCGGAGCGGAGAAACTACGCCATGTTCTCCGCAGCCTTCAACATGTCATCAATGATGACAAACACCTCGCTATGGCCATCCCCACACCTCCACTACTCGCCTTTAAACAGCCACCCAACCTCAAACAAACCATCGTTCGCAGCAAATTACCCAGCCTTCAAGAGAACAGCTTCCACGACACCACACAACCCTGCCACGGTAACCTCTGCAAGACATGCCAGATCATCGACACAGATACCACCATCACACGAGAGGACACCACCCACCAGGTGCACGGTTCATACTCCTGTGACTCGGCCAACGTTGTCTACCTCATACGTTGCAGGAAAGGATGCCCCAGAGCATGGTACATTGGCGAGACCATGCAGACGCTGCGACAACGGATGAATGGACACCGCGCAACAATCGCCAAACAGGAGGGTTCTCTCCCTGTCGGGGAACACTTCAGCAGTCATGGACATTCAGCCACCGACCTTCGGGTAAGCATACTCCAAGGCGGCCTTCGAGACACACGACAACGCAAAATCGTCGAGCAGAAATTGATAGCCAAGTTCCGCACCCATGAGGACGGCCTCAACCGGGATCTTGGGTTCATGTCACACTACACGTAACCCCACCAGCGAACAAATGTTATCTGTTTTTAATATAACGGGTCATTGACTGTCTTCCTTATCTCTCTTTTTTTGGGGGGTTTGTATATTCGGTGGCCTTTTTAGGTGACACATTTCTGTCTGCTCACTGTGATTGCCTTGGCAACGGGCAGTAATCACCAGGCATTGTTTTGTGATCTTAAAATGCGAAGGATTCGAAAATGTCATTTCCACACTGCCTGAGGAAGGGGAAAGCCCCCGAAAGCTTGTGGGATTAAAAATAAAATTGTTGGACTATAACTTGGTGTTGTAAAATTGTTTACAATTGTCAACCCCAGTCCATCACCGGCATCTCCACATCATGGCTAACTGAGATCAGTTAACTCAACACAGACCAGTGATTGAACCAGGGAACTTCCTGGCCTGTGTAGCTCATCCACTCACTGAATAAACTCTCTAAACAACTGGAGAGCTATCACTATATATCTCAACATCTTTCTACAGAGATATGGATTTGGCGACTTTCTGGCATTCCATTATTACTTTTAATTCACTAACCACTTTCACTGGAAGCGGAAGTGGTTCATTAATTGTATCAGTTTCTCCTGTGTCAACTCTGTCCTGTTTATACTGTGCATGGCGGATTCAACAGCTGGGAATTGCTCAAATGTGAGATTCATGGATTTGCTCCCAAGTTCCATTTGCAATGTTGCCAGTCTGCCTGGGAACATCCTGATGCTGAGGGACAGTCTGTACATGCTGGCAGTGCTAAAAGTATATTGATAATATGTATAGGTGGGCTGAGAGGACAGCTCATTCGAGGCTAGACCCAAGATGGCAAACCGACGCCACTTGCACAAGTTGTTTACATTTGTGATCTGTGGCACTCCGGAGTTTTACTACCTGGACTGTGGGGACGTTGACTTGCACATTACCGCACGGACTGCAGCGGTTCAAGAAGGCGGCTCACCACCATCTTCTCAAGGGCAATTAGGGATGGGCAATAAATGCTGGCCTTGCCAGCGATGCCCACATCCCATGAACGAATACAAAAAAGATAGGTTTACCTCCAAAGGCTCTTTTGCCATTGGCAACCATGCAGTATAAAGGGGACAGAAATGTTATATGAACATACGCAAATGTTATCAGTGCCAGCAAGAGGGCCGACTACTAAACGATGGTAACACAGACAGTTGCTTCAGCAACTGCCAATATATTTCTGCTCACATCACAGTCAGTCACAGAGATATACATTTATATTTTTCTTGTTACAAATTATTAAAATAAATATACTAGTTTTGGAGTATTGACTGAGATAATTCTGTCGCCTGAGTAAAATATAGGAAGGCATTTCCAATATTTGTAAATGAGAGACTATTAAAGAACTAAAGATTATGTAACACTCTATTGCTATATTAGAAAAAGCAGATTCATGTTAGGGGCGTTTTGGAAATGATATACATTTAGCAGGAGACTCAGTTGAATAACTCACAAACATTAAAGTTGAGAATGCATAACATGTTGATGGGTCCTCCTGTTGGATAATTTTAATATCAAACACGTCCCCAACCATGCTTTCTGTTTGTACCGTGGATGTAAACAGAAATAAATATAAATTACTTGTGTAAGGATACGTCCAAATATTGGGATGTCAGTGAAGTAGACTTACTGTGGAAAAGTGACATTCAATAACTTGTGATGAGTACATGCCATGACATCTACTAAAAGCAGCAAAAATAATGTAGTGGTCCTGTCCTTCTGGTCTAGGCTGTGACTGCAGGAGTATTCTGATTGGTTAGTTCAGATCTGCTATTCTTTGGTAGCAGTTTGGTTGCTAGGGAAACATTTGTTTTTTCACACGGGGTCTTCACGAGTCAAGCTGTTTAAGAATCTGATAATTCCGTATGTTCTGTGGTGCCTTTATGTGGAATGGAAGTAGTTCTGTAAAAATTATAACTAGATAGCTGAACAAAGCAGCCTGTGTTACAAATACATACTGTTTCTTTTTAACATCTTATTTTATGAAATGTATATAAAATCTGCATACTAAGGATTAGAAAGAGTAAATAATTGTGCAAGGCACTTTATGAGATGGTTGTGTCCCTTTAAATGTAATACAAGTTCACTTGCCTACTGTCTTCTTGCCTTAAATGTGAAATGTTCTGTTGTAATATTCACATCACATGACCTTAGGGAGATTGGGAACCATTGTGCTGAAAGCACTCACACTGAAACATTATAAGGAAGGGGAAGTGCAATCAGAATTTTTTGTGTTTTATACCAGGGAATGTGCTTTGCTGTATACATCATAGCTTAATTATAAGACATTTTAGCTGGTTACAGGATGGATTCATCCAGAGGCTGTTGGTACACGTTTAACGTGTTGGGGGTGGGAGGAGGGCAAAGGAAAGCAAAACAGCACTGCAATTGGCAAAAGAGCTAAAGAATACTGCAAAAAATAGGGAACTGAAGCGTAGAACTTTAAAGCAGAGGCTGAGTTGTGATGTGTGTGTATAAGATCTTGCCAGGCTGAGGTCAGGCTGGATAAGTGATGGACTCAATCATTGATCTCACTCCGTGATCATATGGACTACTCTCAATCTACTGAAAGCGTGTATCACGTGATCTCGGTAAATTTCAGAATTAAGCAATGCCAATTTTTTTGTTCGGAAACACAGTTCCAGTCCCAAGCGCAAAACCGAGAGAAGCCGTTAAAAGTTACGGTTTTCTCAAAGCTAAAATTATACTTTTTAAAACTTACTTGAAACAGACATTTCTGCAACAAGAACTGTCAAAGCAACATTTTACTCAAAAACACTAGATGGTTCATGTGAAACCCAGAGATCAACTTTCCTGGCAAGGGCTGTGGATTTTCTTGAGGTCTGCACAATTTTTATACTGTGGCCTCTTGCCAAGGCAGACTTCCAGACAAACATTTTTGTGCCAAGCACGCTGCTTTTGAAGCTTCGAAGCGAACTGAAAGGGCAATCTGTTGTATTTTGTGCTGGAAACCTGAGTGGTTTCAGCTGGCTCAGAAATGGAAAAGACGGCCCAGGTTCTAGTGCAGCATTTTGTTTTTTCTGGTCAGATGCGTGTCGTACTTTTTGGAATCAGCATAATACTTTATTGGCCTGGCAATGGAAAAAAGGCATGAAGCCAGAGGCATGAGCTACAGATTAATAAATGTTTTTAAGAAGAAAAATGTAATCCATAGAACAGCCTTATTAAAATAAGATTTACACATGTTGCTAGAACATACTGAAATGCTTTTGATTTTAAAGATGGGAGTACCTGGTTTAATGTTTGAAACTAGTCAGGTCCATTTTATTGAGAACTGTAAATTGGAAGTGCAGAAATGAGAAAAAAAATGAAAGGAACATAAGAAGAACGCATCATTTTACATCAACTATGTGGCAGAAAATGATCACTTGATTACACCACACTTACAACAATAAACTGGAACATAACTTAGAAATGTTTCATTGAGTTACATCTGTTATATCCACATGGAAAGAGATGTGACATACTGAACCAATTAAAATATGTAACCCATTGAGGGCAGGAATAGTATTTCTCCATCAAATGTAGCTTAAACACAATCGGGCCCGATTACGATTTTGCTGCTATTACAATACAACAAATTTAAAAATGCTCCTTTTTGAGGGCCGCAAAATGCCACTGCATGCTGGGACTCCACCTGGTCCCACTACTGAGAGGCAGAGATGCTGATTCCCAACCGTGAGTTGCATGCAATCAGTCCCTGATTTTGTTTATGCTGTGAATGGGGAGCAGGGTGGAAGTGGGAAAAATTCAGCAAGTTTTCATTCATCTTTCAGCTGCTAGTCCAATGGCAGCTCTGACAGAAACTTAAGAGAGCAGGTCAACTACCTGCATTGTCAGATGGGGAATAGTGCATTATGTGAGAGGGTGGGGGGAATGCCGGCAACTTCCCAGTGTCCAGGGACGCCTGCCTGTAACAGGCGTTAGGTGCCATGAATATGCAAATCAGGGTCCTAATGCCTGATTTAGGGCCGCACTCAAAATTTGTCGTCGACTGAGCAGAGCATACGCCATGCATGCTCGGTTCAGTTTTTCCAGGTCTAAAGCGGTCTAACAAGTGGTCCTTTAAGGGACCACTGGAGACCACTCACAGAAAGGCAAGTTTTTTTTTATGCTTTAGTTTCTGTTATTGCTCCTGGCTCTACAAAAATACTTCAGACTGCTGCCGGCCCGTGCTCGCCCCCCACCCCCGGCTCCAGTTCACCTTCCCCTGCACAGCCCCAGACATACCTGCAGGCTGAATTTCCTAAGGCTCTGACTGATGAGCTGCATCAGGACGCCTGACTGACATCTGCAGCTCGCTGGTTTAATGCAGATAAGGTCCGAGGCCCAATTTCCAGCAAGCCTCAGGCCAATGTCTTTGGGTGCGCGTTTTGTACCGGTTTCTGGTGCTACGTGAATTTCTCCCCAATTTCTTGTGTTATGTTTGTCTATCTGTTTCAGGCTTTCTCACTCTTTCTGTCTCCCTTCCTGTAAGTCCATCTTTCCCTCTCTCCTGTATGTCACCCACTCCGTGTGGATGCTTAAAATACAGTTTGTCCCTCTCTATATCTATGTCTTTTTCTTTGTCTTTCTCTCTCTTTACATCTGCCAGTCTTTTTGCCTTTATTCATCTCTCTCATTTTCTATATAATTTTTGACCTTTTGAATTTGTTTGCTTCTTTTCTCTTTCATTTCCTCCTTCACTCTCTGTTTTTTTTGTAAATCCACTTCTTCTAATCTGCTATTTAAGTTCATTCTTTGTTTATTTTCCCAGCCCTGCTTTCATGGCCATGGTTGTAGAAGAGGAAAGATATCAACAGGGTTGGGTCTGACAGAATAGGGAGGTTGACTAGGCCAGGACCTCAAGTGTGGAACCATGGAGAAGGATAAATTCAGGTCAGGGAAAGCTATAAGACTAAAGGAGTGGGACTTCAATGTGTAGCTGCATTTGGAGGGGAGATTTGAGCAGAGTGAAGAAGCTGTGCAGGTTGAGACTTGGCCATGTTGGAGACTTTCTTTTTATAATTACAAAGAAAAACAGAAAGCTAACAATATAAGTGAACGAAGCAATTTTTTTTAAAAATGGACAGTGACACAAAAATTAATGGGAAGTGTAAGCAGAGAGCAAAAAAAATAGAAATGGCTGCCTTGCATGTTCCTTTGGAATTAACTGTTGAAATGTGATTAGTCTCTGCTGACGAGATGATCTACAATCCTACACATTTGCCCTCTGCAATGACATAACTCTTTTAATTGTAGAGATATATAAGACAGATGTTTGAATTGACACCAGCGACAGACATTTGCACTTTCTGTGTGACCTGACCCAAAGTATGAGAGACATGTGACTTGATGTGGAGCAGAGTCAAAGCTGTAGAATAAACAGAAGTCACACTGAAGCAGTCACTGCATTTTGTTTTGTGTCCTGCTGATTTTTGAGGCTTTTAGCAATAATACGAATCAATGTTATACAGGCTAATGATTTTTAGGACATTAAAAAATAATCAATTCAAAGCAAAAAACAAAATTCTGATTCAAAAAATTAAATGGCAAAAATAATTCAGGATATTGGGTGCTTTGGAAGAATAATTTATATTACAGTCAGTGATCTAGAATATTTCAGTATAGTCTATGACACTGGTATTACTGGTGATTATTTTCCAGCCACTACGGGGGAAAATTTTAACCCCCCAGGACAGGCGGGTTGAAATTTCAAAAGTCGGAAACCCGACTCCAATCTGCCCAATTCTGGTTTTAACGGAGGCAGGTTGGGGGGAGGGTGATTAACCTACTCTCCAGAGGCGGGCCCATCATTTAAATATTTTAACGAGGTTGCAAGCCTCAAATTTTAGCAGGCTTTTAGAATTAATGCCTGCAGCCGGTTTTCCCAGGGCTTGGGAGCCGTTAAGCCAAGGCTCCATCTGTCCTCTCAGGTGGATGTAAAAGATCCAATACCCTATTCAAAGAAGAGCAGGGGAGTTCTCCTGGTGTCCTGGCCAACATTTATCTTTTGACTAACGCCACCCAAAAAATGATCAATTGGCCATTCACCTTATTGCTGTTTGTGGGACCTTGCTATGCATGTTTGCCTACAAAACAACAGTATCTATACTTCAAAAGTAATTAATTGGCTGTAAAAGACTTTGGGACATCCTGAGGATGTGAAAGGTGTTATATAAATGCTGGCTCTTTCTTTCATCTTCCTTTCAGGTGTTAGAGGGTACTTGTGGTAATTATGATGAATTGGAATAAAAACAGCTGCAAATCTTTAGTGCACCATTTTTCTTTTGTACTTGCTTAGTTTTAGTCCTGTTAGCAATACAGTTTGAAGCAATTTAACGTAACTGCACATACATGTTGTTGTGGCCAGCAGCCAAGAAAATAAATGGAAACAATTGCCTCCATGATTTACTGTTCCTCATCAGGTTCCAAAGCAAAATTAATAAACATATGCTGTAATTTTTGTCCAATATGCTAAGCCACATGACTCTCCAGTTTTTTTTTACAGTTTATTTATTCCCACAAGGTGGGAGGAGGGAAAAAGTCAGTGAGTGAGAAAATCTGGACTGCACTTGCAGATCGCCAATGTTGGCAAAGGTCTGAGATGAGATCAACTCACACAGAAGCACAGGAGAATCTTAAAAAGAGGGAAAATTAATCAGGGCAAAAGAGGAAAGGACCACATTGTACATGCAACTACTGGCATTTGTTTAAATATTACAGGTACTCATTACAAATTATCTTCAACACGGTTTAGTAGACAATGAGAGATTTCACCTTTATAACCCTTTTTGAATGAATACAAGAACTGATAAGTAAGCTCTATTTGTAGTCAGTTACTGAAAGGAATTTCTCTTAATTAAACCATTTGTTGCCTGCAGATTTTTCCTCCAGCAAGTATTTAAATAAATCATTACCATCCAATCTCTAACTTTGAGATTGTTAAATTTCTGGTAAAATAGCTTATTTTTCAGAGTTGTTAAAGAAATTCTGTTCACATGCTGTTGTGAATGTCCAGCAGAGGGCAGTATACAATAAGAGGATTGTCTCATGCAGAACTGTTTTCTTGAAATAACAAATCCAGGTGATTTTAGGAGAATATCTTTAAAACTTTGCACACCTATCAAAAGCTTAGTGCATAGTTTAGCTAACTAATGGCTCAGTCTCAGCGCTGTCAGAAACATGACAACATGGACGGCCACTTCTGCCTGAAACTAACCTGCCTTATCTCTTGACAGTGTCACACTGCATTACAGGAATGTATGTTTTGTACATTAACTGACTGACATGGCTCACCAGATATTCCTTTTTGAACAGACTAAGGTGTTGTAAATGCAGCATGATCAATGTGCATTAGTGAGAAACCTTTCCAAACAGCTCATTCTATGGTTTCATACCTTCTTATTAATTGTTCCTCTTTGGCAAAGTCTGAGGAGCTCAATATAGGAGTAATTCTGTGAGACTCCATTCTGGTGTGGAACCTTGTTACACAGAAGTCCAATAATGTTATAGCCCTATCTCTGATCTGCATTCCCACCGAGTGAGGCTTCACCTCAGAAGTAGGGGCTTGAACGATTTACCATTATATTCCAGAAGAACAGAAACAGATATTTTACTTGGGCCGGATTTTGCTGTGAGCGGCGAACGAACGTCCGCGTTAGATTTGCACTTGCCCATAGACTTTCTATGGGGTTTTGCATGGCAAGTTGCTGTCAGCCAAACATCCAAACTGCGTGGTGCCCTCTACAGGGCATCTGGAACCTGTGTGAACACAGCAAGAAACTGTGTATCTCCTTAACCAATCGGATTGATAAAACGTTAATAAGCAGCGCAGAATCTGAACCAGGAAGTGTAAGTTAGAATAGTGAATTCAATGTCAAATCAGGTACAGAAAGTGAAATAAAGAGAGGGAAAAAAAGATTGGATTAAGAGATAGAGATAAAAGAGACAGAAAGAAAAATTTTTTAAAAATGTATTTACCTTTTTTTTAATCTCCAACAAAAATTAAAAGCTGGAGGAATGAGACTGCACACTTGTAAAAGTTAATTTTCAGTGCCAGAGCGGTTGTTTGGCAGTAATTAAGACTGACCACGCTGTTAAAAGGGTACTTAGACATCGAAACGACAAGCCCTAACATTTTGTGGCTCATTTAGTCCATATCTACGATGTCAGTACAGGAACTTCACGCTGTATAATAGATTTGAATGGGGAGTCAAACGGCAAAATGCCATTTTTGCGCAGCTTATGATGGGGCATTTCGGAGAGCAACTTCCGGATTTTCGTGTTTAACTGCTCATCTCCGCTTGCCGGAAATTGCTGTCTGATTTGCGCATTATTAACAGTGAGTGCTGTTAGCCTCACCGTTATTTTCACAGCAAAATCTAGCCCATTTTATCCTATACGTTTTGTCCTCCCTCAGTATTACTGGTTATGTTCTGTCAAATAGATTTCTAGAATAATCCTGATAAAAGGAATTCTCAAATCTACTAACCTTTATATAATTTAGTCCATATTATGGTATTTAGATTTAAATTTCTTTATAGTCTGACATTAATTCAGATAGTGATGTAAATTGCAGGGATAAATTGTATTTTCAGATTTTGTTACATTACCTTTTTCATACAAATCTCCACTGTGAACCAGTGTTATATGCTATACATTTGAAGTAGTTGAGAGGATTTTGAGACATTCCCTAACATATGGCTGAATTGTGCAAGTGTGTACAATTAAGTGGTTTTATTGCTGCAAAGTTACAGCATTAAGAATGCATCCCCTGGTGTATACAGATCTGACTAAGGCAGTGCACAGCAAGCCATTTGCTGCTTGAGGCTGTGTTCTGCACTGCTCGGTTCACTCAGACACAATTTTAAAAAACTGGAAATATACGTAAGGCAGGAACACTTTTTTATTCATTTTTAAAACCAGTGAACGGAGATCAATATCTTTCAATGAGACTGACAAATCGGGCAATCCAACTCCTTTAAAAAAAATTCATACATTTACAAAAATGATGGGCCAGATTTTGCTGTCAAAATAACGGTGAGGCTAATGGTGCTCGACGTTATTTATGCGTAAATGGTAGAGCAACTTCAGGCGAGGGGCAGATGCGCGGTTAAATGCGAATATCTAAAAGTTGGTGTCTGAGATGCGCCATTCAGCCGTCAGCTTCGCGAAAATGACATCTCCGTCTGCCTCACCATTGACATACATTGACTGCCGTGAAGTTACCGTATTTGCGCAGTAGATATGAACTAAACCCGCTGCAAATATTTAGGGCTAGTAGCATAAGTACCCTTTCAACAACTTGATAAGTATTAATGACTGCCAATCAACCTCTCTGGCACCAAAAATTAACTACTATAAGTGTGGAGTCTTCAGGTTTTACATTTTAAATCTTATGTTCTTACTTTTCCTTTCTGCCTCTTTTTTCTCTCACTTAATCCAATCTTTCTTTCCCTCTCTTTATTTCTCTTTCTGTACCTGATTTGACATTGAATTCACCCCCTTTAACTCACTCTCCTTCCTGTGTTTATTTCCCAATCCTTAAATCTCATTGGTTAAGGAGATACCCTGTTGGTTGCACTGTTCACTCAGGTCCTAGATGCCCTGTTTCTCTCACTGTGCCGTTATCAGATCGCACTTTCAGCAACCTTGTGGGCAAAAATCTTTTTGAGCTGAAGGGTGCAGGGGCAAGTCTAACTAACGGCAGATGCTCTGCTACAGCAAGTTTCACAAACAAAGCTAATTGAAGAAACTGGGTTTAAAAGATCTATTAATATTCTGGGAAGAATTATTCTGCCATTGATTGCAGTGTCAGATTTATTGCTGCACTCCTGGAGTAAAACAAACAACTGCTTATTAAGGCTGCTCCTGGAAAGGAGACCAAGCTTGGAACTTTCTGCTATTTAAGCAGGAATGTCTACGGTTTAACCAGGCTGTGGTCTGGTCCAAGGTCCCTGATGAGCCAGCTGAGCCCAGCCAGAGTTAGAAGTAGGTTGTTACAACAATGTCCCTGCAATGGGAAGGAAAAATTGGCCAGGGTTCTCTCTCCTGATCCATCTCCAGCAATTTCTACTGCAATCATGCATGTGTGAATGTTATGTGACAACAGGTTAAAATTTGGTTATTGCATCTCCATTATCAATTAGTCTAACACCAGTGGTATTTGGACCACTGTTTTTTTTGACATATATTAATGATGTGGACTTGGGTATAGAGGGTATAATTTCTAAGTTTGCAGATGACATGAAACTCGGAAATGTAGTGAACAATGTGGAGGATAGTAACAGACTTCAGGAGGACACAGACATTCTGGTGAAATGGGCAGACACATGGCAGATGAAATTTAACGCAAAGAAGTGTGATGTGATTCATTTTGGTAGGAAGAATGAGGAGAGGCAATATAAACTAAATGGTATAATTTTGAAGGGCGTGCAGGAACAGAGAGACCTGGGGGTGTATGTACACAAATCTTTGAAGGTGGACAAGTTGAGAAGGCTGTTATAAAAGCAAATGGGTTCCTTGGCTTTATTAATAGAGGCAGAGTACGAAAGCAAAGAATTTATGCTAAACCTTTATACAACTAGCAAAAGGTGGGAAGTGGTGTTCCACAAGGAACGGTGCTGGGGCCAATGCTGTTCACCATTTACATAAACGATTTGGTCTCGGAAATCGGAAGCACAATTTCAAAATTTGTGGACAACACCAAATTGTGGGGTTTAGTTAATACTGAGGAGGACTGTGACAAAATACAAGAAGACATTAATAAACTTGCAGAATAGGCATGTAATTGGCAAATGAATTTCAATATAGATAAGTGTGAGGTGGTACATTTTGATAGGAAGAATAAGGAGGCCACATAATCCTTGGAAAATAAGAGTCTAAATGCGGTAGAGGAGCAGAGGGATCTGGGAGTACACATACACAAATCACTAGAAGTAGCGATACAGGTTAATAAGGCCATTAAAAAAAAGCAAACCAAGCACTGGGGTTCATTTTTAGAGGGATAGAATTGAAAAGCAGAGAAGTTATGTTAAACTCGCACAGAACCTTGGTTAGACCACTCTTGGAGTACTGTGAACAGTTCTGATCTCCATATTATAGAAGGGATATAGAGGCACTGGAGAAGGTGCAAAAAAGATATATTAGGATGATACTAGAACTGAGAGGTTATACGTATCAGGAAAGATTGAACAGGCTGGAGCTCTTTTCTCTAGAAAAGAGGAGACGGAGGGGTGGCCTGATAGAGGTCTTTAAGATTAGGAGAGGGTTTGACAGGGTAGATGTAGAGAAGATATTTCCACTTGCGGGGCAGACTAGAACTAGGGGCCATAAATGTAACATAATCACTAATAAATCCAATAGGGAATTCAGGAGAAACTTTTTTACCTAGAGAGTGATTAGAATGTGGAACTCACCAACACAAGAAGTAGTTGAGGCGACTAGCATAGATGCACTTAAGGGAGAAAGGAATAGAAGGATATACTGATCGAGTTAGATGGCTTGTGTGGAGCATAAATACTTGCATGGACCTGTTGGGCCGAATGGCCTGTTTCTGTGCTGTACATTCTATGTAATTCTATGCAACACTGGTTAATTGTATTCAATTCTGGGCACCACACTTTAGGAAGGATGTCAAGGCCTTAGAGAGGGTACAGAGGAGATTTACTCGAACGGTACCAGGGATGAGGGATTTCATTTGTGTGGAGAGAATGGAGAAGCTGGAGTTGTTCTCCTTAGAGCAGAGAAGGTTAAGAAGAGATTTGATAGAGGTGTTCAAAATCATGAATTGTTTTGATAGAGTAAATAAAGAGAAACTGTTTCCAGCGGAGAAGGGTCGGTAACCAGAGGACACAGTTTTAAGGTGGTTGGCAAAAGAACCAGAGGTATCCTGAGGAAACATTTTTTTTACATGGCGAGATATTATGATCTGGAATGCTCTGCCTAAAAGGGTGGTGGAAGCAGATTTAATAGCAACTTTCAAAAGGGAACTGGATAAATACTTGAAGGGAAAAAATTTACAGGGCTTTGGGGGAGGAGCAGAGGAATGGGACTAATTGGATAGCTCTTTTAAAGAGCTGACACAGGCACGATGGGCAAAATGGCCTCCTTCTGTACTGTATGAATCAGCCTGCTGATACGCACCATCTTGGCTCATCCATGAAGAATTGCCACTTGGGAAAATTAAAGGAGGCTGCCTACCACCAGTGGAACCACACTTAGTAAGGAATCAATATCTTCAGGAGAAGGGAAGGGAGAAGAGAAAAAATATGTTTCAAAAAAATTAGTATTTGGGCCCCTGTCACCGCTGGTAAAGAACAGCAGTCACTGCTGCTCCTCAAGGATGTCACTCCCAAAATTCCACTGAGCAAAAATGTAAGAGAAAGAATACAATGCATATTGCTATAAAACATTACTACAACAACAACTTGCATTTATATAGTGCCTTCAATGTAGTAAAACATCCCACTGCACTTCACAGGAGCGATATCAAACAAAATTTGACACCGAGTCACATAAGAAGATATTAGGACAAGTGACCAAAAGCTTGGTTAAAGGGGTAGGTTTGAAGGAGCGTCTTAACGGAGGAGAGAGCAGTAGAGAGGCGGAGAGGTTTAGGGAGGGAATTCCAGAGCTTAGGGCTTAGGCAGCTGAAGGCACGGCCGCCAATGGTGGAGTGATTAAAATCAGGGATGCACAAGAGGCAAGAATTGGAGGAATGCCGAGATCTCAGAGGATTGTAGAGCTGGAGGAGGTTACAGAGATAGGGAGGGGCTAGGCCATGAGATAAGGGTGGAGGGTGGAAGATGGGAGGCTGACCAGGACAGCATTGGAATAGTCAAGTATAGAGGTAACAAAGGCATGGATGAGGGTTTCAGAAGTAGATGAGCTGAGGCGGGGCGGGGGGGGAGACAAGCGATGTTACGGAGGTGGAAGTAGGCGGTCTTGGTGACGGAGCGGATATATGGTTGGAAGCTCATCTCAGGGTCAAATAGGACGCCAAGGTTGCGAACGGTCTGGTTCAGCCTCAGACAGTGGCCAGGAAGAGGGATGGAGTGGATGGCCAGGGGACAAGCTAAAAGGTCTTTATTTGTTGTTGTGATGGAAGATGCTGAAGATCCCATTTGCAAGGATCAGCTTGGTTGGGTGGTGGTGGGGTGGGGAGGCAGGGAGGCAGTAGATACACTCCTTCCTTACATTTTCAGTTTAAATCTGTAACCATGGTAACATCAGGTAAATGTTTTACTACAGCATTAGGGGAGTCTATAACGAGGGGGCATAGATTTAAGGTGAGAGGGGAGAGATACAAAAGGGTCCAGAGGGGCAATTTTTTCACTCAAACGGTGGTGAGTGTCTGGAACGAGCTGCCAGAGGCAGTAGTAGAGGTGGGTACAATTTTGTCTTTTAAAAAGCATTTGGACAGTTACATGGGTAAGATGGGTATAGAGGGATATGGGCCAAGTGCAGGCAATTGGGACTAGCTTAGTGGTATAAACGGGGCGACATGGACATGTTGGGCCGAAGGGCCTGTTTCCATGTTGTAAACTTCTATGACTCTATGACATTACACTGCTGCTACAATATCCTATTTTTCAGGAATACGTGGAACATCATCAGATTAGGTGCAGTACATACACTGTACGATTGGCCCAAGAGCTCAACACTGACTTAAAAGCTACATACTGTTTGATTGGTCTAATTCAAGGCCTTGCCTTAAGGCTATATGTAGCAGCAGGACTAAGATGGACATTCTAGTTCTAAAGTATTACCTAACAAGTCTGGTCGTGTTCAAATTTTAATCACCACTTTTTCCTCTGCCTTTCCTTCTAATCTCTATGTTCCTTACAATTCACACACGCTAAACATGGAAAGGGAGAAGACCACATGAGCAATTAGAATCAAAAGTTTTCAGTTTACATATGGAGTAGTGCTGCTCTTTGAACCAATTTAGTGAAATGCACTGAAGGTGAAAATTACCTGGAAAGAGAAAGTTACACAATAGGAAAAATACCTTTTTGTTAACTGAAAACCATTCTATTGCATAATTAACATTGTTCAGGGGGCACAGAATCACTTTTATTGCAATTCTATTATCAACATTCTGATAATTGAAAATGTATTTTTGTCAATGTTAATTTATAGTCGAGTAACACTCCTGCCACCACACTAGGGCCAGCGTTCAGAATCTTAATGAGAAGAATGCAGCTACGTACTCGATCCACCTCCAATCAAACTCTGTTTCTGTATTAGACCAGTTACAAATAAACTATGTCTATATAAAATTATAAGACACACAACAAGAACTGTTTAATTGTTGGACTTAACATATATCAATAAATTAAAATGGAGAGAGAAAGAATCCTGCATAGGCAGTTGTTGAAAATTATATTTATTCCACGAGGGAAGGGGACTGAATAACTGACTATCAACAGAGTCTCAAGTGAGATAACCAGGTTTTCTTCCCGAATGGAACAAACATCATATTTTACACTTTTAAGATCAGTATCTTTTCATATAAAGCTCACCGCCGTTCCTAGTCATTTTGGTCTGATCTGTTGGATTTTTTTTCTTGGGTGAAACAAAGCACTATAAGGTAGCATTATGATTGCCATGAAACAGGTAGGATGCTTGTGGACTCATAACAGCAGCCATGAATCTGTATGCTACACGAGCAAGCTTTGTTTGTGATACTGGTGCTGCAGAAAGCTCAGCAGCAGTTATCAGATGAGGGTTGCTATGGTTACCGCTGGCACTCGCTGCTGCTGAAAGCTGTGTGCAGCTGTTTGAATTTATTTGCAACTACCAGTAGCTCATGGGGAGCTAGTTCCGTTCAGCTTATTAACTCAGGTGGAAGCACCTCCACATCTCATGTGCATGAAATAACATTTACATCACATTGTGGTAATCCCCACGTGTTGTACAATGTTGCTTATATTTCAAATCTCCCATGAACCCATGAGAGTAATACTTTTACTCTTGAAATGGTACTTGCTTTTATTTAATGGTAGCATAGATCTGTATTTTTATCCAGAGATGTGAACCTAGTTAGAACTTAACTTATTTCACAAAATCTATTTTCTAAACATTTACAGTGTCTCTTATTCTGCCAACTGAGAGGTTTGACTATATGCCTGTGTACCTGGTATGGCATCAATATTTTCGCCCCCACAATGCAATAAATTACCAGCAATTAAAAGAGAAATGCACATTTGGAAAGCTTTTTCTAGTATCGAGTTACAATACATTCTGCACAATTTCACTGATTGCCTACAGCATGGCTATGAGTTGCTGAGCAATCGTTCTGGATTCTTCTAGCAGCACAGAATTCCATGATGCCAGCTAAACTGCTGGAACGCTTTCACAGTGCAGCAATAAGGAATGCTTTTTTTAAATCAGCGCTTTACTGATTCAATAAAAATGGTATCAATTAAAGTTATGCTTATTTGATAATTTCCTTCATATGGGTAATTTAGATTTACATATGGATAAATAAATATGCAAAACTAGTGTTTACCTTTGGTAAATCAGCAATAGCAATGTAACTGGTCCCTGGGAAACCAGTGCCATCCTCTTCTTCACTCTGGACTGCCTCTGGAGACTAGAAAAAAATGGAAAGAATTGATCAATATCACAGAGCTTCTCTTAGAAAAAAGACAACTAGTGTTGAGCTAGCAAAGAAAAGCCTATTTCTGTCCACTGCTTTCAAATATTTACAAACCACATTGTTATTTAAGTGCTCATTAATAGTTACTGAAATCAAGCCAATCCATTTTTTTTTCCTTTTTGGACCCAATGACACACTAAGGGCTTGCAGTTACGCACAAAGCCACAATACGAGGCTCCTGGGGTTTGATGGACTGGCAGAGTTTTAGAACATCATCTTTCACTTCTGGGAGCCGGGCTCAGTTCCAACCAGACATAGGAGAGGGCAGTTTCCTCCTTTCTGACTGCCATTCAGTATTATGAGTGAAACAAACATGGGCAGTTTCAATTCACTTCTTGGTAGACATGAGGTCATGGGCACAGAAAAAACCTAGAATTAGATTTGGGTTGAATTGCCACATTTAAAATGAGACAGCAATATTAGCCCCTCCCCCATTCCTTCCATTCTGTTTCTAAACATTTCGATGATAAACATTAGAACTTTCACACAACGCATTTCTACTCTTCAGCCAGTGAAAGTTAGGATTCTGAATAGTTATACAGATCTCCACAATTAGTAGCCAGTAATATCACTAACAGGAGTTTTATTCTATTCAGCTGCTGAACAAATTAACTGAGGCACTGAACTGGTGTCATTGGCCTCAATATTAAACCCCCACAATGGGCAGGAGAGTGTTGGGGTGGGGGGAGGGTTGTTAACCCATCAAATGCGCGAAATGTGACTCTAACCTGCCACACACCCACCCGTGGCGGTTTTTACGGTGGTGGGTTTTGAGGCGTCCGAGTGTCATGCTGTGGAGGGGCGGAACCACTTCATTAACATATTTAAATTGGACTCCCACAGTGCAATTCTGAGCCCGATTTAAAATTCACTGCTGCTGCAGGGGTTTCCCAGGGGTTAGGAAACATGGCAGTGAAAGGGAGGAGGGAGCTGCCGGCTCCACAAGATAAGTGCCTTTTTGCAACACTCCCTGTGGGCTATGAGGAGCAGGAGTGATCCCCCGGCCCCTCAAGGAAGCATTCAGCCTCCCCTCTCCCAATCGCAGCCTCTCGCTTCACCACCGCCACCAACGCCCCCCCCAACCCGCGATGTCCTCTTACCGCTGCCCCCCCCCCCCACCTCCAGCCACCCGCGATGTCCTCTTACCGCTGCCCCCCCCCACCTCCAGCCGCGATGTCCTCTTACCGCCCCCCACCCCCCCTGCCACGATGTCCTCGCTTCCCCCCCGACAAGCCGTGATCGCCGACCTTCCCCCCTCCTGATTACTGGGGACCATCCCCAAGGGGCCCCGGCTGCAGCCTCGTGCTGCTGGTTTTCCCTCCTGGTTCCCGGCTGTCAATTTGGCCAGCTGCTGGGTGAGAAATGCATCCAAAAAATGATAATAAGGTCCCCAACCATTAAATTTGGTCTCCCCCCGCATCCTCCCTGGCTCCCTGTAAATATCGGGGCCATTATGTCTGAATTCACTGAAAGTGAAACTCTGCACTAATTTCTGACTGCTTTTATCTTGGAACAAACTGTTATTTAATACTTCAACACAGTGATCTGTGAAACTACCATTGTTGGCAGTTATTAAAACTTATTAAAACACAGAAAAAATAAAATCAGGAATTCCTCCCTTATACAATCAGGTATCTCGAGGGCAATTAGGGGTGGGCAATAAATGCTGGCCTCGCCAGCGACGCCCACATCCCGTGAACGAATAAAAAAAAAAGGTATAGCTCCACCGTGTTTCATAATATTATAAAAAGGGCAGCATAATGAGGACCACAGAAATCAATCTGCTTATTCTCAATTTGTTTAACAATAACTAAAAAGTATAACTTTTTAAAATAAATCCAGTTATAGAACTTATTCATTTCACAGTGAAACAAATGTGGGCGGCTTCAATTCACTTTTCAAATGATGGATAAACCAGAGTGACATAAGCCGAGAGTATCCCCTTGGAGTACGGCAGGTTCTCAACATGAGTGATCAGTCTGTTGTAATCATCTTTCTCTCAATTTTTCTTCTCTGATGAGTATTTGCTAAAATTTAGTATTTCTAAAGCCCACGTTGCAATTACAGTACATCCTTTTGTAACTTAGAAGCTTGAATACTGAACATATTAGGAAGGGGCAATATAATTGTAATGCATCCTGGATACGTGCTCAAAACTGTAGCACTGTGGAACACAGGAGCACCTAAATTCCTTTAGAATAAGAAAGACAATGGGCTGTTTTGACATGTTTCTGGCACCAATAGAGCAAGTGGGGTTTTGCTTGCACTGGGGACTATTCTGTACTGTGTTCTGAGAGAATTCACTCGTAGCAACTTTATTTTACTGATTTGCGTTTCATTTGCCTACACCAATGGTTGACTTTAACTAATCGTCAACAAATGTTTTCATATATTTCAATCTGTTAAGAGTGATCAAGAATTTCCACTAAGTGACCTTTGCTTACAGAACAAGCAGAGACTATTGAACAAGGAGGTTTTCTATTCACTTTGGAACACTTGCATATGCTCAACTGAAGTCAACCGGTGTCACATAGGTAAATACTGGTGTTGGTGTTGCAATCTGCTTTTCTAATAAGTTATGTTTGGCTGAAAGGCTCTATTGGCAGGCACACATGGAACAATGCATTCGACCACTGTTCTTAATCCCTTGATCTCTAAATAAAAACACTTCAGCCTCTTCTAGTTAATAACTTAATGGAGATTACTAAATAAATGTGTTGTTTCCAGTGGTTAAGAGTCAGCTGCAAAAATTATAGATTACTATGCATTTGCTTAAAACATGCAACATGCCCTTTGGTATCCACATTTCCAGGGAAGCTCAAAGTTGTTGGCCTGAGAATTTATTGTGAGAACATACAACAATTACTTGTATTTATATAGCATCTTTAACAGACAAAAAATCTTAAAGCGCTTCACATATAGCCATGAGATAAACAGACACCAAGCAGGAAGGCAGCAATTAGGAGGGGTGGCCAAAAGCTTGCTTGGAGGTGGGTTTTGAGATGGAGAGATTTAGGGAAGGAAAACCAGAGGGTAGGATGCAAGTGGCTCAAAGCTACCAATGGTGGGACAAAGGCAGAATTCACAAAAGGCCCCAGCCACCTGAACAAAATGTTCGGAGGGGGATATAGAGCTGGAGGAGTTTATAGTGATAACAGTAATTAATGATTTAAAGTTCTTAACCCCTTCCCCAAAAAGCTGGAGGCAATCCGGGGGGTTGTGGGAGGGGGGGGGGGGGGGTTGCAGCATGCTAGTACATGGATGCGCATTGAAACAGAATGATAGGATGCAGGTTTGATCTCATTTTTCCCCACACGACAAACTCCTAATCTAAGTCAAGCTATCCAGAAAGGAGCCAAGCATAGACAAGGTGCTTCACCTTAAGAGAGGGAAACCTATTCTATGCTGGGCCCATTCTCTTCCTGGAAACCTGATCAAGAGTGGCACTGATATAGGGCGGGGCATGTTGTCTGTCTGTCTATCTATTCCACCAGCATCCCTCTCAGTGCGCGTGAATGAAAAGTCTAAGGAGGTGAGAAGAAATTATGAAAAGATTTGCAACTCTCTTGCTCTGGCAGTAGAATGCTGGACTCTGCTCCAAATAAGGTGGAGAAATGGCACAGCTATTATTTATGGTGAGTTTCATGAATCCGAGGCAAATTTGGCAAGATGCAATATCTATCAGCGGAGAGCATTTTAAACATAGATCACGTGAGTCAGCGAATGTGAATATACTGTTGCATTTTGCATAGTATTTGAAGTCCTGGCAGAATTTGTTACAAACATGCTTACCCAACTAATCTATTTTGATCCCGGCAGTGTACTGTATGAGTCAGTGCCAAAGAGTGTACTGCAAAATCAGTTGAGCTTGGGCACACTCTTTATGCTGAAGTGTAAAATTCCAATTTGCACTTTATATGCTAATACTTGTTTGTTTGTTTTTGCCTGCTTTATTTGGTCTCCAAATGGCCATCTAGGGAACATGGAATTGGATGCTACTGATACCATAACATCTCAAAAGCTGAGCTTTTCTTTCTTTTTCTGAAAAGGACACCCTAATATATTGTTTGCATAGTTGTCAACCAGTATCAAAAGCTTAGGCCTCTGTGTACAAATCTGCTCCATCATGGAGTCTATTCAACCTATTCTTTCAAGATTCTTCAGGATTTCTCTCTGTAAATCACAAAAGTAAACTGAACAAAACTCCAGGACATCTACCTAGTTCTCCAACCTAAAGTATTTACCCTTGATATGATGGATCTAGTAGTTCAGGAGCCATCATGCTCCATGTGACATTCAAATGTCTTTATCTGTAGTTATCATTGTAACATTTGATGCATTTCCTAACCGGGAGTATTGGAGTGGGGGGGGGGGGGTATTTTTGCGGGATTGTTCCGCTCGTCCGGTGTTTACACTGTTTTCTAAGAATTCCACGGCTCTTCCACCGAAGTTAATGGGTTATTGGGAACCCCCTTGAAAATTCACCCCCAGATATTTACCCAGTTCTTTTAATAGGCGGTAATTTACACCGGATTAACTGCTTTAACTATGAGTCTATTTCATATGTCGTTATTAACCATGAAATAAATTTGTATTTGCACAAGTGAAGCTGACCACCTCCCTGTCAGTTCAGTCATTTGTATGAGTGGAAATGTAAATCTTATTTTGCGATTACAATCTTTTTTTCCTCCACTATTTTCATATAATTAATGAGAACTCCTATGAATGAGGAGAGTGATTTAATACTTCCTATTATGCCTTATGCATTGCCTCCCTTATTTTCCAGAGGCTACAATCTTGTATATCACTCAAGTGAGAATGAAGTATTAAATCCCCATATACCATTTGGGCCTAAACAGAATCGAAATACCAATGAATTACAGTGTCAGTATAATTTGTTCTTGCTAACTTGATATAAACAGACAAAAAAGTAATTGTTCAACACTGGCTGCTGGATAGAAATAAATTCAACATATAGAGCTTGCATTCTGTAATTGCAAGTGTATAGTGTTATAAAGTGTCATGTACAGGATGTGGGTAGTGGTATGCCCTATTGATCTGTGCTGGGACTTCTTTTGTTTTCCACTAATATAAATTATTTGGACATACGGACGAGAGGAATGATATCGTAGTTTGCTGATGATAGCAAGTTAAGGAGGCATGGCATACTGTGAGGGAAACTGTAGAACTTAGACAGCTTAGCAAAGTGAGCAGATAGGTGGCAGATGTACTTCAGTGCAGAGAAATAAGAAAAACAACAAAGTATATGCTAAACGGTAAGATTCTTCACAGTGCGGTCGAACAAGGTGGTTTCATTTATATAGCGCCTTCAATGTAGTAAAAATGTCCCAAGGCATTTCACAGGAGCGTTATCAGACAACATTTGACACCGAGCCACATAAAGAGATATTATGACAAGTGACCAAAAGCTTGGTCAAAGAGATAGGTTTTAAGGAGCAACTTAAAGGCGGAGGAAGAGGTAGAGAGGCAGAGAGGTTTAGGGAGGGAATTCTAGAGCTTAGGGCCTAGGCAGCTGAAAGCACGGTCACCAATGGTGAAGTGATGAAAATTGGAGATGTGCAAGAGGCCAGAATTGGAGGAATGCAGAATCTCAGAGAGTGGAGGTGGAAGATTGTGTGTAGACCCCTCATGCAGATTTCTAATTTCCTGGCATTGGTTCTGCTGGATGCCATAATCCAAATACAAGCAGCTGCATTTAAATGAGGCAATATTGACTGAGTGGCACTATATGTTACATTTCCCGTCATCATCACCTCAGCAACCCTGGACACTGAGAATACAGTAACAGAACAGGCATCCAGCATTGCTAGGACAGGCAAATGTTTAAATGGCCAGAATAGGATTGACAATCGATGGATTTTAAGCACTTTATCAGAGGCTGTCAAATTTTTCCTCTTCAAGGCTGCTTGACCCTTTTAATCTGCTGCAGATCTCTGGCGCCATTAGCAGCAGCCATCGCCTGCCGACCCCTCCTTCCATTGGTGAGTTCCCAAGCACAGGCAAGAATACTACTGGCAGCCTGTCAAAAAGATTCAAATAATGCCAACCCCAGACACTTCATCAGGTTCAGTTCTGACTACCATGGGGCCACATTTCCACTGGCGATTGCACTGGGAAGGAAAATCTAGACCAACAGCTCCAGATGAAGAACCAGCAGCAACACAGGTATGACGGGCTGAATGGTGTTGTGATTTCTATGATACTCATTCAAAGGCACTGCAGTACAGGACTGAGATAGTAAACAGTATTTTAACTCTCTGGAATGCTCAGCATGTATTTGTTTTTGGAATCTGTATGCATGGAACAATGGAGTTAAATTTCAGCCTAGCACCATGACTCACTGCTGAAACGAGTTGTATTTTGGGATGAGACGGTCCATCTATTACAGCTGTCATAAGGCTGGGTTTCAGTTACTGGGGTTTGGGACTAATTGGAATAGTCTCAGTGCTCACAGGAGAATTCTAATGTCACAAGAGTGGAAATATGAGACCTATTTTCACAGTCTCAGTCCAAAATTAAAATGTTGTGGAGTAACTAAAAAGCATTAAGCCAAAGTTCTAGTAATTACATTGAAATATCTTACTGGGGAGCTCCTGGGATGGCTCGGCAAGTTTATCCAATGAATAAGTGAGCCACGTAGACCAGAAATGTTCCAGATTTGATCACTAGTCTGTCCTGAGATGCCTGATCTGGCTGGGATGGTTGTAAGGGCACCACAATTGGCCTCACTGGTGCTAGGTTGCGGAGGAGAAAGTTGGGCAGAATTTCTAGTGCTGGCCGCTATCCAGCATTACCTCCTGTGTAAACATTGGGCTAGGACAGTAACAGAATTAGCTGTAATGCCCCATGCAGTTGAATAACCTGCTGAAATTTACCATCAAGATTCACACATGAACACTGGTTATTTGGGCAAGTTAATGGAGGTTACCGGAAACCCCTGGAACCATACCTCCAGCGAGGAGTAAATTACTTCAGGAGCGGAGGGGAGAAATTGGCAGGAGGAAGAAATATAAATCTTATTGGATTAATTGCCACTAATTGATTAGCAGGCTGCTAGAAGTGAAAACTGAAAAAAAAAGTTTTCAGGGTATACTTTAAAAATACTTTGGCTACTAGAGTGTTTAACAGGCCATGATGTGAATTAATTCACTTGCTACCTTTATCATTTTATTTGGTGGAGTGGGCAAGCGGGAGGAAAAAGAGGTAGAAGAATGATTTGTGAATCAGGATTGCTTGAGTGGGAAAAGGAGAAGAAGCTTCTTCTTGGACCTAACTCATTGAATTGTTGTCATTAATGCTAACACAGAATAACAACTTGCAAAATGGGCACTTCCCACACGGAGCCTGTGGGGATGGAAAAATCAAATGTATATTTTAAACACTAATGGACTTTTATTTTATGCTCATAGTAGTGAAGTATTGTGTGTAAGCTTTACTAATATGTTTCTCCTGGAGTGTACTTTTAATGATAAATATCAGAAAAGAAATGCTTAATTTCAAAGATGGAAGGTTTTAATCAAATCCACCTTATGAAAATTAGATGACATAACTACTGGCAATGTAGCACATGTGTTTAAATAAACAAATGATAATAATATTGACAGAAAAATAAGGTAAGTGCTAGCAGCCCACAGGCAACATTATAAAGCATAAACAATTTAAATGAAAATTGACCAAAGTGATCAGATAATTCTAAAAACAAGAAATTAGTGCACTAATTAAAGTTTTATTTGTTATATAGTAGCTGTAAAGACTTACTTAAAATATAATGTAATTATAAATATACATTATAACTGTAATTAAAAATTAAAATATATTCAAGTAGAAAATAATTATATCTGGAAAAACTGATTGGTGAGACCACGGTTCACTGAAAAGAGTTACTTGGATTATCAGTCAGCATCTGGAATTTAACAGGAATTATAATCTGACTGGACATAGAGCCTTCATAGGTAATGACTGAATAGGGTGATGTCAGCAATGTTCAGGTGTACTGTTGCTTCATTAGTTCTAATATTAAGCTTCTAAAATTATTCTGGGGTGTAAAAGCAGTAATTCATAATATTTCACCCTGCACAACAATTGACAGAATAATTTCAGAATAAATTGAAGCCCTTTTGCAAACCTATTTTTAGAAACATTAAAAGGAGAATTTCTCACTAACTAACTGCAGGTTACTTCAAAACAAAATTACAGCAGTGAAATCATAGTTGCTAATGTTCTTGTGTGAACACCATTAGGCAAATGCCATATGAACATAGACAACTGCTATCCACATGAACAGCCACTGTAGGCACAGAAATTAACTCCATACTAAATATCTCTTCCCCTTAACTCACAACTGCACCTTCACACCCACACGTATTAAAACCTCATATTAGAAACAATAATAATGCCAAGGAATGAATCTTGGGTTCAAATTATGGTTTTAAACTGCCTTTCTTTCACCCTGTGATTTACGATACCATCTGAACCTCTTGATTAGATTACTGTCTTGTAATCACTCCCTGGTATTCATTATCCTCTATGTAATATCCTCAATTTAATATATGCGGACTCTGTTACTTCCTAGATATTAACTGCAGATTATCACTTGATAAACTTGCAATAATTATGTTGCAACTGTTAATACTTCCTTGTGCAGCAACATTAAGGAGGTGGGACAAAGATCAATAAAGGGTGACAAAACAGATAGTAAGAGCTACAAAAAGAGAGAGTATGAAAAGAAACTTGCAAGGGATATCAAAACCAATACAAAGAACTTTTATAGTTATATTAGGAAAAAGAGGGTGGTCAGGAGCAGTGTTGGCCCCTTAAAAACTGAAAGTGGGGATACTGTCATTGACAATGGGGAAATGGCGGACATGTTGAATAATTACTTTGCGTCAGTATTTACAGTAGAAAAAAAGGAAGTAGTTGAGCACATTGCAGATGCCCTAACTATAATCTTTCAAAGTTCTCCAGATTCAGGAACTGTCCCTCTAGATTGGAAAATTGCACATGTCACTCCGCTTTTTAAGAAAGGAGAGAGAGGGAAACCGGGGAATTATAGACCAGTTAGCCTAGCATCTGTTGTGGGGAAATTGCTGGAGTCTATAATTAAGGATAGGGTGACTGAACACCTCGAGAATTTTCAGTTAATCAGGGAGAGCCAGCATGGATTTGTGAAAGGTAGGTCGTGCCTGACAAACCTGACTGAATTTTTTGAAGAGGTGACTAAAGTAGTGGACAGGGGAATGTCAATGGATGTTATTTATGTGTACTTCCAGAAGGCATTTGATAAGGTCCCACATAAGAGACTGTTAGCTAAGATAGAAGCCCATGGAATCGAGGGAAAAGTACGGACTTGGTTAGGAAGTTGGCTGAGCGAAAGGCGACAGAGAGTAGGAATAATGGGTAAGTATTCACATTGGCAGGATGTGACTAGTGGAGTCCCGCAGGGATCTGTCTTGGGGCCTCAATTATTCACAATATTTATTAACGACTCAGATGAAGGCATAGAAAGTCTCATATCTAAGTTTGCCGATGACACAAAGATTGGTGGCATTGTAAGCAGTGTAGATGAAAACATAACATTACAAAGGGATATTGATAGATTAGGTGAATGGGCAAAATTGTGGCAAATGGAATTCAATGTAGACAAATGTGAGCTGATCCACTCTGGATCAAAAAAGGATAGAGCGGGGTACTTTCTAAATGGTAAAAAGTTAAAAACAGTGGACGTCCAAAGGGACTTAGGGGTTCAGGTACATAGATCATTGAAGTGTCATGAACAGGTGCAGAAAATAATCAAGAAGGCTAATGGAATGCTGGCCTTTATATCTAGAGGACTAGAGTACAAGGGGGCAGAAGTTATGCTGCAGCTATACAAAACCCTGGTTAGACCGCACCTGGAGTACTGTGAGCAGTTCTGGGCACCGCACCTTCGGAAGGACATATTGGCCTTGGAGAGAGTGCAGCGTAGGTTTAGTAGAATGATACCCGGACTTCAAGGGTTAAGTTACGAGAAGAGATTACACAAATTGGGGTTGTATTCTCTAGAGTTTAGAAGGTTATGGGGTGATCTGATCGAAGTTTATAAGATATTAAGGGGAACAGATAGGGTGGATAGAGAGAAACTATTTCCGCTGGTTGGGGATTCTAGGAGTGGGGGCACAGTCTAAAAATTAGAGCCAGACCTTTCAGGAGTGAGATTAGAAAACATTTCTACACACAAAGGGTGGTAGAAGTTTGGAACTCTCTTCTGCAAACAGCAATTGATACTAGCTCAATTGCTAAATTTAAATGTGAGATAGATAGCTTTTTGGCAAACAAAGGTATTAAGGGATATGGGCCAAAGGCAGGTATATGGAGCTAGATCACAGATCAGCCATGATCTTATCAAATGGCGGAGCAGGCACGAGGGGCTGAATGGCCTACTCCTGTTCCTATAGTACATGGAGTGCCCTAGGTGATGCCTGTCATGACATCAAATGCCAGGGGGAAAAAAACCCAGAATAAACTGGTTCTGTAGCTCCACTGTTTACATAAATATCTACTAACAGATGTCCCATGGCATTGCATATTGTGAATCAAAGGTTACACTATTGCAAGTCTGTCTCGCTACCTCTCAGTATTAGGCAGCCAGGTGTGGTTAAAACAAATACTTTTATTCTGCCGCAGAGGTGGCTTCATCAAAGCCATCACTGACAGCTACAATATTAAAATCAAAAATTCGGATACAATCTACACTTATTTGACCTGTATTGCATAAACTAAAAGCCCTCTCCGCCCATTCAGATGGACATAGAAGTAGAGGACAGCACTAGTCAAAATAGCGTAGGTGTTCTCCCAGTGTCCTGACCAACCTCACTTGCTGATTATGGGGTCTTGCTGTGACAAAGTAGCTGCCACATTTTCCTACAATACAGAAGTCCCAAGATCCTCTTGTGCCAATCCAGCAACCACTTGCAGCAGAATTGAGCTAGAAGTGGCACTTCAGGATGGGGCAGGGAGAAGAATGCTAGCATTAACTGAGGGAGTAAAGAGGTAAAGTGTGGTGGGGTTGGGCAATAAAATGATAGGGAGTGTGGAGGAAGAGTATCTGTTTTACTCGGCTGGAGGAGGAGAACAGTCCCAGTATGATCCTGTAGGGTTGGAGAAGAGAGTATCTTTGTGAAAAGTTGGGAGTTGGATGGGTTGCAGTGCCTCTGTGAACTATTTGTGGATGGGGTCGAGTGCGGGGCAGTGAAATAGGAGGTTAGATTTGGGACAGTGACAGTTGAGGTAACTTCTGAGTAAGTGATAGTTTGATTGGTCTGTTAAAAATCCAAATGTCACTTTGTTTTTCCTTTTATAAATTAAAAATCTATCAAATATGAAGTATAAAAGTGCTTAAAATTAATCAGAATGCATCATTTTAATGTAAAAATTCAAAATTTTCCATAGCAGCATGAACCCAAACCCTCTAGAACTGAGCTACCAATTTTGTGTCTTCAACTTTTGGGTTTGCCCTTCATGCTTTCATATACTAATGGTTTTTCTCCTCCACTACATGTATACCCATCAAGTTAATTACAAATTCCCTTTAACTACCTGTTTTCACATTTTGGGCCCATTTTTGATTGTCAGCTTTTGCTAGTTTTCCAGGCTGGCATATATGGTTCAAGTATATTACCATTTGGAGTAATTTAATTTACCATCAATGTTAAGAAACAGATCAGAAACTTAAATTTTTTTGATTGGAAATAACCGAGCGTAATTGGCTCCTTCTTACCAGCTATGTGCTATAAAGGGAGCCAATCCAAAAATACGCAATACATCTTTTAGCAAACTGCTTTCTGGTTAATTACATTTGATCCTTTTCCAATCATGTCTGTATAGCAAGTACGCCATTTAGTCAGGGAAGATAACATACTCTTTATTTGCAAGACAGTCATAAACAGTGTGCCTGAAATAGTGAAGGGCTACACTATTATATTTGTAAACAATTTTACAACACCAAGTTATAGTCCAACAAATTTATTTTAAATTCCACAAGCTTTCAGAGGCTTCCTCCTTCGTCAGGTGAACGGTGTGGAAATGAAATTTTCGAATCCTTCGCATTTTAAAATCACAGAACATATTATATTTGTGTCTGAGGATAATACAAAGTAACTAGTGCACACTAATTTTGTCTGCACTGATTTAATTTTTTTAAAGCTTTCTTAGCAAATAATTTGCAATAGAATTGAAACTACCACATAAAACCTTCTCATTTCATTTTAAACTTCTCATTTTTTCTCAAAACCAAGAACTGAGGAATTCTCCTGGCAGCCTACCATTGATCCCAAATTTCCTCAGGTGTTTCCTGGACTCCTGCCGTAACTCCAGCAGAACTCACCCGAAAATGGCAATAACATGGTTATGCCCAGGTCTCCGCCCTATCCGAGATTCTTTGTAAGGAACAGAACCACTGCCTGCCCCTTGCAAGGCAAATGCCATTCGGGTTGCTGGGGGGTGTGGGCTTTTTACACTAGGAGTTCCCTCTTTCTCAACTCATTTGGGGCCTAGCATATTACTGGAGGCATGTACACCCAATAAGGCGAGGTGTAAAGAGCCAGGTCAGGGGGTCCAGGCCAGGAAAGCAGCCTGGACCCCCAAAGAATGAACATTTTAAAAAAAATTCTTGATCCTTACATGGGACAGGGGTGTGGGGGAGGGAACAAAAAAAGAATGGCTGATTTTGGAGACTTGGGCAATGCCCCCTCAAAATGGCAGGCAAGGGGCCAGATTTTACAGCTACATGGGACAGGCGGGTAGTGTGTAGGTGCACTCGCAATGGCACAAGTGCCCACCTACTCCACGCAGATTAGGTGCCTTCTAATTGATCCCACAAACTCTGATGAAGCCAGCATTGGAAGGTACTGGTGGATGTAACTGCCGGGGTCACAGCTCATGGGTTTTAAGGGCCATTATATAATCACAGAATCATAAATTGGTTACAGCACGGAAGGAGGCCATTCAGCTCATCGAGTCCGTGCCGGCTCTCTGCATGAGCAATCCAGCTAGTCCCACTCCCCCGCCCTTTCCCCACGGCCCTGCAATTTTTTTCCCTTCAAGTAATTATCAAATTCCCTTTTGAAAGCCATGATTGAATCTGCCTCCATCACCCCCTCAGGCAGTGCATTCCAGATCATAACTACACGTTGTGTAAAAAAGTTTATGCTCATGTCGCCGTTGGTTCTTTTGCCAATCACCTTAAAAATAGGTCCTCTGGTTCTTGTCCCTTCCGCCAATGGGAACAGTTTCTCTCTATCTACTCGGTCTAGACCCTTCATGATTTTGAATACCTCTATCAAATTTCCTCTCAACCTCAACCTGCATCTGCAAATTATATCCAATTCACAGATAGGACAGGCTTGCGATCATGTTTTTGCCCATAATTGACCGTGGATACAAAATTGGCTAGGGGGCAGAAAGCAGAGAGAAGTGGTGACCAGTTGTTTTTCAGACTGGAGGGAAGTATACAGTGGTGTTCCCCAGGGGTCAGTATTAGGACCACTGCTCTTTTTGATATATATTTATGACATGGACTTGGGTATACAGGGTATAATTTCAAAGTCTGCAGATGACACGAAACTCGGAAATATAGTAAACAATGTGGAGGATAGTAAGACTTCAGGAGGACTTAGACAGACTGGTGAAATTGGCAGACACATGGCAGATGAAATTTAACACAGAGAAG
This sequence comes from Heptranchias perlo, assembly GCF_035084215.1. Classification (NCBI taxonomy): domain Eukaryota; kingdom Metazoa; phylum Chordata; class Chondrichthyes; order Hexanchiformes; family Hexanchidae; genus Heptranchias; species Heptranchias perlo. The sequence continues at coordinate 42,109,426 of NC_090334.1, forward strand.
TGTAGGAAGATTGAGAAGAGGCAATATAAACTAAATGGTACAATTTTAAAGGGAGTGCCAGAACAGAAAGACCTGGGAGTGCACATACACAAATCTTTAAAGGTGGCAGGACAAGTTGAGAAGGCTGGTAAAAAGCATGTGGGATCCTGGGCTTTATTAATAGAGGCATAGAGTACAAAAGCAAGAAAGTTATCCTAAACCTTTATAAAACATTGGTTGGGCCTCAGCTGTGTACTGTGTTGAATTCTGGGCACCACACTTTAGGAAGGATGGCAAGGCCTTAGAGAGGGTGCAGAAGAGATTTACCATAATGGTGCCAGGGATGGGGGACTTCAGTTATGTGGAGAGACTGGAGAAGCTGGGGATGTTCTCCTTAGAAAAAAGAAGGTTAAGGTGAGATTTGATAGAGGTGTTCAAAATCATGAACAGTTTTGATATTTTTTTATGTAGTGAGTTGTAATGATCTGGAATGCATTGCCTGAAAGGGTGGTGGAAGCAGATTCAACAGTAACTTTCAAAAGGGAATTGGATAAATACTTGAAGGGAAAGAATTTACAGGGCTATGGGGAAAGAGCAGGGCAATGGGACTAAATGGAAAGCTCTTTCAAAGAGCCGGCACAGGCATGATGGGCCGAATGGCTTCCTCCTGTGCTGTACCTACTATGATACTATGACACAATGATACATACAAGATGATGACTGGACCAACTGAAGCTTTTCTTTTGAAGAGGACATGTTTTTGTGAAAAATGCTGTCTGGAAGAATTTTTTTTTGCTAAATATGGTGAATCAGGACAACTGCTATAACTACCTAATACAGTTTTGTTGTTGCAGTTGGTGCAATACAAGGAGCCCAATTTTTCTTTTCTCTTATTGTCAATTTTTTCCCTTCCCCTTCTATCCTGTTGGCGTTGATCTGTTGCTGAGGCACATATCTATGGGCACCATTTGCCTTCTGGTACCTTGCCCAAATGGCCTCTATTCATGTAAAAGCCTCAACTGTGAGTGTTGGCAGGCTACCCTACTGTGGGAGCATCAGAGCTGAGGCTGTTCCTGTCCTCACCCAAAGTTCACAGGTACGCTTCCAGCAAAGCTTGTTGGGTAGTGATCTGGAGCAGAAACCCCAGCTGATTTCTCCCTCACTAACTCAGGAACACTGTGGCCAATTATAGCATTCCCCTACCTCTGCCCTGGCTGAGATCAGCTAACTCAGCACATTATTGAACGTGCCACCTTCCTGATTTTTCAGAATCATGGTCTTTGGATAAACGGGATCAACTATCGGGACAGCCTGCATAACCTAATCTTCTACTTCCAAATCATTTTAAAAAACGGCAATAATTGCATTGCCTAAATAGCTCATTTGAAGCATTTATTCAATACTCGTCATTTATCAAAGCTCTACTTGGCAGTAGAGAGCTGCTTTGTTCCATTCAAAACATTTTAGTCAAGCTCTGAAATCAAATCTGCGTTAAGTTGAATAACAATTCTTCCTGAACTCTGAAAACCTTGCTCAAAGTTGTTAGGAAGGGTGAAATATATAAAGCAACCAGTGATATGAAATTTAAAAATATTGCAAACCTGAATATTAAAAATAAGCCCCCTTCCCTAGTGGCTGAGTTGCAGACTGAAGTAGGTCGTTAGCTCATGCACTTTGGCATTACTCCAGACTTCAGCAAAAAGGAAAAGGAAATGATCTGCATTTGTAGAAGAGGTAGACTTCTGCTAATTCACTTAACACAACCAACTATATGCAATACATTTAAATGTAGTGTGACTCATTTAAGTTACACATCTCACCCACGGTGGCAGGGAAAGCGAAACACTTTTCCACAAGGAGTAAGAGAAAACTAGATGCGTAGTAGAATGGGGGGGGGGGGTCTTAAAAGGGACGTTTTTGTTAAATTTTGTTTGATAACACTCCTGTGAAGTGTCTTGGGACATTTTACTATGTTAAACGCGCTATATAAATGCAAATTGTTGTTGAAAAGTAAATATAAAAAAATTGGGAAAGGAATTTTTAAGAAAGTTCATCATAAAAATCTAATTTAATTAATGAAACACCATCTGTTGCTTGGATATTCCTGTTTCAAACTGGTTTCTTCTTCAGCCTTCCTCTCATTTACACTTGAGATTGAGTGTTTTTTTTTGCATCTTCAGCCACGCCCTCTCTGAGGCATCGGGTGTATCCTGAATTGACACCCACATGTTAATAGGGGGGGGGGGGGGTTCTGCACATTGCGATGAAGTAATAATTGGGATTGCTAATTGAACTCACTATGCACTTAGTTCTGACAGACTTGTAATTATCACTATGCAGCTGCATGCCAGAGCCCTTTGGAAACTCTTGTGAGCTGTCATGTTGAAACATATATCTAATGAGTTAAACCTTAGATAACCTGTTTAAAAAAGAAAGGGTACATCATCACAAGTTACAAAGAAACTAATGAGTCATCATACTAACAGCTACGTACACTATTTTTTCAATTAACAACACATTTCAAAGTACAATAGCTTGATTCCACAATCAGTGCATTTTCAAGCTAAAAAGCAAACCATCCAGTTGTTAATTATGCCTGTCCCAAGTACAGGAAACCAGTCTGGCCAACACCCCATTTTTTTTCTATGCAGTGGTTGTGATTAATGCACTGCAGATGAGAGACCACCCCAAGGGCTATCTGGAACCAAGCCAGCAGGAAAGGAAAAATAGATTTCTACTGTATTTAAAGCCAACATGTCTGTATTGGAAGAACATGTTATTCTGTTAAAAAAGGAACAGCACTATACTGCTGCTTTCTATACATAAATCAGTCATTTAGACACTCATATAAAATGACTTTTTGAAATATAGGTTATGCATCAAAGCTGCAGTGCAATCCATAAACACATTGTTTTTGCTTGAATATTCCATTTGGTTTTAGCACACAGAATTATGTTTTGAGGGAAAAAATTGTTAAGCATAAATCAATATGTAAAAACAGTCATGATTGCAAATGAACATAGAATAGAAAGTCATGTAACATATGCCAATTTACAGAATAAAGCCTTGTCCTCTTTACTATTCTGTCTGAGAGGAATCATATAGTAATTTGATATCCTTAATGTTGACCATCCACTTTCCCTTATTTCAATTCAAGGAAATTTTAAACTCTTGTTTTATTCAATTTTCTTTTGGGGGTAAGGGGAATGCAAGGAATTAATTTTTTTGTTAACTTCTAATTAAAGGTTTCCTTAATGTTCCCTTTAATTTACACATCAATATTGTAGCTTCTGACAAACTAATAGATTAATGGTTATCGAGCGTGATTACAAGGAAGTATTCTCATTGAGCAGTTCAGATGACATCATAGACCATCACAGCAAAGCTCAAGCAGTTTAGAGCTCAGCTACACCCGAAGATAAGATCACTGCCTTGAAGTCTCTCCCAGGTATCTTTATAAAATAATTATATATATTCGCATTCAAGATTTGCAGTTGTAACATAATTAAAAGTCCCTTGGGTGATGACTTGTAGTTAATTACCAGAATATAATCAATAGATATAATGATAATTGTAATGAGGTTCATAAAGGTTTCTGGGTCAGACAAAATCAAATCCAATCTTCTGAACTGTGCTGCTAACCCTCACCCATCTCCACTAGAATGTGGAAACCAGGTAAAATCCTATTTGATTGGAAAGTTACCAAGATTGGCCCTGTCAGCTACCATAACTATTGTCTTCATTGTGGTTGACCGTATCCATCCCATTTCCCACACTTCTGCCCTCACCCCTTCCCTCCATCCCAGAACCACGATAGGGTCCATCTTACCCTCACCTTCCACCCCATCAGCCTCCACATTTAACAGATCATCCATCCTCCATCATTTCCGCCACCTCCAGTGTGATGCCACCATCAAACATATCTTCCCCTCACCTCCCCTTTCAGCATTCCCTCTGTGACATCCTGGTCCAGTCTTCCATCCCCCCCAATACCCACTCCCCTTCCCCCGGCACCTTCCCATGCAAATGCAGGAGATGCAACACCTGTACTTTCACTTCCTCCCTTCTCGCTGTCCAGGGCCCCAAACACTCTTTCCAGGTGAAACAGCGATTTACATGTACTTCTTTCAATTTAGTATACTGTACTCGCTGCTCATGCTGCGGTCTCCTCTACATCGGGGAGACCAAACGCAGGTGATCACTTTGCTCAACACCTCCGTTCAGTCTGCAAGTATGACTTTGAGCTTCCGGTCGCTTGCCACTTTAATTCACCATCTCACTCCCACTCTGACCTCTCTGTCCTTGGCCTCTTACTCTGTTCCAGTGAAGCTCAACGCAAGCTTGAGGAACAGCGCCACATCTTTGGATTGGGCACTTTACAACCTTCCGGCCTCAACATTGATTTCAATAACTTCAGAACATTTTATCGGACAGCAGTTGCTGGTAATGGTTCTGCTATAACCATTTACACTTCCTCTGGACCCACCTTTTGTTTCTTTACATGTCCCATTATCACCCCTTTTTGTTTTGCACCATTATCCCTTTTGTCATTGAATCACTCCTGCCCTCCATCCTATCACAGACCTTCCCTTTGGTTCTTTCCTTCCCTTCTCCTTTCTCCTGCCTCTGTACTTGCTTGTGAACTGTTATATCTCTAACTTCTTCCAGTTCTGATGAAAGGTCATCGATTTGAAACGTTAACTCTGTTTCCCTCTCCACAGATGCTGCCTGACCTGCTGACTATTTCCAGTATTTTCTGTTTTTATGTCCCATTTTACTGAATCTAGTTGTTTCTAAATGATGGAACAGACACTGTCGTCGTCGTTGTCCTAGGGCTTATCTATAAGAGGACTTGCCGCTACCAGTTTCTTCCAACCATTACGGTTCCGAGCGCTCACTTGTACTTCTTCAGCAGTTCGGCCCATGCTGTTAATGTTGTCATCCCATCTTGTTCCGGGGACTGATACTACATATGCTGGGTGGTTTTCTATTCTTCAATTTGGCTAAAGCTTTTTTAATCTCAAGAGTGGGGGGCTCACTAGATATCAATGTGTCAATATTTGCATTTTTGGGTCTAGCGATGAACTCCTGAGGTGGAACTCTGGGTATGGATGTGAGCAGCTCCTGGCTCTACTCCCGCCATCATTCCAGTTGGTCATTACAATTGGTCAACAGGTCTCCATTGGCGGCTGCTATGGGGCCACTTGAGGGCTGGGCGTCTTTTTTCCATAGTCTCTTTGACATTGCATATGCTTTTTGCTGTGCTATGCTGCTGTTTCTGCCTCTTCTCATAGTCTTGTCAGGGAGGCATGCATGTCCTCTTGATGGCTATCTTTTTATAGAAACATAGAAAATAGGAGCAGGAGTAGGCCATTCAATATGATCATGGCTGATCCTCTATCTCAATACCATATTCTCGCTCTCTCCCAATACCACTTGATGTCTTTTGTGTCTATAAATCTATCTAGCTCCTTCTTAAATATATCCAATGACTTGGCCTCCACAGTCCTCTGTGGTACAGAATTCCACAGGTTCACAACCCTCTCAGTGAAGAAATTTCTCCTCATCTCAGTCCTAAATGTCCTACCCCGTATCCTGAGTCTATGACCCCTCGTTCTGGAACCCCAGCCAGGGGAAACATCCTCCTTGCATCCAGTCTGTCTAGCCCTGTCAGAATTTTATGTTTCAATGAGATCCCCTCTCATTCTTCTAAACTCAAGTGAATTCAGGCCGAGTCGACCCAATCTCTCCTCATATGACAATCCTGCCATCCCAGGGATCAGTCTGGCGAACCTTCGCTGCACTCCCTCTATGGAAAGTATATCCTTTCTTAGGAAAGGAGACCAAAACATCACACAATACTCCATGTGTGGTCTCACCAAGGCCCTGTATAACTGCAGTAAGACATCCTTGCTCCTATACTCAAATCCTCTTGCAATGAAGGCCAACATACCATTTGCCTTCCTAACTGCTTGCTGCACCTGCATGTTTGCTTTCAGTGACTGGTGTACAAGGACACCCAGGTCCCTTTGTACATCAACATTCCCCAATCTATCACCATTTAAATAATAATCAGCCTTTCAGTTTTTCCTTCCGAATTGGATAACTTCACATTTATCCACATTATACTGTATCTGCAATGTATTTGCCCACTCACTCAACTTGTTTAAATCGCCTTGAAACCTCTTTGCATCCTCCTCACAACTCATGATCCCACCTAGTTTTGTGTCGTCAGCAAACTTGGAAGTTTACATTTGGTTCCCTCATCCAAATCATTGATATATGTTGTGTGTAGCTGGGGCCCAAGCACTGATCCCTGCAGTACCCCATTAGTCACTGCCTGCCACCCCGAAAAAGACCCATTTATTCCTACTCTGTTTCCTGTCTGTTAACCAATTTTCAATCCATGCCAGTATATTACCACCAATCCCATGTTCTTTAATTTTGCACACTAACCTCTTATGTGGAACTTTATCACAGGCCTTCTGAAAATCCAAATAAACCACATCCACTGGTTCTCCCTTATCTATTCTATCAGTTACATTCTCAAAAAACTCCAGTAGGTTTGTCAAACATGATTTCCCTTTCATAAATCCATGTTGGCTTTGTCTAATCCCATTGATATTTTCTAAGTGTCCTGTTATCACATCCTTTATAATAGACTTTAGCATTTTCCCTACTACTGATGTTAGGCTAACTGGTCTGTAGTTCCCTGTTTTCTCTCTCCCTCCTTTTTTAAATAGTGGGGTTACATTTGCCACCCTCCAATCTGCAGGAACTGTTCCATAATCTACAGAATTTTGGAAGATGACAACTAATGCATCCACTATTTCCATGGCTACCTCTTTTAGTACTCTGGGATGCAGATTATCAGGCCCTGGGGATTTATCGGCTTTCAGTTCCATTAATTTCTCCAGCACTATTTTTTTACTTACACTAATTTCCTTTAATTCCTCCTCTCACTAGTCCCTGAAATTTCCGAGAAGTTATTTGTGTCCTCTTCCGTGAAGACAGATCCAAAGTATTTGTTTAATTGCTCTGCCATTTTCCTGTTCCCCATTATAAATTCTCCCGTTTCTGACTGTAAGGGACCTACATTTGTCTTCACTAATCTTTGTCTTTTTACATACTTGTAGAAGCTTTTACAGTCCACTTTTATGTTCCTTGCAAGTTTACTCTCATACTCTATTTTTCCCCTCTTAATCAATCTCTTGGTCCTTTTCTGCTATCATCTTAGCTCCCTGAACTGTCGATCTGGTTGGGTTTTGCCTTCCGACAGTGCTCAGCCCGGTCGACTGTCTCATCGATGATCCATTTGGAGTGCCTACAGCATCTACCACTTAGAACGTCTTCTAGAGCCGCTGAGCTGATCTGTAAAAGTGGCCCAGTCTGTCTTCACACCACCTGTGGGCTCTGCCAGCACCTGAAAACGGTTGTACAGTTTAAGTTTGAACTCACTCCTCCTTTAAGACACTCCTTAAAACCTACCTCTTTGACCAAGCTTTGGGTCACCTGTCCTAATATCTAATGTGGCTCGGTATGACGCTCCTGTGAAGCGCTCTGGGTCTTTTACTACGTTAAAGGCGCTATATAAATGTAAGTAGTAGTAGTAGTAGTAGTAGTAGTAGTAGTTGTTGTTGTTATATTTACTGATGGTGACTTGAGCTTCTTGACATCAAACCGTTTGATGGCTGAGCCTCTGGGGAGATCAGAATTTTTCTTCAACTTTGGAGCTACATAAACTACAAAAAGATACTTCATGCTTTTGAAGACCCAGATATTATCAACCACACGCCAACAGGTGTTTGTAATAATGATTCTATTTCCTTTTTGGTAGTTCCATCATTGCTGTACCATGTGTATCTGCATGTCTTTTCTGGGAAAGAACTTGATCCATATCTTGAGTCTGTGGGCAGCACAAATGTCAACAAGCTATTCGCCATTGTCATTTCGCAGTCCGTGGCCCTATGCTCCAATAGTCTTAGACAAGCTTGATCTGTTGGCTTTTACTTCAGCACTAACATCTCCCAATAGGAAGAGCAGGTCCCGCTGGGGAACAGATATCCCTTCAGCAAAATATATTCCCTTGTTTTAAAATAGTTCAGGTTGTAAACAGGAGGTCTGCAGCTGATGATAAGTCTCAAGAGGTGAGGCTGGTACTTCTAGGTTTCAGTCATATTTTCAACAGGGTACAACAATGCAGCCTCCTAATGAAGGTACTCAGCTGTGGCACTGAAGCAAAACTATTTGATAAACTTCAGTTTTCAGAATCAGTAGCACCATACCAGAGTTACCCGTGTAGTCATTAATTATTAAGGCAAATGCAGAGATTCCACACTGCCTTAGTATGTGGTTTGATTTTATAAACCATCTTCTAAAGGAAGTAGGCTCATAAATTTAACACTTTGAAGGATCCTTCACAAAATACTTACAAGCCTCATGCAAGACTTGAGATCAGGAAGAATCTCTTCTCCACAGAGCCATACATGCCAACCCAGAAAACTGGCAAAAGTTGTCCAACAGTTTCGAAAAAGCTGACAGCTGAAGAACAGCCCTAATTGTAAGTCTATGACTTGTGAAAACAGTAATTCCATGGGTTTTCATAACTTAAACTGAAAATTTACTGAACATTTCTTCATTGGAGGAAAAAAAACATAAGTACATGCAAGCCTGAAGGGGGATATTGAAATGTTAATTAAAAAAAATTAGTCGTGCATTTCTAGACAGATCTGGGGACATTAAAATGGTGTATTCTACTTAATTTTAAGCATATTAATAGTTCACAATTTATTTTCAAGATTAAAAATCTAAGTGACATTTGAATTTTCAATAGACCAACCAGACTATCACTTCACACCCCAAAGCACCACTCCCACTTCTCCTCTCCCAAGGTACCACGCTTGGCAGCTCTTCTTTTACCTTTCGCCCTTCCCTTCATTTCCTCCACCTTCCCTACCTGAGTCTTGTTATTTCTTGAAATGATTCCAGTCTTTGCATACTGTAGACAGGAATTCCAGTCCACAATGTGCAGAGGCTGGAACCACTTCCATTAGCAACAGGATTTGGACAGGAGAGGCATTGAGAGAAAAGTAATCTGATCTGCACTGATTTTTGACTGGACTGGACTCTCAAAATGTCAACCGCCTGCAAACGTGGATGGTTGGCATACATGCAAAGTAGTGGAACAGACTCCAAACAGAAACAGTTAACACCTTTAATAATGAGCTAGTTGAATATCCTGGAACCTGATTGTGTGTTGTAAGGATAATTACTGATTGAAATGACTGAATGGTGTGTAGGACATTATAGTTCCTCAGCTACTGGTACTGTAGAAATGTTAAGATGAGAAAGGCAATCAGTAGTGGATGAATAATGCAGAATGTAAGGTTAGTATTCTGGAGTATGATTGATGTACTTTTTAGGGCAGAAAGAAACTTTCTTCTCAGACTGAATGGGTTGGATCGAACTCATGTTAAGAGTTGACCAAGGTACTGATCTGATGGGCCATATAGCCTTTTCTCATTCTATATTTGTTGAGTTCTTATGAAACAAAACAAGGCAGTCACTGGAACCTTCAGTCTTAATTTGGAAATTGTGTATACTGAATGTGATATCAGCATTACCTCTTGAATTCAGATAATGCCAAAGAACTTACTATCAGACTATGAATCAGAGGCATATCTACCAGTTATTTTCATAATGCTAAACATAATGAAAATCAACAGAAAACAACCTGCAGAGGCAAACCAAGGATATTGCCATAAGAGCAGGACAGACTATCTGATCCGCTCTAGTCTTCAATGGTCAATTTCAGAACTCATGGAGTATAAGATCTTTAAAAGACATAAGCTAGAATGCTAGTAGACCTACAGTACTGAATGCCTATAATTAACTAACTAAACCAACACAAAATTGGATACCATGGAGATGTAGCTACAGGACTACAATGGGAACACCATCACATATGCAACTTTAAAAGAAAAGGACAACATATTAAAAATAGGCAAATTCCTTTCAACTACATCCTTCTGTATGGTTTCATCTCCGAAATACGCCCCTGCAAGTTGCTCAGTGCCTTTAAAACACAGCCATGCCAAATTTTGTCCCAATTCTGACTGCACATCTGTGCCAATTCCTAATTTTCCATCCATCTTTTGTTGCTGAACTGTATCCACTGATTAAAGTTTGTTTGCTCTGGTTGATCAGCAGCTGGTACTTGTTCCTTTATCTTGAAGATAAGTAAGGTCACAAATTATCTACTATCAGTATTACTTCCTGCATACACCACCAAACTGTAATTGTCAAATAAAATCCTTCCCACTGATGGAGGAGCTTGCATGCAATGGAATCATTTAAATTATTAGAAAATAAATCTCTGGCAGACTCAGTAATGTCATCACAAATTTTTCTTTTTGCTGTTATGAAACAAACATTAAAATAATGAACTGCACTGTCTGGAAGTCATTTAATATAATTTTAGATGGAGTAAAAAAGGATGCACATAAATGTGAGAATGTTACATCGAGTTTACAGCGCAGAAACAGGCCATTCGGCCCAACTGGTCTATGCTGGCGTTTATGCTCCACGCGTGCCTTCTCCCGCCCCTCTTCATCTAACTCTATCAGCATACCCTTCTACTCCTTTCTCCGTCATGTGCTTATCTAGCTTCTCGTTAAATGCTTCAGTGCTATTTGCCTCAACTACTCCATGTGGTAGCATGTTCCACATTCTTACCACTCTTTGGGTAAAGAAGTTTCTCCTGAATTCACCATTGGATTTATTAATGACTATCTTATATTGATGATCTCTAGTTTTGGACTCCCCCACAAGTGGAAACACTTTCTCTACGTCTACCCTATCAAACCCTTTCATTATCTTAAAGACCTCAGTCTTCTCTTTTCTAGAGGAAAGAGCCCTAGCCTGTTCAGCCTTTCCTGATAATTATATCCTCTCAGTTCTGGTATCATCCTTGTGAATCTTTTTTGCACCTTCTCCGATGCCTTTATATGCTTTTTATAATATGAAGACCAGAACTGTGCACAGTACTCTAAGTGTGGTCTAGCCAAGGTTCTATACAAATTTAACATAACATCTATGCTTTTCAATTCTATCCCTCTAGAAATGAACCCCAGTGCTTAGTTTGCCTTTTCTATGGCCTTATTAATCTGCATCGCTACTTTTAGTGATTTGTGTATCTGTACCCCGAGGTCCTTTTGCTCCTGTACCCCATTTAGACTCTTATTATCGAAATAGTATGTGGCCTCCTTATTCTTCATACCAAAATGCACCACCTCACACTTATCTATATTGAAATTAATTTGCCAATTACACGCCCATTCTCCAACTTTATTTATGTCTTCTTGCATTTTGACACATTCTTCCTTTGTATTAAGTACACCCCCGCCCCCCCCAATTTGGTGTCATCTGCAAATTTTGAAATTGTGCTTCCAATCCCTGAGCCCAAATCGTTAATGTAAATTGTGAACAACAGTGGACCCAGCACCGATTCCTGTGGAACACCATTTCCTACTTTTTGCCAGTCTGAGTAGCTACCCTTAAACTCTACTCTCTGTTTCGTGTTTTGTAGCCAACTTGCTATCCATTCTGCTACCTGTCCCCTGATTCCACATGCTGTGACCTTATGGAACAGGCTCAAGGGGTTAAATGGCCTACTCCTACCTTCCTATGTTCATGAGTCTACAATGCGGTACCTTATCGAAGGCCTTCTAAAAATCTACATTACCCTTGTCTACTCTTTGTTACATGTGACATAGTTGGTTTTTAGTAAGACTTTTGCTAAGGTATCTCAGAGAAAACTAGTTCAAAGTTGAGCAACGTACTGGTGAAAGCATGCTAAGGTGGACTGAACTACGGCTGGAAAAAGAAACAAAGTCTGTGTGACTGGGAAGTCTGGATGGAGTCCCATCGGCTTGGCGTTGGGACTGGTACTCAAATCATAATATCATAGTATGGTACAGCACAGAAGGAGGCCATTTGGCACATCGTGCCTGTGCCAGCTCTTTGAAAGAGCAATCCAATTAGTCTCACTCCCTTGCTCTTCCCCATCGCCTTCAAGTATTTACTCAATTCCCTTTTGAAAGTTACTATTGAATCTGCTTCCACCACCCTTTCAGGCAATGCATTCCAGATCATTACAACTCGCTACATAAAAAAATGTTTCCTCATATCACCTCTGGCTCTTTTGCCGATCATCTTAAATCTGTGTCCTTTGGTTACTGACCCTTCTGCCACTGGAAACAGTTTCTCCCTATTTTTTTCTATCAAAACTTTTCATGATTTTGAACACCTCTATCAAATCTCCTCTTAACCTTCTCTCCTCTAAGGAGAACAAGCCCAGCTTTTCCAGTCTCCACATAACTGAAGTCTCTCATCCCTGGCATCATTCTAGTAAATCTCTTCTGCACCCTCTCTGAGGTCTTGACATCCTTCCTAAAGTGTGGTGCCCAGAATTGAACACAATACTCCATCTGAGGCCTAACGTTTTTTTTAAAAAGGTTTAGCATAACGTGCTTGCTTTTGTGCTCTATGCCTCTATGAATAAAGCCAAGGATCCCATATGCTTTTTAAACAGACTTCTCAACTTCTCCTGCCACCTTTAAAGATTTGTGAACGTACACTCCCAGGTGTCTTTGTTCCTGCACGCTCACTAAAATTGTACCATATTGTTTATATTGCCGTTCCTCATTCTTCCTACCAAAATGAATCACTTCACACTTCTCTGCATTAAATTTCATCTGCCATGTGTCTGCCCATTTCACCAGTCTGTCTATATCCTCCTAAAGTCTATTACTATCCTCCACATTGCTTCCTACAATTCCAAGTTTCGTGTTTACTGCAAACTTTGAAATTATACCCTGGATACCCAAGTCCAGGTCATTAATATATATTAAAAAGAGCAGTGGTCCTAATACCAACCCCTGGCAAACACCACTGTATACTTCCATCCATTCTGAAAACAACCGTTCACCACTGCCCTCTGTTTTCTGTCCCCTAGCCAATTTTGTATCCATGTTGCCACCATCTCTTTAATCCCATTGGCTTTAATTTTGCTAACATGTTTATTATGTGGCACTTTATCAAATGCCTTTTAAAAGTCCATATACACAACATCAACCGCACTACCCTCATCAACCCTCTCCAATACTTCATCAAAGAACGCAATCAAGTTTTTCCTTTAGCAAATCCGTGCTGACTTTCATTAGCCCATACTTTTCCAAGTGCTAATTAATTTTGTCTCGGATTATCGTCTCTAAAAGTTTCCCCACCACCGACGTTAGGCTGACTGGCCTGTAATTGCTGGGATTATCCCTCTCCCCTTTTTTGAACAGGGGTGTAACATTTGCAATCCTCCAGTCCTCCAGCACTGCCCCCATATCTAAGGAGGATTGGAAGATTGTGGCTAGAGCCTCTGCAATTTTCAACTTTACGTCCCTCGGTAACCTAGGATGAATCCCATCTGCACCAGGTGACTTTTCTACTTTTGAGTACTGCCAACCTTAAGTACCTCTCTTTATCTATTTTTATCCATAAATGATCTGAAAGAGGATACCTATACCTTCATATCAATATTTGTGGATGACACCAAAATAGCAGGGCTGGCTACTATGGTGGATGAAGACAAGTTGCAGAGGACCTAAATTGCTTGGGGTGGCAGACAACCAATTGGCAGATGCAGTATAATGTAGATAAGTGTGAAATGATGCACTTAGGGATACAGAACAGGAAGAGAGATTGAAGGAAAAACACTGACCAAGATGGATCAGGAAAGGGATCTGGGAGACATTGTAGATAGATCCCTCAAGACTCTGAACCTACACTGGCTGCTATCAAAAAAATAACTTTTTAACATTATGTAGAACATTGGTCAGGCCCCACCTAGAGTATTGTGCGCAGTGCTGGAATCCACACTGCAGAAAAGGTGTAGTTGAGCTGGAAAAGATACCGAGAAGAGCTACTAAAATGATAAGGGGGCTAGAAGATAAAATAGGGCAGGCTCAAAGAACTGACACTTCTTTCTCACCAGGTGAAAAGTGAGGGAGGATATGATTGAGGTTTTCAAATTAATAAGACTCAGAGATGTACAGGGTCAGCCAAGGCTATTTGTACTGGTATAACACAACACAATGAGGGGAAGTAAATACAAACTGAGAAGAGGTAGATTCAGGTGGGATGTAAAGGAACATTGCTGAGATGGTGGTCGATTTTTGGAACAGCTCACTGATGGAGGTTGGAGAGGCAAGTAGCTTAAATTTCTTCAAGGTACTTGTCCAATTTTATATTGAAGAGAAACACATTATCAAATACAACTGCAAGGAAAGCAGCTAAATGGACCTATGGTTTCTTCCATCCACGTCTCTACGTATATTATTTCCAATATCAACAAAGTTGCTTATAAATAAGTTTTCTACATACACAAATACATATAAATTTTTTTTTAAATGACAATGTACATAAGCAAGTACTATAACAACGATAACATGGACGAGCACAGAAGCCACTGTGTAAGCTGCTTATAACCGACTGTTTTGTGCATAGGTGCTTTGTCTGTTATAAGCAGCTGATCGATTTATGCCTCAAGGCATAATTAGCATAGATGTTAGTTTCTATGGTAACTGTGATACTATGTGATACTGTAATTCTGGCTCTTTTGTGCAGGGAGGATCAGCTACAGGTTAGCATGGCTGAGCAGGCTTTGGATCAGCTGTATTGGATTTTTTATATTAAACTGTTATTAGTTGTAGTTGAACTCTGATATGTAAATGTACATTAGATGTAATTAAAAATATTAACAGTTATAGATCTTCACTAAAGATTTAATATTTTAAAATATGAAATTGGCCCATATTCAACAATTTATAAGGAAATTTAAAGCTAAGAGCTGATAATTACTGATATGATCATTTGCCACAGAAAACATTTCTATCAATTTTGCAGCAAATATGTTGGAAAGCAAAGTGTGATTTAAACATCATGAAATACTATCAAGATATTTTTAAGCACTCAGCCTTGCTGCTACCTCAGGGATACTATTAAAATACAAGTAGTTGTCCTCAATATGAAGATATATTCGGAGAGAAAAAGTGAATCAGTGGAATTCATAAGCTCTACATTTTCATTCTGTACTGCTGAATATATAATGAATGTTAGAGTTTATTATGCTGAACCTTTCATGAAGATGGTGTGTGATTTCTTAGTATTATTTAGAGCTTGTGTACACTTATACCTGAGGAACATGCATATTTAAGTGAAAAGTGCAACACCATTCCATTTACTTTACTGTTTTGTGCAAGATTTTCTCTGCTTACCGACACCATGTTGCAGAGAATCAGCTACATTTTTAAACAG
Organism: Heptranchias perlo; assembly: GCF_035084215.1. Taxonomy (NCBI): domain Eukaryota; kingdom Metazoa; phylum Chordata; class Chondrichthyes; order Hexanchiformes; family Hexanchidae; genus Heptranchias; species Heptranchias perlo. The sequence goes on from NC_090334.1 coordinate 42,124,771, forward strand.
TTAGTTCGTACTGCATGCTGTTTTACCAGTGTTACAGTTCAAAAAAAAAATGCCATAGGCTGCTGCTGCTGCGTGATGTGGTGTATTTCAGATCTGCTGAAGTGCACCAGCCTGCTGGATAAAGATAATTGAACACAGCTGCCAGCCGTCTGATTTCAACACATGAAGGGGAAAATAGTTACAGGCTACATCACTAAAACAGCTCACTATGCAGAATTTTCAACAGGGCATAATTGTATTTATCTGCAAAAATCTAAAAAGAAAAAAGTTCAAACAAATGATATTCACAATTGATCCTCATTTTCTCTGCAATCTACAGAATGCATCTTCAGTAAGCCAAGTGTATTTTCAAAATAAAAAGTATTGACACATAGTGGCTCATTTAACAGTGATATTATCCTCAAAATGATACACAGCCTTGCTGAAGTATCTGATTTGCTTTGCGGTAACAGCATTCAGCAATTCTGCTGACATGTTTTTATTTGGGTTATTACACTCAAGTCAGAGGCAACTGCTTTCTACTTATCTCCTATGTATTAAATCTACCAAACACTATGGATAAATCATGAGCTCCAGGATTCTCACAATTAGGGTGTTTAACAAATGAATAATACTAGCAGTTAATTTAGAACAATAACATTTTGTCTCACAATTTACAGCTAACTAAAAAACAGATTCAAAAAATTAATTTTGAAAGTACATCTATTTTAGGGTTTGTAGAATTAGGATAGAACTTTGCATTTATTCTAAAGATAAAGGATAACACTGTTGAAGGATGTAACATGTCCTCGTATGAGCCCAGTTGGAACAGTAACATTCCGTGCCTTGCTTAGTATTCAATTTGTGCTGCGTCAAGTGGAGAGGTGCTGGGCAAAGGTGCCTTTCCATAAAGGGGTGAGAGCCTCACTGGGTCACGATTGTGTGCCTCTTGGCAGCTTTCCAAATCAGGAATTAGTAGATGTCCAGACACATGCTGCCAACCTGCCCTCTTGGCAGCAGAAGCACAGGACTGAGGGTTGGGTGGGGGGGGGGGCGGTGGCGAGGGGGGAGAGATTTGGACATACAGGGTTTGGGGGTGGGGGGGGTGGATCTCAAAGTATGTCCTCTTCTTAGGAAGGTAAATACAGTCAGGAAAGAATAAAACTTTACATAAAAAAGTGTCACAGACAATGAAGAATTCCATTTAAATTAAACTGTTCCCACTTATTGAATTTAGATTCCTCAAGAGTGAACAGAAGGAAAAAGACTTTTGACAGATCCACTGTGCAATTTTATAATTTTAATCTGTGTCCAAGGTGCTTTATAAAAAAGATGAATTCCCATAGCCTATAAAAGCAATCTTATCTAGTTCAACTAATTATTCCCCAACACTTCAAAATTACTGAAGCAAGTAAGCAACTAACTGAACACTTTTATTACTAGTCCCTACAAAATGTTTACTGCCACCATATGCAAAGTCACTTCTGGTTTGAATTAGAGGCAGAAATTCAGGGAGAAATGGAAATGTACTAATTCATTGTATGGTATGCTATGGTAATTCCAATTTTTTTTTGATTAGAGTTGTTCTGTATGAAATGTACTTAGTTAGGGCCCTTTTGCCATGATCAGATAGAATAGGAAACGTTTATATTTACCCTGTACAATGTACTACGTTAGGAATGAGAAATGGATCGGGATGGGTTGGAACAACACAAGGATAAACAATGGTCTGTGGATTTTTCAGAGTCTTTCTCTGGGTCCATGTTTTAAATATAACATGGCTAACTGTTAGTGATAGCAATTAGATAATTGCATTTGACAGGACAGCTCTTTTGAAACAGAAAAAAATTACCAAAACATTCCACGTAGCTCTTCCAATTGGTACTGAATCGTGCAGTTCAATCCCCAGTCTGTGCTGTTGACTGCACTCAACTGGGGCAAGAGGAGTAGTGATAACTGGGTTAGTAAGGAGAAAATCAACCAAGGGTCCCCATTCCTAATCACTATCCAGTGACTTCTGCTGGAAAGTGCACGTGTGGATAGGTAAGAATAGTATCGGCCTCAGGTGTTTTGCCCCCCCTCCCATTCAAATAGCTTGCAAGACTCACACTTTAGCAAAAGTAGCAGGGGGCTGTAATCTCTCGTGGAACTGTACTCTGGCATGAGTTACCAACTTCAAAAGAGGAGGAGAGATATGGGGAGAATTTTCGATAAAAAACTTCCTGGTTTTGATGCCACGAATCATCTCAACAACTTGTGTGTGAAACTTGAAAACACATTTCAGCTTTCAACATTTCAAATAAAGTCAGGAACGAATGTTTCTTTAAAGGTTTTGTGTTTTGTACTGAATAGAAATATTTTTTGGAGGACAGATGAAAACAGATAGAGACTCAACAGTTGTATGCACCCAATTTTATATGAAAACATGGAAAAAGTCACAAATTGATTCACCACTGGTACATCTAAACAATGGAAAACAAATTTTAAAAGTTAATCCAAAAGCCACAGGAAGCAGACACTCAGGTTAAGATCACATAATGCAAAAAAATTGAGATTGAATAACCATTACTGTATGCTTGGAGGTGCCAAGACTAAAAATAAGAAGTATTTCTATACTGATATAAAAAAGAACACTGAAAATTAAACATTACCCTAAATGCTTTACCCTATTCTGCATTGACTTGCATATATTGGTTGAATTCTACATCATTATGTTTAATAAGATGTACAGAGAATGATTTTTACATATGTTACTAGACAGAAATGCCCATGTGTATTTTGAAAAGCTGCAAAGGACTTCCAGTACTAAGAGGATTAACATTTTCCCTAAATTTTTCCAAACAGGAAATAAGACTACATTTTAATAAAATTCTGGCGACAATATTGCAAGAGTGTGCTATTTTACTGAGAAAAATAAAAGCACTTTGGAAAATAAAATAAAAATGAACATGGGAAGAGAAGGACCACAGTGACCAATTTACCTCTTAAAGTCAAATGTTAACAGTTTGCTCGACAGGCTTGTGAAAGGAGTTTGGGCAGTTTCAACTCAAACCTTTCTGGGTATGGGCCACAGTGCAAGATTCCCCAAACTTCGTATAAATAGAAATCTCATCCAGAGATCTCACAGGGATGGCTGTTGTGAAAAAGGGAAAATGTCACACTATGCAGTAAGGCACACTCTTTTGAGGTCAGGGCTGAGGCATCTTTTTACTGCAAAGGAGCCTAATTCTGTATCTAAATGTGCTCTGTCTGATCTGATAATATTTAATGTTGACAGTGGACACCTGAAATGAGAAAGTGTTTCATTTCCCAGTGCTTAACATCTCTCACATTGATAAACATAACATTCAGGAAAAAATGCAGAAAAAATTGCTCAGCTGGTAAATAAGGACCATACATATGAATCTTCCAGCTTATTCCACTTCCGTCATTACTCAGGAATTGCTTATTTGTTCTCTACCTTTATTTCCTTGGCTTTGGTCTCATAATATTTGAATGGAAAAGTTCCAGGTTTTCTGCCAATATTGGCAAAGAGCTACCAGGGCTGGTTTGGTGCCTTTTCTTTTGAAAAGTCCACCTTGGACTGTTCCTCGCTGAGATGTAAAGAACGAACAATGCATTTACACTGGGATGCTCGATTAGCTCCTGCCTGTTACACAAAAAACCTTAATGGATACAAAATTTGTTGTTATAGATAAACTGAGATGGAAAACATCCTGTGCACTGCAGTGTCAATGAAGTGAAGGGTTAATTATGAGCAATCCACTGATACCAAATCCAAAAAGCATGTTTGTAGTTAGGCCAGTAATTGCTTTTAAAAAAAAAGTGGAATGTCTGAAAATGTTGGTGTCGATCCAATTCAGTGATGACTAATACTGATTCAAAGAGCACAGTAACAACGCATTTAATGAATAGGAACCAGGATATGCAATTTACTGTCAAAAAGAAACTTACAGACAGATTCAGTGACAACTTTAGGCTGTCAAGATAAAAGATACGCACAATGATTAGGTATGTATTTATGTGATACAATTAAAAGTTAAGGGTTTAGCAATGTTAATTTCTTCATGTTCTTAATCACCACTACGGACTGACATGCCGGTGATCAAATCTTACCAGCACATTATTGTCCATAAATTATCAGGATTGCTTATTATGTCATGTGATTCATTAGCAGAGCATTGATTGGAAATATGGAACTATACTATGTGACAAATTATCCTGGTAACAGTTTTGTGAAAATCTGGTCATCAGAAGTGATTTAGATTTACACAGCCAATCAGTAAAGCATATATATATATATATATACATAATATATATAAAAAAACAAAGCACTTTTTATTGGACAAGAATATGTATGAAGATCTTTTTCTACATCTTTAATTATTCTTATGGATTTTGAATAGCTTTGGTTGTATTCATCAAATACATGCATTCTTTTTTTACTCTATAGTTGCAAGACATACACATATTGGTTGTGAAAAAATTATGAATTCTTATTATGATAAACCATTTGAGGAATACAGCAAGGATCCTTTCATTAATTCTAGGACAATGAAAAGATTGCGTATACTTGTATTTGTGATCTTACAAGCGGTAGTGGGAATGTGTAGTGAATTACAGTAAATAGAATCAAAAAACTATACACACCCAGATATAGTCAATGTTGCAATATGGTACACAGTCAAGCATCTAGTCCAACACTGCCTTGTTAAAAACTGAAATCTACAAGTATTGTGTTCAATTCTGGGCACCACACTTTAGGAAAGATGGCAAGGCCTTAGAGAGGATGCAGAAAAGGTTTACTAGAATGGTATCAGGGATGAGGGACTTCAGTTATGTGGAGAGATTGGAAAAGCTGGGGATGTTCTCCTTAGAACAAAGAAGGTTAAGGGGAGATTTGATAGAGGTGTTCAAAATCATGAATGGTTTTGATAGAGTAAATAAGGAAAAACGGTTTCCAGTGGCAGAAGAGTCATTAACCAGAGGACACAGAATTAAGGTGATCAGCAAAAGAGCCAGAGGTGACATGAAGAAACATTTTTTTATGCAGCGAGTTGTAATGATCTGGAATGCATTGCCTGAAAGGGGGGTGGAAGCAGATTCAATGGTAACTTTCAAAAGGGAATTGGATAAATACTTGAAGGGAAAAAATTTACAGGACTAAGGGACTAATTGGATAGCTCTTTCAATGGGCCGAATGGCCTCCTCCTGTGATACAATGAAAGCAACAAAAAAAAAGCCGCAGAGAATTCAAAACATAATAGGGTCGCTTCTTTTTAATTCTGACTCAAAGTTTTCTCCTAAATTTAAAAAATGGCTGATCTGCTCTTTTCATTAGTTTAATGAATTTATAACAAATTAAAAACTAGCTTTACCTCAAAAAAGGAGTTAACTTTTTGAAGATTATGATAAAATCTCTGTGCAGTATCATAAACACATGCTGAGGTTAAAAGTATATCATACATTCTTTGTGTTCATAAACATCTTAACAATATGCAAGGAAAATAAATATTACGTAATTAAGTTTCTGTTTGCATTTGGAATAAAACGATCTCAACACTCAAAGTGTTGAATCTTGTAAGTTGAGTTAATATTGCATACATTTCCAAAATCTAAATGACATTTTTGGATCAATCACATTACCACTAATCTCACTCAATCACTCAGTTGGTAAGTGCACTGTTTACCCTTCACATACCATAACTAGCAATCCCAACCAAGAAAAAGAAACTATAGCTTTCAAATAAGCTTTCCTTTTTTATGTGCGCCAAGATATTTCTATCTAGTGGCTAGGAAGTATTGACAGGAAAGGGGAACGCTGAACCAGCATTCCAGTAGGATTCATACAACACAAGATGTCATGAGATAGTGGAATGGCCCCATATGGTTCATCTAATGTGATTGAAATGTTAGGCAGATTTCATTTGGGTGCTGCTCTTCTGGTTTGATATGACTAATCTTTCATCTCTTACAGCTCACAGTTCACAACTAACATATTTCCTTATTCAGTGCTCTAAGATGCATTTCCCTTTTTGCATTCCTCGTGGGGTTGCTCAGTAACCTTAACCGAGAAAAAGAAACATGCCTTCCTTTTTGATAACGAAGATTCCAATGGACCAGGATGTAATTGTGATCCCCGGTGCTCATTTAGCAGGATATCCGGCAGGATAGCAATAGGGATGCTACAATTGGATTTCACGGCTCTGAGCTATGGTGGGGCTAGAAACAAGGTTCCCACTCCTGATCATTATTTGGTGATTTTTACTGGAAAATATGTACGTAGGGATGCCAGGTGAGAACTAGACTGGGCTTGGCTTAGATGGGCCTGTGGTTGAATTACCTGCCAATACTTAGGGGGAGAAAGTTGGATAAGGCCTATTATTGGGCGGGGGTAGCGTGTTCAGCTATTAACCTGCGCCCGATGGCCCCTGTGCAGGCAGGACGAGACATTCTTCCATCCTCAGTACTTATCTTCAAGCAGCATTGAAAACTAAGCCTTACATGATGATTCAAGTAAATGTGTATTTTCCACCAGCAGGGGGAGCCCCAATCTCTTAAAGGGAGGCTGTCTCTTAAAGGTTGCCAGTACCTGTTTGTTAAAAATAACAGCCTGCTATCTGCACGGAGATCAGACATCGCACACATAAAACACAGATGCAAATCCCGTCCTTATGTTTACAACTGATAAGTTATGTTAAAACATTGAGTAAAGATTGCGCACCACTAAATCCCACATCCCCCAATCTGCATGCCAGGCCTCACCAATCTGCCGATCTGAGTTTGTACCAAGCTGCGAGAGAGCGTGCACCAAGGTTTTCTGCTGATGCACTAGTGGCCTTGGTGCAAGAGGTGGACAGAAGGAGGGGCATCCTATATCCGTAGGGGTGGGGGGCAAGAGGCCCACCAGACATGGGAGGCAAAAGGCAGTGGGAGGCAGCAGGGGACGCAGTCAATGCCAGGCACACATCATGAACATGGATGCAGTGCAGGAAGAAGATCAATGCTTTGACACGAGTGGTCAAGGTGAGTGAGGTCAAATGTCATTTCCTACCAACTGCACCACTAGCCTCATCCACTGCTCCACGCACTACAACCCCCCATCACCCACATACCAAAAAACTCTTTCCATCAGTACTCAACTCTTCCAGTCAGATGCTTCCTCTTAGCCTTACACATTACCACTGTTGCAAGCCGCCCATCCACAACTCACAGGTCACACACACTGGCAGCTATTCACCTTGGCACATCAACCATTCACACATCCCGCTTTCTTGCAGGAGAAGGTGGCGCATAGCAGGAGGCAGCAAGTGGCAGTGGCATTTAGCCCCTCGAGCCTGTTCTGCCATTCAATAAGATCATGGTTGATCTGTGACCTAACTCCATATGCCCGCCACAGCCCCATATCCCTTAATACCCCTTGGTTCACAGAACACTATCAATCTCAGAATTAGAATTCACAATTGAGCTAGCATCAACTGCCGTTTGCTGAAGAGCGTTCCAAACTTCTCCCACCCTTTGCGTGTAGAAGCATTTCCTAACTTCACTCCTGCACGTCCTGGCTCTAAATGTTAGGCTATGCCCCCGCATCCTAGTATTCAAGTGTAGGAGACCTCCAAAAACAGTTACAAATGCATCAGCAGCCAGAAGCAATAATCCAGCCACTAACCTATAAATCCTGCATGGTCCCTTTAAATAGTGCTGGTGGGGGAGTCCTCCGGACACTCTAAGACATGTTCAGATGGTCGTGGTTAAGACTGTGCGTTGAGTTGAGCATTAAGTCCCAAAATGGTGTCCATCAGTATCCATTTTCTCCTTACTTCACATGCTGCCGGCATTTGGTATTTGTGCATGTGCTAATACCTACACCAAGATGGCGTCCAGCGCACATCAAGCTGGAAACGTGTGTGCGCAGCCAAGACGCCATCTTAGCACTTTGAGAGGCCGCGTAGCATTGAAACAACAGGCGCTACATGGCCCAATTTCTAGCCCTGTCTATCTATGCTCACATGTGAAGAACGACCACTTGGATGAAGCACTGTAGGGTTGATCTCCACCATAGTACAAGTCAGGGCGTTCAGGAGAGGAGAAAAAAAGTCACAGCAAAAAAACATGATCACTGATAAAGACGTCTATAAGGTTGTAGCAGAATCCATGTATAGTGAACTCAGGCAGTGAAACTTGGCTTATAATGAAAACTTCACAATGTTCCCTATTCTGACCTTGTAAATGAATCAAATAAAGCGCCTGTGATACAGGGAAACTTCTACCCATATTCTGAATAGTAATGTATGTTCTTCAGCTGCTAAGAATCAGTGGGATGCACCTCACAGATGAGTAGAAAACAGTGCCTGCAATCATAAAGCGTGTGCACTGTCTGAATCGCCTAATTGCACTTTGCAGAAGTATCCATTCTAGTTCAGTTACAGGAAATAGCCATGCTCAGGATAGTAATCTTTTGGTGAAGTCTGCAATCAGTTTCTCATCAGAATCCAGACCTGCAGATATGATGAGGACCACTTACTCCAGTTAGACAATACACTGTGGCTTTAGACACACCCATCTAGAAATAAATAAATAGAACCCCCCTCTCTGTCTAACTTCAAATTACTTTAAAACAAAAACAAAAATGGTTGGAAACATTCAGCGGGTCAGTCAGTATCTGTGGACAGAACAGACAAGTTAGTATTTCAGGTGTAGACCCTTTATCAGAACTGGAAGAAATACAGATGAGCAGCATTTAAAAAGGAACAGAAGGAAGGGAAGGGGAAGGAAACACACACACAACAGAGGGAAACAGAATGACCTGTAAAGTGGTTAAATAGAAACAAGATGTTTAATGGTTCAAGTAATTATAGCATGAAACAATTGGAGGCAGAATGAGAGAAATAAAGACACTTCTCTTATTACACCTCTCATGTTAATATTACTTCAGCCATTTAACCATCTCCTGTTTTCTATTTAAGCGGTTTACAGGTCATTCTACTTATATTCTCTCTCTCTCTCGCACGTGTGTGTATTTCCCTCTCCTTCCCTTTGTTCTGCTCCTTTTAAAACGCTGCTCATGTGTAATGTCTTCCAGTTCTGGTGAAGGGTCATAGCTGAAATGCTACCTTGTCTGTTCTCTCCACAGATGCTGACTGACCAGCTAAATGTTTCTAGCATTTTCTGTTCTTGTTTCAGATTTCCACCATCTGCAGTTTTTTTGCTTTTTGTTCAAATTGCTTTATCTCAGTATCTAATTAGGAACTATTTTTTTTAAATTGAAGGTTATCTTGGGATTTTTTTTTCGTTATCTTGAATAAGAAGTTCTCTTTGCTCTTCAAACCACAATGGAATGCTGTGTCCTCCATTTGATTCAAGTGTCGTGGTTCTCATACTTCACATTCAGCTAGCCTCTGATGCATTAAAATTGCCATGGTAAACAGGTTTTAATTACCTGTATATGGGTTCAATTGTACTACTACTGTTTAAAATTATATATTGATCCAACACAGAAAATATACACAAAAACGAATGACCTTCTTTAGATCTAATTATATTAGATCAGTAAAAACAACCAGAAACTCTGCTGTTTTCAATAGCAAGGCAGTCTTGCATCAGTGAAAAAAGGACATGGAAATGTACACATTCAAACATCATTAAAAGTAGCAAGTAAGAATATAGAAACAGGGAGCAGTTCGCTTTAATAAGTTTTCCCCCTCCAGACACAACTACCTTTAAATATGTTTTCAAAAGGTTTTGGGTGTATGGCATCACTAAAAAAAAACCTTGAAGTACTTGCCTGAAGCATTCTGTTTCTCTGTCTCCTTTATCAAAGTCTATGTTTGCAGAAATATTTTAAATGAAGCCAAAACCCAGTAAAATAAGGACATACATAAAAGGCAAGAATCAGATGAAAAGCCATGGTGATTAAATGTATAATCATCTTTCATTCCCTCTAGATGAAGCATTGGTTAACTGATATTTTAGTTAGTTAGGACACCATATGCAGCACAAACTTACCGATTCAGTGCAAACAGTAAATCAGATTATCATATTGGAATACTAAGTCTACACTGTATCTAACATGCAGAATAAATGCTATACGTTCAGACATTCAAATCATGAGGACCAGACAAACATTACAAATGCTACACCACCATGGAAGAAGAGCACTGGAGAAGCCTTTGTGAACTAGTACACTACTGCACACACTGACTGTGATCACACCTAGGGGTTGGTTAAGCCTGGTCTGCGGCATTGAACTTGGACATCTAGAACATCAAGGTAGTTGGCAAGTCAAGGTGACTGACCTGTGTAAGTTCTTCCACCACACTAAAGGTGCCCGTCATATAGCTGACAAAGATGCTCTATGCGACAATTGATGGAATGCATTACCTGATGGCTGGGTATGAAACCATGCACTCATATATCTTTGGTTTGCATGTACATAATTGGGTTGCAAAGCAGCAAGCAGTTGCTGCTGAACTTTCATACCTTCCACTCCGAGAACCACTATTCAATGGGATATGGTGTTTGTTCATGAGGATGGTGACAATACCTGTATTTTATGGTTAGTTGCTCACCATGCTGCTTGTAAAGAGTTCTTGGCTGAAACCTGCATTTGTCAGTTGTCTAATGACCAACTAGCGACTACGCTCATCCATTATCAGAGCCAGGTAGGTCTACAGGACTCCAGGGTACTATTGATGATTGACCATCTAGCCTGGCTCATTAATGGGACTTGAAGGATTAGATTTATCACTGGGGGATTTGTCCCACTTGGTTTCAGATAACCCTGCAAGCCAATGTTCTAATGAGTAGGATGGGCCTATCTGTGCTTGTAAGCTGCACGATTTTAGCTGGTTAGACTCCAGTGTTATTCCAGGACACACTTGGCTCCTAAGGTTCCTAAGCCTTGGCTCTTGCCACCCTGTGCCTAAGCGCTCTAAAATTTGATAACGCTCCTGTGAAGGGCGTTGGGTCTTTTACTACGTGAAAGGCGCTATATAATTGCAAGTCTTTCTTTTCTTTTTATTAGGCAAACAGAAGTTCAGTAGCTTGGTTTAGAGACTCTTAAGCATGACGATTGGTTTCATGGATTTGGCCAGCTGACCAAAGAAAAGTTGCCCACCAAAATGCAACTAAAGACTTCAGCTACTCTTTTGCCATTTGCATCCAGTACCAATGAAGCCTGACATCATCCCCTTCTGCTTGGCCTAAGCATACCTACCAAGAGGTAACTTCCAAATGATATTATCTGTGACTGCTTATGTCAGTGAAGTATCATCCAAATATGGATTCTAATTAAATATTTAAAAAAAGAAAGAGGAAATACCACAGGACATACCCATTGTACAAGTTGACCTGGACTACTCTTTCAATCAGAAAGGAAAACATTTAAATAGACAGACAACAAAGATACCTGTATCATGGTTTGTGTAGGATGGCGCATCATCTGCTGCTGCTCAGGGCTTGGAGATCTCTGGCTTGCTGCCGGACTGATACTGGGAAGGCTATCAATGTCCACATTTGGCAATACCTGAAGACAAACAAAATTCTTTTTCACTATGAGTTATAAGAATGAAAGATAAATGATGAGTATGACAGTCCGCGAATGTCTGATTTCACAAATAAGATTTTACTCGAAGATGTGTGTACCAAGTTACGAGAATTACTGAAGGTTTTGTTATTTTGAAAAAGGTTTTTTTTAACTTAAGTAAACCACTGTGTCATGTGACTTTGCTTCTGCTAATTTTATTAACTTAATTTGTAGTTTGCACCCAAGATATACGGTCTGTCGAAGTGTATTTGTTCACCGGTTGGAGAGGTCCAGAGTTACTACTGACTTGCAACAAGATCTAAAACCACTAACTGACTATTGCAAATTTAGACCACAAAACTATATATTCTTTTTATTTGATCTTGGGTAGAGGGCGGCATTGGCAATGCAGTATTTATTATCCATCCCTAGTTGCCGAAGGGCATTGAGAGTCAACCACATAATGTGTGACTGGAATCACATGTAGACCAGGCAAGGTAGAGGTGGCAAGCTCCCTTCCCTGAAGGGCATTAGAGAACCAGTTGGATTTTTATAACAATCTGGCAACTTTCGTGGTCTTTTATTTAATTCAATTTTACAACATGCCATGGTGGATTTGAACTCAATACCTTCAGGTTACTAGCCCAGTACCATAACCACTGGGCTACCGTACCCATTGTTAACTTTAGTGCCACTAGTGTATGAGCTTGCTTGCTTTCTTTCTCATTTAGAATCGTTTTTGGATTTTAACTATCATCTGCTCGAATAAACCTGTGTTTTGTCAGTGAAATGATATTAACTAAATGTCATTCCTAGGTAACAAGAACCACCACCAAACTGGATGAAGTATTACTGTAGCATTTATGTGGCAGTTTAATTTTACTTTTGTCAATTTGTTATGCAGTAAGCATTTGCCAATGTCGATAAATTCAGGATTTGAAAGAAAAAAGTTACAATTCTCATATTTACTAAGGGTTACAGATACTTAATTTAGTGAACATAGTAGCTTTCTGTCAAGTGTATAAGAAGTTTTCCAAATACTTTTATTCACGGTATTTACATTAAAGTGATGGCATTCTATACCAAAAAAATGGTAAATCTAACTGCAGTAGAAAGAAACATAATAATACTAACTGTTATATTCTGTTATTGCATGTACAAAGCACACTACAGATGCTGCTCAGAAGGCCTGCAGATTGATACACTAGTGCAATGTGCTGTAGAATGCTAGGGTGTGAATATTTCCCCACAATTATTAGACTAAAAAATTTCAAATCCCTGTCAGGTTATCCAAGAATAAGCACTGAATGGAAGCTGGGCACTCCTTCACAAGGAAGGAAGGAAGGAAGGAAGGAAATTAAGTTGCTCTAGGCTCTCTGTCTGCATCTCCAAGTGGCTGGCTACAGTTTGGCATTAAGTCCTCATTCCACTGAGGATTGGTACATATGGAGGTGGAGAATGGGCAAAGAAGGGAAAATAATTTTAAAAAGTCAAATTAAAGAAACATACAGAAATAAAGAACATTTGTTTATTCATATTATTCTCTGACTAAACAACAAAGCTGCAGCTATCTTACTTTTGCACGGCCAAGCGACCGCCATCCTGAAAAGGTTGGCAGCTGTGGAAGATGAAACACCAGAAGGGCAGCCATGAAAGCTCATGTAATGTGCACCTGTTCAGATTTTCCCAAATCCTTTTTTTTGGCTTCCATATATAAACAGATTTATGGACAGCACCAACATTCATCACCACCTGATTAAAAATTCATGGAATTAAGTAATAATACAAAGAATCTCGGACACAAAGCCAATTAATAATTAAATGTTATCCGATGCGTCCTAACTTCATTGATTTAGTGTAACATTACTAAACCACACAACCAAAGAAAATGTGTCCAGTTCAAAAGAAGTCAGAATGGATGAGATTCTAATTATTTTTTCAGCCCTACTGATATATAGGGGTTAATTTTAAAAGGGTGGCGGGATGGCAGCGGTGGGGGGGGGGTGGGTGTTGGGGCGGTCAATGGGTGCATGGCAAACCTGAAATATAAAAATGTACCTTTCCCCATGCGATCACAAGGTAATTGATGCTCATTAATCTTGTTTCCGGGTTTCACGCCCGGCAGCCAGCCTAATTGACAAACTGGCTGCTGACAGGAGCTGCAACGCCGGTGGGGGGGGGGGGACCGGAGAAAGAGAGAAAGAGAGAGAGAGAGACTTCATCCGGCGTTGCAAGAGAGAGTGGGGTGGGGCGACAAAGATCAGGAGGGGTTCATATCGGACACGGAGCCGGGGGGGGGGGGGGGGTGGGGGAGATCTCAGAGAGGGAGATACATGTGGGGGGGGGGGAAAAGAGACATGGGGAAGGGAGACATCGGTGGGGGGGGAGGGGAAACACATGAGAGAGGGAGACACATCGGAGAGGGAGACATTGGAGCAGGGGGTGCAGGTGACCTCGTTTCAAAGGTAGGTTTATTTTTTTTTAATGTTGTGAAATGTTATTTTATTTCATTTATTTACTTCATTTTTGACTGATCCGGCCCTTCACACCTGGTTGCAGAACAAGAAAATATTTACCATGTTTGCATATAGTTAGAACAACGAAGTTGAGTTTGTCATAATTTAGGCTGAAGTTGGACTGTAGCCAGTGAGACAATCTCTTGGAGAGGGTCTCATATTGCTTTAGGTGTGAATCGGAAGCCGTGGGAAAGCCACTCAGGTAAGTTGGAAATCGTTTTAACTACCTAACATGTTAGAAATAAAGTACCTTAAGTACCTCAATGAGATACATTTGCTTCTTTAAATATCGTCCCGCCGGCTTTAATTGCGGGCGGGACTTCCAGGTTCGGAAACGGCGGTATACTCAGATGCGTCTTTGTGAGACGTGGAAGTCAGCATGTTGGAGCCAGGTTTGTTTCCCGTTCCTCATTCCCCCGATTTTCATAGCCCCCCCGCCCCCACACTTCCAAATTAAAATTGAGCCCGTAATCACTGTCCAGTATGAAAAGCATCTTGTATAGCACCACACCTGTACAGTTAGCTCGACTGGATCCTTCTTTTCCGATTTCATGTGTACAACTGCTATGTTGGGCTTTTTCACCTGAGGCTGTGGTTTTGGAGGAGACAGAGGAACTGAGGTAGTTACTGTGATAGGACGTGCACTGCTGATAACTAAACCTGCAGCCTGTGGAACACCACCATCAATCCGCGGCTCACCTAAAAATACAAAGGAAAATTTACTGATGAGGATGACAAGGAAACATCTGTACTAGTTGGTTTAGAAAGTAAGTCATGCTCCTATGGTGGTTGTTAAGTTCATGGGTTACAGAACAAGGAAACATTTACCATGTTTCCATATAGTTAGAACAACGAAGTTGAGTTTGTCACAATTTAGGCTGGAGTTGGACTGTAGCCAGTGAGACAATCTCTTGGAGAGGGTCTCATATTGCTTTAGTGCACCCTAATATCGGCTTGGCACCCAATATGCAAAATTACTGCTATTTTTTTCATCAATATACACCCAAGACTCCTTTACACTAATGCAAAGATAGTGGTCTAACTGCACCCCCCAGATGCAGAATAGGTGTCTCTCTATATTACCCAGTGATAATATGGCAGCTTCTGCATCAAACTAACACTTTTTAAAATTGGAAAACCTTAAAGATAAACTGATAACAAGTGCATCATGCTCTGGGAAGCTATATGTGCTTTCACATTTGTTCTTCTAAGTGCCAACATTGGTTATGTTGAGAATAATAAATATAGACCACCCCGATGAACCGCCCAGGCCAAGGAAGCGGATTTTGGTAGTGATATAGTGAGGAGACTACTGTTAGCCTCAGCATCACTGGACAAGTAGATGGGGGAAAGAAATATCAGCTAGGATTCCCACTTACTGTGCAATGACATGCCAGAAAATGCACATTTGTGGATATTGGATAAGTCCGAATGACTCAGTACTATACCATGCATTTAGTCATGGATGAGACTGGAAATTGAATCTAAATACTGTAACATTAACAAAATCCAAAAAAATGCTGATATGCTTTACTGATGATAATTAGTGATAAGGAACACTGACTATATTTATCTATTTGCACAACTGGAAACAGTTTAACAAAGGGGATAATTTTAACTTTTATCACCTAGTGAAAAACGGGTGATAGCGAATCGGCAACAAGTTTTACACCTCGCCCAATTTTCTTGAAAAAGTTAAAATTACCACCTAAGTGATTTTAGACATTACAAATATTGTGAATTGTGTTATATGTAAAGGCTGGGAAGAACATTGTATATAACCAGACTCTCACAATGAGGAATGCTATACTATTATTATATAAAGTAGAAAATTGAGACTTCTACATTGCAGGACATTATCAAGAATCTGCTTATATCAGGATTCCAAATATAGCAATTTGGCTGCACTCTATAGGTGCTATTTTCAAACAATTATTTGAACACCTTCTCAATCATATTTAGATATTCTAATATGAAAATAAACATACTTAGTTATAATATGTTTAGGCAGGAGAGATTAGGTAAGAAAGGAGCAGGGTGATAATACTGATGGGGGGGAATACATGCTGATGTATATTAAAAAAGTGGTTCAGACTGATAGGGTTTGAGAGCCAAGATAAAGGGATCATTACACTAGTGGGGCTGAACTATAGATTCCATAATTATGAAGGAAATGGAAGAGGAAATCTGTAATCAGATCAGGGAAATGAGTAGCAATAACAAAATTCTAGGAGATTTTAATTACCCACTCATTGATTGGGACAGGGAGGGAGCAAATGGAGACAATGGAATGGAATTCCTAAAATGTGCACAGGACTCCTTCCTCAAGCAGTATGCTTATATGTCTATAAGGGGAGAGGTGTTGCCAGGTCTAGTTATGAGTAATGAAATATATCAGGTAGAGAAGCTAAATGCGGGTGAGCAACTTGGGAGCAGTGGCCATAATATGATGAGGTTCAAGGTCCAACTAAAAAGGGAAAAAGTTAGGACAGAAACAAGGGCATCAAATTGGAATAGAGCAGATTTTAGAAAGATTAGGAGTGAACTAGCTAGGATGAGGCGGAAAGAGAAAGCGGCACAGAGGAGTGTCGATCAACAATGGAATGTTTTTAAAAATAAAATTTCAACGGTGCAGAATAAATATAGATCATTAAGAAGGAGGCTGCTTCAACTTTCAGGATGTCATGGATAAATGAAGAGGTTAGAAACAAAGTAAAATTGAAGATGAGGGCATATGGGGCCTATTGGTATGATAACAAATGAGAGAATATGAGAAAAAAAGGAAGTTAAGAGAAGGATAAGGAAAGCAAAGTGGAAGTATGAGGAGAGAATCTCAAAAAATACTAAAAAGAACAGCAATGTATTCTACAAATATATCAGTATAAAGAGAATTGTCAATTGTGAGGACTCCTGAGGAGAGGATTGTGAGTTAGTGGAGGATAAATAGAATGAGGCAGGGATATTTAACAAGTACTTTGCAACAATGTTTACAAAAAAGATACAGGGGAGGAGGTGAATCCTGAATTGGTTAATAACCAGATAAGAGATATTATAAGTATTAGAGAAATTAAGGTGAACAGAGGACAAAGTGCCGGGATCTGAAGTGATACATCCAAGGATGCTGCAAGAGCGAATGTCCTAGAAATTATATTTCAGCATTCTATTGATTATGGATGTGTCCTGGAGGACTAGAGAGTGGTGAATACTAATTTTCAAAAAGGGAGACAGAGCAAACCCAAGTAATTACAGGTCAGTTAGTTTAACATCTGGGGTATGGAAAATGTTGGAACCTTTAATTAAAGATGAAATGACCAAATATCTAGATGACAAAAAGTAACTAGAATCAGGAGGTGACAGATATGGTTGATGGAGGAAATGCAGTGGATGTGGTGTACATGGCCTTTCAGCAAACCATTGACAAGGTATGACACAAAATACTATTGTAGATGATTAAGGGCAATGGAATTAAGAGGGATAGTAAATTTATTTTAAAAATGGTTAGAGGGAGGAAACAGAGAGTAGGAATTAAGGTAGTTTCTCAGACTGGTTGGAAGTGGATAACGGGCAGGGGGCTCTGTTTTGGGATCGCTTCTGATCATTGTGTACATCAATAATCAATATTTTGTTAAAAAAAGCAATTATACTTTGAATGGGGGAAGGCTGAGTTATGTGGAAGAACAAAGGGATTTGGGAGTTCAAGTTTACAAGACCTTAAAATCAGCACCTCAAGTGGATAAGGGCATTATTAAAAAGCTAATGGAATACTGGGTTTTATAGCAAGAGGTACAGATTATTAAAGTCAAAATGTAATAATTTATATAAAATTTTAGTAAGATAACTGTTGGGAGTACTGTATGCAGTTCTGGGCTCCACACCAGAGGAAGGACGTTGAGGCAATAGAGAGGGTATGACGCAGATTCACCAGAATGTTATCTGGTATGAGGAAATACAAATATGAAGAAAGGCTTGAAAACTTGTTGCTGTTTTCATTAGAACAGGGGAAATTACAGGGATATTTGATAGAGGTGTTTAAAATTATGAAGGAATAGGTCATTGTAGATGGAAACAGACTGTTTCTAGTGGTTATGGGGTATGGAATGAGGAAACATAGATAATGAGATTAAATGGAAGAGATTTAGGACAGAGAGCAGGAGACACTTGTTTTTAAACAGAAGGAAGATTGTGAGGCTGTGGAATGCATTACTGGAGTTAGTGATTGAAGCAGAGATCATGTCAACATTAAGAATAGGTTAGATAAGTGTTTGAAGGAAAGGGGGATAAAGGGAATGTGAACACGGTAGGCACATGGGATAGGACAACTATTTGTGTGGCGGATAAACACCAAAACAGAGTGGTTGGGCCAAATAGCTTCATTTTGTGTTGTAATTTCTATGTAATTCTATGACCTGTTCTCGACAACCCTGAGCTTTATTAATTTGAAAAACTCAATCATATCCACCTCCATTCTTCTGTTCTCCAAAGAGAAGAATCCTAATTCTTTGAGCCTATCCTTATATGAAAGGGGGAAAATCTAAATTAAGATGTGTAAATATGAATGCTAGAAGCATTAGAAATAAGATGCTGGATCTGGAGAGCGTTGGAACAGCAGGGAACTACGATGTATTATGAATATCAGAAACCTGACCAATACCAGAGGATGGGAATTAATGTAATATTCAGCGATATAAAGTGATCAAAAAAGATAGAATGCAACAGAATAGGAGGTGGTGTACCCATGTATGTCCGATACACCTGGTAGATAGAAGAAGTTACTCAAGTGAGAGGTAAAAAAATTCACAATGAACTACTCTGGGTGGACATTTCTAACACACAAAAATCCAAGATAACACTAGGGCCATGCTCTAAAACTCCAGGTCAGCACAAAGAAGGTAGCTCGCTCTATGAAGTGGTAAGAAGGATATATGAAACCAGAGAAGCTATTTTAATGGGCAACTTCAATTAACCTAATATAAATTGGGAAAACCCAAGTTGTCTAGAGTCAGACCTGGTAATTGTAATGCATGACTGCTTCATAGCTGAGTGCATAATAGAAGTCATGAGCGATAATGTTCATCTCAACCTGGTATTTTAAACGCCCCAGACAAAGTACAAAAAATGGACATCAAGGCACCCCAGGGACAGCCACTGCAGAAAGCTTATGTTTAACATGTTCTAGGATTCAGAAATATCATAGATCAGGTGTATATTTTAAAAGAGATAATTTCAAAGAAATGAGGGGGCAACTTAAACAAATTGATTGGGGGAAGTTCAACAACACCTCAGTCAAGGACAAGTGGAATACCTTTAAAGGCATAATGTTGATTGAGTGATTTGTTCTATTTTTTCCTCAAATGCCTGCCATACTATTTTTCACTTATATTGCCACCTGTAATTTTATTTTAAATGGCATTTCTATGACAACATGAACATGTGCAAAGTTTGTTAGGAAAGGTGCAAAATAATTAACCAGCATTTTGAACATAATATATTTTTGCTTTATTCAAAACGATGTTGAATACAAGGATTCATTGTTTGAATAATACAAAACAAAGTTAGAAGTTGGAATATTCTCCTTTTTGCCTAAATACCATAAAAACTAAAAAGAATAGGAAGGCAAATGGCATGTTGGCCTTTATTGCAAGGGAGTTAGAGTACAAGAGTAAAGAAGTCGTGCTACAATTGTACAGGGCTTTGGTGAGACCACACCTCGAGTACTGTGCACAGTTTTGGTCTCCTTATCTAAGGAAGGATATACTTGCCTTAGAGGCGGTGCCACGAAGGTTCACTAGATTGATTCCTGGGATGAAAGGGTTGTCCCATGATGAGAGATTAAGTAGAATGGGCCGATATTCTCTGGAGTTTAGAAGAATGAGAGGTGATCTCATTGAAACATATGAGATTCTGAGGGGTTTTGGCAGGGTAGATGCTGAGAAGTTGATACCCCTGGCTGGAGAGTCGAGAACTAGGAGGCACAGTCTCAGTATAAGGGGTCGGCCATTTAAGACTGAGATAAGGAGGAATTTATTCACTCAGAGGATTGTGAATCTTTGGAATTCTCTACCCCAAAGGGCTGTGGATGCTGAGTCGTTGAGAACATTCAAGGCTGAGAAAAATAGATTTTTGGACTCTAGGGGAATGAAGGGATATGGGGATCAGGCAGGAAAGTGGAGTTGAGGTCAAAGATCAGTCATGATCTTCTTGAATGGCGGAGCAGGCTCAAAGGCCATATGGCCCACTACTGCTCCTTTTTCTTATGTTCTTAAAACAACACCAGATCAGTTTA
This sequence comes from Heptranchias perlo, assembly GCF_035084215.1. Classification (NCBI taxonomy): domain Eukaryota; kingdom Metazoa; phylum Chordata; class Chondrichthyes; order Hexanchiformes; family Hexanchidae; genus Heptranchias; species Heptranchias perlo. The sequence continues at coordinate 42,145,073 of NC_090334.1, forward strand.
TTTTTTATTCGTTCATGGGATGTGGGCGTCGCTGGCGAGGCCGGCATTTATTGCCCATCCCTAATAGCCCTGGAGAAGGTGGTGGTGAGCCGCCTTCTTGAACCGCTGCAGTCCGTGTGGTGACGGTTCTCCCACAGTGCTGACAAGGAAGGGAGTTCCAGGATTTTGACCCAGCGATGATGAAGGAACGGTGATATATTTCCAAGTCGAGATGGTGTGTGACTTGGAGGGAAACGTGCAGGTGGTGTTGTTCCCATGTACCTGCTGCTCTTGTCCTTCTAGGTGGTAGAGGTCGCGGGTTTGGGAGGTGCTGTCGAAGAAGCCTTGGCGAGTTGCTGCAGTGCATCCTGTGGATGGTACACACTGCAGCCACTGTGCGCCGGTGGTGAAGGGAGTGAATGTTTAGGGTGGTGGATGGGGTACCAATCAAACGGGCTGCTTTATCTTGGATGGTGTCGAGCTTCTTGAGTGTTGTTGCAGCTGCACTCATCCAAGCAAGCGGAGAGTATTCCATCACACTCCTGACTTGTGCCTTGTAGATGGTGGAAAGGCTTTGGGGAGTCAGGAGGTGAGTCACTCGCCGCAGAATACCCAGCCTCTGACCTGCTCTCGTAGCCACAGTATTTATATGGCTGGTCCAGCTAAGTTTCTGGTCAATGGTGACCCCCAGGATGTTGATGGTGGGGGATTCGGCGATGGTAATGCCGTTGAATATCAAGGGGAGGTGGTTAGACTCTCTCTTGTTGGAGATGGTCATTGCCTGGCACTTATCTGGCGCGAATATTACTTGCCACTTATGAGCCCAAGCCTGGATGTTGTCCAGGTCTTGCTGCATGCTGGCTCGGACTGCTTCATTATTTGAGGGGTTGCGAATGGAACTGAACACTGCAATCATCAGCGAACATCCCCATTTCTGACCTTATGATGGAGGGAAGGTCATTGATGAAACAGCTGAAGATGGTTGGGCCCAGGACACTGCCCTGAGGAACTCCTGCAGCAATGTCCTGGGGCTGAGATGATTGACCTCCAACAACCATTACCATCTTCCTTTGTGCTAGGTATGATTCCAGCCACTGAAAATAACAATACTGAAGAGAACATTTAAAAAGAAATAAAGAACAACTTGCATTTATATAGCGTCTTCTATGACCTCAGGGCATCTCAAAGCGCTTTACAGCCAATGAAGTACTTTTAAAGTGTTGTCACTGTTGTAATGTAAGAAACGTGGCAGCTAATTTGCACACAGCAAGATCCCACAAACAGCAATGTGATAATGACCAAATAATCTGTTTTAGTGATGTTAGTTGAGGGATAATTATTGTCCAGAACACCAGGGAGAGCTCCCTTGCTCTTCTTCGAAATAGTGCCATGCAATTTTTTTCATCCACCTGAGAGGGAAGACGGGGCCTCAGTTTAACTTCTCATCTGAAAGACAGCACCTCCGACAGTGCAACACTCCCTCAGTACTGCACTGGAGTGTCATCCTAGATTTTGGGCTCAAGTCTTTGGCGTGGGACTTGAACCCACCACCTTTTGATTCAGGTGCTATGACTGAGCCACAGTCATGGCCAATGGTAATAGACAGCCAACCAGTTATGAATATTTTTCTTCAAACTTGTGAAAATTAGATGGAAAATTATTTATTTTATTAGTAGGAATTTCCTGGGTGCACAACCAAAGTTTATAACAACTTTGCATTTATATGGCACCTTTAATGTAGAAAAACATCCCAAGGTGCTTCACAGAGGTGCAATAAAAAAAATCATACGGACGTTTAGGACCGGAAATGCTTTCGCAGTCCATCTGGCCAATCCCAAATGGAGAGGATTAAACTTTTTTGGTCCTTCCTTTTCCTATCGTTGATTATTTTTGCTCCTTCTCTTCCAGTTTCCCTACTATCTGACAGGATGAGAAATAAATCTGATTTCAAGCCTCTGCCTATAGCAGAGATGATTAGTCACCTAGCACCTACCTGACAATGGCCAACATTGTCTGCCTTTTATTTGTAATCATGTTCCTCTATTTGCAATCACATCTGTATCCAACTGGTCATATTCTAAGTTCCATGGTTGAAGGCTCGGCCACCAATAGTGGGGCAAAGAGAGGGAACAATGCATATGAGGCCAGAATCAGAGAAACAAAGTCTGGAGTGGGGTAGGGTTGTAAGCATGTAGAAGGTTAGAATCATAGAATCATAGAAGTTTACAACATGGAAACAGGCCCTTCGGCCCAACATGTCCATGTCGCCCAGTTTATACCACTAAGCTAGTCCCAGTTGCCTGTACTTGGCCCATATCCCTCTATACCCATCTTACCCATGTAACTGTCCAAATGCTTTTTAAAAGACAAAATTGTACCCGCCTCGACTACTGCCTCTGGCAGCTCGTTCCAGACACTCACCACCCTTTGAGTGAAAAAATTGCCCCTCTGGACCCTTTTGTATCTCTCCCCTCTCACCTTAAATCTATGCCCCCTCGTTATAGACTCCCCTACCTCATTATTTTATAGACTTCTATAAGATCACCCCTAAACCTCCTACTCTCCAGGGAAAAAAGTCTCAGTCTATCCAACCTCTCCCTATAAGTCAAACCATCAAGTCCCGGTAGCATCCTAGTAAATCTTTTCTGCACTCTTTCTAGTTTAATAATATCCTTTCTATAATAGGGTGACCAGAACTGTACACAGTACTCCAAGTGTGGCCTTACTAATGTCTTGTACAACTTCAACAAGACATCCCAACTCCTGTATTCAATGTTCTGACCAATGAAACCAAGCATGCTGAATGCCTTCTTCACCACCCTATCCACCTGTGACTCCACTTTCAAGGAGCTATGAACCTGTACTCCCAGATCTCTTTGTTCTATAACTCTCCCCAACGCCCTACCATTAACGGAGTAGGTCCTGGCCCGATTCGATCTACCAAAATGCATCACCTCACATTTATCTAAATTAAACTCCATCTGCCATTCATCGGCCCACTGGCCCAATTTATCAAGATCCCGTTGCAATCCTAGATAACCTTCTTCACTGTCCACAATGCCACCAATCTTGGTGTCATCTGCAAACTTACTAACCATGCCTCCTAAATTCTCATCCAAATCATTAATATAAATAACAAATAACAGCGGACCCAGCACCGATCCCTGAGGCACACCGCTGGTCACAGGCCTCCAGTTTGAAAAACAACCCTCTACAACCACCCTCTGTCTTCTGTCGTCAAGCCAATTTTGTATCCAATTGGCTACCTCACCTTGGATCCCGTGAGATCTAACCTTATGTAACAACCTACCATGCGGTACCTTGTCAAAGGCTTTGCTAAAGTCCATGCAGACCACGCCTACTGCACAGCCCTCATCTATCTTCTTGGTTACCCCTTCAAAAAACTCAATCAAATTTGTGAGACATGATTTTCCTCTCACAAAACCGTGCTGACTGTTCCTAATCAGTCCCTGCCTCTCCAAATGCCCGTAGATCCGGTCTCTCAGAATACCCTCTAACAACTTACCCACTACAGATGTCAGGCTCACTGGTCTGTAGTTCCCAGGCTTTTCCCTGCCTCCCTTCTTAAACAAAGGCACAACATTTGCTACCCTCCAATCTTCAGGCACCTCACCTGTAGCTGTCGATGATTCAAATATCTCTGCTCGGGGACCCGCAATTTCCTCCCTAACCTCCCATAACGTCCTGGGATACATTTCATCAAGTCCTGGAGATTTATCTACCTTGATGCGCATTAAGACTTCCAGCACCTCCCTCTCTGTAATATGTACACTCCTCAAGACATCACTATTTATTTCCCCAAGTTCCCTAACATCCATGCCTTTCTCAACCGTAAATACCGATGCGAAATATTCATTTAGGATCTCACCCATCTCTTGTGGTTCCGCACATAGATGACCTTGTTGATCCTTCAGAGGCCCTACTTTCTCCCTAGTTACTCTTTTGCCCTTTATGTATTTGTAGAAGCTCTTTGGATTCACCTTTGCCTTATCTGCCAAAGCAATCTCATGTCCCCTTTTTGCCCTCCTGATTTCTCTCTTAACTCTACTCCGGCAATCTCTATACTCTTCAAAGGATCCACTTGATCCCAGCTGCCTGGGATCAAGTTTATGGAGAATTGGAAGGATATAAAGACAAGACCTACATTTTAAGTGCTGGGGGATGTAGGAGGATGGCAATGATAGGCAAGGAAGACAGGATATGAGCATCAGGGTTTTTGTTGAGTTGGATTTTATGGATGGTGGAGATAGGACGTCGGCAAAAAGAGCACTGGAATAATCAAGTCTAGAGGCAACAATGGTAAGGATGATGGAGGGTGCATTGAGGTCGATTGTTCCCTATCCAACGATGGACAGAACAACCCTGAATTTCCTCAGGGGTTGTCCCAATCTCCCACCATAACTTCAGCGGGAGACCAGCATAAACAGTTAAAAACAGCTGAAGCTTCACCAGAAGATCAGGACAACCTCTGCAGAAATTCAGGAAGAGTGGAACCAAGTGAGGGCCATCTCATGGAGCTGGATAATGCAGGAGAGGCTTTGGAGGATGTTATGGTTAGCAGTGCCGAATGCTACAGAGGGGTCGAGGTGGACAAGAAGGAATAATGCACCATAGTCATGTGATGGTGACACATGAGGAGAAGGAACAATTTACAATTAGAAATATACATTTTTATTTGCTATCTTCCCTTGTAACAATCCCTTCTATTTTTTCTCATTGAAGAGAAGTCTGATCTTTAAATCTTGACCAATAATGTAACTGATTTTATTTTTCACTCAGATCAAAAAATGAACTGCAACACTGCTGACTTTTTATTCCAATTTTCTCACTCATTCACTCTTCAGTACAAATTGGCTTGGTTATTCCTGATCACCTGATAAACCAATTAACTCAGGGTTTTATTTTTGTCTATGGTGAAATTTCACTGCAACACTGATAAGTTTTATTGAAGAAAATGAATGGATGAATCAATTAGATCATAGAATAGAATCATAGAAAGGTTGCAGCACAGAAGGAGGCCATTCAGCCCATCGAGTCCGCATTGGCTCTATGCAAGAGCAATCCTGCTAGTCCCACTCCCCCGCCCTTTCCCTGTAGCCCTGCAAGTTTTTTCCTTTCAAGTACTTATCCAGTTCCCTTTTGAAGGCCATGATTGAATCTGCCTCCACCATCCCCTTGGGCAGTGCATTCCAGATCCTAACCACTTGCAGTGTAAAAAAGTTTTTCCTCATGTCACCTTTGGTCCTTTTGCCAATCACCTTAAATCTGTGTCCTCTGGTCCTTGACCTTTCCACCAATGGGAACAGTTTCTCTCTATCTACTCAGTTGAGTCTCTTCATGATTTTGAATACCTCTATCAAATCTCCTCGCAACCATCTCTGTTCCAAGGCGAACAACCCCAGCTGCTCCAGTCTATCCACGTAATTAAAGTCCCTCATCCCTGGAATCATTCAAGTAAATCTCTTCTGCACCCTTTCTAAGGCCTTCACATCTTTCCTGAAGTGTGGTGCCCAGAACTGGACACATTATTCCAGCTGGGTTACATTTCATCTGCCACATGTCTGCCCATGCCACCAGCCTGTCTATATCCTCTTGGAGTCCATCACTATCCTCCTCACTGTTTACTACCCTTACAAGTTTTGTGTCATCTGCAAATTTTGAAATTGTACCCTGTACACCCAAGTCCGAGTCATTAATATATATCAAGAAAAGCAGTGGTCCCAGCACCGACCCCTGGTGAACAGCACTGTACGCCTCCCTCCAGTCCGAAAAATAACCGTTCACCACCACTCTGTTTCCTGTCCCTTAGCCAATTCTGCATCCATGTTGCTACTGCCTCCTTTATTCCATGGGCCGCAATCTTGATGATAAGCCATGAGGCACTTTATCAAATGCCTTTTGAAAATCCACATACACCACACCAGCTGCCTTGCCCTATCTACCTTCTCTGTTACCTCATCAAAAAACTCCACCAGGTTAGTTAAACACGATTTGCCTTTAACAAATCCAAGCTGGCTTTCCCTAATTAATCCACCCTCGTCCAAGTGACTGTTAATTCTGTCCCGGATTATCGTTTCTGAAAGTTTCCCCACCACTGACGTTAAACTGACTGGCCTATAGTTGCTGGGTTTATCCTTAGACCATTTTTTGAACAAGGGTGTAATACTTGCAATTCTCCAGTCCTCTGGCACCACCCCCGTATCTACGGATGTTTGGAAGATTATGGCCAGTACCTCCGCAATTTTCACCCTTACTTCCCTCAGCAACCTAGGATGCATCCCATCCGGACCAGGTGACTTATCTATTTTAAGTACAGCTAGCCTTTGAAGTACCTCTTCTCTATCAATTTTTAGCCCATCCAGTATCTCAACTATATCTTCCTTTACTGAGGCCGTGGCAGCATCTTCTTCCTTGGTAAAGACAGATGCAAAGTATTCATTTAGAACCTCAGCCATCCCCTCTGCCTCCATGAGTAGGTCTCCTTTATGGTTCCTAATCGGCCCCACCCCTCCTCTTACTACCCGTTTACTGTTTACATGCCTGTAGAAGACTTTTGGATTCCCTTTTATGTGGGCCACCAGTCTATTCTCATACTATCTCTTTGCCCCTCTTATTTCCTTTTTCACTTCCCCTCTGAACTTTCTATATTCTGCCTGGTTCTCACTTGTATTATCAATCTGACATCTATCATACACCCCTTTTTTCTGTTTCATCTTTCTCACTATATCTTTTGTCATCCAGGGAGCTCTGGCTTTAGTTGCCCTACCTTTTTGCCTCGTGGGAACGTGCCTAGAATGTACCCGAACCATCTCCTCCTTAAAGTCCGCCCACTGTTCAATTACAGTTTTGCCTGCCAATCTTTGATTCCAATTTACCCGGGCCAGATCTGTTCTCATTCCATTGAAATTGGCCCTCCTCCAATTAAGTATTTTTACTTTAGAGTGGTCTGTGTCCTTTTCCATAGCTATTCTAAACCAGATGAAGTAATAGTGTCAAAAAATGTCCTGCATGCCCGATTTAAAACAACGTATTCACACTCATGCCTATACCAAGACCAGAACAAAAAGCTCTTGACTGAAGCTACACTGCAAAACGATAGCCTGCGGAAGGGGGCTTTGCTTTGTGAGAATACAGTTAATTATTTTACAATGACTATAGCACTGCTTTTTCTTGAACATGTTTCGACATTATTCTGTATGATAACTAGTTGCATTTCATGCAACAAACTTACCTAATAGTAATAGATCATGTTTCATAATGATCATTTCCTAGCTTTCTATGTAGGCAGAGCATTGCTTTAATGTCTAAATATAGCCCAGTACGAGCTACTAAATGAAGTGTTTCATTATGCCAGGAGATGGCTGCCTGAGAGCTGTCAACGCCATTAACCACAGAACTGTCAACAGTGACACCGTGGCAACTGCAAACTAATGATATCCTGACTGCATTGCAGATATAATTACAGGCTGGCAATGGGTTACTACCACAATTGATTTTAATTGGTTAAAATTTTCAGTTTTTACGTTATGTTTTGTGTTGCTTTGCCACCCCATGCTTCTACAGGCAGCACAGCATTTAGAAGAACTTAGTGAAAAGTCTACAATGGATACTGCACAATTAGAGTGGTTCATTTGCTATATTTTTTAAAAACTCAAAAGATTACAAAGGTTGTTTCTTTTTGAACTGGAACATAGATATGCTATTTTAAACTTAAAACAGCTTAAAAACAGACCAAAATACTGTCTTGGCCATTCCAAATAGCAAAAACATTCATTCAGTGCTTATTGGATCAATTAAAACACAAACATTTCCCAGTAAGAAATAAAGAATGCTGATAAATACATCATTGTACAAAATAATGAAAATTGTCCAATCCAAAAGCTAAGAGTACTATGTCAGTTTATTTTTTTGCTGAATGTTACTGATTTTTTTTTCCAAAGACATTTTAACATAGAAATTTTTCGCACAGGAGGAAGTCCTTCTTGCCTGCGCTTAGGGGCTGCCTTTAGGCACTCGCAGTTTCCTGCTTTCTCCCCAGCTATTCTTATTTTCCTGCTTTCTCCCAATACCAGTATTGTTTAATTTTATTCCTTTTCTGAGGTACTGGTATGCTATGAATAGATCCACAACTGTACTTGTATTTCTGTAGTTCCAGAATGCTTTACAACCAGTTTGCACATTTAGTGCAGACTATATTATGCAAAAATGTAATAGCAGCTTGTTCTGGAGTTTGAATTATTGCAGATCAAAATGAAATCTCTGAATGTGAATCTTTACTCAAGTTTCTAATTCAGGGAAATGACCTGAACTATGGAAACTATAGAAAAGGGTTTCTTTCCCAAAGATTTTACAGTAGATACTGTGGTACAGTAGTACAATTTACTATGCACTCATCCACAACAGAATTCTTAAGTACAAAAGAAATTAATAATGCAAGGATTTCTTACTCATAAACATCTGCCATTAGTATCTCATTTGGCATTTCAATGTGCCTCCTCCAATATTCTTCACTTAAAGCTTCATTTGCTCCCAATGCCCTTTATGAATTTCGAGTGTATGTGCAGGGAGCCTCCTTATTAATGCTGAGGACTAAAGTTCAATGCCTCTTCAATGAGGCTCGCCAGCAGGGTAGCTGAGTGACCTTCAATGGCACAGCATTAGCCGGAACTAGCAGCATTTTACCAGTATATTTAATGAGGTCACAGCCTCAACAGGGCTCTCCTAAACACACTGCAGTTCCACTTTATTTGTCTAAATAAGATATGTGCTAAGGTACCACATGGGTTGCTTTGCACAACTAGAAATGACTATTGCATTGTGCACTGCCCCGTCAGATTTAGCAACCTCTAGATTATATATTTTAGCAACGACTGCTGCGGCAGCATTTCAAGGAGAAGGGTAGTAACATTTGAACTACACAATTAAAAAAAAAATAGAACATTACCACAGATATCAGTATTCACCCATCCATGAACCAGTAATTTCAATTGAGAATATGTGTATGAAAAAAAGTTCTACATTTAACAGAATGAGACCAATGGTTGAGTTGTTACTATTTTTGATTTTCAGTACAAAGTAACTATTGTATTACAATGTAATATGAACTGTTTAAATGATTTCTGTTGATCTGTTTAAGATTTCTAAATTGAAGCACAACATTCAGTGATCTGCCTCTTTGAAAATTAATTGCACTGTAGTAATATGAACATTTAAAGTAAGAAACATCAATAAACTACAAATTATTGAGAATGTGCAAGGCAGTGTCATTACAAAAATAGAAAATGCTAGAAATGCAGTCATACACATATACATCAGCATCTGAAAGCAGAAATGTTAGAACTGATACAGGAGGGTATCATTTCCAAGAGGATTCTCCCACCGGAACTTTGGCAGAAGCTCTGGAGAAACGGACGTATGTGGGTCATTTCTCCAGGGTTTCTACCAATCTTTCACTGAAGTGGCTAATTCCTCTGTTTCTGGAGTTGTTGCCAGTAATGCTCTGATTAGCAGCCCTGGATGTAACTTGAGCCATTTTCTGGGCAAAATCTATCTTTGTGTGATGCTCAGGGCCATAAGCAAAAAAAAAAACAATCATCGTAGGGGAGATTAGGCACCTAGTCACTGCCCTCGCAGCCCTAATCACTGTGTTAAAATGGACTGTAGCTGCTGAAACAGCTGTGGAGAACAGTGCGGAAGGAGTGATTATGGCTACTACCCATACAAGGATCGAATGATTTATTGATTGTGCTGCATTTGTACTTGCGAATGATGTGCAGGCTCATCAGCAGCAAATATTTTGGGTGGTGAGTTACACAACAACTGACACTCACTAACTTCATGCATGAGAAGAGGTGACAAGTGTTGAAATTCAGAAGCATCATGGAGGTGCAGAAGACTTTTGGTGACATCAAGAAAGTCACCAAGATTAAGTGACTGCAACGGAAACTATACTCTGCACTGTACAGCTTCGTATTTTGTTCATCCAATATGGTTAGAGGAGTCCTGATTTAAAAGCCATAGCTGCAACCTCAGACGCATATATAAAGAAATGGATTTGGCATTTATGAATGGGTGAGCCAATAAGTAATGGGAACCTGCAGCAAGAAACAGCTGAGCATTTGCTGCATTTGTAGGAAGATAATGGAATGATAAAATTGGTGCAAGGCAGCTAATGTTTTAATTCCAGTGTGACATATCCACAACTGTAACTGACAAAATGGAACCATGTGAGCGGCTGCATGATGACTGGGCAAAGCAGCACACATTACTACATTTATGCAAATTTCAACCTGTGTGCCATAATATGCATTATAGTGATCTTGCCTTAAATCTGCTCATCACCGGCCAAGGCCACACACACTGCCACAGTGTGGGCAGGAACTGGAGGTTCAGCAAAGGCTACAAAGGTAGTCAGGTTTTTAAACAGAAAGCTGCAAGGGCAAGCTTTCATCAGGCACAGAAGTTTAGCAGCAGGACGGTGGTTAGCAGTTCGATTGCTTATTTCAAGTAAGATGAACCACTGTGGTGATGTGGGGAAGAGTAGCATCTTAATGATTTTGTATTATTATGCAAAGACAAGTTGTACTGAGCGAATTAAGTGAGTCTGAACATAACTGATGCTCTGTATGTTCACTTATTATGAAATAAAGCAAATTAAATTATGTGAAATTTGAGACATGACATATGGTAGGTGTAGCATGCTTGGAAGGAACAGGTGACTTTGGACCTATGATTCCCAAAGCTTTCCACCACTGGGGGTTTTCCTCACTCATGTCTGGGTCTGTTGTAAACTAATTGAAAGAGTTTGATTGCCATGATTAGTCAACAACTCCATTATTGTTGTATCATGCAATTACCAGAGCGGTAGAAGGCGAATTAGACGGACCATGGTCTTTTATCATCTGACAATTTCTATGTTCCGATGCTAATGATTCAGATCTGGCCTCATCTTACCAGGTGTTTTCAAAGAGTCCATCTTCAAAAAAACTGGAGACATACATGGGGGCAGGTGTGAAACACATAAATCAGATCAGTCTACTCTCAATCATCAGCAAAGTGATGGAAGGTGTCGTCAACAGTGCCATCAAGTGGCACTTGATCACCAATAACCTGCTCACCGATGCTCAGTTTGGGTTCCGCCAGGACCACTCGGCTCCAGACCCCGTTACAGCCTTGGTCCAAACATGGACAAAAGAGCTGAATTCCAGAGGTGAGGTGAGAGTGGCTGCCCTTGACATCAAGGCAGCATTTGACAGAGGGTGTGGCACCAAGGAGCCCTAGTAAAATTGAAGTCAATGGGAATCAGGGGGAAAACTCTCCAGTGGCTGGAGTCATACCTAGCACAAAGGAAGATGGTAGTGGTTGTTGGAGGCCAATCATCTCAGCCCCAGGGCATTGCTGCAGGAGTTCCTCAGGGCAGTGTCCTGGGCCCAACCATCTTCAGCTGCTTCATCAATGACCTTCCCTCCATCATAAGGTCAGAAATGGGGATGTTCGCAGATGATTGCACAGTGTTCAGTTCCATTCACAACCCCTCAAATAACGAAGCAGTCTGAGACCGCATGCAGCGAGACCTGGACAACATCCAGGCTTGGGCTGATAAGTGGCAAGTAACATTCGCGCCAGACAAGTGCCAGGCAATGACCATCTCCAACAAGAGAGAGTCTAACCATCTCCCCTTGACATTCAACGGCATTACCATCACTGAATCCCACACCATCAACATCCTGGGGGTCACCATTGACCAGAAACTTAACTGGACCAGCCACATAAATACTGTGGTTCCAACAGCAGGTCAGAGGCTGGGTATTCTGTGGTGAGTGACTCACCTCCTGACTCCCCAAAGCCTTTCCACCATCTACAAGGCACAAGTCAGGAGTGTGTTGGAATACTCTCCACTTGCCTGGATGAGTACAGCTCCAACAACACTCAAGAAGCTCGACACCATCCAGGACAAAGCAGCTCGCTTGATTGGCACCCCATCCACCACCCTAAACATTCACTCCCTTCACCACCGGCGCACTGTGGCTGCAGTGTGTACCATCCACAGGATGCACTGCAGCAACTCGCCAAGGCTTCTTCGACAGCACCTCCCAAACCAGCAACCTCTCCCACCTAGAAGGACAAGAGCAGCAGGTACATGGGAACAACACCACCTGCACATTCCCCTCCAAGTCACACACCATCCCAATTTGGAAATATATCTCCATTCTTTCATCGTCGCTGGGTCAAAATCCTGGAACTCCCTTCCTAACAGCACTGTGGGAGAACCTTCACCACATGGACTGCAGCGGTTCAAGAAGGCAGCTCACCACCACCTTCTCAAGGGCAATTAGGGATGGGCAATAAATGCTGGCCTCACCAGCAACGCCCACATCCCATGAGCGAACAAAAAAAAGCAAGAGGTACCAATGTAACATACCTGGGGTTACGCTATCGTCAAAGTAGATATTGAGCTGTGAGAGTCTGCTCCAGATGAAGTGCGTGGGATCCACTTACAGGAGCAACTGACACTATTACAACCCTAAAAGACGGCATACTCAAACTTCGAACAGTGCCTCTAGCAACATCAGTCATATTAGTCAATCAACAGTGCATAGATAAAGCAAATGATGGATGTTTTGCTTATTAGACCGTGCAATTCCATCTCCTTGCCTGTGGACAACCAGCAGCAGTGGCAATCGGGATGGGGGAAGTAGTGGTGGCAATCGGGGGGGAGGGGAGAGGTAGTGGTGACAATTGGGCGGGACGTAGCGGCAGTGATCGTTGGGGGGGGGGGGGTGGTGCGGTTGGCTGGCATTGGCCTGTGTTCTTTGAATGTAAGGTGGGGAGGAGCATTCCTGCTCCTAACGGCCCCATACTCAGGTAAGTATATTTACCTTGTTGGTGGCGGTCCAACAGGCCTTTTAGGACTGCACGTTAGGTCGCATGCATACCTCGTTTTCCTGAGTGCTACCGGCGCCATCTGCTTCAGTGCAAATCAATTATGCAGTGGGGGCCTCAAACAGGCGTTAAGCCTTTTATTTGCATATGCAAAGGACCTAATACTTGTTTCAGGTGTGGGCAATGCACGCCGATTTTCTGGCCTTCATAGCAAGTGTGCGCTTCCTGCCTGCCATGTTGGAAGCTTAAGAGGCCGTTTCGCGCCCAAAATACTGGTGCTGTATGGCCAAATTTCTAGGCCACTGACCCACGGTTTCACAGTGCAGACAGCTTTCTAGTATCTCATCAAGTCGCCATTCTTCATGCGTGTAGAGAGTGACTATCAGCAGGCTAGTCAACAGTTCATCTGTGAAGGGTGTCACAGCCAAACCACGATTCTGTTTTCATCTCACATACACACATTCACTTTCCAGCAGGAGAAGAAACCCAGGTTAATTTTCCCTTCCATATTCCAGGGCATCAATATCAGTATAGCACCCCAAAAGCTACCCTGGCTAACTCAGCACTGACCAAGAATTGAACCTGATATCTTCTATCTTTGTGGCTATGTGCTATCGATGGTGATAATCAGAGTGCAGCCTACCTCTCAACAACAACATATATCTTACCTTTTAGGAGCTACCGTTGTTTTTATAACCCAATTTCAGCTCTCCACTTTCTTCTCTAGCTACTCCAGTAATGTGGTTATGGAGACACGCTGGCTAGATCTTGGAATACTTTGTTTGATTTAAATGGGATCTCGCCCAATCAAGGGAAGTCTGAGGGTTGCTACTGTTACGTATTAAGGCAATAGTATTCTTTTGAGGGTCAAGCAATTCCAGATGGCCCCCAAACAACTCCAAAGTATCAACTCCTTTTGCAATCAATGGAATCACACAAAAATACATGGGGACTATCTCCATAATGTCCATCCTCAAGTGATTTAGGAGGGGAAAGAAGACCTAAAATGGGAGATGCGCAATGGGACAATGTAAACTAGAAAAATTATCCTATCTCCCAAGGGGCAAGGGATATTTGGTGTGTTTTTCATTGGGGAGTTCGATATGAACAGAATTTGTACAGAAAGTAAAGCTCCCAACCTTTCATTCTGCTTAATTCTTAATATGTTTGCAACATTATTGTTTATAACCTGGTGCCAAGGAAATAAGATGTACTGACAGTTGGCTTTCCCACTGATTATCACTCCTAGCCAAAAAGACAGATCCAAAACTGAATAAAATTCTAACATAAAATCAAAATAACATATATTAGTAAAAACCAGACGCAACAAGGCAATAGTCGAATTTGAGGCTCACGGTTAAGCTTTGTTCTCACAGTTTTGCCATCATCTGAACCTTTCGATCGGTTAAATAGCTAACTAATTACGTCTTTGTAGTTACTTTCTGACATCCATTCTTCTCCATAAATGGAATTTGGTGCAAATCTTCTAGGTATTTTGAACCTACGTGGCACTGAAAACCTTATATCATTTGTGCATTGTAATTGTGTCACAATACAAGCATTTCACCTGTTTCAATAGTCCTGGCTCTTTCCAATGCTAGGGTCCGATATACTGGAGATGGAAGGAATTGTAACAATATGGATGACTGTTTACATAACAATGATGGCATTCCCAGCATTGTGCTACTGGTGCCAATGCCAATCAGGATACACCTAGCAACCAGGAAGCAGAACAACCAGCGTGTTTTTAACCATTAACCTTTCATTCTTGACTTAAATATAACAAATGTAACAAACTGTTAAACCTGAAAGACTTGTATTTATATTGTGCCTTATCGCGTCTCTCAGAAACATCTCAAAGGGCTTAACATACCATGGAGTATACTTTGGAGATGGCAGGATTTCAGGGGTGCATGCGATCGTGCCCAGTCTCCGCTGTGATCCCATGATTTTCCATTCAGCCTTAGCATAGATTGATTTTGCCTATTTTGTGCAAGAGTTTATTTTTAATATTTAAATAAATTCTTATAATATGCAAATAGAGGTACTCGGATTTTCCTATAACTTACGATTGATGAGATCTTGCTGTGCGTTCTGCCCGGCACTCTTTCGTGAATGTAAAGAGAAGCTCTCGGCACAAAGGACTAATTAATGGCATAGAAGAAACTTTTCTGATTTTTTTAATTGCTTTTCACTATTTTTTTTTTAAATAAAATTTTGTTATTTTCCTGTTTTTTCCTTTCTTTGGTCAGTACATTTTTTTGGCATCAGAACATGGTTGGAATGGTTCTGTCTAAACCCAATTATTTAAATATTGTTTGCAAAGTCCCTTGGAAGCACACTCTAATTGAAGCATTTACAAGCTGTGGATGTGGAGTTAGCAACAGTTTTTTTTTATTCGTTCATGGGATGTGGGCGTCACTGGCGAGGCCGGCATTTATTGCCCATCCCTAATTGCCCTTGAGAAGGTGGTGGTGAGCCGCCTTCTTGAACCGCGGCAGTCCGTGTGGTGAAGGTTCTCCCACAGTGCTGTTAGGAAGGGAGTTCCAGGATTTTGACCCAGCGACGATGAAGGAACGGCGATATATTTCCAAGTCGGGATGGTGTGTGACTTGTCTTGTCATTTGAGTTCAGTAGTAACAGGATAATTTTTAACAATGACTGAACATATAGTGGAATTGTTGAGGCACACGAATGACTAGGAGACTAAACTAGCTGCTTATGTGTGTGGTCTTCATTTTGCTGTTGCCCTTTTCAATGAGTACAAGAACAACATTTGAAATAATGAAAGCGCTTTTCATGGTGAGTTTCTGATCTCAGCTAATTTTTTTTTTAAACAGAAGGTACTGAGCAGAAGTTGGGTATTTTGCAATAGAGAGGGAGGAAAAACAGATGGATAAGTCACCCAAGGCTGCTTTTATGTACCTTCTTATAATATGAAATGACCTGAGAGCAAGTTGCCTAGATACCCTCTCAGTTGGGCAATGGTGTTAGGAGGAAGAATGAAAGCTAAGAAAAATTGGAGGAAAAGAAAAACAAAATCCCACAAACATCTAAGGACTTTATTTTTACTGCACATCACAGTATGTTCCTGGGGGCATGAAGGATATTTCTGTGCAAAAGTAAGAGTCTCTGTGTGTCTATGTGTAGATGAGGCCCACTTTACAATGATAATGTACATAAGTAAAATTTATGTTTTCCTTTGCCAATTTTCTCTCCTCCTCTCTTATAAGTGTTGACTGCTTTGTTATGGTTTCTAATGCTCTTTTTGCCCTCTGCTACAAAGGCCAGGTTTCCACTGTTCATGCGTGAATTTGGGCAACGACGGTTGGCAGGCTATTTAACTGTGCATCAGAGCCAAGCCAGATACTATTCCTATATGTGTACTTCTATCACTGGATAGTATTCAGGAGTGGGAATCTTGGCCGATTTTTCACCCTCTGACCCAGTGTGCTAAGGCCAAAGGTAGCTCCTGTACCAAAATTGCTGCTGAGATCAGCTAATTTAGCATAGTGCATGGATTATAACTCGGAATTTACTGGTCTGTGTGGCTCAAGGATTCACTGTGTAAAACCCACCAAGCCATTGGGAACATGAATAGAATTTTGTAGTGGTATACAGGTTGGGATACTGAAAATAGTGGTGTGACAAAGGTGGTGCAGTTTATTGAAGATTTAACATGGTATTGGCTTCTTTAATTGTGTCATGGTACAGAAGGATTTAAGAACCGGCTTCACTCACAGAAGCCATGTTCCAGCCTAACTCGATACAACTGTTACAGATTTCAGTTAGTTGGCCTATATCTGGTGTACTTGGGTTGGGGGTGGGGGGTTGGGGGGGTGGGGGTGCGAGGAAGCCACACCATTCAATTCAATTAAAAATGTCCTGTGGGATTTGTTCAACTGTGGGTTTGGTTGGCAGTCTTTTTTTAATTCAGATTTTTTACTTAAATCTGCTCAGTCTTGGTCCTTTTAGGAAGGTGTTTATCCACTTATCTCGCTCAAAGCAAAAAATCTATCTGAAACCTTTGGCGAGAGATCGGCCAGATAGTTTCTGTACAAAAAGAAAAGAACTGCTATGTAAGAATATGACTTGTATCATAGTTTAGTGCAACAATTGCAAATTATTTATTACTTTCTATTACTCGAGGAGCTCGCTAAGGCTGATAACTACTATAAAAGATATGCTGTGTTACTGCTGCTATTTTCTTGTTCTTTTACGGTTTGATAAATTTGTTTGGCAGTTCAAGCCTAAGCTAAGATTTATCGTAGTGTCATTCTGCTGCCTTCTGAAGATCATGCAAATGCAAATACATGCCGAATGACCTGTTTCTGTGCTACAGATTAAATGTAACTCAATGAGATAAAACCTGTAGCTAAAATAAATTTAAGAGTGTTCCTTGTTGGTTCCCTGGGCATGCAACAAATTTACCTAGTTATCTAGGCAAGTGAGGAGAATCTTTAGGACATAGGGAGCTAAGGAGCACACATAACAATAGTCTGAGACACAGAAGCCAAACAAAATTAAGAGTTAAAAATAGAGCAAAGAAATCCAAAAACTTAACAAATGGTAATATTAACTTGTATAAGACCATAGTTAAGCTGCAGTTGGAGCATTGCATAAGGTTTTGGGTACTCCATTTTGGAAGGATGCAAAAACAATGAAAAAGTTGTAGCGTAGATTCATTAAGATGTTACCAGAGATGAAGGGTTACATTTATGAAGAGAAACTTGAAAAGTTGGGGCTTTGGCACGGGAGCAGAGAAGATTAAGGGGTGACTTGATAGAAGTTTTCAAGATGATGATGATTATGATAAGGTAAATAGTGATTGCGTGTTTCCACTGGTTGACGGTATAGTAACAAGAGGGCACAATTTAAGATAATCACAGAAAGAATTAAGAGGAAAGTTAGAAAACAATTCTTTATGCACAAGGTGGTTAGAATGTGGAATTCTCTGCCACAAAATAATGACCATAAATTCTTTTAAATGGGAATTAGATAGTTATTTGAAAAAGAGGAATATTAAAGGGTATAGGGGTATAGGGAGTGGACAGAAGAGTGGGATTAGACTTGGTAGCTCATATAGAGTAAACACTGGCAGACTTGATGGGCTGAATGGGCTGTGTCTGTGCTGTAACATTCTGTAATTCTATCACAGCTCCTAGCACTTAAAGCTTGTATGGTAGTGTCATGCAATTGCTGTCTACAAGATAGCCACAAATTTCCAGACAAAACACCATATAGTGACATAAACAATTCACCTTATCTTGTGCCCTGTGTGCCTCACATTGCTCTACCATAACAAATACTTCCTCCTTGGTCTAGATATCCCTACTCATGACAGAAAGACACCAAATGGTACAATTTCCCCTGTAGCACCACTGACCACATCACCTGTTCTTAACATAAACTTCCACATAAGTAAGCTCCAGGTTGATTTTACTTGACAAACATTAGTAAATACAATTCTTGATGGCAGTTTATAATTCAGACCACTTGTTTATCTAATTGACGCATGGGGCTCAATTTTCCCAGGAAATTGCAGGTGTGTTGGGGGCGAGGGGGCTCCGAAAATCGGGGAAATCCCGATCAGGTTCGGAACCCTGCTCCAACCCACAGACTTCCGGGTTCCCCACTGATGCGCCTGGGTGCACGTGCGCCTCCCAAATGCGGAAGTCCCACCGGCAATTAAAGCCAGTGGGATGATACTTGACACAGTTGTTGAGATAGTTTAAGTAGTTGAATGACCTAATTTTCTCCACATTGAGGCAGGGGTGCGATTTTGAAGCATCCTCAGCATGTTTCCCTTGCTGTGGGAAGCACTCAATGTTGCAACAGACGTGTTTCAGCCAGTAGCCAGTTGCACATTCAAATGCTTCTTTGACAGATGGGGAGAAAAGGTCACTTATTGTAGCAGGGCGCTCAGTTCGTTCAGACATAGTTTTGGCTGCAAGATCTTTGTGGTTTCACTGAAAATTCTTAGTTTCTACTCAAAATTCTTCTGTTCAAAGATATTTAACTACTTTGCAGGCCCCCTCAAATTCACACAGTCAGGATGGGGGGCACCATGGCTGCATTCACCACTACATCCGAGAACGAGCAACATCACCAGCCTCCCCAGGCGTGGCGTCCACCTCCGCCACTTGGAGCTCCACAACAGTGCTGCGCCACAGGCACCTGCACAGAGGGCAAGAGAGAGAGCGACGTCGCAGGAGGCACCAGCCTTGCCACAGGGTCTACAGACCAAGGCTCAGCTTCCTGGACCTCACTGAGTAGCAGTGCATACAGAGGCTCAGAGTCAATCGCCAGTAGTTGCAGACATCTGCAGCCTCCTTCATGCCGAGCTGCTCCCGGCTGGGCCGAGCAGCATCTCCTTACCTGTGGCTGTCAAAGTCACCACTGCCCTCAACTTCTTCGCCTCCGGATCATTCCAGGGTGCCACCGGGGCCATCGCCGGGGTCTCTCAGTCGTCTGCACACAAGTGCATAAGGCAGATCACCGACGGTTTGTTTCGCAGGGCCTTGCAGTACGTCAACTTCCCCATGAATGACCTCAGCCAGATGAAGAGAGCAGTGGGATTCCACTCTGTGGCTGGCTTCCCACAGATGCAGGGTGCAATCGATCACAACCATGTAGCAATCAGAGCACCTCCACATGAGCCAGGACTGTTCATCAACAGGAAGGGGCATCACTCCATCAACACCAACTCGTATGTGACCACTGCAAAAGATTCCTTCATGTGTGCGCCAGATTCCCTGGCAGCTGCCACGATTCCTTCATCCTCCAGGAATCCAACATCCCACTCCTCTTCCACGCACCGAACGCCCTTAAGGGCTGGCTCCTCGGAGACAAGGGATACCCCCTGCATACGTGGATCATGACACCTCTGAGGAACCCCATCATCGAGCAACAGCATCGATATAATGACAGCCACATCGCCACCAGGTCTACAATTGAGCATGCTATAGGGCTGCTCAAGATGCGATTTAGATGCTTTGATCTTTCTGGGGGAGCGTTTCAATACGCACCAGACAGAGTGGGACGCATTATAGTAGTGTGTTGTGCCCACAACAGAGAGGTGTGATGCTTGAGGAGGGCCCATCCACATCTGCCATCCACATTGAGGAGGAGGAGGTGGAGGAGGAGGAGCAGGAACAGGAGCAGGAGCACCCATAGGCAGAGCAGCAGCTCATCTGGCTGCTCGTGAGGCCAGGGAGTCACTGATATATGAACGGTTCTCCTAACATCAGAAAGTGTGAAGAGTCCAGTCCTCACACCACCTGGAAAGAGCAGCGCCCACACTAGCACCCCCCTCCCATCCTCCCTGCACAAAACAGTCCTGCAACTACACATATACCCACTGTAAAGTGACCCAATGGGTGGCGTCAAGTGTCGTCGTTCATGGTGAACCTCATGAAAGGGCCCTATCACAAAAGCCAGTCAAGAATGGCCCTGCCGTGGCAGTAGGGTGACAATCATAATATTTAACGTGAGTTTAACAAAAAGCTAATATAAATGAAAAACATGACCAACCGTCAAACACCCCTGTGCATACCCTTCGTGCTTACAAAATCTTCGCCTTTCTCTTCTGACTACTTCTATGTGGTGCATCCCCCGTGGCTGCAGTAGAGGTAGTGACAGGTTGCTCTTATTCATGCCCTGACTGCTTAGATGCTTTGGGCCTAAGCCCTCTGGGTTTTGGAGCCCGTGAGGGCCCCTCCAAAGACTGCTCCACCTGCACATGTGCAGGGGCAGACTCGGCCCTGGAGAGGAGGCAGCATTACAGGTACTGGTTGAGAGGGGGGCAATGGGTGAGACATGGGAGCGCTTTGAGTGGCATCCCCACTTCCGTGTCCCCTTTTGCCATCCCCTGGGCCAGGCCAACATCACTCCTACCACGTTGCTGGACAACAGTTTGGAGGGCATGTGTGACGCCTTGTAAGGCCAGTGCTAGTGTATCTGTCTGCCTGTTTAAGGCAGCAGAATGTTGTTCACTGTGAGTCCAAACGGCCATTGTCAGGGCCTGAATGGACTCATTTGTGAGCCATGCTTGAAGCTCAATGGAGGCTAGCCTTCTCTCCATCGCAGACATTCCTGCACTTACCTGTGACACGATCTCAGAGATTCCCTCATGTCCCTGTGACACTATCTCAGGGAGTTGCTCACGTCCCTGTGACACTATTTCAGAGATTCTCTCCCATACCTGTGCCACCTTTCCACTGATGGAGTTGGACTCCTCCATCCTCTGCGCTATTGAGAGTGCATGTGGCACCTGTTCCAGCACCTCATTCTCCTTTTAAAGGATGGCCTCCAGGGTTCAGCATCTGCGTACAGCTGAGCAGAGCCTAGAGAGGAGTGTTCCCACCGACGTGGACTCTCCGCAGCTGCCTCTGCCACCAGATGCCAACCCAACTAACTGAGGACGAGGGCCCACCAAGGTGTGAGTACCTGCGCTGGTGGATGGCTCGCTAAAATGTGACGGTGCACCCTCAGAGGCTGGCAGGTTCCCTGAGGAATCGCCCTCTGCCATCATAGCAATTGCTGAAGGTCCTGTAAGAGAACAGAAGGCCATATTAAGCATCATCACAGATGTGTCATGTTGCAGTGAGCATATTGAGGTGCTGAAGATGGCAAGGCACGTTAACATTAATTCATATTGCGTGTGCTGAATGTTAAAGTTCTGTCACTAGACGTTTGTCGGGTACCAGTCTCGGCGTCCTCGACGGACAGGCACTCGAGGGTTCAGCTGAACTCCTGCACCTCCTGCACCGCCTCAGTGAGGACGACGATTTGTTGCAGCCCCCCTCCAGTCCTCGCCCTCTTTCGTGCATACTGAGCTCTCTTCTCCTATAAGGGGAGAAAGTACAGACGCGTGAGTGAGTGATGGTGACGTGGCCAACTGATGAATGCATTGGTTTGGGTGCGGCTGACCGTGAAAGAGATGCATCAGTGGGTGAGTATGAGACAGAACCATGACATTGTATGAGGATTGGGTTGAGTGGGTAGTGGTGGGGTGAGTAATGGGGAGGTGAGGAGGTGCTGTGAAAGTGCAGGTAAGTTGAGGATAAGCCTAAAGTGGGTGTGAGGAGTGATGTGATAGAGTAGTGTTGGCAGTGCAGAATGAGTTGGGGGGGTGGGGGCGGTGATGTGGAAGACGGAATGTAAGAGAATCAGTAAGTGTACTCACTTTGGCTGACCTAATTAGGTCATTGAAGTGCTTCCTGCACTGGATCCAGGTGCGGGATATGTTGCTGCTGCTGGTGATCTCCTCTGCCACCTCGAGCCAGGCCTTCTTGGTGGCAGAGGCAGGCCATTTCCTCCCGTCCATCGGGTAAAACAGATCCCTCCTCCTCCTCACCTCATCCAGTAGCACCTGGAGTGAGGCATCATTGAATCTTGGAGCAGCCTTGCCCCTGTGCTGCTCCATTGTGGTGTGTGGGTGTTTGCTCCAGGAAAAGCCATTGGAGGACTGCCCCTTTAAATAGAGCTGACAGCCTGTAATGTGGGTGCACAGTCCGCCCGCTGCGCAGCTTTCCAACGGCAAACCCAGAAGCCACGTTAAGTGGCACCAATTGAATCGCGATCGCGTGGAAAATGGACATTTTTTATTGGGTGGGTTACCCACGGCCCAGTCAACCCCCCCACCGCCATCCTGCCTCCACTCTAATATCGGGGCCATGAACTTTGCTTATTAGTTGAGTAGTTAGGTAAACTCATGGTGTAAATATTATAATCACAGTTGAAGTCATTTCTTGTACATTTCCAATTTCAGTGCATCAGTCCCTTTTAGTCATTGGTGTGTAAATCAACTGTCTATAGGCAACTTATGGACAGACTTCATCATCACAAAAATCATCCCTTTTATTAGATGCTCTTCTGTAATGCTGGTGACAAGTAAGAATGTCTTTTTGGGTCAAGTAAGAATGTCTTTTTGGGTTATTGAGTGAATACAATGACTTAAAAGCACTTTTTTAAAAAAAAACAAAATTCCAATTTAAATATAGAACACTGCATCAAAATGCAAAGTAAATTGCATTTTCACATTTCATATACACAGATCAATACACATCTATATGTTATTCAAAATCTTGAAAATGGCACACATTTCCTGTACACATTAATCACACTTTACTGCTTTTCGAATGGGAAACATAAACGTCAACATGTCACAATAGAAAAACCTTATGTCACCATTTTATCATGAGAAACTATGTGTCAGTTTTCATTATCATAGTTTTATGATTAACCACTTGAATGGGTCAGGATTTGCTGTCAAAATAACAGTGAGGCTAATGGTGCTCAGTGTTATTTATGCGCAAATCGCACAGCAACTTCAGGCGAGGGGCAGATGTGCAGTTAAACGCGGATATCCAAAAGTTGCACCACTCTGCTGTTAGCTTCCCGAAAACGGCATCTCACTGTCTGCCTCATCATTTAAATGCATGGAATGCCGTGAAGTTGCTGTATTTGCGCGGTGGGTACGAACTAAACTCACCACAGAAAGTTAAGTTTTGTTATTTCAAGTGTAAGTACCATTTAACAACATGGTAAGAGTTAATTACTGCCAATCAACTTTTCTGGCACTGAAAATTTACTATTACAAGTGTGGAGTCTCATTCCTTCAGGTACTAATTGTTGTTGGAGGTTTTAAAAATGTCAAATTTAAAAATGATTTAATTTTTTTTTACTTTTTCTTTCTGTCTCTTTTTTCTTTCTCTTTTAATCTAGTCTTTCTTTCCCTCTCTTTACTTCTCTTTCTGTACCTGATTTGACATTGAATTCACCCACTCTAATTTACACTTCCTTCTCAGTCCTTGCGTTGGTTATTTCTCAATCCTTCAATCTGATTGGTTAAGGAGATACACAGTTGCTTGCCCTGTTCATTCAGGTCCCAGATGTCTGGTTTCCTTCAATGCGGCATTATCAGCTCGCACTTTAAGCAATTTGCCACGCAATAAATTTAAAAGCCTAAACGTGCAAGGGCAAGTCGAACTAACGGATACACCGTTAGATGCCCTGCTACAGCAAATTCTGGCTCAATGTCCAACAATACTTCATGAAAAAAAAATTGTCCATTATTTTTTTCCTCACTATCTGAAATTTGTAACATCCAAAATAAGGGTTTAAACAAAATTTTTAAGAATTCAAAATAAAAAGTCACATTTCACAATAACCTTATGAAATCTATTATTTGGATTTTTGTGTCTTTTAATACTTTCATTAAAGTTTTTACTTGAAGGCCTCAGCCTTACCCAAAAGCTTGGATTTGAGCGATTACTGTTAGCTGAAAGCAGATTCTGCAATGTGCACGTGCAGTGTGCACAATTTCCCAGGACGCATCAGCAGCATTTAGCCTAACCAAATGATAGAGAATTAAGGAGAAGCATTCCAATAAAGTCTATTTGGTTGTTTTTCAAAATTATTTGAAGAACAACTAGAGGAGAAATTTCAAAAGGGCCTCAGTTTAACGACTCATCCAAAACAGGGCACCACTGACAATACAGCATTCCCTCAGTACTGCATTGAAATGTCAGTCTACATTATGTACTTAAGTTTCTGGAGTGGGGCTTGAACCCACAACCTTCTGACTCGGGCGAGAGTGCTACCACTGAGCCAAGGCTGACAAAAACGATGGGGGTTATATTGGATAACCCCCGAAATGGGGCGCTGGGGTCGCGGTGCACAATTTACTCGCGCCCAGTCGTTGAAATGCAGGCAGCACGTAACATTCATGCTGCCTGGTGATTTACCTGATATCTGCGAGCAGTTAGGCCGAGCTGCACTGTTCAGTGGCTGCTCACCAGCAGGGGGCCCAGATATCGTGAGTGGCTAGCACCACTTAAAGGCAGCTTGCTCCTCTTATTTGCAAAATATAAGATACAGGTCTGCACGGAGTCTGAACGGAGATCAAACATTGCACAGGTAAAACACAGATGCAGGTCCCGTCCCTATGTTTACAAATTGTTGAGTTATGTTAAAAAATTGAATAAAGGTTGCGCACTACGAAATCCCACATCCTCCAATCTGCATGCCAGACCTCACCAATCCGACGATCTGAGTTTGTACCAGGCTGCAAGAGAGCATGCACCAAGGTTCTCTCATGATGCACTAGAGGCCTTGGTGCAAGAGGTGAAAAGGAGGGGCATCCTATATCTGCAGGGGGGGCAAGAGGTCCTCCAGACATATGCTCCCAAGGCAGTGGGAGGCAGTAGGGGACGCAGTCAATGAGAGGCGCATAGCACCACAAACATGGATGCAGTGCAGGAAGAAGTTCAATGCTTTGACACGAGTGGTCAAGGTGAGTGAGGTCAACTGTCAAATGGCACCTCCGACCAACTGCACCACCAGCCATATCCACTGCTCCACGCACTACACCCCCCAAAACCCACATACCAACAAACTCTTTCAATCAGTACTCAACTCTTCCAATCAGATGCTTCCTCTCACCCTCACACATTGCCACAGTTGCAAGCCACACACCCATAACTCACAGGTCAAACACCCTGGCAGCTATTCAACCATGACAGGCACATCACCCAAACATCCCGCAGGACACTCTCCGTCACACGTCTCGCTTTCTTGCAGGAGAAGGTAGCGCATAACAGGAGGCAGCAAGTGGCAGTGGCTCCATGGAACATGAACCTTTTGTCCTCTCTCAGGATGTGAGCATTCCTGTTCCACCCCTGCCACTCTGCCAGTGCTCTTGCTGTTGCCTGTCAGCTAGCCAGCCCACTCCCTGTAGAATATTGAAACGTTATTATTGGAACATAGGACGATAAGAATATGAGTAGGCCATTTAGCCCCTCAAGCCTGTTTCTCCATTCTATGAGATCATGGTTGATCTGTGACCTAACTCCATATACCCCCCATAGCCCCATAGCTCTTAATACCTTTCTTTGGTTAACAAAAATCTATCAATTTCAGATTTAAAATTAACAATTGAACTAGCATCAACTAATGTTTGCGGAAGAGCGTTCCAAATTTCTACCATCCTTTGCGTGTAGAAGTGTTTCCTAACTTCACTCCTGCAAGTCCTGGTGCTATTTTTTAGGCTATGTCCTAGTATTCAAGTATAGGAGACCTCCAAAAACAGGTACGAATGCATCAGCAGCCAGAAGCAAAAATTCAGCAACAAACCTGTAACTCCTGCATGATCCCTTTAAATAGCGCTGGTGGGGGGTCCTTCATGCTGTTTACAACCTGTTCAGCTGTGCGAGGTTAAGACAGTGTGTTGGCTGGAGCGTTGAGTTCCAAAATCGCATCTGTCCCTTTAAATCAGCATTGCACACTGATCTACCACATATTCTCTCTATTTTACATGCTGCGGCGTTCATTATCTGCATGTGCACAAACGCCTTTACCAAGATGGTGACCAATACACATCACGCTAGAAGTGTGCACACGAATTCCGGATGCCATTTTGGGTCCTTAGGAGGCCACGTAGCACCTACAAAACGGGTGCTATGCGGCCCAATTTATAGCCCAGACTTTCCTCATGAGAATTTTAACTTTTTTAAAGAAACACACGTATTGAATTTTAAATGCAAGCATAAAGCCTCTATTTATACATAGTAACAGTTTCAGGCAGAAGACTTTCGGTCCATCTAACCCACCTGTCCATAGCAGTCCCTTAGTGCTTTTCTAATAACCCTGAATCCCATTTGTTGACAAGAACCTGTCCAGTTCCTTCTCGGAACCTATTAAGGTTTCTTGTTTCACCATCCGTGCCTGCAATCTGTTCCACATACTTACCACCCTCTCGGTAAAAAAAAATTCCTCCTGCATTTCATATTTTCTTTTAGTGTCCTTAATTTATAAATATGACCCCTTATGTTTGAATTCTATACACTGCAGAAAAGCTTGCTTGCATCCAATTTTTTCCAAACCTTTCATAAAAACACTTATATCCTATCCCCCCTTGCTCTCTTTCCAAGAGAGAAAAAAACCCAGGTGCAGTCGGTCACTTCGCATACGTTATTTACTTAAGTTCTGCGATCAACCATGTAGCCCTTGTCTCTAGTCCGTCCAATAACTGACTATCCTTTTTTGAAATGGGGGACCAACACTGCATGCAGTACTTCAGATGTGGTCTCTACCTAAGTTCTGTCAAAGCTCTGGACCATCGCCAATGATATGAAAGCCTAGGACCATACCTCAGTACTACCAAAACCCAGGACAGTTCACAGTGCTGCCAAAAAAGGAGGGTTATCAAACAAGAAGAGAGTGAGTGAGAGAGAGAGAAAGATAGATAGAAAGGTGGAGAGGTTTAGGGAGGGAATTCCAGAGCTTAGGGCCTAGGCAGCTGAAGGCAGTAGGGGTTGGCCATTTAGGACTGAGATGAGGAAAAATTTCTTCACTCAGAAAGTTGTGAATCTTTGCAATTCTCCACACCAGAGGGCTGTATGCTCAGTCATTGAGTGTATTCAAGACTGAGATTGATAGACTTTTGGACACTAAGGGAATCAAGGGATTTGGGGATAGGGCGGGACAGTGGAGTTGAGGTAGAAGATCAGCCATGATCTTATTGAATGGCGGAGCAGGCTCAAGGGGCTGTATCTCCTACTCCGTTCTTAAGGCACGGCCGCCAATGGTGGAGCGATGGAAATCGGGGATGCGCAAAAGGCAAGAATTGGAGAGCGCAGAAATCTCAGAGGGTTGTAGGGCTGTAGGAGGTTACAGGGATAGGGAGAGGTGAGGCCATGGAGGGATTTGAAAACAAAGATGAAAATTTTTAAAATGAGGCGTTGCCAGACTGGCAGCCAATGTACATCAGCAAGCACAGGGAGGGTGGGTGAAAAGGACTTGGTGTGAGTTAGGATAAGGGCAGCAGAGTTTTGGATGAGCTCAAGTTTATGCAGGGTGGAAGATGGAAGGCCAGCCAGGAGAGCATTGGAATAGTCAAGTCTAGAGGTAACAAAGACATGGATGAGGGTTTCAGCAGCAGATGAGCTGAGGCAGGGCGGAGACAGCCGATGTTACGGAGATGGAAGTAGGCGGTCTTGGTGATGGAGCGGATATGGGGTTGGAAGCTCATCACAAGGTCAAATAGGACACCAAGGTTGTGAACGGTCTGGTTCAGCCTCAGACAGTGGCCAGGGAGAGGGATGGAGTCAGTGGGTAGGGAATGGAGTTTGTGGCGGGGACCGAAGATAATGGCTTTGGTCTTCCCAATATTTAGTTGGAGGAAATTTCTGCTCATCCAGTACTGGATATTTTAATAATATCGATTGCTGCTTCTTGTTTGGCCACCAAAAATTACTTTTGTCTCCCCACGTGAGCCCTGTTTCCTGTCCCCACTCTCTTTAATGGCTGCATTGGCTCTACAGTTGACTGTCGCTGCTCCAGGTACACATTTATATTTAATTAAATTAATTTATTGACAAGTTCATCAGAAGCCTGAATTCGCTGACTTAATTTAATTTGATGATTCCCCACCCGGTTTTTCTCTTCACTAACACTGCTTTCAATTAATTCCTGAAAACCCTGTTTATCTCATTTTTTGCCCAGTCTAGCACATTCTGCTCTGATTTCCCATCTTCTGACCCAAATTTTCTCTCCTCTAGTGCCTCTTTTAATTATTACTGAAATCCATGTTTATCAGTTCAGGTAATCCTGCTCCTGCTCCCAAACTGAACCCGACCAAGAGCCTAAAACTCGATATTTATTAATTTATTTCCCAATTCCTAATTTATTTATTGATCAGTTCAGTACATTCCTCTCTCACTCTCAATTCAATAAGAAGGTAAGAAGTCTGCCATTTTTTTACTTCTTTGATTTCTTCTTTCTCTTGATATTAGTTTCCCCTCGGTTCCTTTACATTTTACTTAATTAATTCATGCCTACAGATAGAATCGTAGAAGAATCATAGAAAGCTTACAGCATGGAAGGAGGCCATTCGGCCTATCGAGTCCGCGCCGGTTCTATGCAAGAGCAATCCAGCTAGTCCCACTTCCCCACCCTTTCCCTGTAGCCCTGCAAATTTTTTCCTTTCAAGTACTAATCCAGTTCCCTTTTGAGGGCGACGATTGAATTTGCCTCCACCACCCCCTCGGGCAGTGTATTCCAGATCCTAACCACTCGCTGTGTAAAAATATTTTTCCTCATGTCACCTTTGGTTCTTTTGCCAATCACCTTAAAATGAATTAGGAATCTCTTTTTTGAAGTATCTTTTCAACTTAATCAACTTTAAGTTGACACTTAGACATGATAACCTTGTTCTTCTGTTTGGCTGCATCCGCATAACACAGTAATTTATTTCAATGGAACCTATTTATCTAAATTGTTTCTATATAATAGAATAATACATTCTACATTATAACATGCCTAGCATGCAACACACTTAGCAGACATCACAACGACATTTCAAATGTGTGAGTAAAATATTACTAACAGGTTTTTGGAGTCTGCCATTTTGGTATTATCAGGAAAGATAAGCAATATTGTCGTACTCAGCTAGACAGCGTGGGCGGTAGGACCATTTCCAACCTGCTTCGAGAGTCCACGGGTTCTGTAATGCTGGCAAATATAACCAAAAGCAGGGCACTCAAATTCACAGTGCTTGCAGCGGGACAGTATTAACAACCCCAATATTTCAAGTTCTCTGGTATCAGCGGCCTGCTCAGACATACAGCACAGTCTGTGGCAAAGTATTAAATAGGACCAGCATGGAATAGAGTGGCCAACAGCACTGCATTAAGGATTAATTGTTAGCAACATCATGGGACATTTATTAGTACATTATTAAAAATCTTGTGTTATGCGCACACTTCCTGTTGTCATGATTTTTGGTCATGCTTTTACGTCAACATTTAACATAATATTGCCTATATAAACATTTGGAATGGAAATTCCGTCTGTTAATAGTTGTAACGATCTAGAGATTCTGGCTAGTAAGAGGAGTGAGTATCTGAAGTCTCTTTCCCAACTCTATCGCCATCTT
Organism: Heptranchias perlo; assembly: GCF_035084215.1. Classification (NCBI taxonomy): domain Eukaryota; kingdom Metazoa; phylum Chordata; class Chondrichthyes; order Hexanchiformes; family Hexanchidae; genus Heptranchias; species Heptranchias perlo. The sequence goes on from NC_090334.1 coordinate 42,174,894, forward strand.
GTATGTAAATATATTCATCAACTGACCAAGTTGTCTTGAAAAATGGAGAACCAATCTTTTGCAGGAAGAATACACAAGGTAGCACAACGATCAAACTAGAGTTAAAAATTTTAGAATAGCAATATCCACACATGATAATTAAGTTTAATTTTGAACATACCTAGGGGAATAGCCATTGGGACAAGATGCCCTTCAACTGGGCCTGAAATGAGTGATGAAGATGTTATCTGTCTCGATGGACTAAACAGGTATTGGTTGTTCTGTAAATGTGGAGCAGAGAGAGGACGCTGCCTTATTGGGCTGTTTACGTTTGTCTTGAGTAGAAAGGGAGTAGTTTGTGTTCTAGCAGATTTCACCTTGACACCTGTTAAAATAATTTAAAAGTTATGAGACATCGACAATCATTTTACGACTCAGGCTATAGAGAAGTCCTTTTCTCTGAGGGTTCTGGGTGCTCAAAAACCAGTGAGTCTATAATTGCCAAGATAAATTTTTGTACGTTTGGAGTGCTGTGTCCCAGAGGATCCAATATGCAGTTTCAAACTTAGGCAAAATATTAGCAGTCTAAGCACAGTTGTATTCAGAATCACACTGTTTGATGTCATGTTTAACATTTCCTCTTTTTTTGTTCTATATTCCTTCTTACTTTTGGGACTGAAAGTTTGAACTTGCATCTCAGAGGACAGAACACTGACACTGCTCCTTTTATTTGTTGCTGTAGAATCAGATTTCACTTAGAAACATACATATAAAAAGTTACAAAAAAAGTTTATTTCTCTACAGTTACAATGAAAATAGTATATAGTATTCTTACAGCAGTTGTGAAATAGTTGTTAAGATAAATGGACTGTTTTTGGCGATTCGCTAGTGAGGTGCATAGGTGCACGAACATAAAGTGTAGTTGATCTGAAGGCAAATTACCCCCTACCACTCTCAAAGACTTCCTAGTGATGAGTTTCTAAGTGCGTTGGTAGAGGTCTGGGAGCAGATTGTCTGCAAGTTCTTCCAACCATAAAATGACAAGAAGTGACTCAAACAGTGCCTTTATGTCACTGTCTAAGTTTTATGTATTCTTCCTTTCCTCCATGCTTCTTAATATAGCTTGTCAATAGAAAACAAAGATTACATTTTATAAAAAAAATCAAAGACTACTTCTATCAAATAACTCAAAAAAGCACAACCTGAGCACGTATTATTTAAATTAAAAATGCAAAGAAAAGTGAACTACAACTAGATTTTATGAGGCTCAGCAACATATGGATAGCTTGCATCTGCTCAAGTTTCCTTTGAAATGAACTTGGTAAATTTTGTCCCCCCAAAACACAAATATATACATGATTAGGAATAAAAGGAATAAATCATTGCAGACATCTTCATGTATTACCAAGGCATTCATTGTTGCTGTAATTAAACACATCTGGTAATGACCTACTTAATGGTAAATCAGCATCATTATGGTCTCTTCATTTAATTAAATGCAGATTCAAATTGGAGGGAGAATCAGATTAAAATTTGCAAGTCTTGTCTGACTGATTAAACAGAATCAGACTTGAGAAAGATTTCCTAAAGTCACAACAGCAGAATAAATCTGAGGAACAACGTAAGTGGTAAAATATGAAACACAATTTACATTGAAACAAATCACTCACCCTTAATACTCTCAATCATTTTAGGCCTCTGAGGTTTGGATTTCGGTACAGGAGAGTTCACCCTCAGATATGGACCTTTTTTATATGTGATGCGACGTCCCTGATAAATTGCCTTTCCATATACTTTTTTGAGGTAATCTTCACTTTGCAACACTGAGTCAGTCAAAGTAATCCCATCCAGATCTGCAGATATCTGTATTAGAAATACAAAAATAGCTTTATGCACGTTTGTCAACTTCAAGGCCTAATTATTCACACACATCATAAGCACAAAAGTTAACCAGTCTGTACTTTTGTCAGACCTCCACTGCTACTTCCAGGTGTGTGTGTGTGGGGGTGGGTGTGTGAATGTGTGGAGACCGCCTGTTGAATCTCCGAACCTAAAATTGGCCCCTGACATTTTCCTCCTCCCCTCCACCACCAATGATGTTGGCTGCCCACCCACTGTCCATCTTGCTGCATGTAAGTGATGGAAAGGGAGCAGGGATGGGATTCTGGCCAATTTCCTTCCATTTCCATCACTGCACCACTAATGGAGGAGATGGACAGAAGGAAGGCGGCTGTAGGGGGATAGTAGTTGTGGGAGGCAGGAGCAATGAGTTTTTGGGCTGCAAGGTAAGAGATCTTACCATCACTCCCTTTCTTTGGCCTGTTCTTTGGCTTCTGGGTTCCCTCAGGGCCAATTCAAAAAGCATCAAGACATTTCCCTCCCCACAATGGCAGATCCCCACTGAGAGAGTACCCTACATAATTAATTGACCATGGCCCAAAAAAATGGGTACACTGCAACAGAGGGGTTAGACCAGCTGGCGGAAGTCCTATCCCACCCCACTTCTGGCAGCAATGCCATCCTTAAGGAAAATCTGTCTACTCTTTGCATCACACCCATCAATCTTTCATGATTGCCAATGTTTCAAGTAAATATTTGAATTAATTTTGAAGTACTCAAATGATTTGAAAAATCTGTATGTAACAAAATAAATTTGAAATACTTTATTAACTAGTTATATTAAATATATGTAAGAGAATAAGGTCCATTGGTAATAAAGTGAGAGACTGGAAGTATAGTGTGATCTGCTCCACTAAGTACATCGCTGTTAAAAATATACCCTGCCTAATTCCTAACCTTTTTAGAATCACCAAATTTTCCTCCCCATTATCTGTTCTGATAAATATGTAATTAAAAGGCCAATTTTCAACTGCATTCTTTTATAGTCTGCAAATGCATGTAGCAGAGATGAAGGTCCCCAATTCCCATGTGAAAGTGTAAATCTATGATTTGTTTCTGGAACGGATCAGTTTAAAATCTTATTATTCAATAATGTGAAATCTAACAAATTTACAAGTTCTGGAAAACTTCACTGAAGGCTTAGCTGATATGCCCAGTATGAAACTAAACCATATAAACCAGAAAAATCCAAGGCTGAGTCCTCAGCCAGTGCTTAGTTAGGTGAGCTCAGCTGACCACAGTGCCTCTGTGCTCGGGGAAAAAACAGCCGGAGTTCACCTTTGGTGGAAATTGCATGTGTGAAGGTTAAAAAGAAAGACGCTCATTCACATCAAAAGCAAAATACTGCAGATTCTGGAAATCTGAAGTAAAAACAGAAAATGCTGGAAAAGCTCAGCAAGTGAGGCCTCATCTGTGGAAAAAGAAACAGAGTTAACGTTTCAGGTCGAAGACTTTTCATCGGGACTACACAGTGCTTTATCAAGACTCTCAAATGTTCTTATAGCACTTCATACACAATGAATTACTTTCAAGTGTAGTGACTTATGTAGGCAAATGCAATTACCATTTTGACAAATCAAAATCCCACCACAGCAATAAGATGCATGATAAGTTAATCTATTTTTGCTGGTGATAATTGGGCCATGAAACCTAGAATACTCCCTGCTATTCTTCAAATAATGCTATGAGGTCTTTAATATCATACTGAACCACTAGGAGAAAAAAATGGGACCTCAGTTTAATGTCTCATTCAAAGGACAACACATCCGACAGCATAGCACTCCCTCAATACTGTGCTGAAGTGCCTGCTTAGATTAAGTGCATAAATCCTTTAGTGGTTCGGGTGAGGTCAGCATTAGGCTCAGCTGTAATGCTCCCCACGATAGTCTGCCAACATCAATTGTCCAGGCTCATTCATGAATTAGGTGAGGTTGGTACTCATGGAACTGTGCAATAATTGGAAATATAAAACAGAAGTTTTCCAAAAAAATTCTGTTAAAATTATATTTTACACTATTACATAATATATATATGCTTCTTTTAATTACATGTCTTAAAAGTATTGTGAAGCAAATTGTGACAAGGCACTCATACTTAATAAGACAGGATTATTGCATTCCCATGCTGTATTTCTGTAAAAAAAAATTAAACTGGGTCTTTGAATTAAATTTTCTTAACAAGGGTTTAAAATTCAACGAGAACGTCTCATATTAGCTATAACCTTCACCTTTGACTTCTGCTCTTTCTGCTGCGACGTCTGCGTAACAGCCTCGCTTCTCAGATTTTTCTTTCCACAAGACTCCTTGAGTTGCTTCTGCGGAGGTCTTGCTGTGCTCAAGGACCTCTTTGTTGTTGACTCTGGCTTACTTTGTGTTTTATCATTCACATCTTTGTTAAATTTGATAGTCTTGACATCACATCCTTTCCTCATCAAACTCAGCTCCTGTTCTTTTTGCTTTGATGTCATTTGCTGAAGAAAATCCTTCTTTGCAATTTCATCCTAAATGAGAAATTACGTATTATGGATAAGAGATAAAGTGTTAGGACAAAAATACAAATAAAACCATTGGTAATTTCAGTCTTATTTCTAACAAAGACAATGATCCTGTACAAGCTATTTAAATATTCTGAACAAAAGGAAGAGGTGCAAATTCGAGGAGGAAACACCTAGAATATAAGAAAGAATAAAAGAAAGACTTGCATTTATAAAAGAGCATTTCACGACCTCAGGACATCCCAAAGCGCTTTACAGCAATTAATGACTTTTGAAGTGTAGTCACTGCTGTAATGTAGAAAACGTGGCAGTTTATATGCACACAGCAAGCTCCCACAAACAGCAAAGAAATAAATGACCACATTATCTGTTTTAGGCGTTGGTTGAGGGATAAATACTGGCCAGGACACCCTGGAGAACTCCCCCATTCTTCTTCGAATAGTGCCATGGCATCTTTTACATCCACCTGAGAGAGCAGACAGGCCCAGATTACCTGGTGAGGTCTTCTTCATTCTTGGAATGATGCGTGTTCTCTGTATGGTGCAGTGTAGCCTAGATGGAGAGCTGAGCATGCACATGAAACTGTCATCATTACTCTGTAGATAGGTGGTACTGAATATGATCTCCTATTCCCGTATATAAAGCCACTGGACCTGTTACACTGCACAGTTTATTCCGTCCAGAAACTAACTAACCATCTGACATCAATCACCCCAAAACTATAACCCTGCAGGGGTGGCAGGGACAGAAGGGTGGGATTGTGGTATATTGCTTCTTCATTCTGTATATTTTACACATTTTAGCAGCATACCAAAGCAGTACAAATTTAGAAGGGGGAAGCTCCTGCATAGCAACCATAACAGCAGCTGTTAAGGTTGCTATGCAGCTTAATTTGCCAAAGGATTATTGTGTGCTGCAGTTAAATCCGCAGTTAAATCTGCACAGTAATGTTTAGTAAATTTGTGAAGGCTGCTTCATGTCGTGCTTTGTATAAGCTATCAATTTGAACCTTATTCAGTGAAGTCTAGAAAGCAGAATTGATAGATGACTCTTAACTTGTCCGCTGGGCTTTCTCCCTGCATGAAACAGGGTAGGATTCATTAAAGCATCCATTGGGCTATCCGCTGCTTAGTCGCCAGTTTGGCAAGTCCTTGCACCATAGGAAATGAATAACTGTGGAGACTAACTAAATTGCTCTGTGTGACAAACATAATAATGTGCAGTTCTGAGCATTTACATAGTGGAAACAATGTTCAATTCTGACGAGTGTGGAAGCAGATAATGGAAGGACAACAATTTCTTGACCTAAATAAAACTGGGAAAACTAGGTTTAAATAAATAATTACAGATTTATATTTGTCTTGAGTGAGCTAATGGGATTCTGCCGCTGCTCATTGCCATGAGGTCTGAGAATCATCGTTTGTGGGGCAAATAATTGGTTATCATTATGACGTTTTCTCCATCTGGCCATATCTTTTCAATTACCTGCAGGATCAGGGAAAGTGAGAAAATACATATAGAAATATTTGAGCCCATGAAAAGGAGAGACAATCCAGCCCCCAATCTGATGTGACATCTGTCACTGAGCAGAAACTTGTGAGCTAACAGTTGTTTAGAGGCAAATGCCCCAATTCCTGAAAATGAACCTCCAGATTGATCTTTCACTCTGAGGGTGGACTACAGGACAACAACCATACATCTGTCTTACCATAGCTTGCCCTTTAAAATAGTCTAGAACCGTTTTAGAGCTAGCCCATAGTTCCAAACAATTTTGCACTTGCCCTGAGCCTAGTGCCCATCTGGTCAGGGACGTATCTGCTACCAACATCAACTGTTGGAAAGACTGACTGAGAAAAATGACCTTGTAGTACATGGTCCTCCTGAGACCACCAGGTGAGGTCCAGGGCCCAGGCTTGGCTGATCCATATTGGCTAGGAAAACGAGGCTCTGGAGTTTGGACCACTTGCCAAGCAAGTTCAAGTGAAGCGGTTGCATGAAAACAGGTATTAGGAACTACAAAGGTGGCTTCTGTCATTGGACCAAAATTGCAAATAACCCTTGCTGGGATTTATTATCCTTGCAGTAAAGGGATATTAGATCCCTGGGTATTGTACACCAGCAAAGGTCATAAAAGTCCTTTTTTCTTAATATTCGTTCATGGGATGTGGGTGTCGCTGGCAAGGCCAGCATTTATTGCCCATCCCTAATTGCCCTTGAGAAGGTGATGGTGGTGGTGAGCCGCCTTCTTGAACCGCTGCAGTCCGTGTGGTGAAGGTTCTCCGACAGTGTTGTTAGGTAGGGAGTTCCAGAATTTTGACCCAGCGACGATGAAGGAAAGGAGATATATTTCCAAGTCGGGATGGTGTGTGACTTGGAGGGGAACAGGCAGGTGGTGTTGTTCCCATGTGCCTGCTGCCTTTGTCCTTCTAGGTGGTAGAGGTCGCGGGTTTGGGAGATGCTGTCGAAGAAGCCTTGGCGAGTTGCTGCAGTGCATCCTGTGGATGGTACACACTGCAGCCACTGTGCGCCGGTGGTGAAGGGAGTGAATGTTTAGGGTGGTGGGTGGGGTGCCAATCAAATGGGCTGCTTTGACCTGGGTGGTGTTGAGCTTCTTGAGTGTTGTTGGAGCTGCACTCATCCAGGCAAGTGGACAGTATTCCATTACACTCCTCACTTGTGCCTTGTAGATGGTGGAAAGGCTTTGGGGAAGTCAGGAGGTAAGTCACTCGCCGCAGAATACCCAGCCTCTGACCTGCTCTTGTTGCCACAGTATTTATGTGGCTGATCCAGTTAAGTTTCTGGTCAATGGTGACCCCCAGGATGTTGATGGTGGGGGATTCGGCGATGGTAATGTCAAGGGGAGGTGGTTAAACTCTCTCTTGTTGGAGATGGTCATTGCCTGGCACTTGTCTGGCACGAATGTTACTTGCCACTTATCAGCCCAAGCCTGGACGTTGACTAGGTCTTGCTGCATGCGGGCACGTACTGTTTCATTATCTGAGGGGTTGCGAATGGAACTGAAAACCGTGCAATCATCAGCGAACATCCCCATTTCTGACCTTATGATGGAGGGAAGGTCATTGATGAAGCAGCAGAAGATGGTTGGGTCAAGAACACTGCCCTGAGGAACTCCTGCAGCAATGTCCTGGGGCTGAGATGATTGGCCTCCAACATCCACTACCATCTTCCTTTGTGCTAGCTATGACTCCAGCCACTGGAGAATTTTCCCCCATGTTTGGACTAAGGCCGTAATGAGGTCTGGAGCCAAGTGGTCCTAGCGGAATCCAAACTGAGCATCAGTGAGCAGGTTATTGGTGAGTAAGTGCCACTTGATAGCACTGTCAACTACACCTTCCGTTACTTTGCTGATGATTGAGAGTAGACTGAAGGGGCGGTAAATGGCCAGATTGGATTTGTCCTGCTTTTTGTGGACAGAAAAATACCTGGGCAATTTTCCACATTATCGGGCAGATGCCAGTGTTGTAGCTGTACTGGAACAGTTTAGCTAGAGGCGTGGCGCGTTCTGGAGCACAAGTCTTTAGCACTACAGCCGGGATGTTGTCGGGGCCCATAGCCTTGTATCCAGTGCACTCAGCCATTTCTTGATATCACGTGGAGTGAATCAAATTGGCCGAAGACTGGCTTCTGTGATGGTGCGGATATCGGGAGGAAGCCGAGATGGATTATCCATTTGGCACTTCTGGATGAAGATGGTTGCAAACACTTCAGCCTTGTCTTTTGCACGCACGAGTTGGACTCTGCCATCATTGAGGATGGGGATGTTCACAGGGCCTCCTCCTCCCGTTAGTTGTTTAATTGTCCACCACCATTCATGACTGGATATGGCAGGACTGCAGAGCTTTGATATGATCCGTTGGTTGTGGAATTGCTTAGCTTTGTCTATAGCATGTTGCTTCCGCTGTTTAGCATGCATGTAGTCCTGTGTTGTAGCTTCACCAGGTTGGCTCCTCATTTTTAGGTACGCCTGGTGCTGCTTCTGGCATGCTCTTCTACACTCCTCACTGAACCAGGATTGATCCCCTAGCTTGTTGGTAATGGTAGAGTGAGGAGCCATGAGGTTACATATTGTGCTGGAATTCAATTCTGCTGCTGCTGATGGCCCACAGCACCTCATGGATGCCCAGTTTTGAGCTGTTAGATCTGTTCTGAATCTATCCCATTTAGCACGGTGGTAGTGCCACACAATATGTTGGATGGCGTCCTCAGTGTTAAGGCGGGACTTCGTCTCCACAAGGACTGTGCGGTGGTCACTCCTACCAATACTGTCATAGACAGATGCATCTGCGACAGATTGGTGAGGACGAGGTCAAGTAGGTTTTTCCCTCGTGTTGGTTCGCTCACCATCTGCTGCAGGCCCAGTCTGGCTGCTATGTCCTTCAGGACTCGGCCAGCTCGGTCAGTAGCAGTGCTACTGAGCCACTCTTGGTGATGGACATTGAAGTCCCCCGCTCAGAGTACATTCGGTGCCCTTGCTGCTCTCAGTGCTTCCTCCAAGTGGTGCTCAACATGGAGGAGGACTGATTCATCAGCTGAGGGAGGGCGGTAGGTGGTAATCAGCAGAAGGTTTCCTTGCCCATGTTTGACCTGATGCCATGAGATTTCATGGGGTCCGAAGTCAATGTTAAGGACTCCCAGGGCCGTTCCCTTCTGATTGTATATCACTGTACCGCCACCTCTGGTAGATCTGTCCTATCGGTGGGACAGGACATACCTAGGGATGGCGATGGAAGAGTCTGGGACATTTGCTGAAAGGCATGATTCTGTGAGTATGGCTATGTCAGGCTGTTGCTTGACTAGTCTGTGGGACAGCTCTCCTAAATTTGGCACAAATCCGCAGATGTTAGTCAGGAGGACTTTGCAGGGTCGACTGAGCTTGGTTTGCCTTTGTCGTGACCGGTGCCGAGTGGTCCGATGCCAGGTGGTCTGTCTGGTTTTATTCTTATGACCTTTTGTAGCGAGATGGTACAACTGAGTGGCTTGCATAGAGCATTTCAGAGGGCGATTAAGAATCAACCACATTGTTGTAGATCTGGGGTCACACATAGGCCAGACTGAGTAAGGACGGCAGGTTTCCTACCCTAAAGGACATTAGTGAATCAGATGGGTTTTGACAACAATCCGGTAGTTTCATGGCCACCATTATTGATAATAGTTTTTTTTCTTCCAGATTTTATTGAATTAATTGAATTTAAATTCCCCAGCTGCCGTGGCGGGATATGAACTCATGACTCTGGATTATTCGTCCAGGCCTCTGGATTACTAGTCCAGTAACATAACCACTATGCTACCGTACCCAACTTCTGCTGCGTTGACCAGCATATCAGCCCCTGCCTGGGTTGTAGGTGAAACTTTTAATTATGAATCCCAACCCAGGACTGCACTGAGTCTCTGCTGGTACACTACTGACCTGAGGCGCTGATGAGCCAATACTCCAGGTACAGAAATAAATGGAACCAGAGAAACTTCTTGTCACAATCCTGTACAGTAATACAGAAGCATGCAATTTTAGATTTTTGGCATTAAACCAGTTTCCTAGGTACACTCCCTCGTTAATCTGTGGCAGTGTGACCACCTTGAATTGCTAAAGTTTTCGGAATTGATTTAGGATAGCATGGAGGAGGCACCTCCCTCTTGAATTTCTACAATTTATAGAATTGGTTGATGACGGTATTCAGTGACTTATTGGGGCTGTACAAAACACTTTTAGTTGAAACCTGTTCTTTTGTGATTGGGGTGAATTCATCTCGTCGCCCCCGTTGCTAGTAATTTGTCTATCTTAGCTGACAGTGCATGACAGGGTGCTGCTGCTGGTGTTCTGATCACCCCATGTAATCCAAATAGTTGTTTGTGGAATACATCGAGTTACATCGAAACTACAGCACAGAAACAGATCTATGCCGGCATTTATGCTCCACATGAGCCTCCTCCCTCACTACTTCATCTAACCCTATCAGATACCCTTCTATTCCTTTCTCCCTCATGTGCCTATCTATATTCCCCTTAAATGCATCAATGTTATTTGCCTCAATTACTCCTTGTGGTAGCATGTTCCACATTCTTACCACTCTTCGGGTAAATAAGTTTTTCCTGAATTCCCTATTGGATTTAATAGCAACTATTTTATATTTATGACCTCGAGTATTGGATTCCCTGACAAGTGGAAACATTTTCTCCATGTCCACCCTTTCAAACCCTATCATTATCTTAAAGACCTCTATCAGGTCGCCCCTCAACCTTCTAGAGAAAGGAGTCCCAGCCTGTTCAGCCTTTCCTGATAAGTATATATTCTCAGTTCTGGTATCATCTTTGTGACTCCTTTTTGCACCCTCTCCAATGGCTCTATATCCTTTCTATAATATGGAGACCAGAACTGTGCACAATACTCCAAGTGTGGTCCACCCAAGGTTCCATACAAGTTTAACATAACTTGTTTGCTTTTCAATTCTATCCCTCTAGAAATGAAAGCTAGTGCTTGATTTGCCTTTTTAATGTCCTTATTAACCTGCGTCGCTAAAAAGGGTAACCCTCTCTGTTGGTTTCTAGGACCCATGCTTCCATAGTGGTGCTTACCCATATGGCCAACAATACCCAACAGCCCCAATCTAAGCACCAAGTATTAGGAGAATGCCTGGCCAGCCACTGATGTGGGCTGGATGCACAAAAGAATCCCTGGTGGAAGCCTCGAGTGTGGAAATTCATCAAATTGAGGACACACTCTAGTTTATGATACCTATAAACCATGACTGGTGCCACAACAAAGGCTGCAGCTAAGCTGAACTCAGTCATAGCTAGCTGATTAAGGTAGGCAAGTTATGAAAAGGGATTCTCTTTTTCGCCCTTGTCATAACACACAGATTCTGCTAACTTTTCTTAAAAGATTCCAGCAGCTATTCCAAAAAAAGTAGTTTTCCCTTGAAAAGGTAGATGAAATAGCTACTATTGTAGTTCTCACAGGAGCAATACTAAAAGCAGCCATGTCAGCCTGCAGAACAACATATTGATCTTTCTACCGAGTTCAGGGAATAGACTGCTGCTTCCTGCTGTGGTGTGGCATTTTGGCATCTGGTCTTCAATCTGTGGAGAAAATGACTTTGGACAATGGCCTGATCTGTTTGGTGACTGTGCAGAGCTGCTTGCCCCTTGGATGAACAAAACGTGCCTAATGGACCTGATGTATCTGATTCTAACCATGTTGGTAAAGTTGTCGGCCAAATGTAGCCATCACTTTGGACTTTCAATTAGGAGGGTGCAAGCATGTTTTCCCATGCATGGAGAGAACATAAAGTACAATTGTTTGATCTGTGACTGGGGTACTATAAAAGGGTCCTGCTGAGTCTCGGTGGAACCCTGTATCCTCTATCTACTTTCGGATTAAATGTTGGTAACTTGCTTATGTCTGCCTTTGAGACGATGGTCCACGGGGATCCAGCCATGAGCCACAGAGAAGATTTACGAGGATGTTGCCTGGGCTGGAGAATTTTAGCTATGAGGAAAGATTGGATAAGCTGGGGTTGTTTTCATTGGAACAGAGGAGGCTGAGGGGCGGTTTAATTGAGGTGTATAAAATTATGAGAGGCCTAGATAGAGTGGATAGGAAGGACCTATTTCCCTTAGCAGAGGGGTCAGTGACCAGGGGGCATAGATTTAAAGTAATTGGTAGAGGATTAGAGGGGAGCTGAGGAGAAATTTTTTCATCCCAGAGGGTGGTGGGAGTCTGGAACTCACTGCCTGAAAGGATGGTGGAGGCAAAAACCCTCAACTCATTTAAAAAGTACTTGGATGTGCAGTAGCCTACAGGGCTACGGACCAAGTGCTGGAACGTGAGATTAAGCTGGACAGCTCTTTTTCAGCCGGCCTCCTTCTGTGCCGTAATTTTATATGATTCTATGATTCTCTGAATAAGTGAAACCCTCTGACATGATTTTTGTGGGATGCATTAAGGCTTTGGGTGACTTGCATTCAATACCTGTGTGTATTTGGGACTGAGGTCTAAAAATGCAGCTTTCGGCAATTTGTCAATATCTTCTTCCACCTCCCCGTCACCTTCGGGGCTGTTCTGTTCAAAAACATTTGTGCAAAGATGAAAATGTTTTAAAGCAGGCCCTTGGGTCTCCACTGGTTGTGGGTGCTCAACCGCCCCATTATGGTTGAGATCACTGATTCTGCCAGGTCACTAGCAGTTGCGTTCAGACAGTCAAATCGATCATGCAACAGTGTACTTTGTGGTTTTTGGCATATTGTCCAGGGAAGGGGCCAAATTCTCTCATTTCCTTGAAATCTTTTTCCCAGAGGAAGCCTGTCGGATTCTGAGGAAGGAGTCCCCAATGACAACAGTGCGGACACTCTGCCTGCCTAATCTAACCCACTCCTGTAGAGATGCAGGAGGCTTTGTTGCAAGCAATGCCACAGATATAGCTTTATATGATGTGGTAGTCAAAGGCCCCATGCAGGACCACTTATCTACAATGCTCAGCACATAATCCTAGAACACATCAACTCAGGCTATATTTCTAAACTTGGTACAGGACGTAAACTGAAGAATTCTTCAGAATACCAACTGAAAACTTTATGAATAGCAGTAAAATATAGATAGTTTCACAGTGTCATAGGATACAGCACATTGTGCCAGTGGCGGCTCTTTGGTAGAGCTATCCAATTAGTCCCACTCTCCTGCTCTTTCCCCCTAACCGCTGTAAATATTTTCCCTTTAAGTAATTATCCAATTCCCTTTTGAAAGTTACTATTGAATCTGCTTTTTTTTTCATTCGTTCACGGGATGTGGGCGTCGCTGGCGAGGCCAGCATTTATTGCCCATCCCTAATTGCCCTCGAGAAGGTGGTGGTGAGCCGCCTTCTTGAACCGCTGCAGTCCGTGTGGTGACGGTTCTCCCACAGTGCTGTTAGGAAGGAAGTTCCAGGATTTTGACCCAGCGACAATGAAGGAACGGTGATATATTTCCAAGTCGGGATGGTGTGTGACATGGAGGGGAACGTGCAGGTGGTGTTGTTCCCATGTGCCTGCTGCTCTTGTCCTTCTAGATGGTAGAGGTCGCGGATTTGGGAGGTGCTGTCGAAGAAGCCTTGGCGAGTTGCTGCAGTGCATCCTGTGGATGGTACACACTGCAGCCACAGTGTGCCGGTGGTGAAGGGAGTGAATGTTTAGGGTGGTGGATGGGGTGCCAATCAAGCGGGCTGCTTTATCTTGGATGGTGTCGAGCTTCTTGAGTGTTGTTGGAGCTGCACTCATCCAAGCAAGTGGAGAGTATTCCATCACACTCCTGACTTGTGCCTTGTAGATGGTGGAAAGGCTTTGGGGAGTCAGGAGGTGAGTCACTCGCCGCAGAATACCCAGCCTCTGACCTGCTCTTGTAGCCACAGTATTTATATGGCTGGTCCAGTTAAGTTTCTGGTCAATGGTGACCCCCAGGATGTTGATGGTGGGGGATTCGGTGATGGTAATGCCGTTGAATGTCAAGGGGAGGTGGTTAGACTCTCTCTTGTTGGAGATGGTCATTGCCTGGCACTTATCTGGCGCGAATGTTACTTGCCACTTATCAGCCCAAGCCTGGATGTTGTCCAGGTCTTGCTGCATGCGGGCTCGGACTGCTTCATTATTTGAGGGGTTGCGAATGGAACTGAACACTGTGCAGTCATCAGCGAACATCCCCATTTCTGACCTTATGATGGAGGGAAGGTCATTGATGAAGCAGCTGAAGATGGTTGGGCCTAGGACACTGCCCTGAGGAACTCCTGCAGCAATGTCCTGGGGCTGAGATGATTGGCCTCCAACAACCACTACCATCTTCCTTTGTGCTAGGTATGACTCCAGCCACTGGAGAGTTTTCCCCCTGATTCCCATTGACTTCAATTTTACGAGGGCTCCTTGGTCAAATGCTGCCTTGATGTCAAGGGCAGTCACTCTCACCTCACCTCTGGAATTCAGCTCTTTTGTCCATGTTTGGACCAAGGCTTCCACCACCCTTTCAGGCAGTGCATTTCAGATCATAACAACTCGCTGTGTAAAAAAGTGTTTCCTCAGGATACCTCTGGTTCTTTTGCCAATCACCTGAAATCTGTGTCCTCTGGTTACCGACCCTTCTGCTGCTGGAAACAGTTTCTCCTTGTTTACTCTGTCAAAACCATTCACGATTTTGAACACTTCTATCAAATCTCCTCTTAACCATCTCTGCTCTAAGAACAACAACCCCAACTTCACCAGTCTCTCCACTGGTACCATTCTAGTAAATCTCTTCTGCACCCTCACTTAAGGCCTTGACATCCTTCCTAAAATGTGGTGCCCAGAACTGAACACAATACTCCAGCTGAGATCTAACCAGTGTTTTATAAAGGTTTAGCATAACTTCCTTGCTTTTATACCCTATGCCTCTATAAATAAAGCCAAGGACCCTATATGCTTTTGTAACACCGTCTCAATTTGTTCCTGTACCCCCTTTAAAATTGTACCATTTAGTTTATATTGCCTCTCCTCATTCTTCCTACCAAAATGAATTACTTCACACTTCTCTGCATTAAATTTCATCTGCCATGTGTTTGCCCATTTCACCAGTCTGTTTATGTCCACCTGAAATCTGTTACTGTCCTCCACATTGTTTCCTACATTTCCAAGTTTCGTGTCATCTGCAAACTTTGAAAATAAGAGCAGGTCATTAATATACATCAAAAAGAGCAGTATTCCTAATACTGACCCCTGGGGAACACCACTGTATACTTCCCTCCATTCTGAAAAACAACCGTTCACCACTACTCTCTGCTTTTTGTCCCCATGTCAATTTTGTATCCATGTCCCTTTAATCCCATAGGCTTTAATTTTGCTAACAAGCCTATTATGTGGTACTTTATCAAATGTGTTTTGAAAGTCCATATGCACGTCAAACGCACTACCCTCATCAACCTCCATTACTTCATCAAAGAACTCAATCAAGTTAGTCAAACACGATTTTCCTTTAACAAATCCGTGCTGACTTTCATTTATTAGCCCATACTTTTCCAAGTGCCAATTAATTTTGTCCCGGTTTATTGTCTCTGAAAGTTTCCCCACCACAGATGTTAGGCTGACTGGTAATTGCCAGGTTTATCCCCCTCCACTGTTTTGAACAGGGGTGTAACATTTGCAATCTTCCAGTCCTCTGGCACTGCCCCCATATCCAAGGAGGATTGGAAGATTTTGGCCAGAGCCTCCGCAATTTCCACCCTTACTTCTCTCAGTAATCTGGGATGGATCCCATCTGTTTAATGAGGTATTGTCACCCGGTAAAAGAATCAGTATCAGACTTTGCCAAGTGCCGAAGCACAGCAATGCAAAACAACATGATCACATCACCTGTCAACTCAGTCTGGATTCATTTTTTAAACTTAGTTAAAATCAAACAGTAAGAAAACCAAAACATACTGCTGAACTTCTGTTGGTTCCAAGCGAATTTCCATAAACTAAGTCTGCCTCCATCACCCGCTCCAAACTTTTAAAAGTATAATAACTGAGAGGAAACACTGCATGTGAGAAAGAACAAGCTTGTGTTTGCATAGCACCTTTCACCACCTCAGAATGTCCCAAAGTTCTTCACAGCCAATGAAAACTTCTGAAATGTAGTCATTGTTGTAATGCAGGGAAATGCAAAGGCCAGCTTGCGTACAGCAAAGTCCCACGAACAGCAATGAGATAAATGACCAGATAATCTATTTTGGTGGTGTTAGTTGAATGATAAGTATTAGCTGGGACACCAACTGAACTCCCCTAATTTGCTACGAATAGTGCCATAGGATCTTTTACGTCCACCTGAACAGGCAGACCGGGCCTCGGTTTAACATCTCATCTGAAAGACGACACTGCTGACAGTGCAGCACACCCTCAGTACTGCACTGAAGTGTTGGCCTAGATTATGTGCTCAAGTCTCTGCAGTGGGGGCTCAAAGGTGTGTTTCTAATGCACACAAAGGTGTAAAATGATGCTCCTCAGAATCGTTAAAGAAGACTTAATAGTGATTTTCTCAATGCGGTGGAGAAACAGAGGGAAACTTGAAGTAAATTTTATGAGTCAGTCCTCCCGATGCAGCGTTGGACAACAGTTTGCATGTCTGGAATTCAGGCAGGGTAGGTCACAACCTGTACAATTTTCCACTTGAAAGCACAAAAGCCCTCATTCCTTAAACAGTATTAACATCAGAGTGTGATGTGCGAAGGACACTTCCTCTGTTATAAATAAGATTACCTCCTTTCAGTGGAATGGAAGACTCGGATATGGATAGGTGAAAAATGATTTTGTAATTCAATTAAAAAACACATATACACTTGGCCGAACCTTCCCCCTACTTTTGCATCACTCCCACCCATACTGGAAAATTACCAGTCTCTCAGTCACCTCCAGTTACCATGTTTTATGTTTTAGTGCTGCTTGATAGAGGTCGACCAACAACAGGTATGTTGTAGAACTATCACTTGCTATAACATCATGAGTGGGGATAGACCGAGATCAGCACTCCCCATTCAAGGTGTCACTGAAGGAGAACCTGAATGCTCCAATCAATAGCTCAAAAGCATCAAATAAGGTAACTAAATGTGACTGAGCCACACTGATAAATGTACAAGTATTTCCATTATAATATTTAGGATTCTGGGAAGGTCAGTAGACTACTTTCAATTTATTTTAATACAGATGTTGTTTTGTTTTACTGCCCTAGTAATGCAATTTTCTTGATCAAACACTACTAGGAAGCATTGCCTTGCTGTCACCCAATGCACAATGGAATAATAATCTGCAGCATCCTTTCTGTGTAATGATTAATAGCAGCAGGTAAGCAGCAGCACCTGCTTCTGAAACCTTTAAAGTCCATAAATACAGAATAATGAATAGTGGAATATAAAATTATTTCTATGAGTGCATTTTCAAAAAATCTATCTATAACTACAAGTGCTGGGGGAGCACTTAAATGGTCCTCGACGGATTATATATAAGTAACTTGACATCATCTTTCTGCACAAGTGATTAGCTATAATCTTGACGATCTCCTTGGCAGGAATGAAAAAGAGGAGCTGCTGTTTTGGCCAGAACAAGAACATATTGCAGCGCTGAGTCATGGAATTACAATGCTCTTTTAGCTCTGCCAATGAATTTTTAAAAATCAAATTTTGATGCTTCAATTCCACGTAGCAGCTGTACTTAGATTTGAAAAGGTATTTCAATTTTCACAATCTCTACATGGAGAGAGAGCAGGACTTGGTGCAAGTTAGGATACGAGCAGCAGAGTTTTGGATGAACTCAAGTTTATGGAGGGTGAAGGATGGGAGGCCAGCCAGGAAAGCATTGGAATAGTCTAGTCTGGTGGTGACAAAAGCATAGATAAGGGTTTCAGCAGCAGGTAGGCTGAGGCAGGGGCGGAGATAGGCAATGTTACAGAGGTGTAAGTAGACAGTCTTTGTGATGATGAGGATATGGGGTGGAATCTCAACTCAGGGTCAAATAGGATGCCAAGGTTGCAAACAGTCTGTTTCAGCCAGAGACACTGCCGGGGAGGATAGAATCAGTGGCACAGGATTGGAGCTTATTGGGGGGTGGGCAAAGAAATTACGGCTCATCTAGGACTAGATGTCAGACAAGCAGGCTGATAAACACAGAGGCAGTGGTGGGTCGAGAGAGATGGTGGTGGGGTAGAGGTCAGTGTCATCAGCGTATATGTGTAAGCTGACACCGTGTCT
Organism: Heptranchias perlo; assembly: GCF_035084215.1. Classification (NCBI taxonomy): domain Eukaryota; kingdom Metazoa; phylum Chordata; class Chondrichthyes; order Hexanchiformes; family Hexanchidae; genus Heptranchias; species Heptranchias perlo. The sequence goes on from NC_090334.1 coordinate 42,192,996, forward strand.
TTGAGTGATGTCGCCAAGGGGCAACATGTAGATGAGGAAGAGGAGGGAGACAAGCATAGATCTTTGGGAGACTCCAGACGTAATGATGCAAGGGTAGGAAGAGAAGCCATTGCAGGAGATTCTCTGGTTATGATTGGAAACAATCGAGGGCAGTCCCACTCAGTTGGACAATGGAGGAGAGGCGTTGGAGGAGAATGGCGTGGTCAACCGTGTTAAAGGCTGCAGAGAGGTCGAGAATAATGAGGAGGGTTGTGCACTGTCATTTGTGACTTTGATTAGGGCTGTTTCAGTGCTGTGGAAGAGGCAGAAACCTGATTGGAGAGGTTCAAACGTGGAGTTGCAGGAAAGATGGGCACAGATTTCGAAGGCAACAACACAATAACTTTGGAGAAGAAAGGGAGGTTGAAAGTCATGAGTGGAATCTATGAGGTGGGGTTGATGATGGTAGTTTTGAGAGGGAGGGGGACAGTACCTGAGGAGAGGGAACTGTTTACAATGTCAACTGGCATGGGGGCAAGGAAAGGAAGTTGGGTGGTCAGCAGTTTACTAGGAATCGAGTCGAGAGAGCAGGGAGTGGATCAGGGTTCAGAAGATGTGGATTCAGGGCTAGGGCAGGGGGAACCTTGGGGAAAATTTGGCTAGGTGGGCCAGGGGAAAGGAGGAGTGCAGCAGAGACAGCTGAACTAAAGGTGACAAAGAAATCCATGAGCTCCTCGGGCTTATTGTAGGTGAGGGTGGAGGGGGTATAGGAGAGGGGTTTAAGGAGACAGTTAATATTATAGAAAAGAAGCCGGGGATTATCTTTACCTTCCAGGATGATCCTGGAGTAGTGAGCAGTTTTAGTAGAGAACAGCATGGCCCTATAGTGCTTCATGTGACCAGACAGATCTGCTGATGAATGGCCAAACCAGTTGTGTGCCAGATATTAGAGGAGGACCTGGAAAATTTGTGAAAAGGATTTGGTTCGGAAAAAAATAAGCAGGACACAAAGTGGATAAGTCACTAGGTCCTGATGGGATGTACCCAAGACTGCTAAAGAAAGTCAAAGAAGAGATAAGAGAAGCACTGACCACAATTTTTCAATCCTTCTTCGATATGCAGATTGTGTAAGGGGACAGGATGGTTGCCAATGGAATGTCATTCAAAATGGTAGAGATGGACAGGCTGGGTAATTATAGACAAGTTAGTCTAACGTCAGTTGTGGGCATACTCTTATAATCTATAGTTCAAGACCAAATTAGTGAGTATTTAGAGATGCATGGTATATTCAAGGACAGTGTGCACAGATTTATTAAAGGGAAGTGTTTGATAAATTTAAGATAGTTTTTTGAAGCAGTGTGTAGATACAAGGAATGCAGTAGATAGAATCTATATGAATTTTGAGAAGGCATTCAGTAAGGTGTCTCAAAAAAATCCTGGTTTATGGTGTAAGAGGTAATGCAACAGCATAGATACAAAGCTGGTTCACAAACAGGAAATAAAGTGTTAGGGATAATGGATGATGCTTGGATTGGAGAACGGGAATAGGTGTACCCCAGGGTCAATGCTGGTTCCATTTTTCTTCTCATAAATATAGATGACTTGGATTTGGGAACATGATATTGAAATTTGCTGATGAGATAAAAGTCATGGGTTTGGCAAACAGCAAGGAGTACTATAAAAGACTTTAGGAGGATAAACAGGTTAATGGAATGGGCAGATAGATGGTAGCTGCAATTTAATAAGGATAAGTGTGATGTAATGTAATTTGGAAAAAACGCAAGCAATTGGAGTATAAGCTCAATGAAAAGATGCTGAAGGATAAAGGGGAACACATAGAACTGGAATTCCCGGGACTCGCTCTACCGTCATGTGACGGAACAGAACCCCATCTACCCTTGCACGACGCAGGAGACTCCATCCCAAATCTTGGGGACATCGTCATTTCCATAGTCAGGGCAGGCCACTGGTATCAGCCAGAGATCGGAGAGGAGGGAGGGAGAGATCGTGGGCCATGAAGGACATTGGGGTGGAGGGCGTGGAGAAGATTGGGGGGGGGCCTGTGGAGAAGATCGGGAAGGGGGAAGTGATCGGCTCGGGAGAAGATTTGGTAATTGGAACAGGGAGAAGAGGTGATCAGAGGTAGGGAGGGGTCTTGGATATCAGTGGGGGGAGGGGGGTGGGGGGGCAGGGGTGGGTCGGCCGAATAATGGGTTCCGATCACGGCAGGTAAGCTTGTTGGGCCTGGAGGAAACACTCCTGCTCCTGCTCCTGCTCCTCCTGGCCCACAGCCAGTTTGGCGTGTTGGAGTCAATTTGCGGTCATGATTCATAAAGCTGTGATTTTCACCCACCTCCAACCCACTGGATCTTGGGGGTTAAAAATCCTCCCCTGAAGTTACAATGCATGAGTTCCATCGTGGATATATCTGGAGATTCAGAACTGAATTGACAGCAAAAGTATTGCCAGATTGCACTCTCTGGAGTTATTGTGCTCCAGGATTCCACTTTTGTGAGGTGACCTGCATGCTAATGTGATTTAAAGGGTAGAGCAAAGTAAGTGGTTTCTCAGACTCAATCTAGAAACTATTCCAGCAGGTTATGCAACTGTTCAGCAACACATTGACAAAACAAAACGAATCGTGTCTGACAACACCATGCGGAAGTGTAGCTCTCATTGGTCAGAAATGTGCTGATGAAGTTCAGAACAATTCCAGCGCCAATGGGAAAACATTGCATGGGCGGTCAGTGCCAGGCGCTTAGTTTCCAGGACATGGCTGCAAGGCCGAAAGAAGTTCATTGACCTCACCAGAGTTGTCAAGGTAACAATACTACTCTGTTCCTCTCTGCTTACACCTCCAGCCTCACTACTCACAATACTCCACTCCCCCAAAATCACTGCACCATACGTCACTACACCTCCTCCTCCTCATACTCTCACACTCACCATTTTTGCAACTCTCACTTCCCCACATCTCACATCTGACACACTGCATACCAGCTATTCCAACATAACTGGTACATTCTCTAAACACGTCACTAGACTGTCACTAATTTCTTTCTTGCAGGAGAAAGTCATCAACAACTCCAGACCGCATGTTGCCAGCGGAGGTGGCTGAGCCCGCCTGCACACCCTCTCTCCCCTCGAAGAAAGCATGTTGGCCATCATGGGCTGGGGGAGAGTCATGGCAATGACAACTTGCAAAGCTGGAGGAGACGTCGCGCAGGGCTTCTTCCCACCTTCTCCTCTTTTTCCCTTATTACTTTTGTCTGTCTCACCCACACAATCACATGACAAACTGCAGATGCTTTCACCAGCCACTTCTCATTCTGCTCTTCCTTTACACTAAAAGCTAACCCTTTTCCCTCCAAGTCACACACCATCCTGACTTGGACGTATATCGCTGTTCCTTCATCGTCACTGGGTCAAAATCCTGGAACGCCGTTCTGAACAGCATTGTGGGAGTACCTTCACCACACTGACAGCAGGGTTCAAGAAGAAGGCTGCCACCACCTTCTCAAGGGCAACTAGGGATGGGCAATAAATGCTGGCCTTGCCAGTGACGCCAACATCCCAAGAATAATTTTTGTTAAAAATTCCAGTGCTGAAGATGTGGACACACCTCTGCCACTTGAGGAATAGGAGGCCAGCTTTCCTGATGATGCAGCATCATCCAATCCCACCCTTGCAAGCACCAGCTCAAATTCTGGCACCACGTGTACTATAGAGGCTAGGCTAGAGGACACGTCTCCACATCGTGAATCACCAGGCGCAAGTGTGCAGGAGCTAGGGCAAGGGGATAGGACACCTCAGGTGCCAGTTCACTGGAGGGCGAGATCGCATACTAGCTCTGCTGCAGAGAACTCAGATACTGACTTCGAGGGCCCAGGCTACTGAAGAAGGCTGATGGGCATTTACTGGGAAATGCTAGAGGCATTGGGCAGCCTGCCAGTAAGCTTGTGCACAATGTCGCAGAGCATGGAGGAGTCCAGCTCCTACTTGTGTCAAGACATCGCGCAAAGCGTGGAGACCATTCTGTAAAACACTGGCCGAGTAGTCAGCGCTATCAACACGACAATGGCGTCCACCATTATGGAACTTCTCCTGAAAGTTCTCACTGCTACCATGGATGCTCAGATGGCTACCATCTTGGGGGCCATTATTGACAGGGGCTTCCAGAACATCACGCCATTCCTGCACTCTGTTCTCACGCAGAGCTGCAGGAGTGCTGAGACCCAGTTCCAGGATAGAGGCCTTTGTTCCATGGGGGAGGCACCTGCAGTTGTCTCAAGACAACAGCATGCCAGCGCCCCCGCCACCCACTCCGCCAGTGCCCTTGTTAGTGCCACACAGTCAGCTGAGCCAGACTGCCCAGGCCCATGCTGAGATGCTGCAGTCTGCAGCCAGGCCCTCAAAGCCCAGAGCTGCTTCAGGTCGCCCACCATGTCCATCTGAAGTGTCCCCAATGGAAGCCCAGCAACCTTCCACCTCCCAAGCTGCAGCCACTGGTACACATGGTAGGAGCACAAGGATAGGTAAACAAGCACACATGACAAGCACTAAGTGCTGCACAAGTGTGGTTCATAATTATTTCTGTTACCTGTTATATACAGATGGGATTGAGGTTTTGATGAATTTGATTTTTGTTCTGGATTTGCTGTTGATGTTTATATTTGGAGTGAAGTGACTGCAAGACTCATAAGGCTGGACTGAACGAAGGCAATTGGTAATGGTAGTAAGGACAGTGGTAAGGATTGTGGGACTGTTGATGTATTGGGGGTGGGAGGGATGGTTTAGGTGAAGCACTCATGGATGAGCTGCTCTCTGAGAGTTCTGGCAGTTGGAGGCACTGGTGGTTGATGCCTCTCTGGATCTTCCTCCTTCTCCTGCTACACTTCTTGCTGCCCAGGCGGTGATAAAGGCTGTTGCCTCATGATGGCAAAGTTATGGAGCATCCAGCAGATGACCACAAATCTGGATACACGCTCAGGGGTATATTGCAAAGCTCCTTCGGAATGGTCCAGGAAGTGGAAGCGATAGCGTTGCTTGAACATGCCAATTGTTTGTTCGGTCATATTTCTGGTGGGAGCATGGCTGTCATTGTAGGTCAGCTCTGCAGTTGTGCCCGGGTTCCTGACTGGGGTCATGAGCCATGTCTGGAGCGGATAGCCCTTGTCACCCAGTAGCCAGCTTGCAACCTGACGGCCTGGCTAGAATGAGGGCAGCACAGAAGACTGGTACAGGATGAATGAGTCATGACTGCTGCCAGGAAACCAGGCACAGACCTGTATGATGTGTTGCCTTTGATCGCAAACCAGCTGTACGTTGAGGGAGTGGAATCTCTTTCGATTGATAAAGATGTCAGGCTGGTGATGGGGAGCCTGCCAGGCAAAGTGGGTGCAGTCTATGGCACCTTGGACCCTGGTGAAGCCCGCCATGCGGGCAAAACATATTGCTCTCTCGTCCTGCTTCGCTCTGTCCATGGGGAATGAGATGCAGCTGTTTCTTCTGGTGTAGAAAGCCTCGGTGACCTCCCAGATACAGCAGTGGACTGCGAACAGTGTTATGTCGCTGATGTTATCTGCTGCCTGAAAGGAACCTGCAGCATATAAGTTAAGGGCCACGGTGACCTTGACAGCCACAGGCAGAGCTGTCCACGCCCTGGTGCGAGGCTCGAGTTGTGGCTGCAGCAGGTGACATAGCTGTCAGTATGGCCTCCAGCGAAGTGCCCTCCTCATCTTCACTCTTGTTGCATTTGATCCTGCTGTCTGCTGTCTTCCTTGCTGCTCCCACTCCTCCTCCAGTCCCAAAGGCAGCCCTAACAGACCACCCATAACTGCAGTCAAACTGTTCAGAAGACAGCCAATATCAGTGCAACACCAGCAAAATCGTCTTCTCAGCAATCAAAATTAACTTTCCAGAGTCAGATAACAGGCCAAAAAACACCCAGGCTTTAACCTGTAGCTTGAAAAGATGAACCAGCAACTAACTTGTATGTACTGCATGATCCCTTTAAATAGCGCTGGTGAAGGGTCCTTCTTGCCTAATAACAACCCGAGTTGCTGGGCGAGATTATCATGCAGTGAGTTAGGCATTAGGGCATACCAATATCAGAAAAGGGTCATTCAACAATCGCAGGACCCTAATTTGAATACATTATTCAGTGTTTTTCATATATCCGGCACGTGTCCTGGATGCTTATGGAGAAGCCCGATCCAACATGGCAGGCGTCGCATTCTCGGCACACCGTTCCCTAGCCACCAATTCCATCTCTCTCTCTGGCCACTGTTGAAGACTGAACCAGAACAATCGCAACCTTGGCGTCCTATGTGACCGAGATGAGCTTTTGATCACATATCCGCTAGTCACCAAGACTGCCTACTTCCACCTCCGTAACATCGCCCATCTCCGTCCCTGCCTCAGCTCATCTGCTGCTGAAATCCTCATCCATGCCTTTGTTACCTTTAGACTTGACTATTCTAATGCTCTCCTGGCCGGCCTCCAATCTTCCGTCCTCCATAAACTTGAGCTCATCTAAAACTGTGTTGCTCGTATCCTAACTCGCACCAAGTCCCGTTTACCCATCACCCCTGTGCTTGCTAACCTACATTGGCAACGTCTCAATTTAAAAATTCTCATCCTTGTTTTCAAATCCCTTCATGACCTCCCCTCTCCCTAAGTCCGTAAAGACTCCAGCCCTACAACCCTCCGAGATCTCTGCGCTCCTCCAATTCTTGCCTCTTGCACACCCTCGATTTCAATCGCCTCACCATTGGCAGCCATACCTTTAGCTGCCTAGGCCCTAAGCTCTGGAATTCCCTCCCTAAACCTCTATGCTTCTCTACCTCTCTCTCCTCCTTTAAGGCACACCTTAAAACCTACCTCTTTGACCAAGTGTCCTAATATCTCCTTATGTGTCTTGGTGTCAAATTTTGTTTGATAATGCTCCTGTGAAGCGCCTTGGGATGTTTTACTAATTTAAAGGCACTATATAAATGCAAGTTGTTGTTGGATGTTTATACGCCCGTTTAGTGCCTAAAACGTGGGTGTGGTGCTATCAAATTTCCAAGAATTAACCTATATTTTGTGGCTGTGCAGCTAATGATAATACTTAAAGCTCATCTTTAAATGGGCTCTGGACTACCAGTGCTGCTGACTGCTATGTATTATTTCACGATATGAATTATCATGTTTTATCAAACTACCCTTACAGTTATTTTCACATTTAGTGCCAGTGATATTTCACAGAAGTGACAATAAAAATGGTGAAAATATCTTTCAAAGATGCTTAAATAGGTTGCACTCAAGAAGAATATCAATAGTAGGCAAGGTTCTTCAACACCATCACCATGGAAACCATGGTATTATTCCACAAAATGCAAAACAGATCAATAAAATGTCGCTGGCAGAGGTGCAAAGAATCAATGTTGTCTATGTTATTTTCACACATTTGAAATAGAGGAGATAATGCTTTTTCCCAAATTTTTACTGTTAGTGATTGTTATTACATCCTGTCCCATCCAAAGAAAAGCTGCAAATGCAGGAAATCTGAAACAAAAGCAGAAAATGCTAGAAATACACAGCAGGTTCAATAGCATCTGAAACAGAAAAGACAGGTTTACATTTTGGGTGGGGACTATTCAATGGTGATGGGCTAAAGAATCTGTTCTGCTGTTGCTATTCCTTCTTCTTGAGTGCGGTCCACACAAGGCACAGAAAGTGATATTTTGCATGTGTGACACACCATTTTTATTGTCACTTTTGTGAAATATCAATGGCATTAAAAGTAAAAACAGTAATGATGATACAGTTATGATAAATCATGCTGTCAGGCTGATGTTTTGGATGGAGATCAGCTCTGATAAAGGGTTGTTACCCAAAATGTTAACCAGCCTTTCTATTTTAGATGCAGATGGACCTACTTCACTTTGTTTTTATTTCAGTAATTTACAGTAACATCCTATTTAGTACAAAATACTTTAAAAAAAATTTGGAATCACTTGGGGAAAGAAAGAGTAATGGATTCATAAAAATGGGCACTAAGAGCAGTGCCCATTTTTATTTCAGAATATCAGAATAAACACTTGTAAAGGAGTCTACACTGAAAACTAACTCGTGTGTTGAGACTGAAGCTGCTTTTACATTGGTGGCAGTAGGCTGGTTGTACACCTGGCATCAACTGTTTTTTTAACCAGCTTCAGTGAATCTGGCAACTTTTGGGGTTGTCGTCTACTGTGTGAGATCCACTCTTTGGGAACAGCCAGCGAAAACATTCCCTTGAAATTAATATAAAAGCAGCTTAGGTGTGACTCTCAAATACAGAATGGCATCAACTGCAGGTAAACAATGTGTAACCTAAGTTGCACAAAGTGGAACAAATTCAAAGTAAGAAACAGTTACATCTACATAGAGCCTATTATGCCTCAGAAATTTTTCCAAAGAGCTTACAAATGATGAATTACTTTGAAATGCAATGACTGTTTTGTAGGCAAACGTGGCACCAAGTCATTGGCAGAACTCTCTGCGCTTTAAATATTGCCATGGAATCTTTATCAGCCACCTGATCCACCAGAACATGTAGATGGAGCCTCAGTTTAACATCAGGGAATGCAGCACTCCCTCAGTACTGCACTAGAGTGTTAGGCTAGTTTTTGTGCTCAAGTACTGGAATTATGTTGTGGCACCTACCAAAGGAACCAAATCAGGTACACCAGTCATAATGTCACAGTGTCCATTTTCTAGGATCTGGGGCATCATGTCCTCTCTAGATACCCTTTATAAAGGGTATACTAGTCTGGGATCTTTACCGTATACGAACAAAGGCTGACGCAGTTCAGGTATCTTTAGTGCTAGCACAAACATTGCCAAATAGGACCTGAAGCGGTTACAAATCAAAGCCATAACAATTGTATGCCTTGTTACAAGCCTAATTTGAATGTGTTAAACCTCTTTTTTTAGATTCAAAACACTGGTCAGATATTTATATTATTTGATATAATATTGATTATTTTTAATTGAACTTCCAAATGCAAAGCACCTAATCGTGTAACACAATTTTCCATGCATTACTGCCAGGTTAAGCCAGTGCAGAGTAAAGGGGCAATGTATGCAGCATCACATAATCATTTTTAATCACAAAGCTGAAAATTCTTTCACATGGTCTTACCAAACTCTCTTGAAAAAATATTTCAAAGACCAATGGCAATTAATTTTCAGATGTTATATCAAAACAAATACTCAGTTGTCAAAGGATTAACAGACTTTAATTAAAGATGAATGGCAACATTCTCTCTCAGCATACCTGTATGTCCTGGCTAATAACAGTGATCCAAGCATCAACAGTCTTCCCGATACGAATCTTCTCAGCAGCATCACTGAAATATAATTCAATTAATTATTGTTAATCTTTTATATCTGTCATTCCTCTGTCTAATTTATCAGTCAGTTAAAAATCATAATTTGAAAGTACTTGAGGATTATATTGTTACTATTATTCTGCCACCCAATTTGTGTATTGCGCCTTAAATGATTTTTTCTCACATATTGAATAGCATTGCAGAGTCAGAAGTACTATTTCAATCCTAACCTTTGAAAACCGCTTCAAATTTCAAAGTAGAGAGGAAGTTTTGTACAACTCCCTTTGTAGATAGTATTATATATTAACGCAGCAATTTTGCACTGAAAGTAATTGTACAAGATCAGAATTGACAGGGCAGCACATATTTCAGGGCTAGCTTTAGCTCACTCGTAGCACTCAGCTCTGAGCCACAAAGTTGTGGGTTCAAGCCCCACTCCAGAGACTTGAGCACATAGTCTAGGCTGACATTTCAGTGCAGTACTGAGGGAGCACTGTCCTGCTGGAGGTGCCATTTTCCAGATGAGATGTTAAACCGAAGCCACGTCTGCTCGTTCAGGTGAACGTAAAATAGCTCATGGCACTATTCAAAGAGGCGGGGGGGGGGGGGGGGGAGTTCTCCTGGTGTCCTGGTCAATCTCTATTCCTCAACCAACACAACTAAGACAGATTATTTGGTCATTTATGTAATTGCTGTTTGTGGGATCTTGCTGTGTATAAATTGGCTGCCACATTTTCTTACATTACAACAGTGACTATATTTCATTGGCTGTGAAATGTTTGGGATATCCCAAGGATGTAGAAGGTGCTATATCAATGCAAGTTCTTTCTTTCACGATGGCCACTGGACTGGTCAAATTATTTTGAATTGGTAGCTGTATAACAATTCTTGAGTTGCTCCTTGCAAGAAAATTTCTTTTGAACCCACATCCCCAACATAGGCATTTTATTAATTTAATTGCATTCAGCTTCTAAACAAGCCAAATGTTCCACCGAAACATTACAGAGCAACCGGGAAATAATGGCTACCTACAAATCGAGTTGGACAAAACTCTAGCTGATCAAGGACAGGGATTTACTCTTGCTAATTTTCAAGACAGAAACAATCTGGTACTGTGCCTCTGTCCAAATGCACAAACCACAAGGATACTTTTATTCCACTACTATGACTTTCTGATTTCTGACAGTAGATTCAAATTAAATTGTTTCCACATGTTAATGTGCTCAGTAAGTTGGCAGGTTACTGTGGAACTGAACTTATTCAGATATGTCTGGCAGGAACGACGAATATCATGGAAATGCATTTTTGCATTTTCTGACTAAAAAAGGCATATTCCAAAGTTAAATTTGTAACAGTTAGAAAGGGATTATGCTACGTAACTATGTTTTACTTATAACTGTTAAACTGAATTCCGCAGTCATCCTCTCTAGTCTCCACTTTATGGGCTGCAGGATTCTGATTGGCCTAATAGTTATAAACAGATGAAAGACTGCACGCATTGCATGCTGGTCCCGTCTGGCTTGGCAAGCTTACTTGGCAAAGCATCTGTTCCGGATGCAAGTTCTCATTGAGCAGTACAGTGGTGCCTCTGACCCAGCCATAATCTCACTAAACCCAGACAAGTCATTTGTCTCAGTTTCACCCTACCCAAATATTATTTTAGCATCAGAGTTCTGATCTGGCATTTGACCTCATTCTCTTGTTTTTATCATTGCATTTACTTGATAATTTGAAGCAGTAAAATCTGACTACCAAGTGCCATTCAAAATGTGTGCAATTCCACACATTCTTGACTCTGGGGATCTGTTATCAGCAGTCTACAGAGCAAACCGCATGTTAGCAGGTTTAAACAGAATTTCTGATAACATCATAATTTTTTTTCCCAATGCAATGATCCACGTACATGTTCAGGCAGTGGATCAGCCTAAAATTGCGGAAATGTGACCTGGTACACATGTCCAAACTGAGCAGCATACCTTAGTATTGCTCATTTTTAAACAGTAAGCTTTGTCACGTCAATTATTGACCTCAGGGTTTCTGGAAGTGGGCAGCAACAATCTAACAGGAAAATTGGCATCAGCCCAACCTACGAACACAAAGGAGAATCTGACAGTCTTTCAGCAGAAACTGACAACAGGACATATAAGATAAATTGTTACAAGTCAAACTGACCCATTTGAAATACAGCACATGCATAGTAATAAACTAGTCTGGACAGAAGAAAAATACAATATATTACCATATTATTTTTCCTGCTCAGGAAAGAATTTAAGGTTACTGTACTTTGTACAGTACAATAAATCTTTGATCTATTCTTGGCAGCCTTTAACTAATACATGTTTTCTCAGGAATGTATTTGAACTCCAACATTAGACCAGACAAAATGAGTTAATGGTTTCTGAGGCAGATGTGAAAAATTGCTGGGTAGCTTGTTCAACTAACCATACTGACCTGATGCCCTAATTGTCATCTTATATTCACACTAAGCACTGGATCCAGTTTGGGTCATATTTTGCACTATACTAGATGTATTTGGATTGTTCAGGAAATTATCTAAGATGTAGCTGAGCTGAGGTCACTAAGCAACAGTTGTAAGCAGCAGATAAAAACTTGTGTGCATTGCATGCTGGCCCAGTCTGCTTTGGCAACCTAGTTGGCAGTGCATCTGCTCTAAATACAGTCTCTCAGGAAGGTTTGCTCCATGAAAACGCAGTACAGCAGGAAATTACATCAGCATTTCATGTCAGACATTATAATTCATATTAAAAAAATATTTCCAGCATCTAATTCAGTGCCACCTGGCACATATGCAATCAAGAGAAATTAGAGTTAACAAGAAAAGGAAGTGATTTATCGACAACTTTCAGCACAAAAAAGTTTATTTAGAATTTGATTTTAAATCAAGTATGATCATTAATTTTATCTTCCAAAAATGATCAGCTACATTTTTAATAAAACGATAGTATCAAGTCTCTCTTCTTTGTCCAGTAACTGTACCCTAGAGGTTAGCCTCTGCCAATGTTACTATGAGCATCTACTAGGAAGTATACATCATCAGCTGGGTACAATTTACCATTCAATTTTTTGTGCAGTGATACAAGTTATACGCTGGACCTGGCTTCCACTGAACTACTCCTCACAGCAACGAGGCCAAGATCACGAGTGCAGCGATGTGGGGAGGGTGAAATAATCAGCAGTTTAAAAGAAATTTTACATTTTTTATTGAAATGGATAAGTATATTGCAGCTACAAAATAATGACCATTTGATGCAGCAACAAAATAATGTCCATATAATATGTATTACAATATATTAACTAAGTATACAGATATTGCATCATTTAGCATCTCAACAAGTAGGGTTCACTCATAAAGTTCAACTCTAATCTGAACTTCAAACTCTAATTCTGTGTATAGAAGTCGGCAAAAATAGCTGTCTGAATAAAGCATAAATTGAGAAAGAAGAATGATAAAGGTGCCACTGATATCCTAACCCACCTTATTATTAAAATCATAGTAATACCTTGAGCAAATTTTATTTGTCCATTAAAACATAGCCTTCCCAATTCCAAGGCTGCAGTCACAAATCCCCTTAACAAAACCGACCACTCTAACTGGCAAACAAAGAGCTGTAAGGGATTTCATACTTTTCAAAATAAATCCAAAATATGTAATGAACTCCATGACTACAGTATCCCATAGCAGACTCATCCACAAGGATACTGCTTATCTTCAGGCACAAAACCATAATGCATCTACAAGCTGCAAACATCATCATGTGCAACAGCTTATCCACGTGAGAGAAATTCATGAAAAAGATAAACCCAGTATGTAAACTATTGGATCCATAGGGTCAGTAATTCTAACAATGGTAGTACCCAACCCTTTCCGACAATATTTTATATCCAGACATGTTTAAAATATCCATGTGCCAATACCCATCGCTATACGAAAGATCCATTTGCTTTATTCAAAGTATTAAGCTCCATGTAGTGGTTGGGATTGGATGTCATGAGTTCTGCTATACGGGGAGGCCCTGAAGTCACTGGTATCCACATTTACTCATTCCTCCCAGTGTCTCCCCACATCTCAGTCCAATCAACTGTTAAGTTTGGATACTAGAGTAGGATTATATCATAAAGAGGGCCAAGGATACTCATCCACATTTCTATGCTGTCCCAAAATCCCAAAAAGGAGGCACCAGATGGGTAATGGGTAAAAATGTATTCCCTCTAGTATTCAGCTCATCTGCTGCTGAAACCCTCATCCATGCCTTTGTTACCTCTAGACTCAACTATTCCAATGCTTTCCTGGTCAGCCTCCCACCTTGCACCCTCCATAAACTTCAGCTTATCCTAAACTCTGCTGCTTGTATCCTAACTAGCACCAAGTTCTGTTCACCCATCACCCTTGTGCTCGCTGACCTACATTGGCTTCCGGTCCGGCAACGCCTCGATTTAAAAATTCTCATCCTTGTGTTCAAATCCCTCCATGGCCTAGTAACCTCCTCCAGCCCCACAACCCTCTGAGATCTCTGCGCTCCCCGATTTTCATCGCTCCACCTTTGGCAGTCGTACCTTCAGCTGCCCAGGCCCGAAGCTCTGGAATTCCCTACCAAAACCTCTCCACCTCTCTCTCCTCCTTTAAGACGCTCCTTAAAACCTACCTCTTTGACCAAGCTTTTGGTGACCTTCCTAATATCTCCTTATGTGGCTCAACAATGCTCCAGTGAAGCGCCTTGGGACATTTTACTATGTTAAAGGAGCTATATAAATGAAAGTTGTTATTATTGTAATAACCAGGAATTACCAGGCAAGTGGGAAAACCATATTTGCAAATAGCATATGTCCATAGCACAGAAGTAATAAAGTACACTGGGGACTCTTTGATCTGAAATCTTGATATAAACAGCTTGCAAAATAGAATGGTTGACTGTGCATACTTCCATAAGCAGTCAGACCATTTCCAAGTATGTAAACCCCTCACCAGCCCATCTGATTAGAAAATTCAAATGCTGAAAAGTATGATTCTGCCAACCTCATTAAAATGATCTCATATTTAGATTGGCATCCACATTGCTGTGGTATTCAAAAAGCACTGTACAGGGACACCAAAAATTACATTGTGTTGTTGTAAAGGGATATTTTATACCCTGTATTACTGGTTTACACACTGGTGTGTTTTCAGCTTCAACCTAATTCCAACCATCCAGGAGTTCAATCACCGAGGCAACCAGAAGTTCCGGCAGGCACTACAGTCAGGTATCTTAAAAGATGGGAATAATCTTACGAAGTCCATTTTGCATAGTATACAGTACATAAATGATCAGACTTTCCAGTTAAAAGCCTTTTCAGCATCCACCAAGTTAAGCTAAGATATCCTAAGGCTCAGAGACAGAGTAGCGTGGAGCTTCCACTGGTGTACAGGCCATTTTGTGATGCTAATTAGATGGACAGCTGCAGGAAATAGGGCAGAGATCAGTTTTTCTGGATTCTTGCCGACTCTTGTACCAGTTTGATATTCTACTGTCATTCCTGGCAGCCAGTGGAAGTATTCACCCTTATTTGGGCAGCTGCATTCAAATGAGGTGGTAATGATTTGGTTATATTATCCGTCTCATTTTACATCATTTCTGCTTCATTTCCACTGTCACAATCAAGCCAATATAAAAATGGCACCCAGCATTGCTAGGCACTACCTCTGAAGGTGGAACTGAGTTTAAACCGTCTAGTTTTTCCGTCAAACGCAGGTAGGAGTGCCTTAGTCTATATATTTGGATGGGGTTACCAGCAGGTGGGTGCCATTTATTTACAGATGCTGTTAAAACCTCACTACTACATTATTTTTGTTGCTTTTCTTCTATCTTCTTTTTGTTGCCATCCACTTTACCATCTGTCTTTGTACCATTAGCTGAGGGACTACTATTTAACCCCTCCCCTTTCAAAGACATGCCAGTTGGGAATTCCCCATTATCTTTGCTTCTTGGAAGAAGAGGAGCAGCAATGGAGGAATGCCAATATGGTGGAACTGCATCATAGACACAAAGAACCGATTTACCTGTCAGCCCCACACAAATAAATAGACAGAGACAATTTTACCTGCATTTGACAGAGCAGCAGTGCCCACGGAGGCTTTGCATTCCAAAGGAAACTGTCAGAATATGCTACGTGCTGCAAGCAGAGCTGCAGTCCATCTCCACCTCTTCCCAGTGGCTGTTAAAGTTACAACCACCCTTAAATTCTATGCCACAGAGTCATTTCAGGCTGTCACTGGGGAAATCCGTAACATAATCTGAACGGTTGTACACGGATGTATTAAGCAAGTCAAGGATTTACTAATTTCTAGAGCTAGCAAGTTCATCAGCTTTCCTGTGGACACTCAGCTCCAGCATGATCGGGCAATGCAAATTGACCAAGTGCTAGGATTCACCAAGGTCCAAGGAGTCATAGTTTGCAACTCCATGTCCGTAAGTACTTCATTAATCAATGTCCAACGGGAAAGGATTCCACACTCTTAATGTGTAGGTCAATTGCAACCAGCAGCACATGAACATAAGAAATCGGAGCAAGAGTCGGTCATCCGGCCCCTTGAGCCTGCTCCGCCATTCAGCAAGATCATGGCTGATCTTCTACCTCAACACCATTTTCCTGCACTATCCCCACATCCCTTGATGTCTTTAATATCTAGAAATCTATCGATCTCTGTTTTGAATGTATTCAATTACTGAGCCTCCACAGCCCTCTGGGGTAGAGAATTCCAAAGAGTCACCACCCTCTGAGTGAAGAAATTTCTCCTCATCTCAGTCCTAAATGGCCTACCCCTTATTTTGAGACTGTGACCCCTGGTTCTAGACTCCCCAGCCAGGGGAAACATCCTCCCTGCATCTACCCTGTCGAGTCCTGTAAGAATTTTGTATGTTTCAATCAGATCACCTCTCATTCTTCTAAACTCTTGAGAATAAAGGCACTGCTCCACAGCCTTGGTTGATGATAACTGTGTGCTTTCCTAGGAATCGAGCTGAGTAGCATTATAATGAGGTCCATTCATCAAACAGAGTCACCACTGAGATGGCACATTTCAAGTACCTGAACCAATTTGGGGGCACCCTGCAGTATAGTATTGAGCAGAAGTTTCAAAGACCATGGTGGCGTGCTGCATGCTGAACAACATCGCCTTACCCAGGAGGATGACAACCCCGATCAGGAGCAAAGGCATCAACAAGATGAGCAGCTGCAGCCTGAAGAATCTTGTCACCTGCAAGATAGGTTCGTGCTAAACTCATATAGGAGATCTTTTCTTGATTACAATATCCATCTTAAGTCTTGTGTACATCTTACCCACTCCCGCCACAAGTATGCCATCATCTGTGGACATCAACCCACACAACCCCCATTCATGTTATCTGATGAAAGCCATTTCAAAACCTTGCAGGGAACTATGGGCGCTACGCAGCCTCCCGAAGTCCCAAGATGGCGTCGTGGCTGCGCAAGCACGTTTCCAGCGTGACGTGCGCCGGACGCTATCTTGGTATAGGAGTTAGCACAGTCGCAGATAAAGAACGCCGGAAGCATGTGAAGTAAGGAAAAAATGGATACAATTAGTGTGCAACGCTGATTTAAAGTGATAGACAGCATTTTGGGACTTAACGCTCAACTCAACGCACAGTCCTAACCCCGACGATCTGAACATGTCTTAGAGTGCCTGGAGGACCCCCACCAGCATTATTTAAAGGGGCCATGCAGGATTTATAGGTTATTGGCTGGATTATTGCTTTTTTTTTTATTCGTTCATGGGATGTGGGCATTGCTGGCAAGGCCAGCATTTATTGCCCATCCCTAATTGCCGTTGAGAAGGTGGTGGTGAGCCGCCTTCTTGAACCGCTGCAGTCCTTGTGGTGAAGGTTCTCCCACCGTGCTGTTAGGTAGGGAGTTCCAGGATTTTGACCCAGCAACAATGAAGGAACGGCGATATATTTCCAAGTTGGGATGGTGTGTGACTTGGAGGGGAATGTGCAGGTGGTGTTGTTCCCATGTGCCTGCTGCCCTTGTCCTTCTAGGTGGTAGATGTCGCGGGTTTGGGAGGTGCTGTCAAAGAAGCCTTGGCGAGTTGCTACAGTTCACCCCATGGATGGTACGCACTGCAGTCACGGTGCACCGGTGGTGAAGGGGGAGAATGTTTAAGGTGGTGGATGGGGTGCCAATCAAGCGGGCTGCTTTGTCCTGGTTGGTATGGAGCTTCTTGAGTGTTGTTGGAGCTGCACTCATCCAGGCAATTGGAGAGTATTCCATCACATTCTTCACTTGTGCCTTGCAGATGGTGGAAAGGCTTTGAGGAGTCAGGAGGCGAGTCACTTGCCACAGAATACTCAGCCTCTGACCTGCTCTTGTAGCCACAGTAGTTATGTGGCTGGTCCAGTTAAGTTTCTGGTCAATGGTGATCCCCAGGATGTTGATGGTGGAGGATTCGGCGATGGTAATGCCGTTGAATGTCAAGGGGAGGCGGCTAGACTCTCTCTTGTTGGAGATGGTCATTGCCTGGCAATTATCTGGCACGAATGTTACTTGCCACTTATCAGCCCAAGCCTGGATGTTGTCCAGGTCTTGCTGCATGCGGGCACGGATGCTTCATTATCTGAGGGGTTGCAAATGAAACTGAACAATGTGCAAACATCCCCATTTCTACATCCTCATTTCTGACCTTATGATGGAGGGAAGGTCATTGATGAAGCAGCTGAAGATGGTTGGGCCAAGGACACTGCCCTGAGGAACTCCTGCAGCAATGTCCTGGGGCTGAGATGATTGGCCTCCAACAACCACTACCATCTTCCTTTGTGCTACGTATGACTCCAGCCACTGGAGAGTTTTCCCCCTGATTCCCATTGACTTCAATTTTACGAGGGCTCCTTGGTGCCACACTCGGTCAAATGCTGCCTTGATGTCAAGGGCAGTCCCTCTTACCTCACCTCTGGAATTCAGCTCTTTTGTCCATGTTTGGACCAAGGGTGTAATGAGGTCTGGCGTCGAGTGGTCCTGGCTGAACCCAAACTGAGCATCGGTGAGCAAGTTATTGGTGAGTAAGTGCCGCTTGATAGAACTGTCGACGATGCCTTCCATCACTTTGCTGATGATTGAGAATAGACTGATTGGATGGTAATTGGCTGGATTGGATTTGTCCTGCTTTTTATGGACAGGACACACATGGGTAATTTTCCACATTGTTGGGTAGATGCTTTACTGTAGCTGTACTGGAACAGCTTGGCTAGAGGCGCGGCTAGTTCTGGAGCACAAGTCTTCAGCACTACCGCCGGGATGTTGTCAGGGCCCATAGCCTTTGCTGTATCCAGTGCACTCAGCTGTTTCTTGATATCACATGGAGTGAATCAAATTGGCTGAAGACTGGCTTCTGTGATGGTGGTATCCCCACTCGGCACTTCTGGCTGAAGATGGTTGCAAACGCTACAGCCTTGTCTTTTGCACGCATGCGCTGGACTCTGCCATCATTGAGGATGGGGATGTTCATGGAGCTTCCTCCTCCCGTTAGTTGTTTAATTGTCCACCACCATTCATGACCGGATGTGGCAGGACTGCAGAGCTTTGATCTGATCCATTGATTGTGGAATCGCTTAGCTCTGTCTATAGCATGTTGCTTGCATTGTTTAGCATGCATGAAGTCTTGTGTTGCAGCTTCACCAGGTTGGCACCTCATTTTCAGGTACGCTTGGTGCTGCTCCTGGCATGCTCTTCTACACTCCTCATTGAACCAGGGTTGATCCCCTGGCTTGTTGGTAATGGTAGAGTGAGGAATATGCCAGGCCATAAGGTTACAAATTGTGCTGGAATACAATTCTGCTGCTGCTGCTGATGGCCCACAGTGCCTCATGGATGTCCAGTTTTGAGCTGCTAGATCTATTCTGAATCTATCCCTAGGCTGCCGAGACATTTGTAACTGTTTTTGGAGGTCTCCTATACTTGAATACTAGGACGCAGGAACATAGCCTAACATTTAAAGCCAGGGCGTGTAGGAGTGAAGTTAGGAAATATGCAAAGGGTAGGAGAAATTTGGAATGCTCTTCTGCAAACGGCAGTTGATGCTAGCTCAATTATGAATTCTAAATCTGAGATTGATAGATTTCTGTGAACCAAAAGGTATTAAGGGATATGGGGCTAAGGCGGGTATATGGAGTTCGGTCATAGGTCCACCATGGTCTCACTGAATTGCGGAACAGGTTCGAGGGACTAAATGTCACTGCCGCTTGCTGCCTCCTGATATGCGCCACTTTCTCCTGCAAGAAAGCGGGACGTGTGTCTGGGTGATGCACCTGTCATGGATGAATAGCTGCCAGTGTTTGTGACCTGTCAGCTGTGGGTGGATGGCTTGCAACAGTGGTAATGTGGAAGGGTGAGACGAAGCATCTGATTGGAACAGTTGAGTATTGATGGAAAGAGTTTGTTGGTATGTGGGTGTTGGGAGGTGCAATGCATGGAGCAGTGGATGTGGCTAGTGGTGTAGTTGGTAGGAGCATTGAACTTCTTCCTACACTGCATCCATGTTCATGATGCTGTGCCCCTGGCATTGACCTCGTCCCCCGCTACCTCCCACTGCCTTTTGGGTATATGTCTGGAGGGCCTCCTGCCCCCCTGCGGATATAGGATGTCCCTCCTCCTGTCCACCTCTTGCAACAAGGCCGCTAGTGCATCAGCAGAAAACCTTGGTGCACGCTCTCTTGCAAGCCTGGTACAAACTTAGATGGGCAGATTGGTGAGGTCTGGCCTGCAGATTGGAGGATGTGGGATTTAGTAGTGCGCAACCTTTATTTAATGTTTCAACATAATTCATCAGTTTGTAAACAAAGGGACGGGATCTGCATCTGTGTTTTGCATGTGCAATGTCTGATCTCCGTTCAGACTCCATGTGGACTGTTATTTTCAGCAAATAACAGGTACCTGCAACCTTGAAGAAATTTTTCAGAGACAGCCTGCCTTTAAGAGATTGGAGCTCCCCCTGCTGGTGGAAAGTGCAAATTGCATGGAATCCTCGTTCAATGCTGATTTCCAACGCAGATTGCAGGTAAGTCCTCAGGCCTGACGAAAGTCTCGTCCTGCCTGCGCAGGGGCCATTGGGCGCGGGGTAATAGCGGATCACCCTACCCCTGCCCAAAAACAGGCCCAATCCAATTTTTCCCCCTATGTCTGCACGCACAACAGCTTTAGTACAACAATATTTTTAATTATAATCCCTACTTCCTGTGCAGCTAGTTCTTCCTCCCATCCCTTGGTACCACCAAGTGATACTACTTGAGAGGAAGGAGTACTGCTTGCATTCCTATAGGAGTATCTTGGGTTTGAAGTGTCCCTTGAAAGGTAAATTCTGAAATAAATCTGCTGCAGGCTGCATCTCTTGTGCTGTTAGATGGGCAGCCTGGCCCTGCCCAATCTCAGCCAAATGAACAGGCATTTAAAGTGGCTAGAAGGACACCTATGTGTTGCCATCTGGAGAGAGTAGCATAAAGTGTTCCCATTCCCATCATGTCAAGCTACTGGGCTGTGGACAGGCAGACCTAATAGTACCAATGAGATCGGTGAAGCCCCATGAAATATATGTCTATAACCCAGCCTAATTTATGTGGAGGCTGGAAGAAACATCCCTCTCCAATCTGGCACCTCTGACCTTGCCTGCCGTGGTAAAGTCATTCGAACCTTTTCAGGCGCTAAGTTGCCACACATAGATTGGTCATATTTTCTCTCATTGCCTTGGTCACCTCCTGCCACTCTTTTGGTGCTACTCTCCATTGCTCTGAGCTAAACATTGCCTCCTTCATCTACCTAGCTTCTTGCAGAAGCACTTCAGCTGCTTCATCACTGAATCATGGGGCTCTCTGCCCTCCTGCAGACCTTACAGACATTCTTTAATTGCACAAGTTTTTAATCAGCTTCCTAACAGTTTTGGGCGTGATGTATCCTTTAAGCTACTGCAAGCCATTTAAATTTTGTAGCAACACAGTAGTTCATACCTCCAAAATAATGAGCTCCCAGAGGTGTTTATCATGCCAAGACCTCACCATGAATATTGTAATTGGATTGATCCTGGAAACTACACTTCATGTTGGACAGATGCAAATCCTGCCCTGTCATCCTTTCAACAATTTTCATTTATGTTGCTCCTTTAATTTAGGAAATGTCCCAAGGAAATTCCTCATAGGCATAAGGAAAAAATGGATGCCAAGCCAGTAAGGAAAGATAATGGAGGTGTGACCAAAGGTTTGGTCAGAGGTGGGTTTTAAGGAGGGTCTTAAGAAAGAGAGGGAGGTAGAGAGACAAAGTGATTGAGGGAGGGAATTCCAGAATGTAGGGCATGGAGACCTGAAAGCACGACAGCCAATGTTACTGTGAAGGGAGGAGCACATTGAAATTAGACAATAGGAAGTACAATTCAACAGATTTTTACCCTTTCTGTGAATAAGTGAAATGATGGCTTGTAAAAAGATGTTCAGGTACCCGAAGTATGCTGAAATACACAAGTAATACAGGGTCCAAAGTGACCACTCATTTCTTATGTAGTTCCAGCTCTGTAACGTCTCCGCCCCGCCTCAGCACATAGTCAAGTCTAGAGGAACTGAAACCCTCATCCATGCCTTTGTTACCTCTAGACATGACTATTCCAATGCTCTCCTGGCTGGCCTCCCATCTTGCATCCTCCATAACCTTGAGCTTATCCAAAACTCTGCTGCCCATACCCTAACTTGCACCAAGTCCCGTTCACCCATCACCCCTGTCCTCACTGACCTTCATTGGCTCCCGGTCCGGCAACGCCTCGATTTGAAAATTCTCATCCTTGTTTTCAAATCCCTCCATGGCTTCGCCCCTCCTCATCTCTGTAACCTCCTCCAGCCCTACAACCCTCCAAAATATCTGCGTTCCTCCAATTCTGGCCTCTTACGCATCCCCGATTTTAATCACTCCACCATTGGCGCCCGTGCCTTCAACTGCCTAGGCCCTGAGCTCTGGAATTCCCTCCTTAAATCTCTCCGCCTCCTTACCTCTCTCTCCTCCTTTAAGACACTCCTTAAAACCTACCTCTTTGACCAACTGTACTAATATCTCCTATGTGGTTTGGTGTCAAATTTTGTTTCAAAAACGCTTCTGTGAAGTGCCTTGGGACGTTTTACTGGGTTAAAGGTGCTATATAAATGCAAGTTGTTGTTGCTGTTGTTGTTCTACAGGATAATCATCCAGGCCTGTCCGAAGAGAAGAGGTGCCTCCATCAGCTTCTCCAAGGAAATGTTAGCATTTCATCTATTCTGTCTCTGCTCCAACTGAAAACATCATAAGTAGTGGAAGTGTTCACCTAGCTAGCCATCAGGTTGCAGAATCTATGTAGACAATCTGGTGCCACATTATGACTGCCAGGGCCCTTTCCTAGAATCTGTTTGTGCCTCTTTTTATCAGAAGAGGAAATTACCTAGAGTCTCTTTGGATTTCATCTTATACATGCACCTTGATGACCAGGGGCCAATTTTCATCTTCACCATTGGGCGGATACTGGCGGTACTGTAATGAAAATCGTGGAGCAGCACTTACTGCCCCACTTCCACTGCTGCTCCAGCCACCACCATTTTGGTGGAGGCCTTGTAATGGGCAGCCTAGGGGCCCGCCAGAAACAAACGGTCACCTCAACAGTCCGTGCAAATCGCAGCCCTGTTACATCAATAGGACCCAGTCGGGGAACACTTTAGCAGTCAAGGACATTCAGCCACCGATCTTCGGGTAAGCGTTCTCCAAGGCGGCCTTCGAGACACACGACAACGCAAAATCGTCGAGCAGAAGTTGATAGCCAAGTTCCGCACCCATGAGGACGGCCTCAACCGGCATCTTGGGTTCATGTCACGCTACACGTAACCCCACCAGCAAAAAGGGGGAAAAAATTATGTTTTTTAATATTCTCTCTCTCTCTCTCTGCCATTTTGGGTTTCTTTCTGCCTGTCTGTGTAATTGACACAATGTATATCCAGTGTACTGGGACGTGCTGTTCTCCGTGACTGGCCTGTTTGAATAACAACGACACCTTTTGATTGGTGTGATGCTGTCCCAGCCTAGTATAAGATATGCGATTTGAGAACCTTTTCACTCATTCATCTGACGAAGGGGATAATCTCCGAAAGGTTGTGATTGTAAAATAAATTTGTTGGACTATAACCTGGTGTTGTAAGATTCCTTACATTTGTCCACCCCAGTCCATCACCGGCATCTCCACATCATGTATAAGAGTAACAGACCTCTAGCATTGAAAATAAGGAAAATGAGAATAAGGAAATAGCAGAGACATTAAACAAATATTTTGCATCTGTCTTCACAGTAGAAGACACAAAAAACACACTGGAAATAGTGGGAGAGCAAGGGTCTAATGAGAGTGAAGAACTTAAATGACGGAGATTAGTAAAGATAAAGTACTGGAGAAATTAATGGGACTAAAATCTGACAAATCCCCTGGGCCTGATGGCCTACATCTTTGGGTTTTAAAGGAGCTGGCTATGGAGATAGTGGATGCATTGGTTTTGATCTTCCAGAATTCCCTAGATTCTAGAATGGTCCCCGTGGATTGGAAGGTAGCAAATGTAACCCGGCTATTCAAGAAAGGAGAGGGAAAACGGGGAACCATAGGCCAGCTAGTCTGACATCAATAGTAGGGAAAATGCTCGAGTTATTATTTAGGACGTAGTAAGAGGGCACTTAGAAAATCATAATATGATTAGGCAGAGTCATAACAGTTTTATGAAAGGGAAATCGTGTTTGACAAATCTATTAGAGTTTTTTGAGGATGTAACTAGCAGGGTAGATGAAGGGGACCCAGTAGATGTAGTATATTTGGATTTTCAAAAGACATTCAATAAGGTGCCACAAGAGGTTACACAAGATTAGGGCTCATGGGATTTGGGGTAATATATTAGCATTGGTTAACAGTCAGAAAACAGAGAGTAGGATTAAACGGTTCATTTTCAGGTTGGCAGGTTGTAACTAGTGGGGTGCCACAAGGATCAGTGCTTGGGCATTAGCTGTTTACAATATATATCAATGACTTGGATGAGGGGACCGAGTGTAATGTATCCAAGTTTGCTGACGATACAAAGCTAGATGGGAAAGTAAGCTGTGAGGAGGACGCAAAGAGACTGCAAAGGAATATAGACAGGTTAAGTGAGTGGGCAAGAAGGTGGCAGGTGGAGTATAATGTGGGGAAATGTGAAATTATCCACTTTGATAGGAAGAATAAAAAAGCAGAATATTTTTTAAAAGGTGAGAAACTAAGAAATGTTGGTATTCAGAGGGATTTGGGTATTATTATACATGAATCATAGAAAGTTAACAGGCAGGTACAGCAAGCAATTAGGAAGGCAAACGGTATGTTAGCCTTTATTGCAAGAGGGTTGGAGTATAAGAGTAAGGAGGTCTTGCTGCAATTATATAGGGCTCTGGTGAGACCACACCTGGAGTACTGTGTACAGTTTTGGTCTCCTTACCCAAGGAAGGATATACTTGCCTTGGAGGGGGTGCAACAAAGGTTCACTAGATTGATTCCTGGGATGGGAGGTTTGTCCTATGAGAGATGATTATGTAGAATGGACTATATTCTCTGGAGTTTAGAAGAATGAGAGGTGATCTCATTGAAATGTATAAAATTCTTCGAGGGCTTGGCAGGGGATGCTGAGAGGCTGTTTTCCCTGGCTGGAGAACTAGAGGCCATAATCTCAAGATAAGGGGTCGGCCATTTAGGACCAGATGAGAAAAAATTTCTTCACTCAGAGGGTTGTGAATCTTTGGAATTCTCTACCCCAGAGGGCCGTAGATGCTCAGTCGTTGCGTATATTCAAGACTGAGATCGATAAATTTTTGGACACTAAGGGAATCAAGGGATATGGGGATAGAACGGGAAAGTGGAGTTGTGGTAGAAGATCAGCCATGATCTTATTGAATGGTGGAGCACGCTCGAGGGGCGGTATGGCCTACTCCTGCTCCTATTTCTGATGTTCTTAGAAAATGGTGGTAGAACCATTTGTGTTAAGGGGCTTTCATGGAATTATCAGAGTTGACATGAGGGAGCAGATCTGAAATTTCTGCTGACAGGTCTGGTGCAGATAGTATTTGTGTCAGTTTAGTACTTATCTTCTGCAGGAGTCTGGCCACCAACATGTAGGTACCTAGGATTTTGGATGGCATTGCAATTTGCACCAACTGATCCCCTACCTCAGCGCTGTGCATTCCACTCAGTACAGAAACGATGATCTTATCAAAGTAAGGAAAATTCATCTGTTCGGCCTTTTCTTTTTGTACTTGTTTAGAAATCCAAGATTTTAACTGGTGCACTGGCTCTGTTTATGGACATTTTTCCCATTTCTTGTAGGGTTTTTTTGCTGTGTGGGCAGAAGTGGGATGAGGAGGCAAATGAATCAAAAAACATCAAGCAGTCTTGGCACATGCTGGAGGCGATGTTTCTGCCATTGAATTATTCAAGTTTTGGAATCACTCCTTCTTTGGCCTTCCCTGGAAGCGATTTCCAGCCTGTCAACTGATGGTGATCTATGGGAATGCTTTGGTCATTACCATTGTTGACAAAACGTCTTTCCTAAAAATTCTAACAAATTTTAAAGCAAGTATTTTCCATAAATCCAGTATTTTCTATTGAAAGTTTCAAGGGGCTTCAGAGATTTGAGAATTTGGAGCTAAAATATGTACCCACAGGCTAAAATGAATGCAGTACTAGGCACAGTGACCTTTCTCTCCTTTAGTGCAGCAGCATAAAACCATAATTGCATCAGATATGAGAAAAGGAACTTAGAAATAGAGGGTGCTATATTTGAAACAATATGATAGGACGATGGATTGCAGTCTTAAAAAGAACTAGCATTTGAAAACTGCCCACCACAATGAGTTATGTTGATTTTAGTAAACATCCATAAAATTGAAGGACAATGAATGAAGAACTCAAGGTAATATTTAGTGCTATAAGAAGCAAAAAAAATTGCATACTCAGAGTTAGTACAATTCGCAATGAAGATTTCTACTCACCACATGATTGCTATTTTCTATCTTTATCGTACTGGGTTTCTAACCTCCTCTTTAGAATGGGATGGAGAAATTCTAAGCAGTGTTTCTGATGCAATAACTTGGACTTCAACTGAATTTGTAGGATGGGTTCAAAGAGCTGATGCCACAAGCAAGCTCAACATTGAGCAATGTCTCATGATTTTTGGCTTTTTCACACTTTCTGTCAACTGACTGGCAGCCATCTTTAACATAACATCACAAGAATGTTTTGAAGTTTTCTAAGAAATTTATAATCCAGGCTCTGTCCAGCAGATTTCAGTACTGGCTTGATCTCACAACAGAATCCAGCTGTGTGGGATTTTGCATTCTCAGAATATTCTGTTTGGTGCTATATTGGGAAACTATGCCGTAAATCAGTGGCTGTCTGGTTTTAAACAGAAGCTGAAAAACACTGATCCATGTCATGTTGCCAGAAGGTGCACCAAATGAGCTCAAGGATTTCAAGTTCGGAAACAGTAAAAAAAAATTCTATTCTAATGAGGGTGGACTTTGGGCACAAATGGAGGTGCACACATGTATAGAGCTCCCATCAGACAGGAATTTGGATGCACATCGGGCCTTCAAGACCCAAGGCTGGTTAAAGGGGAAAGGAGAAAAGCAGGCAAATCAGAACAACTGCTGCCAAATCATTGCTACTGGTTCCGGCTGCACTCAAGAAAACTAGGTCTACATATTACCTAACAGATGTCCTTGAACGAAACTCCTGAAAGACCGCAACCAAGAGAACAGTGGGGAAGGATTTAAACTAATCATTCCTCATGAGTTCTCCTCCGGACCGCACATTCAAACAACGCATGCCGCTGCCGGCCATCTCTCCCCCCCCACCCCAATCACTTCCACAACCTCCCACCCCTTCCCAACCCAGTCGTCCCCCCGTCCCTACCCACCATCATCACCCTTCCCAGTTCCCTTTAATCATTTTCCTGCTCTCCCTCTCTAGACTCAAACCTAGACTTTACCACTTTTGAGGTTTTATTTTTCAATCTGGTGCCTGACTCCTTAAACTCCCCCTGCAAGACCTCAAACATACTTCTATCTAGGTCATTAGTTCCAATGTGGACTATAAATTTTGGCTGCTCTCCCTCACTTCCCGTAAGCTTTTCTGCTTGTTTCATGACGTCCTTCATTCTAGCACCAAAGAAGCAACGTACGTTTCAGGACTACCAGTCACAACTGTAAAAATGTGTGAGGTACATTGGTTAAGCGGAATATGAAGTTACAAGAACTTAAACAAAATTGGTATGGCTATCTACAGTGAAAAACTGAAAGGATTTAATCTTCCATAAATTGTGTGTTTTTTTCCTTTTTAAACGAGACAACCATCTGTCTTTCGTTACTTAATCGCTATATAGCATTCCCGCTTTCTATTCTCTGACATCCTATATGTCTGCAACACTAACTTATAGTCACAAATCACTAATTGCATGTAATATATGCAGTTAATACTTTCTCATGTGCCTAACTGGTTTGACCTAATTCAATGAACTCCTCTTTTACCAGATTTCCAGATCATGGGGTGACATTTTTATAACCGACAAAACAAAGTCCAATTCTATGCATTCACATAGGCTAGCGAAACTATCAGTATAAATGAATTAAATTTAATAGAAGAATATGGCCACAAATCCCTGTTGCTAAAGACTTCTATTATGTGTCACACTTAAATGACAAAATTGAGCAAGCTATCAAGGCTTCTCAAGAACACTGCTACAACTAGGCCATTATGGATTGCAATGCACAAAACTGCAATCCTGCTCAAAATCCTATTGCGATACGTCCCATCAAGATATGTCAGGCTTCATGTAGCAACTCACTAAGGTTACTTCGACAACACCTTCCAGCCCCGCGACCTCCACCATCAAGAAGAACAAAAGCAGCACATGGGAACTCATCCAAAAATTCGAAACCTTTGTTTTCAAAATCATTTTTTCATAATACAATTGCAGATATTTTCTTAAAAGCCTGCTTTGAAGTATTCATTCAAGTTACAAATTGGAAGAAAACATTGTCTAAAATCTCCATGCTACTCTTGCACAATCACACTGAACCCTTTCACACAATAATGGTATTTTTACTTAAGAAAAGTCAAATATAAAATAAAGCGGCAGGCAATACACTGTCAAGAGTTGTCATGTTAAGGTACTCTAATAGTTAATTTCTTATGCAAAGAGACTCTCAACTACCAAGTTTTAGCCGTAGTTTCAGCTGACATTTGTAGATCTGCTTTTTGAGAGAGCAAAACTGTTACTATAACAGTCAACCTTCTGTAGATTGTTCAAGGATCAGTTATGACAGTATTTCGACAGATATGCAATCTGGATTATCTACCACTCCCAACTAAAGACAATACTGATACATAGAAGAAAGGAGAAAGTGAAAAGGAAATGACAAAAGATACCATCAGATACAAAAAAACTTCATAAAGATTTTTCTGAAGAAAAATATCAGCTTGTACACAATGTCAGCTCTAAGATTCACCTTGCTAGTTCTCTCCCCCTCATTTTTTCAGAGTTAAAAGATACATTGTTTAATGATTGATTATGTTGTTACTGATCATGGAAACCAATTAACATGTTACATAGCCATTCCCTGCCAATTAAAATAAGTGCTTTTCTTGACTTTATAAATGATATTTACATAAATGATCTGAACATGGGTATTAAGGAAACAATATCAAAATTTGCTGACAAAACTAAATTAGCTGGCATAATAAATTGTGGGAAGAATGGATGAGGCTACATTAGGCATTGATAGGTTAGACAATTAGGCAAATATGTGGTTAATGAGTTCAATGTACAAAAATATGGAGTAGTATATTTTGGGAAAAAGAATAAAAATATTCCATGTGGTAAAATTTTCAATGGCACAGAGGAACCTTAAGTAAAAAGGAAATGTAGATCACTGACAAAAGCTGTGACGTTATATTCAAACACAAAGGAAACAGCAGCATCATCTTTTCATTGTTGTAAGTGTCAAAAAGTCAAATTGGGAGATGTACTAGGTTAGACACTCATCTTTCACTTCTGAGATCTTGGGTTCAAATCTTGGGAGGAAAGTCTCCTTTATCTGCCAGCTGTAAGAATGCTGGGTGAAATTAGTTTGGGCAATTACAATCCAGTTTCTGTTGGGCATGAACCCACAGCAGAAAACTGCCCCTAATTTGGCAATAATACTTAGAGAAGCCATAAGATGATTGATGTGAGAAGCAGTAAAATATTACACTTATACTTTTCTATAAGCAAATTGCTGGGGAAGAGAAGAGGGAGCTCTGCAACAAACTGGCATACTTGGACCAGTGGTATGTTGACACTGGGTATTCGTCAACATCTTTCACCTTGCATACAAAATAAACTCCCCCAAAAAGCATCAAAAACTTAATTTGTCTGACTGACCAATTTTCCTCTTGGTAGTTCCTTACCTGTTTGGAGCCATGGAGTCAATTACTGAATACATAGAAGCATTGTCCTTTGCTCGAACAATTGCTTCCAGATTTTCTTCAATGAATTTCTTATTGGTCTGCACCTCACGCAGGATTCTTTCAGCATCTTCAAACATTGATTTTGGAGCTTTTACTGACTGAATCAGTGAAGGCTTCTGTGAATGACTGGGGTTTGTCTGTTTGGCAGTACAGATAGGATGCTTGAGCTAGAATCAAAAGTATTTTAGATTATACTTTGGTAGATAAAAACAGAATTACAAAAAAAAATAGAATGGAAATATTTTAGGCACATTGAAGAATTGATAATATATTGATAAGTAAATTCACATGTCTATTAAATACTTTCAAAATCTATGGAATAAATAAAGCTAGCCATCATGTATAAAGAATTAACTGCAGCACCTTTACATTCAGTGACAAAATAAATAGATGTAAAAATAATTTTACACAGCACAATTGAAGAAATGTAAAAGTTACTGTCAGTAATCTGTATGACCAAAGTGCACATCTTATCTTATACCTAACATTATTAATATTCCTTTGGAAAAGTAAAGTAACTTTAATCTCACCATTAGTTGAAATTCTATAGACAAGAAAAGACATTCTGCATGGTTACCTAACAAATACTTGGTATTGCATTACAGTGACATGAAACTGTATTTCAAACCTTCAATAAATGGTGAAAAGTATGAAAAATTGTAATGAAATTCATTGAGAACAGCTTTCTTTCCCAAACATTTGGTAGAAAATTACTACTGAATTCTGAATAAACATAACACATTTGCTATGATTTGTCTACTTGTTAAATATTTACATGCTTATAAATCTCTTCCCTCCAAATAAAGAAAAATGTGACTTTAAACATATAAATATGCAAGCAATTCCATACTTTCACTAAGATTCTCCATTAAGTGCTACTGGCAGAATTTTTTTCAATAGGGTGAAGAGAGGCATGGTTAAAGCATTAGAAAAGGAACTGAACAGGTTGCTGACTCAACAGTGTATACAGAGACACAGGGTGAGTGCTGAGCTAACAAGAGTCTGCAGTGATTTTGAATAAGGATGAAAAGAACAAAATAAATTGGAAAAGCCAATTTCTCATGTACATATATTTTTATTTCACACAACATGCCACTGAAAAGAATTCTGTCTTTTCAAAAAACATGGGGGGTGATTTGAAACCCCAAAAACGGGTGGGTTGGGGGCAAGTGGGAGTTGAAAATAGTTGTCTTTTTGGGTCTCAATTGCAAAATTTTTGGACTCGGCATTCCTAGTGGGAAGCCTGTACTTTTATGTGCTGACATTAAATCTGGAAATAAAGCCGGGTTGCGGTCGCGACCCAAAAACGACGATTTTCTACTTCCACCCGCCCCCAACCCACCCGTTTTTGGGGTTTAAAATCATCCCCATGGTGTACAATATCATCAAAACTCTTTTACTCTCCTCTCCTTAAGTCACACTGAGGTATAGTTCCACTTGTACTGCTGCCATCTGGCATTTCTTCA
The DNA here is from genome assembly GCF_035084215.1 of Heptranchias perlo. NCBI lineage: Eukaryota > Metazoa > Chordata > Chondrichthyes > Hexanchiformes > Hexanchidae > Heptranchias > Heptranchias perlo. The sequence goes on from NC_090334.1 coordinate 42,224,369, forward strand.
AGTATAAGCCTAGACCGTGACTGTCAGCAGGCTATTCGACAGTGAGGGGTATCACAACCTAGCCCAATTTTGTCCACACATGTATACTTTATAACAGGGGCCACAGGAATCAGGAGCAGGAAAACTGGCTTATTCAGGCTGGGAAAAGATATTGGATAAAATGGGATGACAGCAGGATTAATAGATGAAACAGACTAAAATAGCTGCAGCAATCCCAGCAATTATGAATAGGGGAGCTGCAGACTGACCCCGTTAAAATCAGCATGGAATTTCATGAATTTTATAGGCTTCTGCAACAATCAGAATCCCAGGTAGCAGTCCCTGAATATAGCTGCTTTCTTCAGGTCTTGATTCCAAAACTAGACCAATACCCAACAGATAAATTGGAGTGCCCCATTGAATTAGCTGAGGTGGATAGAGTAATAGGGAACATGCAAGGGGAAAAGTCACAAGACTTGGATCAGTATATGGTAGAACTCTATAAATGCTTGCCAATGTTACTAAAAGCCTTTGCACAGATTTAAGAGGATGCCAAATGCTCCAATTCAGTCAGTCGTGGTCTTATTTCAATTTTGGCAAAGAAAACTCTATGCACTGTACGCTCGTTGTAACTTGGATCTGCTGTTTGAGTGTTGCACTATATACAAACCAGTCTGAGACTGGTACCAGGAGTATACGGGACCCCAAAAGTAATGAATGTCAAACACAATGATGTGCAACACTTATGGGAAATACACTGTCTTGACAGGAAACTATAGAAGTCCATAATTCTGAATACAAAGAGTAAAAATGGATAAATGTGCCACATGCACACAGAGGAAATAATTGTGCTTTTGCTACTAACACCAGATAGGGTGCTCTTCACATTAATACTGTGACATAATCAGGACCTGCAGGTGAATAAAGCACCAAGTCTTGGCTCCGATATTTTGCCCATATCATTTGTCATCTGAGACTAGATTGTGCGTAAAAATTTACGATCCACACAGAAGGATTTATAGTCACCATGCTAAAGGATCCACTTTACAAATCGACTGGAATCAAATGGGCGGCATTGACATATATGCCGACTGTCAGCAAAAACGTAAAAAATAGGAGCAGGAGTAGGCCATACCACCCCTCGAACCTGCTCTGCCATTTAATAAGATCATGGCTGATCATCTACCTCAACTCCACTTTCCCGCCCGATCCCCACATCCCTTGATTCCTTTAGTGTCCAAAAATCTTATTGATCTCAGTCTTGAGTATACTCAACGACTGAGCATCCACAGCCCTCTGGGATAGAGAATGCCAAAGATTCACAACCTTGAGTGAAGAAATTTTTCCTCATCTTAGTCCTAAATGGCCGACCCCTTATCTTGAGACTATGACCCCTAGTTCTAGACTCTCCAGCCAGGGAAAGCAGCCTCTCAGTATCTACCCTGCCAAGCCCTCGAAGAATTTTATATGTTCCAGTGAGATCTCCTCTCATTCTTCTAAACTCCAGGGAACATAGGCCCATTCTACTCAATCTCTCCTCACTGGACAACCCTCTCATCCCAGGAATCAATCCAGTGAACCTTCGTTGCACCACCCCTCCCCCCACCCAAGGCAAGTATGTCCTTCCTTCGGTAAGGAGACCAAAACTGTACACAGTACTTCAGGTGAGGTCTCACCAGAGCCCTATATAATTGCAGCAAGATCTCCTTACTCTTATGCTCCAATCCCCTTGCAATAAAGGCTAACTTACCATTTGCCTTCCTAATTGCTTGCTGTACCTGCCTGTTAACTTTCTATGATTCATGTACAAAGACACCCAAATCCCTCTAAACACTGACATTTCTTAGTTTCTCACCTTTTAAAAAATATTCTGCTTTTCCATTCTTCCTAACAAAGTGGATAATTTCACATTTCCCCACATTATACTCCATCTGCCACCTTCTTGCCCACTCACTTAACCTGTCTATATCCTTTTGCAGCCTCTTTGCGTCATCCTCACAGCTTACTTTCCCACCTAGCTTTGTACGTCAGCAAACTTGGATACATTACACTCGGTCCCCTCATCTAAGTCATTGATATATATTGTAAACAGCTGAGACCCAAGCATTGATCCTTGTGGCACAACACTAGTTACAACCTGCCAACCCGAAAATGAGCCATTTATTCCTACTTTCTATCTTCTGTCTGTTAACCAATCCTTAATCCATGCTAATCTATTACCCCCAATCCCATGAGCTCTAATCTTGTGTAACAACCTCTTGTGTGGCAGCTTATCAAATGCCTTTTGAAAATCCAAATATACTACATCCACTGGTTCCCCCTTAACTACCCTGCTAGTTACACCCTCAAAAAACTCTAATAGATTTGTCAAACACAATTTCTCTTTCATAAAATCATGTTGACTCTGCCTAATCATAATATGATTAGGCAAAGTGCCCTGTTACTACGTCCTTATTAATAGATTCTAGCATTTTCCCTATTACTGACATCAGGCCAGCAGGCCTGTAATTCCCTGTTTTCTCTCTCCCTCCTTTCTTGAATAGCCGGGTTATATTTGCTACCTTCCAATCCACGGGGACCGTTCTAGAATCTAGGGAATGTTGGAAGATCAAAACCAATGCATCCACTATCTCTGCAGCCACCTCTTTCAGAACCCTAGGATGTAGGCCACCAGGCCCACAGGATTTGTCATCTTTTAATCCCATTAATTTCTCCAGTACCTTTTTTTTTTACTAATCTTAATTACTTTAAGTACCTCACTCTCATTGGTTCCCCACTATTTCCGGTATTTATGTTTTTTGTGTCTTCTACTGTGAAGACAGTACAAAATATTGGTTTAAAATCTCTGCCATTTCCTTATTCCCTATTATAATTTCTCCTGTCTCTGCCTCTAAGGGACCCATGTTTACTTTTGCTAATTTCTTCCTTTTTACAAACTTGTAGAAGCCCAAGCCTGGACAACATCCAGGCTTGGGCTGATAAGTGGCAAGTAACATTCGCGCCAGATAAGTGCCAGGCAATGACCATCTCCAACAAGAGAGAGTCTAACCACCTCCCCTTGACATTCAACGGCATTACCATCGCCGAATCCCCCACCATCAACATCCTGGCGGTCACCATTGACCAGAAACTTAACTGGACCAGCCACATAAATACTGTGGCTACGAGAGCAGGTCAGAGGCTGGGTATTCTGCGGCGAGTGACTCACCTCCTGACTCCCCAAAGCCTTTCCACCATCTACAAGGCACAAGTCAGGAGTGTGATGGAATACTCTCCACTTGCCTGGATGAGTGCAGCTCCAACAACACTCAAGAAGCTCGACACCATCCAAGATAAAGCAGCCCGCTTGATTGGCACCCCATCCACCACCCTAAACATTCACTCCCTTCACCACCGGCGCACTGTGGCTGCAGTGTGCACCATCCACAGGATGCACTGCAGCAACTCGCCAAGGCTTCTTCGACAGCACCTCCCAAACCCGCGACCTCTACCACCTCGAAGGACAAGGGCAGCAGGCGCATGGGAACAACACCACCTGCACGTTCCCCTCCAAGTCACACACCATCCCGACTTGGAAATATATCGCCGTTCCTTCATTGTCGCTGGGTCAAAATCCTGGAACTCCCTTCCTAACAGCACTGTGGGAGAACCTTCACCACACGGACTGCAGCGGTTCAAGAAGGCGGCTCACTACCACCTTCTCGAGGGCAATTAGGGATGGGCAATAAATGCCGGCCTTGCCAGCGACGCCCACATCCCGTGAACGAATAAAAAAAAATAATCTTTTTTTATATTTTTAATATTTAACTCTCATATTCAATTTTCTTCATCTTTATCAATTTCTTGGTCATCATTTGCTGATTTCTAAAACCCTCCCAATCCTCGGGCTTACTAGTCTATTGGCTACATTGTAAGCTTCTCCTTTTAATCTAATACTATCCTTAACTTCTCTAGTTAGCCACGATTGGATCACTTTTCCCGTGGAGTTTTTATTCCTTAAGGGAATGTATATTCATTGAGAATTATGAGTGCTTTAAATGTTTGCCATTGCTTATCTATCGTCATATCTTTTAATCCAATTTCCCAATCTATCTTAGCCAACTCCCTCCTCATACCTACATAATTGGCTTTGTTTAAATTTAAGAACTTAGTTTCGGATTCTCAAATTCAATATGAAATTCTAATATTTTGAGGACCCAGTCAACAAAAATCAGCATTACCAGGCCTTTTTCTCTGAAGGGTTGCTCCTTTTCATGTCCTGCATGGAAGTAATTCTGGCTGCTGCACATTGAGAGTAGGAATTCTCTTAAGAACAGGACTCCCTGTTTACAATTCCATTAGCAGCAGCACTTAGCCATTCAGAGGAGAGGGACGGTGGGAAAAATGAAATGGCAATTAAGGGGAAAGGAGGCAGAAGTTGAGAATGGTGCTTTGGGGAGGGAAGAACTAACAAACTGGGAGTGATGCTTTAGGATGAGGGAAGGAGAATACCAGCATTAACTGACAGGGAGTGGGGAGGGAGAATGCCACCATTTAATGAGGGTTGGGGATATAAGTGCCAGCATGAACTGGGATGGGAAGAAAAAAGTGCCAACATGAACAGAATAGGTTTGGAGGGGAAATGGATGTCAGCTTAAACTGGGCAATGGGGGAAGAAGAGTGCCAACTTGAACAAAGGGAAGGGGAAAATAATTATGCTAATTTGAATGGGGGAAGGTAATGAATGGAGAATACAAGCTTGAACTGAGTTGGAGGGGGAGAAACATACCAGTTTATCTGAGGGGAGGGAGAACAGTGTCAGTATGAACTTGGAAGGTTGGAGGAGGGGTTGTCTCTGTGGAAGGGTGGAGAATTGTATGGACTAGTGTTTTTGTGAACTGGGTGCAGAGAGGGTAGAGTGCCTCTGTGAACTGGAGTGGGAGGGTTGGGTATGGAAGAGTGACTATTTAGGTAAATTTTGGTGAAGTGATGATCTGCTTGGTCTGTTAGAAATCCCAATGTCACCTTTATTTTAATTTTGAAGCATAAAACTACTTAAAATTAATCAGAATGCAACATTTAATTTAAAAATTCAAAATTTTCCGAGGGAACCTATCCCTGGACACTCTAGAAATTCACAACTAATTTTGTGTCTTCAATATTTTTATTTCTCCCTGTGTTCATTTATTGAACTGTGCAAATGGACCTCACTGTACCAAACATTGGCCTACTGAGGCTTTTATATGCTTATAAGAGTGAAGGAAATTACTTGTTTTCACATGGCATAGGTTTATAATCATTCTTGAGTTGTCAGCTTTTAGAGGCTGTGTCAGCTTTTTAGAAGATGGTGGACAGCTTTTGATGGTTTTCTGGACTGGCATGTATACATAGACAATAGAAAGATGATAGTAGAGACATAAGAGAGAGAAATAAATGGATTTTACTTCACCAGTCAGCAAAATATTGCAGGCAAATTAAACATCATCGACTAGAAAAGTAATATATGGTTAATTGTAGTTACTTCATTACAATCTGTGGTCATTTATTGAACTGTGCACATGGACCTCACTGTACCAAACATTAACCTATCGAAACTGCTTATTTTCCAAAGGTTTCACATTCCAATGACTCATCCTCCTTCAGGCAATGCTTTCTTTGCCATGATATTTGGGTGACAAAAATGGAGTATTTTTTCCATAGTTTATGGGCTCTCTTTCTTCCCACATCTTTTAGCTGGGAGAATGGGTTTTTAATCTTTTGACTGCATTAAGTATATAAGGAAAAAACACTCAAGTCAGTATGGTTGATTATTAACATATGCGCCTGAATAAACAGTCGCTAAGCATGCCCATATAATAAACAATCACAGACACCATTGGGCTATTAATCAATGACATAAATAATCAGGATAGCCCTGATACAGACAGCACTTGTCAAACTCCACAAATGGCCATTGGCATGCTTTTGTGTATATGTTATAGAAACTGCTGTCTACCGTCCGAGTAAATACCCCTGTCTTGCAGACTGATTTCTCATAGAACAGATTATATTCATTAAACCCTTGGAAATATAAGAATCTGATGTACCAGCTAGTTATGGTTTTGACCTAGCTGCAGTAGATTCAAAAGGTAGCACACAGTTCTTCAGGTAGGTTGTTCCTCCTGTTCAGTTCAAATGTGTGAATTTTGTAGGCCTGGTTGATTTGTTCTCAGTGCTGCAGTCATTGGCAGATAATCCTCAATTCATCAGGAAGGCAACAGCAGTGACAACAGATCCAGGACTCAAGATTCAGACAGTTGAACCCAGTAGAACTACAGGCGGAACAAACATCACTGCAAGTACAGAGGGTTGCCAGCAGAAGGTTGAGCACCAGGGCTGGGAAGCCTTCAGAAAATATAGAATTCTGGTAGGCTGTAGACTGGCACAGTGGGATCTTCATTCTAGTGAATTTTTCTGGAGTTAGTAAATTTCCTCTGTACTGAATAGGTCTTGGTCCAGAATAGTTCTTTAGACGATTTACCAAAATTAAAATATATCTGTGCAATATTACAGTCTGGCACACAATAGTAATCATGTGCAAGAGTACATGCAATCGCAAAAACAGTAATATTATTTTATGCCACACTGAAATTTGTTTTCTTATTTCTATTTTCGGAATTCAGCTAAACTTGTTGCAGGACTTTGGGAGGATTAACCTATTGAAGGACATTCAATAAAATAGTACGCAGATTTGGAAAACAGGCACCTCAGCCACAGCTGCAGTAGATGCTGGTGCAAAGCCCCTGCAAAAAGCCTTCAGATGCCTTAAAGAAACTCTGAACAGCTGTGACATACAACAATGGTTTTACACCAGTATGACAAGTAGATTAACAACAATAACTTACATTTCTATAGTGCTCATGTTTAGAATGTCTCAAAGTGCTTTAAAGGTGGTGAAAAATAGAGGATTCTGAACAGGAGGGAAAGAAGGAAAACAGAAAAAGTCAGAGCTGGAGTGTGGAGCGAAGGCACAGTCAAAAGAAGAGTTTTTAAAAGCAGGTAGGGAGGTGAGCAGAAGGATTTGGGAAGGGTTTCAGAGGGCAGGGCCATAAGTGCCTGTAAGTGCAGGCATCAATGGTGAAGTAGACAGTGTGGGGAACAAGGAATAAACCAATGTCAGAGGGGTGGAAGGTAAGTGTGGGGACGGACGCAGGGTTGGAGGAGATTTCTGAGATATGGCAGGGCAAAACCATGGAAGAATTTGAAAGTGAAGATGAGAATCCTGAAGTCAATTCACTGGAAGGCAGGGAGCTAGCACAACGCGGCAAGGACTCAGGTGATGGGAATGTTGGAATTTATTTGGACGAGGGACACAACATTCCAAAAGAGTTAGAATTTATGGAACATGGAGGCAGAGAAAGAAGTCTTTAGAGAAATCTAGCTAACCCCATGCTTCCATATGATGTTATCGAGGGGTAACATAAATGATGAGAAAAGGGCCAAGGATGGAGTCCTGTCATGCTCTAAACAAAAAGGAAGAGATTTAATGTCTTTGTTATGAGTATGAGTGGAACCAATAGAGAGCACTTGCTCAGGGGTATACTGCTTAAGAGATACACTGGAATCCAACACATGAAAAACAGATTATCTGGTCATTTATTTCATTGCTGTTTGTGGGACCTTGCTGTGCACAAATTTGCTGCTATGTTTCCTACAGTGACTACACTTCAAAAAAATTTACTAATTGGCTGTAAAGCGCTTTGGGACACCCTGAGGTTGTGAAATGCGCCGTATAAATGCAAGTCTTTCTTTCTTTCTTCTCTTAGTTGAGGATGTCAAAGGCAACATAGAAGGTGAGTAGAATGAAGAGGGACAGCCAAACAGTCACATTTGTGACTTTGACAAGTGCAGTTTCAATTCTCTGGGTTGGATGGAAGCCAAATAAGGAATGTAGTTGGGAGGCAACTACATAGAGATTGGGGAAGAGGTGTTTGTTGGAGAGATCAAAGGGACTGAGGGGGTGTTTTTTTTTTAGGAGGAGTGATGATGGCAGTTTTGAAGGAGGTAAGATAGTGCCAGAGGATAGAAATAGATTGATAGCTATAAGAGGCTGAGGAGCGGAATTTGGATGGTCAGGACTGAGAGAGGATTGAGGAAGCGGGTACTGGGCTTTATACATGAGGTAAGTTTAATGACAGCCAGGGTGGAAATCGGTGAGATGTTGTGGAGTTGTGGGAGCATCCCAAGAAAGAGAAAAGGAGGGAGGAATTTGGACAAGAAAGCCCATCCACTCTGCCAATTGTGCCCAGTGCAAGCACAAGGTATTATACAGTTTTGCCATATTAGTGTGTATGACTGTTCCCAGATTGCACACAGCCGTGGATATTGTGTATAATTTGCTTCAGTAGCAGTTAACCTCACTCTTCAAGGTTCCTGGATTTGAAGGGGGGAATATTAAACCAGGTAAATAAAGGCACAATATTACAGGAACGGGGAAAGCATATCAAAAATCCTCCCATGAAGAAAGTTACAAAGAAATCGAATGGTATCTTTTATGCTATTACAGATAACACATTACTGATGCATGAAGATTAAACCTTATTTAGAAATGTGTATTAGGCTCATTCATCAGCTCAAAAACACAAATGTTTCTGCCAATCATGAAGCACCCTGTCTCTTGCATAGGTGAAGCACCAACATATAACTGCATTGTGCTGAGGTTCCTCTAAAGAGTAGAGTAATCGGATTGTTTGCGTTTACTCCTCTGTCTGTCACAAAGAATTACTGTGTCAATATAGCATCCCGCAGCAATGAAACTTTTCACAGATATCAGTTCTCATCACTTGATTTCAAAACATGTTTGGAAAAATTTAGCTGTACAAAATTTAAATTATAGCTTTTTAAATTGAAACATATTTATTTAGCAGACACTCAACTCAGATGACTGTCTCCTAACCAAGCAGCTCTTGTAAACATGAACACTCACCTCAGTTCTTTTACCTCTCCCACAATTCTTCCAATTGAATCCCTCCAATCAGGTTTTTGCCCGATCCTCCCATAGCACAGAAACACTGCTAACCAACGTCACGAGCAATATTCTTTATGACTGTAGTGCATTATCCTTCCTCAGCCCCTCTGCAGCCTTTGGTGTGATCTTCCAACACCTCTCCTCCATTGACCGGCTCAGTTGGACTGCCGTCTTACCTATTTGATCACAGCCAGAGCAGCTCAAGTAATGGCTTTTCTTCTCACCCCACACAGTCACCACGTATGTTCCCCAAGGATCTGTCCTTGACATGTACACTGACAATATCCAATTCCACCTTCTCCACCACCTCTCCCAACCCCTTCACTGCCTCTGTGGTGTCAGATTGATTGTCCAATATCCAGTTTTGGAGGAGCTGTAATTCCTCCCAGCTAAACACTGGGAAGACCAAAGCCATTTCTTTGGCCCCCATCACAAACTCTGTATCCTTACCACCGACTCCATCCCCCTCCCCAGCCACTATTGCAAGCTGAACCAGAGTGTTCACAACCTCAATGTCCTGTTCAACCCCAAGATGAGCTTCTGACCGCATACACTTTCTATCGCATAATCGCCTACTTCCACCTCTATAACACTGCCTGCCTCCACCCCATCTCCTGCTGAAACCTTCATCTATACCTTTGTCATCTCCACTCATTTCCTGGCTAACCTCCCATCCTCTCCCCTCCGTAAACTTCAGCTTATCCAAAACTATGTTGCCCATATCCTATCCTCTATCAAGTCCTGCTTGCTCATCACCACTGTCTTCTCTGACCTATATTGGCTCCAGGTCCCTCCATAGCCTCACCCCTCCCTTTCTCTTTAACCTCCTCCTCCCCTACAACTGACCTGAACTCTCTGTTCATCTGAATCTGGCCTTGTATATCCCCCGCCATCCCCTCTACCCCAGCACTGGCAGCCATGGCTTCAGCTGCCTAGCCCCACATTCTGGAATTCCGTCCCTCGACCGCTCTGCTTCTCCACCTTACTCTTCTCCTTAAAATGCACCTCTTTGACCAAGCTATTGATCAATCCTCCTAATATTACTTTCTTTGGCTTGACATTCATTTTTTTCCTTACACATATGTGAAGTGCCTTTAGTCATTTTGTATGTTAAAGGCACTATATAAATGCAAGTTGTTGCTGTTGGTTGAAGTCTGTAAGTAGTAGAATCTAGGATATGTATATAACTAAATTGCCACCTTCAGCATTCATGATAGTATTTACTACATCATAATTTTAAAAGGCCAAGTGGCAGACAACTTTTTTTCCCTTCATATATTCTAATCAATTATGGTATTTATTGGAGGGTAGACACTGCACAAAATTGCATTATGACCGAATACTGACTGAAATGTTAAAAAAAACTGTAATTTGACTTTCCTTGATTGTGGAAACACCACACAGTATATACCAAAATGAAAGGGAACACAATTCACCCCCCAAAATTTTAATTGAAAAATGAATTGTTACTGAAAGTGAATTTACAAAAGCTTGAAAAGTACAAAATAAGGAAATTCTAACATATACTGAATGGCAGGAAGATAGACTTACGAGAAGTAGAAAAGTTAACAAAGACATTATATTAGTTTATAGAGTAAAATAGTGAGGTCGGTCTATCTATCAATTCTAACATGCAACCATCATCATTAGCCGCTGTTACCAAACTTGCCATAAGCACCAACCTAGCAATTAATGCACAATATTAATCGTACTTTTTTGCTGTGTTCTTTGAAACCTATGTCGGTCTGAGTTCGATGTGACAAAATTCAGACTTAGAAGCACAATGTAACATTGCTGTATGCCAATCAAGATGGCTCTAGCTCTTCACCATGCTCCTTAGCACAAGCAAGAATGTTCTATTAAATTATAGGATAACTTTACTTATGCTGGGAAGCATGGATATTAATCACCAGGATTTTATGATTTTCATTTGCTATGTGTTATTTTGGTGATTCTTGCACATTGTTTAGGAGTAAGAAAACTTGCTTGGTACTTAGCTGTCTGGTTCATTATGGGAGGAAAATAAAGGGACAATTTTTTCTCTTCATTCATTCTGGCAAGTGCTTAATTTCCAGGTGCAGCAAACAGAAAATAGGGATAGAGAGCCATTAGACGAGGTCTCCCACCCCATTATGCTGCCCCTGTATTTCCAGGGCTCCTACAAAGCAATGCAACTAGGCCTGTGCTTGCAGTAGGCGCAGGCAAAGCAATGCGTAATGAAATGGGAGGGGATGTTCCTTGGCTCCTGCCTCACTTTCCTCTGTGTGTTCCCTGGGGCATCTGAATGGAGGATGCCCAAAGAAAGCTGGTGGTGGGGCTTGTGCCAGGGTATGTGGAAACACCCCAATAGATTGAAAAATGTATTTATTTCCCTCAGTAGGGCAATCTTTGGACCTTGAGGCCTTCTGGCTGCTACTCTCCAGGACTGCAGCTTCAATCCTGTTGCTGCCCTTCAATTCCAGTGCAAAATCCTTCCAGGGAGGTAGCCTGCACTGGGAGACATAGAAATTCAACACACTCTTCTCTCTGCAGTGTTCCACTAGTACACTGTGTCTGTTCAGCACCCAGTGGGGGCCCAGAGAGGAATAGTTAATCTTTCATCTTAATTTATGAAGCTATTTGCTACCTAACTAGTAACTTCACAGATGAGGATACAACAAAATAGAATCAACTGTAACTATAACCAAGTAACTATAGCAATAAAATTTGGTGCACAATTTTGATTATGCAACGCAGGAAAAACTCAACAAAGCATAGGCCAATATATCCTGCAAGCTGTTACTATAGCAGAGTATGGAGGATGTTCAAACTAGGCTATTTCAGCTGACAACCTCAGCCTAATGCATTTGGGGAGGGCAAACAAGGCAAGGGAATACACAATAAATGGGAGGATACTGAGAGGTATAGAGGAACAAAGGGACCTTGGAGTGCATGTCCACAGATCCCTGAAGGTAGCAGAACAGGTAGATAAGGTAGTTAAAAAGGCACATGCGATACTTTCCTTTATTAGCCGAGGCATAGAATAAAAGAGAAGGGAGGTTATGCTAGAACTGTATAAAACACGAGTTAGGCCACAGCTAGAGTACTGCGTACAGTTCTGGTCACCACATTACAGGAAAGATGTGATTGCACTAGAGAAGGTACAGAATGTTGCCAGGACTGGAGAATTTTAGCTAAGAGGAAAGATTTGATAGGCTGGGGCTATTTTCCTTGGAACAGAGGAAGCTGAGGGGAGATTTTAATTGAGGTATATAAAATTATGACAGGACTAGATAGAGTGGATAGGGAGGACCTAGTTCCCTTCGCAGAGGGGTCAGTGACTAGGGGGCATAGATTTAAAGTAATTGGCAGAAGGATTAGACAGGAGCTGAAGAGAAATTTTATCACCCAGAGGGTGGTGGGGGTCTGGAACTCACAAGGTGATAGAGGCAGAAACCCCCAACTCATTTAAAAAGTACTCAGATGAGCACTTGATGTGCCGTAACCTATAGGGCTATGGACCAAGTGCTGGAAAGTGGGATTAAGCTGGATAGCTCTTTTTCGGCCGGCATGGACACGATGGGCTGAATGGCCTCCTTCTGTGCTGTAACTTTCTATGATTCATCAGGCTGATGATAAAATCACATCGAGGGATAGCTGCCTAGCAGTTTTATGGTTCTTGTACTGCACTTCTAATCCCTCCCCCTTTTTGGGAGCCAATTAAAGATGTCAAAAGATTAAAGGGATTTAGGAGCCCATGGGAACATCAACACCTACTTGCTCCTTTGTTATTTTCAAGACTGAGAAATTCTGCAGCCTTGCAAACTGAGACAATTTATTTGGGTTTGTACCCCATAATCTTTCTTTTCTCCTAGTAAAGATTTTTGTTATACTTGAGTGCACTTGATAATATTCAAGGTGAGGAAATGGCTGCTGATTGTTATTGGAAGCAGAGATACAATCATGAAGCATTTTGTGAGAATGGTATGAAAAGTTTATTTCATCTTCTTTTCATTTGCACATCGTTTTCAACCAACCAGTTTTATTGCCTCAGATTAATAGTAACTCCTGTTTCTTGGGGCCCGATATTAGGAGGGAGGCGGGTTGCCAGCAATGGGTCGACTGGGCGCGTGGGTAACCCGCCCTGTAAAATCGGTGGGTTCCCCACAAGATTGTAAGTAAACTGAAGCCACTTACCTTGGCTTCCAAGTTTTGCTCTGGAAAGCTGCACGGTGGGCAGACTGCGCACCCGCATCATAGGTTGTCAGCTGGAGGAGCCCTATTTAAAGGGGCAGTCCTCCGCTGATTGATGCTGCAGAAAAGAGCCAAAATTACAGCATGGAGCAGCCCAGGGGGAAGGCTGCTCCCAGGTTTAATGATGCCTCACTCCAGGTCCTACTGGATAGGGTGAGGAGGAGGGGGAGGACAGAGATCTTCTCCCCGGCAGACGGGAGGAAGTGGCCTGCCTCTGTCACCACAAAGGCCTGGCTCGAGGTGGCAAAGGAGGTCACCAGCACCATCCACGTATCTCACACCTGCATACAGTGCAGGAGGCGCTTCAATGACCCAAGTAGGTCAGCCGAAGTGAGTACACTTACTCATTCCCCTACACTCCGTCTGCCACATCACCGCCCCCACCCAACATCTCCTTCTGCACTGCCAACACTACTCTGTCACATCACCCCTCACACCCACTCAAAGCTCATCCTCATCTTACCTGCACTTACTCACCACTAACACTCAACCCAATCCTCATACAATCTCATGGCTCTATCTCATATTCACCCTCTGATGCATCTCTTTCACAGTCAGCCTCACCACACCTGCCACTACCTGTGCTGCAGCCACAGGGCATGCATCACATATGTGTAGTAGGAAGCGTTAAGGCAAAACGTGTCGTGAGCATGAAGGGGATACACAAGGGTGTTTGAGGGTTTGTCATAGTTTTTAAACTTATATTTGATTTCTGATCAACTCACATTACGTATTATATTGTCACTCCGATTGCCACGTCTTGGCCATTCTTGACTGGCTTGTGCAATAATGCCCTTTCATGAGACTCTCCACGAACACCCTTGATGCCACCCATTGGGTCACTCTACAGTGGGTGTATGTGTAGTTGCACGACTACTTTGTGCAGGTGCCTGTTGCGCAGCACTGTGTTGTGTAGCTCCACGTGGCAGAGGTGGACGACATGCCTGGCGAGGCGGGTGATGTTGCTCGTCCTCCAATGAAGTGATGAATGCAGCAATGGACCCCCCCCCCCCACCACCACCACATCCTGACGGTGTGAGTGTGAGGGGGTCCACAAAGTAGGTAAATGTGTTTGGACAGCAGAGTTTAGGGTATGATTTAATAATTTGGAGTGTGGAGACAATGGTGTGGCAGGCAAAACTTTGTTAGAGGTGACAGAGTGCCCTGCTGCAATGAATGAGGGTTTACCCCGCACCTGTTAAATGGACCTTTGCAGCTGCCACTGGCTGCTGGCTGCAACACGTCTGTTTAAACAGGGAGTGTTTTCCCCAGCATGGGAAACACGCTCTGGGTGGTCCAAAATCCGAATCCTCCTAAAATCTCCAACTAATGAGCTCTGTAAACGACCTCAAGGACCCAGATAATGATCTTAAGTGGGATCCCGCCGGCTTTGATTGCTGGTGGGAGTCCCGCATGTGGAGGCTGCGTGCGCACCGATTCGGGTCTTTGGGGAACCCGGAAGTGGGCGGGTTGGAGCCGGGCTCCGGACCTGCTCCGGGAATCCCCAATTTTAGGAGCCCCCCCACCCCCGCCACGAACACACCCGATCGGCCATCCAAAAATTGACCCCTTAATTTTAATTTTGAACTAGCAGGAAAAACCATCACACTTTTCCATTTTGAACCAGATGTGTGTGTTTGGCCATAGTCAGGAGGGGGAAGGTTTTTTTCCCGTGCACTGTGTATAACAAAATCTTAAACCTGTTCTTTATAAACGGTTTTGCGACACTTGGCACACAAAAGAAATCTTCCCCTATGGTATTATTCTCTTCATTTCACAAGCAGCACTGAAACTTTTGCATAGGATTTTGGACTCAGCCGTATGGTGCAGAAAGCATACATTTTTGTTGCTGCAGGTTTAATTTATAATATCTGTAAGCAGAACTGTGTGCATCTGCTCCGCAGTGCTGGCACCACATTGTAAAACTATAATGTCTGCCTGGCCTGCTCGAAGTCAACTCCCATGGAGTTATTTGCAAGCAAGCTAACTCCTAATTCCTATATTTGACATTTGGCCCTAATGAATAAAATTACTGTACATTACTGTATTTTCCTCAATTTTAACTTTATTCAGAAAAGGCAAGACTTCAATCCTACATTTTGGATAATTATGGCACAGTCGCCATTGGGACCAAAATCAGCAATGTCATCCTTATAGTTTTAGCAGCTTACAGATTTTTCTGTCAAGAAACATGATAGTGAATACAAAGATTGGTACCCTTACCATACATTCCTGCCACTCCTCTGGCAAACAAAGATTTTGTGGTACAGTTGTACAAAACTGCCATTATAAATTTCTATAAATTCTGCATTTTTAAAAATTTGGATATAACTATAATTTTATGCCCACATAAAATACCAGTATATTATATATTTTTTGATTTCCACAAGACGAATCTGTGACTGTCAACACACATATGTCTACAGATAGTCCAGACTGCACCATACTATGGACTTTTCAGGATCCTCAGCTTCACATTAAGTCTATCTCTGATTAAGAAGCATTTAAATCTATTAAAACAAAAATATAATTCCTTCACATTGTGTCCTTGAAATCCAAGTCAGTAAATAACTGGTCCAGTGACCCTTGCTGGAAATACTTGTGTGTGGACAGTCGATGAAGGCAGGATCAGACTCGGCTGTGATGCCCCTGCAGTTAAATAGCCTGCTGGCATTCACTGTCAAGGTTTAGAAACTGGAAGGTGACTAGTACATGTGGAACTGTACCCCATCAAACAGTCAAAGCCTTTAGAAGAGGGGAAAATTGTCAAAGAGAACAAAACAGATTGCTTGTTTTATTTTTAAAAATTACTGCAGTTTACATTAGTGAGGTGCACTATTGTAAAGTGCAGGTTACCAGTGGTGAGAGGTGCACTCCTTAAAGCAAGTGGTATTGTGTTTACAGCTGAATGCTGAAGATGGAGATGGTGCACAGTGTAAGTGTTAAAAAGCTATCATGAGAATTCTTAAATGTAATTTTATAGTGCTTCACATGGCACAGAGAAACTAAAATGTACTGGAGAACTACCAATATGAAATGTGACAAACCTCAGGGGGGAAAAAAATCAGGACTGAACATATAGTGGAGATGAACAGGGTAGTTATTTCCATGGCAACTCACCAGATGATGCTGGAGAGGTGGCGAGTCAATAGGCTTGTGGCTGTTGCTCTTGCTCTGATTGGCACTCACACTCTATTTAAGAGAAAGGGAAGCAAGAGAAAAAATAAGTAAAGCACGGCCATATCTTATGACCTTTTTTTGTGATTTTTATTCCTGTCCGAATGTGCTACCAAACGGCTGAACATATCGTGAACATTTTAAGACAAATCAAAAGGCAAACCTTAATGTCTTGCATGCGAGATTGCCAGTGCTCGGCCTCCTGAAAGAGATTGCATGATTACTGTTAAATCTTCTGTAAAAAAGAATCATTTTTCATCACTCAACCTATCAGCTTCTGAATTTAACAAAAAAAAGGACAGAGATCAGTTAGACTACAGATAATACAGCGTAGTCATTCTAAATTCCTGGCTCTTGCAATTAAGTCACTGGCATCCAAACACAAAATTCAAATATCTACAATAAACCTCAATCTCTGCTTACAATTCTAGCACTGAAAAGAAGTAAGTCATAGGAC
This sequence comes from Heptranchias perlo, assembly GCF_035084215.1. Taxonomy (NCBI): domain Eukaryota; kingdom Metazoa; phylum Chordata; class Chondrichthyes; order Hexanchiformes; family Hexanchidae; genus Heptranchias; species Heptranchias perlo. The sequence continues at coordinate 42,241,201 of NC_090334.1, forward strand.
AGTTCAAGCTCCTTACAACGAATGGGTTGCTGTCTTTACAACATAGTCTCCCTTTAACCTCGAAAAATAAACAGAAACCATTTCCTATTCACTACTCAGTAGCAGTAAGCAGCTATCACAATTAGCATTTCCATCTGTCTTGAAATGTGATGACTTTAGAAATATTTCATGGATTTCTACCAAATTTGCTTCATGTATTCAAGAGATGAGTTTGATACCAGGCCAAATTCAATGATGTAATCAAGGCACTCAATACTTTTAGTTTCCACTGTGGTATCTTAGAGGCATTTATTATTGCTCTGATCTTAAAGCAAATTTCAGATTACAAAACCAAATTCAGTATAATGATTTTTATATATGAAACACAAATTCATGATTTTCAGCTTATTAATAGAATAATCTCTTACAGGTTACCGTAACAATTTCACTTAAGTCTTTAAGGAAAGTCTTTAAAGAATTCCTTTTGTAGAAACGTCTAACTAATTAACATTACAAATCCTTAAACTTCACAACAGAGTGTTGCTGGGTTCAGGAAGGGTCTGTAATCTCAAAATATCCAAACAAGGGTTTTACAATTTTATCTTTTTGCAACCGATTTTCTTGTGATAATATATAAGATGATATTGACATATTTGATTATGTAAACATGTTGTATAATAGAACTTAAGCTTGACTTGTGTTGCAAATTTCCAATATCTTTGAATACAATTTTTCATACTGACATAATTAAACATATTTGCAGGAAAAATATTGTGCCAGAATTATAATGAATCAACACAATCTGGTCCATAACCAGATTCATTGCAAACTGAACAAACTGACACCTCAAGAGTGTTAAGGGAGGAAGACTCTGCCAAAGACATTCACACCCTTTATTCTGCAAAGCTAATTTAACAGTGATGTATTAATAATGGCTGTGAATGACTAAATGTCTTGCTGGAAAAAAATAACACCAATGATGTATGTGATTAATACCATGCATTACCTCAAAATGTTTGTAATGTACATTCGCTGACATCATACTATAAGAGGTCTGAGGTGGCTTTTTTACTGGAAATTTAAGGTTACATTATATATGAGATGTTATCAAACCCTTGATTTTATTACTACTTTGCAACTCCCTCATACCTACCCACCAATCTATTCATAGCTTAGAAATGGTGCTTTTCCCCCCAATTTTATGCCATTGTTGTCCCTATAAACTGCGCATTCTTTTGCTATAATTATGTACCTCAGGTGCCAGACATCCATTGTGGGGTTGCATTTGTGCCATCACATACTCATTGTTCTTTGTTACCAGCTCTCTCCAATGCATTTAGTTCATGATGCAAACCATTTTTATAAACAGAAACAAGGAGTCAAATTATATATGCAAGTTAAAATATTCTCCTGCGTCATAAATAAATCTTTTCATCAAATAATGTAACACAATATTTCTTTTCTCCCAATTAACAGATGGTTGGTGGATAAACTACAGATGTGAATAGATGTCTCGTGGATTTTTAGGCTTGTATCTACATTCATGATTTTGCTACTGCAGGTGCTGGAAATCTGAAATTAAAACAGAAAATGCTGGAAACACTCAGCAGGCCAGGCAGCATCTGTGGAGAAAGGAAGGTATAGTTAACGTTAAATCGCCACAAAAGGTCATTGATCTGAAACGTTAACCCTACTTTCCTCTCCACACAAATGGTGCCTGATTTGGTGAGTGTTTCCAGCATTTTCTGTTTTAACTTCATTATTTTGCTACTTTATTGATACTCAGGATGAGTACAATCTGTATCTCACCCTGACCAGCCATTATTCTGTGTAGAATTACAATGTAACTTTTTGCATTGGTTATTCAAATTCCTTAATCTGTATTTACAGTAAAGGGCTGTAATTTCTAACAATGTGCTTGTCATTGTGTCATTACCTGTAGAATTCCATGCATTTCCCTCTTCAGTCTACCAAGGTCATGCAGCACATCAGTGGCTTTCTGTACAGCTGGGCTAGCTTTGCTAGCCGCTGATCCAGAACCCCTAGAGGGGGCTACAAAGGCTGTAAACGATTCAGTCAGCGGGTTGCCTGAGCTAAAAAGAAGCAAATGACATTCACCATCTGAAAACTGACATCAGTTGCATACTGAAATATATTAACCCCTTACAGATTACTGCATTTTCTTTAATATGGAACTATGATCATAAATGTTAAAAAGATGGAAGAAATTCAAAAACTATGCTAACAGTAGTTAGTGACTGATTAATACACATTTTCAATGCAAGAAAAAAATATTTAGTATTACGGCAGAATGAAGATAGCCAAATTCAGTTATTAGCATGCTGTCCATTTTTATTTATTGAAAAACTTCACTAGAGGATCATTCTGCTATCACTGGAATTATTCAATAGCCTTTTGACCATTTTTACAGTTATCTTGTCTAATTAGTAAACCCAATCTTTGTCAATACCATCCTAATACGTACAATACAGATGTTATGCTAAACACCCTTCCAATGTATTATACTTTTTAGGGCAAAAAATAGATATAGATGTTCATATTGTCATGTCAGCTGTGGTAGATCAAAGTTTAATTTTCTATACTGCACAAAGTGTGGAGCTTAAAAACCATTTTGATCTTCCATCTCATAAAAAAAATCTATATCAACCTTGACTGAACAATGATCTTTGTTTTTAACAGGTGAACAATATAAAATATTCTCATCATATTAATCTGTCTTTTCTCATTCAGATCCGAATGGAGCTGCTGTGCATTTCCAGTATTTTCTGGTTTTAATCATAAAATATTCTCAGCTATTTTGTTTAAGTACATTTAACAAAACAGAGTAAGAGCAGCTCAGCTGCTGATAGCATTAAGAATGGAATGGCGTACCAAGTGAATTAAATGCTCACTGGAGGACCAACTTTAAAATGTGATGGGAATGGGGAGAAGCCTGGTGGCTCACACAATGATAAACGCTACCATAGAGAGATAAGATGTACATCTATGCCCACAGTTTGCTTTTCAATATCCTGATCTCTGCCAGACATTGGCGGATGGCACTGATTAGGATTAGATAGGGGGAGGAGGAAAAGACTAAAAATGCTAGATGGCTCACAACCTGCACTGCTCTTGCGCATTTCCCAGTAGTACATTATTAAGCAGCACTGCAGAGAACTGCAACTACCTTCTTGTTTTGGGATTGGTGGGGGGAGGAGCTAAGGAGACTGTGGGGAAACAAGAGAATTTAATTTGAACCTCTGCAAAACCAGTTAGCAGTGTAAAGAACATCAGAAATCATCCATCAGTGCCTGTCCAAATACGCTTGTCTTTCACTTTAACATATTTTTCTTCCTTTATCTTTAATGGGGAAAACACGTTAAAGATAGGCTTGCAAAAAGTACCAAGCTGCAATTTGCATTAACAATATTTCTTCTCCACTATGCTGTACAGATTATAGATATATATAGCCAAAAGGATAGATATTTGTTTAATGCTACAAATATGAATATGAATGAAGGTTCACAGATATAAGTGAGGCTCATCAGTGCAAATAAATCCTATACACCAATCTTCTGCATGTGTACATTTGTCATGGCGTTCCAATTTTCATCCTGGATGCTTTGTGTGTGCGTTCCAGAGAAGAAAAAATGGATTGGTGTGCACAGAATGAAAACATTCCTGGCACTTTCGACCAATAGCTTCAGCAACAAATTGTCATTTCACAGACTCTGTCAGCGTGCCCCCACAGTGCCAGAGAAGGGCGACCTGGATATTTTCACACTGAGCCGTTTGGAGGATTCAAAGGTCAGACTTCAAAAGTATTATTTGCCTTCGAAAAAAATGAAACGAATGCAGCAGAATTTAAATCAAGCTGAGACATGGGCAGACAAGTCTGCTAGGAGTATAAATCACTACCATTGTATGTTGGTCTGTCTCAGGTTTTGTACAAAGTATGAAAGCACAAGTTCTCAGACAGATAAAGAAACTTTGTGAGTAAGGCATTTTTCCCCCCATTTTAATCGTTGGCAGAACTACACATGCATTTCTTGAAGACGCTTTGACCTTTTAAGCCATGGAAATGTCAGCAGCCATCTCCTGCTAAAATCTTCAAAGGCAAATCCTTTTTCCAATAGCCCCTTAACCCAATCCATCGATACCAATGCCCTGAAGTCTATGATATACACCATTCACTCAAGTTGCTAATGCTTGACTGCTCAGAATAAAAATTTACTGATGCATGTTTTTCCTTCATTCTCAAGCCAATGGTTTACAATTGACCTCAGGACCATCTATCACACTGATGCAAAAGAATCATTTACATCGATGGTATTCAGTTACAGTCACATTTTGTACCAAAAAAACTGCCACTTGGATTACTCCTGAACTTTGAACTGTGCCTATTGAAACAATCAGCGCTTTCATTTTTAAATTCTGGCTCAATTAGAAAGCACACTTGCCTTTTCTGAACGAAATAGGCAGCTTCCTGACCATTGCAGTTTGTTGGATCTGTATTGTTTTTCTTAACCTTGAAAATTTATGGGGCACCGGTGGCTCAGGAAGTTTATCAAGTAGTAGCAGCATCATACAGATCAGGATGTTACTCAAGTTTGATTCCCCAGTCTGTGTTTAGCTAGCTGATTTGAAGCAGAATGATGAGAGAGGCCTTTGCAGCCATAGGTTAGGAAGGAGAAAATTGACCCTGGTTCCCACTTTGATGGCTATCCAGTAATTCTTGTTGGAAGTCTATGTGCATTGATGTCCAATGACAAGAAGATTGAGCTTGGGTGTCGTTCCCACCACTACAGTTGAATAGCTTGCTAGCATTCAGATGAAGAATGGCCACTTAAGATTAGGTCCCGGAGAGTGTCTGGTGCCCAGAGAATTGTATTCCAGCAAGGAATTAATGCTTTCAGGAGAGGAAAAGGAAGCAAATGTGTGAGAAAAGATGAAAAATATGAATTTATTTAGTCTGCATACGTCGTGTCTTTTCCATTTATGTTCAAATATCTCTTCTAAGACTGATTAAATCACATGTTTTGAACAGCTGAAAACTGTTAGTAATTAACCTAATTTTACCAAGTCAGTTGCAGGCAACAAAATATTCAACACTGCAATATTTTTGCCTGCCCTTTCCCATTAATTTATTTTTGTACATAAGAACCCAGAAGATATTAGTGCATTGCGATGGAAATCTGATTGAAACCAGCGCTATTCAATTCCCCTGCAAATGGTAAACAGCTTTTGCCTCGGGGGAGTTTCCATTCGCAGAAGCAGCTTCCAATAACTGTCTTGAATGTGCCTCGCAATCCTCTGTACACAATCTACTCACTGCATGCTAAATGGTTCATCAGTCAGTGAATCTAGGTTTTAGGTCCTGCATATCATATTACACTTTACTTCAGTCACTAAAAACATTTTGTTGATGTACGCTGTATACCAAGGCAGCAAACAGATGTTGGGCTGAAGCCATTAGCTCTACAAAACTCATCACACAATCTCTCTTTGGTTGGCCTACATAAGTTAAATTTAGAAGGTGGCAATATACAAAACTAGACAATATGCTGTTACGTGTCTCAGTGTACCTGCAAAATCAAAGCAATTTAAAATAAATCTAATGAAAAATAGAGCTGCTCAGGAGCTATCTGGAAACATTGGATTCTTTGAGACCTGAATTTAATTCTGTCTTGACAGAAATGTGTGCTTGCTCTCTCTGGTAAGAAGATTTCAGACATAAGATAGCAAAATTACCTGGTTGGGTTGGAGGCAACATTTTTTCCCCATTGTCATAATGGTCAAAGGAAAAAGCTTACCTCAAACATTAAAAAGAGTTCTAAAGAAAGCATTCGCAAATCAGTAAAGCATAAGACAAATGTCGACAAAAGAAATGTTTGGAAAGGGGAGACGTCTCCAAAACCTCATGTAAACAAAGTGTGCATTGTGACTTGGATTATAAACCAATGCAAGATGATGTTATTATATTTCTCTTTACTGTCTTCTATGTGCAGTAAATTTATGTTGAAACTGCAGACTACATACAGTTAATTCACTGTGATGTCATCCTGCTCAAAACTCACTGCAGGAAAGAGCAGAGCCGCCCAGTTACAATATTGCAAAGCTGGATTCCTTCAAAACACAGCCGCACAGGGTTCAAGACATTTGGGAAAGTTTTAGCTAATTCTTAGGTGGGCTCAAGTTCCTCTTTATATAATCACAGATCATATAAAAATAAGGTTGAAACTTTTTTTCCTTAGGCAGGATTCAAATTTTATTAAGCCAATACTTCAACACTGCGGTGAAAGTAAATGGTTTTATACATGAAATCTTTTTTCAGGGCTAAAGTAGGGTTTGATCTCATTAGAATTTATTGTAAAGATGTTGCAAGAATATGCAGAAAATTCATCGACAATATTATGGCTTTAGATTTGGCAATAAGCTGTTGAATTACGTTGTTAAATATTTTGTCTGCCATGCTTGGCAGATGACTCGGTAAATTTATCCAGCAAGTATCTGAGCTATACAGCAACAATTTGCATTCATATAGCACCTTTAATATCGTAAAATGTCCCAAGGCGTCTCACAGGGGCGATATCAAACAAAATTTGGCATCGAGCCACATAGGAGATATTAGGACAGGTGACCTGGTCAAAGAGGTAGGTTTTAAGGAGCGTCTTAAAGGAGGAAAGAGAGGTAGAGAGGCGGAGAGGTTTAGGGAGCTCAGCCGCCAATGGTGGAGCGATTAAAATCGGGGATGTGCAAGAGGTCAGAATTGGAGCAGCCCAGAGATCTCGGAGGATTGTAGGGCTGGAGAAGGTTACAGAGATAGGAAGGGGTGAGGCCATGGAAGGATTTGAAAACAAGGATGAAAATTTTAAAATCAAGGCATTGCTGTTCCGGAAGCCAAAGCAAGTCAGCGAGTACAGGGCTGATGGGTGAACGGGGCTTGGCGCGAGTTGGGATGCGGGTGGCAGAGTTTTGAATGAGCTCAAGTTTACGAACATGCATGGTGGGAGGCCGGCCAAGGGAGCATTGAAATAGTCAAGTCAAGAGGTAACAAAGGCATGAATGAGGGTTTCAGCAGCAGATAAGCTGAGGCAGGGGTGGAGATGGGTGATGTTACAGAGGTTTAATGGTGTCGGAGAGAATATGGGGTCAGAAGCTCAGTTCACAGTCATATAGGACTCCAAGGTTGCGAACGGTCTGGTCAATAGCTATACAACAACTTGCACTTATATAGCGCCTTTAACATAGCAAAATGTCCCAAGGTGTTTAACAAAAGGGACAGGTGGGGAACTAGTTTCAATCTCTGGCCCGTGCTGCGTTTGCTGTTTCCAGCCAGGGTGGTAATAGACCAACTGTAGTTTACCTCAAGCAGGGGAAAAAGTGGACAGGATTCTCGTTCCTGGGCGCTATCTAGTGAATCCTGCTTAAAAGTGAGCACATGTGGGTGGTCAGGGGAGGAGGGAAGTGGAGAACATTGGTGAGAAAAAGACAAATTGGTCTGTCTAGAAATTTACTTTTGACTAGTACTGTACATCCTAATTGACATTTCAAAAGCCATTCAATATGATACATTGACACTGATGATGATGTACTGTTCAGCACCTACGCCCCTACACTGTAAAGTCAAAAGTAGAGGACACACAATAAGGAACAGTGGCTATCTAGTCTTTACAAAGGAGTGAAGAAGGTTTTCCTCAAGTGTACAATAAACTGGCACTGATGGTTTATGTTGCTTTTATAGGATGTGTGGGATTATTTTCTTCAAAAATATAGTGTTCGTTTTTAATTTAATTTTGATGGAAATTATTACAAGCACAGAGAGCACTTCATTACTCTTGATCATTTTCTGTGTTATTCGGCCCTCTCCTGACCTGACAGCCCACCATTTTGAAAATTCCTTAAGAAGGGATCAAATGTTTCATTCACAACACAATCTTGGCCCAAATTCCACCACTTTCACCAGCAAGTCATGGAGACAGTACAAATGTTACCTCTGGGACTCTAAATAACTACAAACAGCATTAAACTGTCTTTCCAAATTCAATGTCAGCTGGATGGAGAAAAAAGCAATTCTATACTCTCATGTAGCACCTGAATATGGCTGATTTACAGCAGAGATATTGCTAGGTCCTGACAGAAAAGTAATTTCAGTCATGATGCTCACACTCATGGGATTTTTTAATTTTACATTCATTTGTGAGGACACAAGTTCATCACACAGAAAATATTAAAACACATGTTGTGTAACTACTATTACTAACTGCAGACCACAAGCTCCTCATACAGCTGGAAGAAGTTGCTAAGAGTCTGAAAGTAATTTAAGTTCCACTTGATTTTCCTAAGTTCAAGCCAGTTTTGGATAACAGCTGCTTGTGAACAGTCTTTTTTACAAATATGCATTTGATGAAAACACACATGCATCATTAACAGTCGCGTGGATTTTTAAAAAGGAACTATAATGACTACATGATATTTCTCTTTTAAAATAACACAAATAACCCCTTGTGTTATTTTGATTTTAGTAGGATACAGAATTATCTTCAGCCCAACTATGGCATGACTGAGCCCTGTTTAGCTCCCACCAGAAACTCTGCCCCTTAGCGCTTGATTCTATCCCAGTTCCCAGCTGCTTGCTCAGGTTGAGTCCAATGGTTCACAACATGTATGACCCTGAACTAAGCTTCAAATCCCATACCAGTCTATCACTGAGAATGGCTACATCCACCTCGATAACACTGCCTCTCCATCCCCACTGCTGAGACCCTCATTCACAACTTGATAATTGCCAGGCTCAACTTCTCCTCATTGTCCACCCTCCACCCCCGCCCCCCAGCCCATACATAAACTCTAACTCATCCAGAACTCTGCCGCCCAGACCCTATCTTGTACTAACTCCTGCTTTACACTTTACACTAGTTTCACAAATATCCACTTCTTCCCTGTCTCAATCATATTGATTTCAAAATCCTTGTCTTCACCTTTTAATTTCTTCACCATCCTACCTCTACGATTTCTTCCAGTCCCACTTCTTGGCTCACAACCTCTTCTCTTAAACTTGCATCCCTTTTCCCTCCTTTCCACCATCAGAGGAGGAAGTCTTCATCCATCACATGCCAGCATTTGGAAATTTTCTTCCAAATTCCCTCTGCCTTGTTGCATTTCTCTTCACCTTCACACGCCTACTCAAAATTGACACTTTTGAACTTGCCTTTAGTCACCTTCCCTAACTTTTACTTCCAATTCCTGCTCAGTGAGCAACTCTCTCCTTTGTGAAGCACCTTAGACATTTCGCTTTATTGAACATGCTGGATAAGTGCAAGCTGTTATTGCACAACCAACGTGATCCTTTCCAAGATGGATTACTTGTACTTTTAAATTTCGCTTTTCCACATTAACTCAAGGAATACACACAAAAATCCCCGTCATTTATGTGCAAATAATCCTAGCACATTTCATATCTAAAAAAACCATTATTTTTAAAGAATACTGTAGTCAAAAAGCACCCATATCATAGAATAGTACAGCATAACCAAGTCTTTACTGGTGTTTTTCTCCACATGAATCTCTAATTGAATCTCACTCTCCCGTTCATTCCTAAACTATTTAGCATTTTTCTTTTTCAAGCAACTATCTGATTCCCTTTTAAAAAGTTGATGGATTCTGCTTCAATAATGACTTCTGGCAGAAAATTCCAAATTCTAACCCACCTTCTAATTTCCACTTAAATTCTCTTTCTGGTTACCTTAAATTTATGTCCTTGAGGTTTGTCCTGGTATATTACATACAACATATTTATGACTTCAATGAAGTGCAGTAGTTTACAAAAATATCTGTGGTATATATTAATGATATGGACTTGAATGTAGGGGGCTTGATCAAGAAGTTTGCAGATGATACAAAAATTGGCCGTGTGGTTGATAGTGAGGAGGAAAGCTGTAGTCTGCAGGAAGATATCAATAGACTGGTCAGGTAGGCAGAAAAGTGGCAAATGGAATTCAATCCAGAGAAGTGTGAGGTAATGCATTTGGGGAGGGCAAACAAGGCAAGGGAGTACACAATGAATGGGAGGATACTGAGAGGTATAGAGGAACAAAGGGATCTTGGCGTGCATGTCCACAGATCCCTGAAGGTAGCAGGACAGGTAGATAAGGTGGTTAAAAAGGCATATGGGATACTTTCCTTTATTAGCCGAGGCATAGAATATGAGAAGGGAGGTTATGCTGGAACTGTATAAAGCATTGGTTATGCCACAACTTGAGTACTGCGCACAGTTCTGGTCACCACATCACAGGAAAGATGTGATTGTACTAGAGAGGGTACAGAGGAGATTTACGAGGATGCTGTCAGGGCTGGAGAATTTTAGCTATGAAAAAAGATTGGATAGGCTGGGGTTGTTTTCTTTGGAACAAAGGAGGCCGAGGGGAGATTCAATTGTGGTGTATAAAATTATGACAGAACGAGATAGATTGCATAGGGAACACCGATTTCCCTTAGCAGAGGAGTCAGTGACCAAGGGGCATAGATTTAAAGTAATTGGTAGAAGGATTAGAGGGGAGCTGAGGAGAAATTTTTTCACCCAGAGGTGGGGGTCTGCAACTCACTGACTGAAAGGGTGGTAGAGGCAGAAACCTTCAACTCATTTAAAAAGTACTTGATGTGCACTTGAAGTGCCGTAACCTTGAGGGCTACGGACCATGTGCTGGAAAGTGGGATTAAGCTGGATAGCTCTTTTTCGGCCAGCACGGACACAATGGGCTGAATGGTCTCCTTCTGTGCTGTAACTTTCTACGATTCTATGATTTTATTTGTGTATGCAGTGTCCCAGTAACAGCAGTTGAAGCAGTTGTGATCGTCCCTTTAAATGCTAGCAGCTGCTGATCAAAGTATGTAACGAGAGCCGTAAGTTGTCACTACTTTGCTAGATGGAAGCTACCGTCCATCACAGAAATACAGACATGGGAGCAGCTAAACACTTGCCCACTGCTCCCAGGTATAAGGGAAGGAGACTTGAAGAGATAGGAAGACAGTCAAACAATTCAATTCTAGGTCTGAGCTGAGGTAGCTGGTCTTGACTGGGGTAGCAGTAGGGGCACAACAATTGCCTTCAGCATTCCTAGGGTAGGGAGGGGGAAATTGGCCAGGATTCCTGCTGCTTACTGCTGTCCAGCAGCCTCTACTGGATGTGCCCTGTGTGGATCTCAAGTGAGGACAGAATTGGGTTCAGCTGTAATGTTCCTTGCTGTGTAAAGACCAGCCAACACTAATTGTTGAGGCTCCCTCATAAATAATGCATTTGAGTGAGGGGCAGTGAGGAGCCCAGGAAGGAGGCAGCACCTTCAGGAGAGATGGTGAGGGGAGAAAATTGCCAGAAAAAATATAAAATAACTAAAATGGCGATAATGTTGCTGCCCCTTTTTTTCTTTGAAATTCTTGCATGAGACACCCCATTCTTTTTCCATTCTGTACAATGTCAACTGTGAATTGTGCCAGTATTTGTTTTAATGTATTTTAAAATGTAGCTGCAGAATTTTACAGATCAGCACACTCTAATATGGAGTCTAACCACTAACACATGAAAAACGTTTTTAAAAAGTCAAAAAGCAAAAGCTATGCACAGTGAAGTTCATTGTGGTTCATCAGCTCCAGGCTACCAGGTTTAAGAAGTTAGCTATCTGTTTGTCTGTTTCAAGTTCAAAATGTGCCGAAATATCACAATTTTACCAGATGAAGATTGGAGACAGACTTTTGTTGTCCAACTAACAAACTTTATTCACTTCAGCTACAATCATTTTCCAGTGATCTAACAAATTTGGCAAGTTGATAACCTGACATCAATGTCAATGGAAACATTCCTCTCTCCTTGATACAAGTCACGCAACATTTACAGCACCTATAAGCTTACTTTTCCCTTCCCATCTTCTACAGACAGCACCCAAAGAACACCATATAACTAAAATCTCTTATCTCCAACCTTGCTCCTTTTTTAGTGTGTATCCTACAAACACCTATAACCGAGACAGCCTCCTTTTAATCCCTTCCCTCTTGCCCACTCCTTCCCAAATACATGCACAGAACTACTTATTTGATTAAATAAGTACAAACAAGGACTTAAAACTTCATGACTCTTTAATGATTGAGAATTTAAATCACTGTGATTCCTCCCTTCCCCCTTCCCCCACCCCCCACCCCACTGAGGATATATTTTAAAAAATAATTTTTGTTTTATAAATAACTGGACTGGCACATCCCAAACTAAACTGGTCTTAGCTCTCTCCATGATATTATTGTGTCTGTCTCTGAAGGACATCCTGAATGAGAACCTGAGTCAGACTGCATGTTTACCTGAAAAATCACTATTTGCTCTGCTTCAAGATGGTGGGCCTGACAAAGGTCCTGGAATGGGTCCAGTAGACTGCATTTTGTTTTTGTCTATGAAAGCTTGAAAAATATACACAGAAACTTTTTCAAATTAACTGCAGAATCATTTATAATTACCACAAACAATGCACTATTAATGCACATTAATTTAATTAGTATAATTCAGGGTAGAAATGGAACATTCAATTTTTCCCAGCAAAATCTTTCTGTTAGCAAGGCAATGTTCTGTAATAAGTTCTGCTAACAGTAAATGTCTCTATAGAAAGTGCACAGCTGAGGCAAAGAATTCTAGCACTGAATTTGAGCATCCAATATGGGTGAGTACACTGTTGTCCAGAAACTTAGATAAGATCCATGCTGTGGTACAAGTAACACATTATATGTAATATATCACTTGTTGGCATGCAACTTGGTACTGATCATTCCACACAGCCAAAGCAATATTTGTGATCATGTGCAAGTTATGTGACCACTGTGTGCTTTCTTGCAAAGACTATTGTATTAGAAAGAAGAACTTGCATATATTTTGCATCTTTCACGCTCTCAGGACGTTCCAAAGCACTTCATGGTCAATGAAGCATTTTTGAAGTGTAGTCACTGTTGCAATGTAGGGAAACACAGCAGCTGATTTGCGCACAATAAGGTCCCACAAACAGCAATGAAGTAAATGACCAGATAATCTGTTTTAGTGACACTGGTTAAGGGATAAATGTTGGCCAGGACACCAGGAGAACTCCCCTTCTTTTCATTGAATAGTACACAGGATAGGGTAGATGAGGTCTCAGTTTAACATCTCATCTGAAAGATGGCACCTCCGACAGTGCAGCACTCCCTCCCTACTGCACTGAAGTGTCAGCCTGGACCATGTGCTCAAGTCTCTGGAGGTGGGGCTTGAACCCATGACCTTCTAAATTACAAGGCAAGAGTGCAACCCATGAACCAAAGCTGACATACAATTAATTTAAAAACAAACACACTTTCTTCAAAGTAAAAGCACAATAAACCCTGAAATGTGACAGTTTGCCCCAGAGGCAGCCCCTTAATAAAAGATAAAAGCTAATTTTGCTCTTTAATATCCCCCCTATGACAACTCCACTTTGCAGAAGCAGGCTGAAAATATCTGAATGAGAACCAAGTTTGGAGTCCATTTTAGCAAAAACCATTACTCATCTTTAAAATATTTAAATCAAAAGCTATCTGCACACAGAAATTCTTAGAGACTGGTTAAATCAGACACTGGATATTGTTTGTGGGGTTCGAGGGGATGAGGCATTTGGCAGTTGCCAAAGCCTAAATTTTTTTTGTGATTTCATAAATAAAAATTAATCTCTATATAATCAACAGTAACAATTAATGAGCTATTGCCTCACTGAAACAATACTGTGAATTAGTAAGAGTGTGTTAATAAACAGGAAATTCATTTATTTTTGGTCCAAACTCACATAGTGCATTACTGCACACTAATAAAATAACCATATACTGGAATACATCACAGTCAACGTAAACTCTGACTAATAGCATAGCAGCTGACAGTTAACAAAAACCAGCATTTTTCAAATTTATTCTCAGGACATGGGCATCACTAATAAGGATTTATTGTCCATCCCTAGTTGCCCTTGAGAAGGTGGTGGTGGCCCTTCTCCTCGAACCACTGCAGTCCATGTGGTGAAAGCCTCCAAAGGTAATGTGGATAAAACACCAATGTATCAAGCTGAATAAATAACGTTCAGGCATTACCTAAGGTTATGCATTCCCAACCTAAGGACTTAATCCTTCACCACTTCATGTATATAGGGTGGAGGGCATTGGCCTTGAAAGAGGGCAAGGAAACACCAGCTCCCCAAAGCTTACCCAAACATTACTAAGAGTCACACACTGCTGTAACAACCTCACTATCAAGCATGTAAGGAGCCCACTGCATTCACTGCCCTGTTCAATCAAAAAACCTTGTGCCAGCAAGCACCCTGACCCCTTCAGTGCATAATATTGTTAATGGCCTAGAAATTGGTTTGCACGTGACTTTAGTGAACTCTGTGACAAACGAGAACCACCATGCCAAAACTGATGCGCAAGAGGGCCTCTTGTGTCATCAGGACCCGAATGCTGGGGACGCCAGTCACGCTCCAAGATGCTGTGTGCCGGTCGCGAAGAGGGTGAAGATCAGCTGGCGGGGATCTTGCTCCTTCTGGCTCCACATTCAGGTAAGCAAAACATTTTTTATTGGCCTTTTTGGTGGCAGCTTCCAGCGGCCCTTTAAAGTCCGCTGGTTTGACGGCTCTGCATCTGAGCAATTCCAACAACATGGCAGTCCTTCACTATCTTGAGTCTAGATAGGGAGTGTCGACAGCCTATTCCATTTTAATTCATTGGCTGTGAAGCAATTTAGGATATACGGGGGGCTGTGATAAAGTGCTATATAAATGCAAGTTTAATTCTTACGTAACCCTGGAAGATCTCTCCTGACACATACCTTCTTGTAGGGTCACTCAACAGCAATTAGGAACTAGAATCCTGGCTGATTTTTCACATCCCTCCCCAGGATTGCTGAGGTCGGTAATATAGTAGATATGGTACTGGACCATCAACCCAAAGCTAGCAAGGTCAAATCCCACCATGGCACGGTGTGAGATTAAATTCAATAAATCTAATAATTTGTGGGCCAGCACCAGAAAAAATTACCATGAAAGCTGAGAGATTCTGATGAAAACCTAAAAGGTTAACTAATGATCTACAGGAATGGAAGCCTGCCACCCCTACCCAGTTTAACCTGCATGTGACTCAAGTCTACACTAAGTTGCTTGACTCTTAATGCCCTCTAAAGTGGCTTAGCAAGCCAACACAGTTATACAATATGTTAAAAAATCACTATAAAGGCTCACCACCCATTTCTCAGATCTACTACTCACGGACAATGGGCAGTAAATATGGCCTCGTCAGAATCATTGACATTCCGAAAACACATTTTTAGAAAAAAGCCAATTGAATTATCCCAACTGTTGCCCCAGCTAACTCAGCACAGACCAGGAATCAAACCTGGATTATTCAGGTCTAAATGACTCAGTACCACATTGGGCAGTGCCTTTATTTAGTAGGCATGTTAAATAACTAACGTTTGGTCGAGGGCCACAATCCTTAGCAGCAACTCACTTGAGAAATGCCCTTAGAGATCATCGATAAGGCAACTCACTTCCTAATTGCAATGCTTTTCTTTGCAATAGCATATGTGATTATATATTCCTAAATGAAAATATAAACAGAAATCCAAAAGTATCAGCTGAAGAACATAAATAGTTTTTACTGAGCATTGATGCAGTACATGGTGCGTGCCTAATGACTTTTCTGAACATTGTTGGAGATCAGATACTGCATGTCTCGTTGGCCACGTACCAAGCACTTTCTAAACCCAAGTGCCAAAAAGACTGGCAAAAGAAAGTGCCAACAACGGAAAAAAAACTTCAGCTATGGATTCCAGTAGCAATGGCTACATAACTTTCCATGCTGCTTGGAACATGAGACATTCAGCAACAGTTGGGAGTTCCAGTCTCAGAGGCCTCCTGATTAGGATCAAGGACCAAAAAAATCAACCTAGTGACATGGAAACTTAAGGAGCCATTTGGATCGGCATAGGTCAGGGCCATGAAAAGCTAGCTCTGTGAAAGTAGGAGGTCAGAAGTCACAATAAGAAGCATTTACAATATCCCCTTACTCTTTATGAGTGTGCAGCTGATTATGGCTCTTTCTACATTTTTAAAAGGGCAAAACGGAAAACAAAATAGGCACAGCTATAAATAATTTTAAATACGCCTTTCTAGTTTGGTCAGTGGCTTACATTCCTGGAAAATGTATCATTTTGAAAAATAAGCATATAAAACAAGGTTTTTGAAGAAGAAAACATTTGACCCATTAAATGAGCGTTTTTCTTTTTGCTTGTATTAAACTAGTTTTATTGAAGAAAATATATCAGAGAATTAGAAACTAACACCATACTTGCTTTACAGGACCTTCAAGTTTGTTCTTGATCAAACCCAAGACGAGATTATATATACACACACACACATTTATATATTTTAAGCTTCATTTTCAAAATATATCTAAGCCATTCAAGAGTGCAAACTGTAGTACTCCTCCAAAATGAAAAGCAGTACATAGATTGAAAGAAATGTTTAAGTATACAGCTCAAAGTGTAATAATAATTTGCAATAAAAATGGATGCTAATTTCAGTGCCTTCAAGGCAGCATTATTGATTTGCCACTTCATTGCACATTGTAAACATAAATAATTTCATGCCAGATATTTCAAAAAGTATCATGAATTTTTAGTTATTTTCAGGTTTAATAAGCACTGTGGCTAAAAGCAGTGCAACTTACAGACATCATTTTCAAATGTGACTTACTAATGGTTACCTTAAAGCTTTGCAATAAATAAAATACAACTGCAAATTTATGTGTATTGAAGAATAAGTAGCACTGCTTGTAAAAATTGTTCAAATTGATTGTTGACTTTAGTACAATGAAATTTACTTCAATTGAATTCTGATAAGATAAATTTCTGACTCTAATGAAATAATTCTTGGATCCCAATTCTCTTACCACACCTGGAATAACACTTCTGTAACAGTGAAACTACTTTCTAATTATTTAAGTCATATTATTTAAGATCCATCACACAGGGCAATAGAACATGGTGCCTCTCATTAAGTAGTCAGTCACCCTCTTCCTACTTTCTGAATTTTAAGTTTCATTTCCCATTTAGCGGCATGAAATAACTTCATAACTTTATATTTTTTGCCACATTCATAGCAAATCTCAGGTCAGACTCACAGCCTGAAGAAACGGAGTTCAGAATGTTCTATGGATTAGACAGCTTAAATCATTCCGTCAATGTTGACTACACAATAGGTTTCAGGTAACTATTTGCTGCAACTAAATTTACTCCTTTCACCGGTGTATCCAGTTTGTCAGTCCATAACAATCAAATCAGTTTATCTTGAACATTTCCTACAAAAGGGTTCACTGTAAATGTAATATTTTCACTGTAACTATAGTATTTTCTGTTATACAATGATTTTTTTTGTCTTGAATTCAGATTTAGTAGGAATTAGTCCATGGTGTACTGTAAGATTCAGTGTGCAAGTCACATTGTTGCAAAATGCCCTAGAAGCAAGTTTTATACCAAAAGTAAAAACATCACTCAAACCAATGCATAAATCACAATCCCCAGGTATGCAGGTCATAAAAAGGTTTAGGAAAATGAAAACTATGAGCAGGATTTTACAGTGAGCATAGTATTCCAAGTTCAAACACTCTGTTGAAAGATTTGGCCTTTAAAAGTGAATATAATCTGATATGTAATCAGAAATAGCAGTTTGCTATATGCAAGGTATATGCAAGAACATAGGCCAAGATACCAAAAGAATTTAAAAACTAAACCTATTTATGATTGGAAACATTTTAATGTAAATACCTTCACATTTTTGAATGACTGAAAATCCTACACACATACCCCTTACAATAGGTTGCCAGCAAACAAAACTAATGTTGATTGCATAGTCTGGTAAACCAATTCAAAACAATGACACAACTGTAAGCACATACTGAAGAGTATCACAAACAGTTCTGTATTTTAAAAATTAAGCCATTGCAAAGAATTATGATTATTTTAACATCCTTGCAATTTTTCTCCTCCCACTCCACCGAAAGCACTAATTTCCAGCTGGAGTATGGTTCGCAGGTTCTGAGCTCCGTCATGTACCTCACCAAGTGGTTATATTCTGATAAGAACTTTGACAGTGAATCTCAGCTAACTATTCTACCACAGGGTGCGGCAGGAGTATCGCAGGAAATCCCAATCCTGTCCTCACCCAACATCCACATATGTGTACTTTCAGCAGGGGCCGCAGGATAACTATGAGGAGCAGGAGCTATGGTCCATTTTCCCCTCTGTAAACCAGGGATACTGAGGCTAATGTAGTGCCAAATCACTTCCACTGGCATCAGCTAATGTAGCATAGATCAGAGATCAAACTTGGAACCGAACTGATCTGCATGGCTCAGTTACTCACTGGATAAGTTGAATGAGCCACGGAGGAAACCCCTTTTTGATTTTTAAAAAATTTTGATTTTTACAATATTTTTCTTTGAATAACAAGTGTTCATGACATCAACAAGGGCTGACACTGTGAGGGACCAGAATCAACAGGAAGCTTAAGCACCTGGATAGAAATAAACCGCGGAGAGAGGATTTCAGCACAAAACAACTCCAGTATGTGAAAGGGATGAAATAAATAAATTTATAACATTGGGGTCAAATCTGATAAAGCCTTTTTAAATTCTCATATGATAAGTATTGTCTGCTGAAAGACAGTGGGTGAATGAATTAGTTCTATGGCATAAATTTCCCATTTCTACTGTGAGAGAATTAAGACATGAGTGAGAGGAAAATTTAAAAAAAACTCAGAACAATATGAGAATTAAAGATGGATGATTTAGAATGTGGGCTGGATATTTTGAGTATCTGGTTTCTATCTATGGGGTGGGCACTTTTTAGGAAACTAGTAATAGGTATGCCAGATTGCACATTCTGACATTTCATATGAAGCTAAGAATGGAATTAAAACATATTCAAATATGCTAAAATTGTGAACATTCAGGCAACTGCTGATGCTTGCATTTTTGAAGAAATCTTTTTTTTTATTCGTTCATGGGATGTGGGCGTCCCTAATTGCCCTCTGATGTCATAAACCACAGATGTAAAATTTAATCAGTTTATGACGTACTGCCCAACACCTGCTGCCAGACATTTGCTTTTCTTTATAACATCAAGCCTGCAGCTTATATCAGCAGAATAATATATATTATAATATATACATTAGCAGAGTAACAGTTTCTGCTTTGGTTAACTTTCAAGTACACTCATCCAAACAGCTGTGTCACTGATTCTGCACACATATTATTTAACTTCAAAACAGCAAAGGACAAAGACACTTATAACATCATGTTAGGATCTGGAAGATAAATGGGTTTGCACCACTCCATTGCTTGGAGGTGCAGGACAAATACTTCCTTTGGAACAGGTTGGATGCAAGAACCAAGTCAAAGCAAAATAAAACTAATTCATTAAGATACTTGAATAATTTTGAGCATGCCCTATACACTACATTAAAATGCACTTTAAAAATGCAAGTATACAGTACATTTATAATATATTAATAATCTAGTGTAGGGTACATATTTCCTGTCCAAAATCTTTATTTCGTGTTGTCATGACTTTTGGTCATTCTCTTGTGTCAGCATTTCCAGTTATAAACTTTTATGTCAACATTTGCCAGTCAATTTTCCCATGTCAAGTTGACCTGTCACAGCTACACTCTTTGGCCACCAGGTGGCTCTGAATCAAATTCCAAAGCTCTCCCAGCTGTTGCTATCTTGTTTTCTGCTTCGAGGTAAATAATGGGCCCGATGTTAGCAGGGCTGCGGGTTCTCCGCGGGGGGGCTATCGGGCGTGTGGGTAACGCACCCGGTGAAATTAGTCAGTTTCCCGCGCGATTGTAGGATCCAATCCACTAATTGGATCCACTTACCTGCTCCTCCGGGTTCCCCACTGCTGATCTGCGCGTCGGGCGGGCTGCGCATGCGCAGTAAGCTCTGTCAGCTGGAGGAGCTCTATTTAAAGGGGCAGTCCTCCACTGACAGATGCTGCAACAAATAGCAAAAATTACAGCATGGAGCAGCCCAAGGGGAAGGCTGCTCCCAGTTTAATGATGCCTCACTCCAGGTATCATTAGATGGGGTGAGGAGGAGGGGGAGGACAGAGATCTTCCCCCCGGCGGGCAGGAGGAAGCGGCCTGCCTCTGCCACCAGGAAGGCCTGGCTCGAGGTGGCAGAGGAGGTCACCAGCGCAACCAACATATCGCCCACCTGCATACAGTGCAGGAGGCGCTCCAATGACCTCAGTAGGTCAGCCAAAGTGAGTACACGTAGTATTTCCCCTACACTCCGTCCGCCACATCACTGCCCCCACCCCACATCTCCTTCAGCACTGCCAACACTACTCTGTCACATCACCTCTCATACCCACTCAAACCTCAACCTCATCTTACCTGCACCTACTCACCCCGCCACTACCACTCAACCCAATCCTCATACAATCTCATGGCTCTCTCTCATACTCACCCTCTTGTACATCTCTTTCACGGTCAGCCTCACTCAACCTGCCACTACCTGTGCTGCAGCCACAGGGCATGCATCACATATGTACAGTAGGCAGCGTAAGGCAAACGTGTCGTGAGCATGAAGGGGATGCACAAGGGTGTCTGAGGGTTTGTCATGGGTGTTACTTATATTGAATTTCTGACCAACTCACATTACATACTATATTGGCACCACTACTGCCATGTCTTCGCGAATCCTGTCTGGTTTGTGCAATAATGCCCTCTCCTGAGGATCACTATGAGGACCCACAACTGATGCCACCCACTGTGTCACTGCAGAGTGGGTGTAGGTGTATTTGCAGGGCTCTTTTGCGCAGACGACTGAGAGACATCGGCGATGTCCCCGGTTGCACCCTGGAAGGATGCGGAGGAGAAGTTGTTGAGGGCAGTGGTGACTTTGACAGCGACAGGTAAGAAGATGGTGCTCGGGCCAGCCAGGAGCAGCTCGGCATGAAAGAGGCTGCAGATGTCCACGACGACATGTCGAGTGACTCTGAGCCTCCGTGTGCACTGCTGCTCAGAGAGGTCCAGGAAGCTGAGCCTCGGTCTGTGGACCCTGTGGCAAGGGTAGTGCCCTCTGCGACGCATCTCTCTCTGCGGTAGCCCTCCCTCCTGCTGTGCAGGTGGATGTGTCACAGCACTCTGTTGTGGAGCTCCACGTGTCAGAGGTGGACGGCGTGGATGGTGAGGCTGGTGATGCTGTTCGCCCTCCGAGGAGGTCATGACTGCAGCTACGACGGCCCCCATCCGCAAGATGTATATGTCTCCGGACCCCGGGGTAAGTGTGCAGGTTGGTGACTTTGACTGTCAGGAGGAGGGTGGTGGAAGCCAAACTTTGCCCCAAGTGACAGAGTGGCCTCCTGCAATGGATGAGGGTCCCCCCCCACCTGTCCAATGGACCTTTGCAGCTGCCACAGGCTGACAGCTGCAACACGTCCATTTGACCTGGGAGTGTTTCCCCCAGTGTGGGAAACAGTCCCACTTTGTTCTAAAATCCCACATAGTCCCTTAATCAGGTCAGTTAATGACCTGAAATACCTAAATAAATACTGTCAAGTGGCATCCCGCTGGCTTTAATTGCCTGCGGGATTCCCACCAGCGGGGGCTGCGCGTGCACGCCGGAGCGTCAGCGGGGAACCCGGAAGTGCGCGGGTTCGGGGCGGGCTCCGGTACCGCGCCGGGATTCTCCGATTTTCGGAGCCCCCCCGCCGCCAGGAACGCACCCGATAGCGGGTGCTAAAATAGAGCCCAATGTCTTCACTTTTTATCTTATTTTTCAATATTTATCTTATTTTTCAATTCCCACTCCTGTTCAATCTGGCTTTTCTACAGTTTCTGGAGATATTTTGTCATTCCTCCACCGTGCTCCAATCCCTCCGGGCTTCTTGCTTCACTCAGGCTTTCCCTCCCACACTGAGATCACCCACTCCACTCCCAGCTCTCCAAGTTGCTCCCCACTTTCCATTTGTCGCTTCTCATGGCCACCTGCTACCCTCATTTTGCAATCGCCCACTAGTTGTTTTTATGTGCCATCCACCTGCTTTTCTTAATCGCCTCTCGCCACCTCCAAGTCCTCCCCCTGTCATCTTGTCGCTTCTCACGGCACCCATTCCACTTATTTTAGCTCTGTGCTGATTTAGGCTGATTCCCCGCCGCATTTCTTTATTGTTCAACGTGTTCTGAAAAAAATTACACTGGTTCCCAGCCTTGTAACCCTTACTCTTTCTTAAAAAAAAAATGTTAGACCCGCTCTTGGACCTTCCCACCCCTGTCCAGAGTATTCTGGGCCCCACCTTTTCTCTCCCTGTCCCTATCAAGGGATATGGAGCTAAGGCGGGTAAATGGATTTGATGTACAGATCAGCCAAGATCTAACTGAATGGCGGAACAGGCTGAAGGGGCAGAATGGCCTACTTCTGTTCCTATGTTCCCCATTCTGTGGCCTTACTAATTTATTTTTTTAATTGACCTCCCTTGCTCTTCTCCACCCCACTCTGCACATTTTCATCATCACTTCAGCCTCTTCCTTCAGACTCAGCAATTATTTTCCCCTTCCCAACCCTCTTCTCACCAATTTTTTTCCAATTCCAAGCTCCTCTGTTTACCAGTGGCCACTTCTACCTCTTCACAACTCTGCTCTTCAACCACAACATTATTTTTCCTTTCCCAGAAAAGACACTCAGAGCTGCAAGGAAGTAACAGAAATAAACAGAGAGAAAGTGGAAAAGTAAAAGAGACACAAGAGAGTAAGAGGGAAACACAGAGATAAATGAGTGTAAAAGAGATGGCGGAATAGATCAATAGAGAAAAACAGAGAAAGAGAAGTAATACAGACACAGGTGAGACCAACAGAGGAAAGGAAGAGCAACTGAGACACTGGAAGATAGTAAGATAGAAACAGAAAGAGAAAATAGAGACATTAAGAGAGTGAGAAAGAAACACAAAAAAGATACACTGACACAGGGGGACGATAAAGCAACTCACCCAGATGTCCCCCAAAACTCATGACTTGAACCTGCATACTAGGCTCCTCCAGGACAGATACACTGGCCTCAGTGATGTAGTCATCCCTGACCACCTTACATTCACCACCCAGAAAGCACTTCACAAGCAATACCAGCAAAACCAGTTGGACTTCAGCCTAAAGTCAATCCTCAAGTACAAGGAATTGGGTATGGTAGTGTAGTGGTCATGTTACTGGACTCGTAATCCAGGCTCCTAGCCCAAAATCCAGAAAATGTGAATTCAAATCCCACTATGGTAGTTTAACAATTTGCCTTCAGTTTAAAAAAAGATGGCACAAGTAAAAGTGACCATGTTCTAAGATGGTTTTAAAACCCTACTGGGTCCACTAATGTCCACTAAACTGCCATCTTTACCCAGTCTGGCCTGTACATGACTCCAGTACCACAGTGTGGTTGACTCATAGCTGCCCTCTGAAGTGTGGCGCAGCAAGCTGCTCAGTTGTATCAAACCGCTACAGATAGCACTTCAAGAAGAGGGTTCACCACCACCACCTTCTCAGGGCAACTAAGGCTGCCAGCCCTGCCAGTGACGCCCCACATCCCGAGAATGAATTTTTAAAAACTCCTAATCTCTAAATTTGCCCTGACAGAAACAAAGTTCTCAAGAGACAACTGCAATAAGATGAGAAACAAAATGGCAACATCAGCTCAGTGCAGGTAACATATATAAAACAGTGACCTCAAACTACCCATGAGCAATACTACGGAAAATCTTAGAGTTGTTCAAACAAAACTGAAACAGAACATCGCTGGTATAACAGATGGTTGGTAGTAATTCAACTGAGCAGTTATGATGATGTCATAAACCACAAGAGCAGAATCTGAAAGGTTTATAAACCTGAGCAGAAAAGAGATTGAATTACTGCCTTAAACAATCTTCCAGACATCTTTTACTCCTTGTTATATAGTTCAGGTTTTTTTTAAATGCTAAAAGATCGCTCATGGTGTTGCTCACGATGAGTCACGACAGTACACTGTTTTATAACAAGAGGCCTGTGATGTATGTAACGCTCAATGGGAGTTAAATTGGATAACCCCCGAAACCGGGCGCGGAGGTCGCAGTGCGCAATTAGCCCGCGCCCGGTCGGTGAGACGCAGGCAGCTTGAGCACTCGTGCTGCCTTGTCATTTGTCTGATATCTGCGAGCAGCCGGGCCTAGCTATGCTGTTGAGTGGCTGGTCACCAGCAGGGGGACCCCGATATTGCACGAGTGGCTAGCATCACGTAAAGGCAGCCTGCACCTTTTATTTGCAAAATATAAGATACGGGTCTGCACGGAGTCTGAATGGAGATCAGACATCGCACACGTAAAACACAGATGCAGGTCCCATCCCTATGATTACAAACTGTTGAGTTATGTTAAAACATTGAATAAAGGTTGCGCACTACTAAATCCAACATCCACCAATCTGCACTCCAGACCTCATCAATCTGCCGATCTGAGTTTGTACCAGGCTTGCGAGAGAGCACGCACCAAGGTTGTCGGCTGATGCACTAGAGGTGGACAGAAGGAGGGGCATCCTAAAGCCGCAGGGGGCAAGAGGCCCTCTAGACATATGCTCAAGAGGCAGTGGGAGGCAGAAGGGGACAAAGTCAATGACAGGCGCATAGCACCACGAACATGGGTGCAGTGCAGGAAGAAGTTCAATGCTTTGACACGAGTGGTCAAGGTGAGTGAAGTCAACTGTCAAGTGGCATCTCCTGCCAACTGCACCACAAGCTACATCCACTGCTCCATGCACTATACCCCTTATCACCCACATACCAACAAACTCTTTTAATCAGTACTCAACTCTTCCTGTCAGATGCTTCCTCTCACCCTCATACATTATCACTGTTGCAAGCGCACACCCACAACTCACAGGTCACACACACTGGCAGCCATTTAAACATGACAGGCACATCACCCAAACATCCTGCAGGACACTCACCGACACACGTCCCGCTTTCTTGAAAGGAGAAGATGGCGCATAACAGGAGGCAGCAAGTGGCAGTGGCTCCATGGAACATGAACCTGCTGTCCTCTCTAAGGATAACTGAATTTCTGTCCCACCGTGCCACTCTGCTGGTGCCTGTCAGCTCGCCAGCCCACTCCGTATAGAGTCTTGAAAGTTTATTATATGAACATAGGAAGATAAGAACAGGAATAGGCTATTTAGCCTCTCGAGCCTGTTCCGCCATTCTATGAGATCATGGTTGATCTGTGACCTAACTCCATACACCCACCTTAGCCCCATATCCCTTAATACCTTTGGTTAACAAAAATCTATCAATTTCAGATTTAAAATTAACAATTGAGCTAGCATCAACTGCCGTTTGCAGAACAGCGTTCCAAACTTCTACCATCCTTTGCGTGTAGAAGCGTTTCCTAACTTCACTCCTGCAAGTCCTGGCTCTAATTTTTAGGCTATGTCCTAGTATTCAAGCATAGGAGACCTCCAAAAACAGGTACAAATGCATCAGCAGCCAGAAGCAATAAACCAGTAACTAACCTGTAGCTCCTGCGTGATCCCTGTAAATAGCGCTGGTGGGGGGTCCTGTTCAGCTGTGCGAGGTTAAGACAGTGTGTTGGCTGGAGCGTTGAGTTCCAAAATCGCATCTGTCCCTTTAAATCAGCATTGCACACTGATCTAATGCATATTCTCCTTACTTTACAAGCTGCCGGCGTTTGTTATCTGCGCATGCGCAAACGCCTTTACCAAGATGGCGTCCGGTGCACGTCAAACTTGAAGGGCGCGCGCATTTCAGATGCCATTTTGGATCCTTAGGAGGCCGCATAGTGCCTACAAAAGGAGCGCTACATGGCCCAATTTATAGCCCCAAATATTTACAGTGACTAAAATCAAATTCTGCTTTTATTAGTTGGTATTCTGGGATTTTTAATTTACATCTATATTCCTTTACCTATGTATTTAATTTTTATCCCTTACCTTTTTAAAGCTGGGAATAAAAAGCAAGATGGTATGCAAGAAGTACAAGGTTATAGATAGGTACCTGGTGTTCAGCAGTACAATGGGTGGGGGCGAGTGAGTTCATGGGATTTAGCAGTACTGTAGGTGGGGGGGGCGGGGGGGGGGGGGGGAGGGAGGTGAGTTCATGGGGTATAGCAGTACTGGGGGGTGGGGGGGGAGCGAGGTCATGGAGTTTAGCAGTACTCGGGGGAGAACAGTCCTTGGCTTTGGTAGCACTGGAGGAATGATCTTGGGATTTGACAGCTTTGGTGTGGGGTTGATCGGGTTTGGCAGCACTGTGGAGGGGGAGCTTGGGATGTGGCGAATTGTGGAGAAGAATGTTGGGTTTGGTTCGCTGCCAGCAGTGGAAGCATGGAAAGGGCCTTTTACTTTGAACAGCAAGTGCTCATGACATCATCAAGGGCTGACACTGTGAGGGATCGGAATCAAAAGGCAGGGTTGAAGCTTAAGAACCTGGGTAGAAATAAACCACAGAGAGAGGATTTCAGCACAAAACAACTTTAGTATGTGAAGGGACGAGATAAATAAACTTATAGCATTAGGGTAGAACCTGATAAAGCCTTTTTACGTTCTCATATGATAAGTAATGCCTCTTGAAAGACAGTGAGTGAATGGACAACTAGTGCTATAGCATAAATTTCCCATTTCTGATGTGTCAGGATACATGGAATTAGGACGTGAGTGAGATGGAAATTTTTAAAATTACAAACATCTGAACAATATGAAAATTAAAGATGGATGATCTAGAATGTAGGCTGGATATTTTGAATATCTTGTTTCTAAATGGAAAAGAAAATCAGGTAAAACAGGCTGCCGATTCGATATCGCCCATTTTGCGCTTTGGCCCAAGGCAGATTTATACCGCAATTTCTCTTTTCCACTCACAGAGCAAAATAAATAACAGAATGTGAATTTCAATAAGGTCAGTGATGGTAGCCATGGGTGGGAGTATCGTGACATTTATGCTGGGAAGTGGGCCCCTGTGGATTTTGAGGGCCACTGTGTTATAGTATGGCATGGGTTTGCACATGAGTCTTCACAACATCCAACCTACTGCTTGGGGAAATTGCCTAGTGAGAGTGAGCCACCTCTTGTGCACTTCGTATAACCATTTCAAGAGGGACTGTGGCCTGGGAGCAAGTAAGCTGTCCACTCCTTCAATCAGACTGTAAAGGAACATAAAAATAGCGGAAAGAGCTTAGAAAATAAAATTGCAGGATAATAGATTTTTTTATATATAAAAAAACCTGCTCTATAATTCAGAGCCACACAAATGTTTCCAGTTTGGGATCCAATTAAGTAGCTACATATTATTTGGTTATTTGCATTTTGTAAAATTTATTCCCCTTGCATATCTTATTAGAATGGTTAATATAATCTGAGTTTATTCTCATAATTATATTAACAACAGGAAGCTTTTAGGCTGCTTTATCAGTCTTTCCCCATTTGTAAAAAGCTATCTTTTCTCCCAGAGGTTTGAACCCTCACAACCTTAGTTCCACAATTCTTTCATTTTCTTTTTAATAAAAGCGTTTGGCATCAGGAGTTTACAGAAAATCATTTTTCTGAAGAAAATGTATGAATTATGAAAGCTGCTACAGTAATTTATATGATTAACGTTTAATAGAGTCACAGCAGCATGCCAGTTGTGCAAACCACTGCTGTACATTTTTGCATTACAAAACAAATTGTGCTCTCCTTGTACAGACGATTATGATTTACCTAAAAAGATTCTCCCTCCTCCTCAAACCAGCCAGTAATTACTCCACATTAAATTTGCATTTTTTACAATCTTACTCTTGGGCTCAGTTCACCTCGTGCAAGGGTAAAGGATAATGAATTCATAAACCTGTACGTGCAGCAGATGACAAGTGGGTGTTTAGAATTCTCAGTTAAAGATAACCCCTGACAGTGACATTTGTTGTCTGACTGATGAGTCATCCTCTGTTTACGCTCAATGTCAGCTCTGGAATAATAAAGAGAGCCTGGGGGTGCACATCAGTGTTTTTCATCCTTGCAGCAGCTTCAGTGCAGACAAAAATACATTTATGGGAGGCCATTTTTCTCACTTTCTAATGCTGCTGTCTTCCATTAATAGGGTGGTGCAGAATCTCAAGGGAAGAACGAGCTAATCAAATGCATCTGTATCTAGGCAACCATACCCATGATTTACACAAGTAGGAACAGCTGAGATTCTTCAGGCTGATGACCAGCCATAAGCACATCAGAGCACCGATATTTCAGCCCCCTTCATTTATGCTCTCTCATCACACTGACATTCAATCCTCTTCCAGCAAACACCCTCCCCCTCCATTCAATAAATGACCACTCGAGCATGTATAATACCCTCAGCTTGAATAGACACAACCGAGCGAGATTTTAACATGTGGAAAGGCTGAATTGTAATTTAGTTAGCTGTCAAACACATTTAAAATTCCTGTGATACGTTCATCCAGAACATTCTTTTTTGGTCATGTGTTTGGAACAGTCACATAGTGAACATAATTTCTCATGGAGCTTTTACTAAAGAAAGTAGGAAATTTTTTTAAAATTTGAAATTGTGACATCCATCAAATTAAGAGTCAAACAAAAATAAAGTGAATTGCTTAACACTCATTAATAATTCACTGTTGGGTTACCAGGTTCTCAACAGAGAAAAACAGCGCAACATTGCAAATAATAGGCATACGTGGTCTGTGCCAAACAAAGGAAAATAAACTTAACACACATGGGTTTTCTTGCTCCAGAAACAACAAATCTGGTTATTTATTAATGTTTCAGAAGCGTTTCTCATAAGTGGTGAAACACTTGTTACAAAATGAAATGTATGTTATCAATGATTTTTTAAAGCTGAACTTTGAGGTTAATTGTTTTTAAAATACCTTTATTTTTAATTGTGAAGATTAAGAAACTGAAATAAAATTTCCTATGCTCACATGTACTGCTGACCTGTACTCTCCTTTCAGCTCTACGATTGGCAGGAATTGGTGTGAGGAGCACCACAGCTATAAAAATTTCACACTTTTCATTCTCAATTTCTGCTACTTAAAAACTATCTTCAAAATAAATCACGCTTTGGACAAAATAACTCACAAGCAATCTGCTTCATCTGTTCCTGATCCACAAAAGTGAATAATGAAGCCTTGTATGTCTCTTGAAAGAACAAAACATTTGGGGTTTTTTTTGCACTGTTAACGTGTCTATAGTTAAATGCAGCAACTATTTATATTGTTGTTATATTGTCAATAATGTTATGAGTTACTGTGGCAAAAACAAAATTACTTTCAAGTGTATGCAACTCAATGTTGGTTTATTGGTAACTGCAATAGTGAACAATGGAATATTGAGAATTCTGTTGCTGGATCTAAACTTCAAAGCAGTGAAAGATCATAGCCTGAAGGCTTTCAAACACCTGGCAGTGGATGACAGAGGGTTGGCGTAACTATTCTTAAGAAAGAAAGAAAACAAAAAAGGTATGGAGAAACCTGCAAGATAAAATATGGTGTGCAATATATTACCATGGTTGTACATAGCTATGGTGATAATCTTGTTATACAAAAAGCAACAACAGCCAAAAAAAATAACTCAATGTGAAACTCAATCTCTAATTCAGTTTCAAGCTCAATCTCTTTTACATTGATAAGTAGTTTGATAAACACTTTTATACTGATTTTCTTTTGTCTTTTAAATGGTATCTTCCTTCTGGCGCCTCGATCGACACAGACTACCCTAGCCAGCTAACATCTCCATGGATGCTGCAAGTAACATTCATTAGTCACGCCACAAGGAGATGCACTTAAGGAATTTCTCTGTTGCCAGTTATCTCAAAATTATAGAAATTGTTAGTGGAACAATTTGCAATCTGTTACCTGGCTAAGACTGTCAAACAGACACCACTCTTCCACATTCTACCAATCCCACTCATTTGATATAAATCAGTGGTAATGTTTACTGCTCTAGCTTTGGTAAGAATCTTCCACTATACCAAACATTTCCTCCCAGCATACTATAACCTTATAAAGTCACTGAGAGAATAATTAAAATATGTTAAAGACTCTGACATAGAATTTACAGCACAGAAACAGGCCATCCGGTGTTTATGCTCCACACATCTCAACCTATCAACATATCCTTCTATTCCTTTCTCCCTCATGTAATTATCTAGCTTCTTCTTATTGTTGTGGTGGTATCTTTGTTAAATATTGATTGTTGAGAAGTTAACTGAAAACTAAAAAAGGTAAATGATCTAAGTAACTTTGTATGTTTCATTCCCTACTTTTAAAAATAGGATACATTGAAAATTCTTTCACTGCTACAAACCAATATGCACTCAACAAGGTTAGCCCATATATAGGCTTCAACATCATTCTCATTTTTAGACCAAAGTAGGTGCCATAACACCATTACATTAGTTGGTAATGGTATTGTGTAGCTGAACCATACAGACCAGAAGATCCCAGGTTTGATTCCTGATCTGTGGTGAATGAACTGATCTCAGCTCAGGTGGCAATAGGGATGCTAAAATTGCCATCTGCAAATCTGGGTATGGAGGGGGAAAAAAATCAATCAGGATTCCTATACCTATTCACTGGCCCTTGCTGGAAAGTGTATACATGAGGACGTTGGTTAATGAGAGGAAAGCGCTCAGCTACAATCCCCCGCATGATTGACTACCCTGCTGACACTCACTACCTCGGCTCATATGTGAAGATTAGCTACTTGAGCGAGCTACTAGTGGGTGAGCGGTGCCTGTGGAATCATGCCCAGGTATTAATCAGCAGCTTCTGGAGAAAACGCCAGGGAAACAAAGACTTTATAAAAAAGCTTCAATAGTTGTTATTAATAACTATTTTTGTTGGCTTAACAGCTCACTTTGTTGAACATTCAACTTCCTTTGAAGGCCAATGCCCACAAAACATATTTTTCACATCAAAATTGCAAAACTTTCAAAGAGTTGAGAGACACTTCAACTCTTACCAGCTCAAAGTCTACTTAACTTTCATCTTAATACTATCATCATTCAATATTGGTATTTGGTAAAATACAATTTTCCTTTTAAAAATTACATCTGCTTTTGTACAAATAGTATGTAAGTTTTAGTGTGAAAATACTCCAGTTTGCAGCATCATTCTATTTTCTACTAAACATTTTCAGTATTGAAAAGAACAAACTTGCATTTATATTGCCCCTTTCACAACCTCAGGACATCCCAAAGGGCCAATAAAGTACTTTTGAAGTATAGTGACTGTTGTAATATAGGAATATAGGAACAGGAGTAAGCCATTCAGCCCCTCCAGCCTGTTCTAACATTCAATTAGATCATGGCTGATCTATATCTTAACTCCATCAACCCGCCTTGGTTCCGGAACTCTTAATACCTTTGCCTAACAAAAATCTATCAATCTCAGTTTTGAAATTTTCAACAACCTTTTGGGAGAAGTGAGTTCCAGATTTCCACTACCCTTTGTGTGAAGAAGTGCTTCCTAACATCACCCCTGAGCAGCCTAGCTCTAACTTTAAGGTTATGCCCATTTGTTCTGGACTCTCCCACCAGAGGAAATAGTTTCTCTCTATCTATCCTATCAAATTCTTTAATCATCTTAAACACCTCAATTATATCACTCCTTAATCGTCCATACTCGAGGGAGTACAAGCCTAGTCTATGCAACTGTTCTCACAATTAAACCCTTTTAGTCCTGGTATCATTGTGGTGAATCTGCGCTGCAACCCCTCCAAGGCCAATATATCCTTCATAAGATGCAGTGCCCAGAACTGAACGCAGTACTCTAAATGGGATCTAAGCAAAGCTTTATACAACTGTAACATAATTTCCATCCCTTTGTATTCCAGCTCCCTTGGGATGAAGGCTAACATTCCATTAGCATTTTAAATTATTTTTTGTACCTATAGGGAAATGCGGGAGCCAATTTATTGCACAGCAAGGTCCCACAAATAGCAATGAGATAAATGGCCAGATAATCTGTTTAGTGATGTTGATTGAGGGATAAATATCAGCCAGGACACCGGGAGAACTCCTGCTCTTCTTCAAATACTGACATGGTATATAATTTACGTTCACTTAAGAGAGCAGATAGTGCCTCGGTTTAACATCTTATATAAAAGACAGCACCTCCAACAGTGTAGTACTCTTTCAGTACTGCACTAAAACGTCAGCCTAGAATATGTGCTCAAGTCCTGGAGTGGGGCTTGGAATCATGACCTTCTGATTCAAATGTGAGAGTTCTACCACTGAGCCAAGGCTAACACTTCAGAGTGATTACGTTTTCTCCCTCAAGGTACAATGCTATTTTGACTTCACTCAAGTGTTGAATTGCAATCGAATGAGGATGGTGGCAATGTTCAAATGCTGAAGAAAAAAACTTTTAAAAAAAGATACTGCAAAAGGGCAATAATTAAGTACAAATAAAATGGATTAATAACGTTCTACTCTGGGTAATACTTTATGACAATGTATAGCCTTTCTTAAAATATTGTGTTTTGGCAGGAGATTAACAATGATGCAACGTGGATTTTTTTTTAATTGCATTTCAAAAGAAGAAAGGCAAGGAAAGTCAAATGTTGTCTCCATTTCATTTTCCTAGCCATCCTGCTTTCCTTATGTTTTGGTCAAAACAAAGAAAATATGGCTATATTTGAGGCCTCATTTATTTCCTGCTAGGGAAATTCAAGGTGACCCTTCCACACTGAACAGAAGGTTAGTACACAAACCTCGCTCGCAATTCCACCTTAACTTAGCTCTGTGCAACTTGAGCATGAGCTTACACAGGCTTTTGTCACATTTGATTTCCTGGGAGGGGCTACAATGTCAATCCTAGGAGATGACTCACATGAAAGAGTCTCCCTTGCCTGGGGCTACTACTCTGCTTAGTTTCTTTAAGTGGTTATATCTCCTTACAGCTACTTCATTCTTTCCCACAAACCAAATTCAGACTCTGTAATAAAGAACAATAGTCTCCTTGTAAATAATAATGTGAGTGTACAGTATGTCTACCCAAAGGAGGCAAATCAGATTTTTTTTAAAATAGCAATGCAACTGAATAATTCTAACTTTTCCTTGGAAAGCAAATAACTGGTTTGGAAAGTTGAAGTACACAATTCCCTTTCTGAGGATTCCACAGCTTTCTAAAACTAATGAAAGGAACACTCATCCGGTTGACTAATTTGTCAGGTAATGATGATTCAGCAGTTTTTTCTAGACTGCCTCAACTAATGAAGTTGCTGTTATGCAAATAATTTTTCTCTGTGTGATGGCTGTGGGCCAGAATGTGGACAATGAATGCCCCAGATTTGACCTTGCCTTCAGTAATTCTAATTCTTTCCCTGTCATAGCTTGTGGCTTCACATCCTACTTCACATGAAAGATTAATCGAGTGAACTGTCTCACAGGTGGTCACATGATGTGATTCAAAAAGCAGAGGATCCGTATGAGCTACTAGAATGACAAGCAACAGTATGAAGAGATTTAAGTTTAATTGTATATGCTGAAAGAGATAAAGAGAGAAATTAAGGCCCATTTCAGGCTGATAAAGCACTAAAGCCTACATGATGCAAGCAGCAACGAGTGTAACTCTGATGCTCTAATTGTGTTTGTAGTGCCTCAAGCCAAGATGGCTGCCAGCCTTTGATGTAAACAAGCCTGAAATAATGAAAGAGCCTGCATTCCTTTTTGCTGACATATCAAGGGAGTGCCTCAAAAACATCTGAAGTTGAAATGCTCAACAAAGCTTTGTAACGTGCTTAGTTCCTTGTGTATTTCCCCTTTAAACAAAAATGAATCAGTCTCATGGTTGTCCTTGCAACAAAGTTTAAGAATTGACGAGTAAGGAATTTCTGTCTGATACCCGATATAACAAACACTGCCGGTGAAGCACACACTGGTTTCTTTGATACGGGTATCTAAGCTTTCTAGCAAAGGAAGGTTATGGTGGTGGTTTTTTGTGTGCCTCTGTGTTTTAACTGCCTTTTTTATGCTGCTTCAAGAGTGTAATCTTTTACATTTTTTAAAATACTTTTAATAGCTCATTTCCTAATTTTTTTTTCATTTACTTTACCTTAATTTTGTATTAAATGCCTAATGTATTATTACTTAGTGATAAAGGATATAAGCTAAAATAGTAGCTATGCACCTTAAGCAAGCCAAGGGTTAATTTTAGTTTTAGGTTGTCCTTTTTAAACTTTTATTCATTAAGGCTCTCTCTTTCTTGTTCTTTCTCCTGTCTTGATCTCGATGAAGTGTTCCTTATTTTCTCTGTTTTGTATTAATTGTGGTTCATTTGTCACTCCTCACATTTGTACTGGCCGTAATTTATAAGTCAGCAGATTGTGGCTACTACTCGGTAGATCAGACGTCCCGGTGGTCAGCATATTGAATTCATGCTGCTTACACAGCAACACAGATTCAGTATCCATCAATCACCATGTTTTTAAAGTAAACATAGTAAGGAGGAAAATCTGTAGCAGTTGAACCTACGTTCAAACCAGACAATATTACAAAGCAATTCTGTACTGCTACCGAAAAATTGGCAAGACTCCAAACAGCACATATTTTAGTTCCTAGCCAGTAGGAGTACCTCTTTTAGATGGCCTAGAGACTGGCTGGGGAGGGGTGGTAAGCCTGTGGAACTAAGACAAAGCAGGGTACACATCCTGGGAATAGGAAAATTTCAGTTTAAGGCAAAAAAAAGTCAATCAGACTGGAATTTTTAAATCGGCATTGTACTTGTAAGTGGCACAGTAAGATTTGATTCAAAAATAGCTGTCTTTTTCGGTAAAACCGCATAGAGTTAGACTAGCTCTATTACCATTATGCTGTTTCCTTTCATTAACTTCAGAGCAAAACGATTAGAATGTTATGTCAAGGTTAACAATTTCACAATAGAAACATGCATTTTATATTAAATGGAAACAAGAATTCTACAGGATGCCATATACGAAACAGTGATAGACAAGATCATTACCTTAAAATCCATAATTGTAAACAATTTTACAACACCAAGTTATAGTCCAGCAATTTTATTTTAAATTCACAAGCTTTCGGAGGCTTCCCCCTTCGTCAGGTGAACGATGTGAAATGATTTCACATCGTTCACCTGACGATGTGAAATGATTTCACATCGTTCACCTGACGAAGGGGGAAGCCTCCGAAAGCTTGTGAATTTAAAATAAAATTGCTGGACTATAACTTGGTGTTGTAAAATTGTTTACAATTGTCAACCCCAGTCCATCACCGGCATCTCCACATCATGACTTAAAATCCATAGGAAAGGGCAAAACTGTACACAAGTGCCTATATTTTACTACTGTCATTTTGGCTAAAATATTTTAAGAGCATCAATGTAAGAGAGATACAGTTATGTAAATGTACATAAAAATGCAACTTTTATACTGTATTTTAAAACATTTGATTAGGTTGCATAAACCCACCAAAATGTAAGTAACAGATTCTTTGATGACCATTTTTGCAAGTGTGAGGTAATTGGGTGGGAACAGATGTGCCCAAATTGGCATAATTTCCCATTTCCAGTAATATGATTGAGCGGATGATGATGGTTGCTGAATTACTGTTTGTAATGGAACTGAACCTTAGATGACCTTGAATATAAAGCATAAGACAACCAGGCAAAATAACAACATAAGAAATAGGAGTAGGCCATATGGCCCCTCAAGCCTGCTCCACTATTTAATAAGATCATGGCTGATCTTCTACCTCAACTCCACGTTCTCACCCTATCCCCATATCCCTTGATTCCCTTGGAGTTGAAATATCCATCAATCTCAGTCTTGAATATGCTCAATGACTGAGCATCCACAGCCCTCTGGATTAGAGAATTCCAAAGATTCTCCAAAAATGGGTTCTAAAGTAAATTAAATATATGAAGAAAAGATTTTTTAAGAAAGAGTTATCTATTCAAAATGGGTAGTTGTGCTTTCCTTAAAATTAAATGTCAATCTAAAAAAAATATCATATATAAAACACATGCCACAAATGTTAGAACATATAAATGGTCAATCTTAGTCTTGATATTTGATAAATCAAGCCAAAGTAGGTTTATGAAGGGAGCTTCATCTCATCTCTCACATATCTTCTGTTTGGTGGTCTTCCCTTCAAGCATTTTTCTTTAGACTTTCAAATGGAATTAACTGATGTACATTTACTGAAGTGTAAAAACAAAGGTTACTGATGTGTGCCAGAGTATTTCACAAAGTCCTTTACTTTAACAATTTCAGTACTAGTATAGTATTTTATATCATTTCAGAATATATTGATCAGGCTTATATGCCTCAAATTTAAAATTCTCATCCTTGCATTTAAATCCCTCCATGGCCTCACCCTTCCCTAAATCCTCCAGTTCTCCAACCAGGCCCTGCCAACTCTCCATTCCTCTGACTCCGGCCTCTTTGCGCATATCCCCCCCCTCTCTTCATCCCACCAATGGCAACTGTGTCTTCAGCCACCTAGGTCTCACTTTCTAGAATTCCCTCCATAAACCTCTTTGCTTCTCCATTTCCCTTACCTCCTTTAAAACCTCTCTTAAAACCCATCACTCACCCCTCTTAATCTCTCCTCCTTTGACCTGCCGTCTGTTTTTTCTCCTGCTGACGTAAAACCCCTTGGGATGTTTTTCTACATTGAAGCTGCTATATAAATGCAAGTTGTTGCTGCTATACTTGTTTCAGATTATTCAATGAACATGCATGCTTTTTGTACTTTGTCTCTGAATAACATTCACTTCAATAATATGCTGCAGTTTAAAGCTGACAAAAAATGTTCAAGTTCTTTAAAATGCTGGTGAAATTCAGGACATGGAGAGTTAATATTCTAACAATTTTATTTCTGATTAAATTCTCAAATGCATTCTCTACTGATATTACAAATTCCAATTTGAACCTATGCCAGTAGAATTCTAACTCTTGTTTATTGTATTTGAGAGTCACTAAGGAATTAAGCTTGTATTTGGCTTTCCTGGAACTGCTTGAAACTATGTCTACTCTTTCACCTTACAGGAGTGTGCTGGGAATAGCAGTGCTTGACTGGCCAGAAATTTCATAATGGGACCTCACTGTTTAAATGTCAATGACATATTGATATTTTTCAATGTTTTGTTAATTGCCTTATAAATGAATGAACAAAATTACACTTGAAAAAAGTGTAAATGGGCATTTTCCGATTTGTTATCCAAAAAATTTCTGGAGTTGTCAAATGTTTAGTTCCTGCTTTACATTATGACAAAGGATTTTTATTAAGCTTAGTACTTGTTTTAATTCTGTAAAAAGTAGAAATCACATCAGCTAACTACCCATTAGAATTGTTGCCAAATTAAAATCACAATATAAATGACAGCCAAAAAAACTGAATATCATTTAACTTTTTATTAACATGCCTTCATTGTTCCTAACCTCCATTCGCCTTGCAGTGCAATGACTGAATCACTGTATCTTGATGATCTCCCTTCACATTTTTCAATTGGGCAATGAAAATCTTGTTTCTTTCAATTATTCAAAATCAGTTTCTTCATATCCGTCACAAGTCTAATCAACAGCTCCCACCTTATATTTTCGATACCTGCGGCCTTGGTCCTTGGCTTCACTACTCTTTGATCTCAAGTGGAACACCCATATATCTCCCATTGTTAAAGTTGCCACCAAGATGTTATGTTTCTTCTTCTGTGCCAAACACTTCCTTTACCCTAAACAAATTTTAAATTCTCTATGAAGTCCTAGTACATTACAAGACTTGAATACTGATTCCATATATGGAAATTTTATTCTAACAACTCTCTTGTGCTCCTGCACAGCACACAAGAAAAGTGTGTCATCTGATATGCAATCCTTTGCTCACATCTAGTCTCTTAACTACTCCTTCTATGTCACAATCTTTCTGGTCTTTGAGTATATAATCAGTGCCTCTGTGGGCAGTGCTGCTCAGAACTTTCCACTCTTGTTCCATCTAAGCTCCAAATAAGCCAGTCTTCATGCATTCCTCCTCCCTAAATGAAACTGCATTCAAACCAAAACTGATTACACTGTGCCCTATTCTAATTCTTTACCAGGCTCTCAAAACTCTGCATCTCCTTACCTTCCAACTCGCACCAAGTCCTGTTCACCCATCCCCCTGTGCTCGCTGACCTACACTGGCTCATCCTCATGTTCAAATCCCCCCATGGCCTCATCCCTCCCTATCTCTGTAACCTTCTTCACCCATACGACCCTCTGTGAGCTCTGCGTTTTTCCAACTCGAGCCACTGTAGAATTCCCCACTTGCTGCATTCTACCATTGATGGCCGTGCCTTCAGCTGCCTAGGCCCTAAGCTCTGGAATTCCCTCCCTAAACCTTTCTGCCTTTCACCTAGCTCTCATTTTAAGACCCTCCTTAAATCCTACCTCTTTGACGAAGCTTTTAGTCACCACTCCTAATATTTCCTTCTTGGCTTGGTATCAATTTTTGTCTGATTACATTTCTGTGAAACACCTTGGGATGTTTTCCTACGTTAAAGATGCTATATAAGTGCATGTTGTTGTTCTTCACTGCAATAAAGTATTCTGGACTACTCCAATGGTGCAGCAGATTTTTCCAGTGTGTAGTTGAGCCATACAGACAAGGAGAGTACCTGGTTTGGTCTCTGATCTGTGTTGAGTTAACTGATCTTATCTCTGGAGGCATTAGTAGTACTATAATTGGCCTCAGCACCCCTGAATTAGGAGGGCAAAATTGGACAGAGTTCCAGCTCTTGATTGCTTTTCAATGACCCCTGCTGGAAGTGTGAAGAATTGGGCTTAGCTGTGAAGTTCAATTCAAAAGCCTCTTGACACTCAGTGTCTAAATTCGCACATAAATAAGTCATTTGTGCAAATATTGGTAGACACCTTGTTACCACATGCCTGTACCCCAGCAAGAAGTTAATACTTTCAGTAAAAGGAAGAAAATTGATAAGAAAATCTAGAATATGGATTTTTTTTAAAACTTTAATACTAGTAATATAAAGTTTAAAAAATTAGTTCTTATAGATGACTTTATGTTCATAAAATAGGGTAAACAAAAACTATATTCAAATTAGGTTAAAACCAATTAAAATAACTAACCTAATTGCTGAAGTAGACACATTTGAATTTGTACCTTAAGGGATCCAGGTGGTACTTATTGTGTTCTCAGGCAACCAATAGTATTTCTACAGAGTTGCTTTCAAACACCACTTAACTGTTTCCATAGAAGTTTTCTGATGACTATGCAACCCTACTATTGACTGCACACCGATTTTATGTAGCTGAGTTCTGTGGACCCAGCACAAAACTATGATGGACACCCTGCGCAAACATTACAAAGAAGAATGTTTAAGAAAAATGATTATACAAGGAAAATCTGTACTGGTTAATTTGTGACACTCATTTACTTAACTGCTGAATTTGATTGTCCAGCTAACATTCCATACCTTTTTCTTTCAGCTTTCACCAAAATTCATGGTCTCTAAATTATTAAAGTTTTAAAAACTATGTGGCAGCATTTCTGCCTCATCTCAACAAAACTAATAATGTATCGTGCATGTCACTGAAAAAGTCATTTGCACATAACCTGTATAAAATTTACAGAATTTTATAATTTGTGAAGCTATGTAGAAGAGAACATCTTCCACTTTTCTCAGCAACATGAGAAATTCAGTACTCACTTTTACATAGAATTTGGGGTTAACATTCTGTCATTTCACTGCTGCATTTTGAATGCTCAAATTCTCAAGGAATTATACACATAGCTAGAAAATGTAATAAATGGTAAGAGCAGATAAATTATCTAAGTGAGTGGTCCTCAATTTACGACATTATACCTAGTTTTGATCTCACCAACAAGGCATTCTAAATAGCTACCAGTAGATTATGCTTATCTGTTGAATAATAGACAATCTATTAGTAGTGTAGGGTCCTAAGGTTTTAGCTTTTTTTTTAATACTTCCAATTGACC
Source organism: Heptranchias perlo (assembly GCF_035084215.1). Classification (NCBI taxonomy): domain Eukaryota; kingdom Metazoa; phylum Chordata; class Chondrichthyes; order Hexanchiformes; family Hexanchidae; genus Heptranchias; species Heptranchias perlo. The sequence continues at coordinate 42,281,239 of NC_090334.1, forward strand.
AAACGCCTGAACCACAATATGAAAATATAATTACAACTGAGTGGTGGTGGGGGATGGGAGGGAGGGTCACAGTGCATTCAGCAAGACAAAAGTTACGTGTGCCAAGGTTGTAACATATTTGAAAGTCTCTCAATAGAAAAACCCAACAGGCTTCCTCCATTTGGAAAGACAGTGCAGGCACATAGATGAAATTCCCTTTAGAAACTTAATAGGGTTGCATCCTCTGTTCCAAGTTGCATACATATTTCCATTTCTGAAAAAAAAGCTACCACTACTTGGCTATGTCCTAGTATGAGACTGTCATTCATCTGTAAAGTCTGACTCACAAAATATACTTGAATGCTGTCCTGGCAGTACTCAATGACCCAAACTAGCGTCTAAGAATCTGTTTTTGTCCACGTTGGGGCCAAAAACAGGGTTTGAAAACAGGCCATGTACTGTACATTCTTGTTCGTCTGTATTATCCATCTTGAACAAAGTACATGAATTTAGGTCAAATATTTCTGTTCTGAAAAAAATGTTTTTTTAAACACATGCTTAGGACTTTATTGGTTTGCTTAAATGAAGATACATGAAGTTCTTTCAGAAAGCAGGTACTAAAAGATAGGTCTAGGTCCTATATCAGTGACTGAACTGTAAAATAGCAGAATTTATTTGACTGCAGTTACATGCATAAATTGTCCTTATATACAGCGGCATGCAAGTATTCAGTGTCCTTATATCTTATTTGTATTTACTAATAAAAGTACAATTTCATAACACAGTGTGTTTGCTACCTTGGTTACCTATTAAGAATGATTATAGTGACCCAGAAACTGAAAAGGAGAGGGAAATAGGAAAAATAAAATAGCAAACCTAATAAATTATAACCATCTTTTCAAACGATCAAAGAGAGGGAAAAAAAGCATTCGCTGCCCACGTTTATGTTTAAAGAGGCCAGGAAGCACTGCCTTAGCCCTGAGCAGCTTATCTGCCAAAATGGAATGCTTTAGATTGCACACATTACCAGTCCCAAGAAGCCCCGGGCATTGAAAGAGATTGCTGACATCATTGTCTGTAAATGGTTTGCCATAAAGCTGCAACTAATGCAAATGGAATGTAATAACCCACTTGTGTATTTGTACCTTTCAGTGCAGAAGGATACTAGTTCCTATTTACATCAAGCTCTTTTGTATACAATTATCAGAATCAGTAAGTAATATAAGAAAATAAATACAATAGTGTAAATGGTGCTTTCAGTAGCATGGTTCAAACAAACTTTGGTACATGAGAAGTTAATTATCTAGTGCCCTTGCTGGAGCTCTTGTACCCTTGCATTCCTGAATAAATCAATCCTTTCTGAAAGGCCAGTTGCCAGGAGCAACAATACATTCAATGATACAGGAGTCAAATCTGTAACATTCATTTTTGTGTGTATTAAAAACAAAAATCTAAACAAAAGATACAGTTGCAAAATTAGAACCATTAGAATGTGAAAATTTGTAAAGTGTACAATATTGGACATACGTATAATGGAGAGAGGGTACATTGGAGAAACCAAATAGAAATTACAATTTTTAATTTCTAAATGCTATAGGCTGCAACAACATACTCCTCCTGTATGATCATTTCAACAGCATCATTTATCACACCCGAACCATTTTTCTCAACACTTAACACTCTAGCAATTTTCAGTTGGGAATACGTCCAAACTGTTCGGAGAATCTGTACCAATATATTCCAAACATACAGTCTCAAGCATCAATTAACCATTTCCTGACTAAACTGAACCTTGTTAAAAAAAAAAATCAACTATTTGGCACTTGTTACATCCTGTCAGAAAGCAGATGTGTACAAGCTCTTGTAGTATACTGCAGACATTCCAAAAACATGAAAGAATCTCTCATGACCCTTTATTATTGTTCAAAAAGGACCACCCTAAGGGATATTTTGGTACAAAGTGACTGTCTTAAGCTTTTTTAACTATTTGTCACAATGAACCAATACATTTTCTAATAAATGTTGTATCTTAAATTTAAAGCAAAATTGCTCACAATTTGTTTGTGTCAACAAATGATATGTCTACTTTTTATACTCATCACAATGGAGGTTGCCAATGCTTATTTTTCCATTTTGAGCACCAGGAGTCAGCATCATGCACCTCTAGGCCAAGTATATCACTGTTAGAAATGGAATTAAGTCCTCCTCTAATCTACCACCACCAATGTGTTTTAACATCAAACTCAGAAGATCATTCCTCACCGTACCAATTGATATTGTCCATTTCCCAACTTTCCTCATGGTATTTTTGAGTGAAATTGGGGTACGGTAGCATAGTGGTTATGTTACTGGGCGAGTAATCCAGAGGCCTGGACTAAAATCCAGAGTCATGAGTTCAAATCCCACCACGGCAGCTGGCGAATTTAAAATTCAATTAATTAAATAAAAATCTGGAATTAAAATACTAGTATCAGTAATGATGGCCATGAAACTACCGGATTGTCGTAAAAACCCATCTGGTTCACTAATGTCCTTTAGGGAAGGAAGCCTGCCGCCCTTACCCGGTCTGGTCTATATGTGACTCCAGACCCACAGCAATGTGGTTGATTCTCAATTGCCCTCTGAAATGGCCTAGCAAGCCACTCAGTTGTAAAATCTCGCTACGAAAAGTCATAATAAGAATAAAACCGGACGGACCACCCGGCATCGGACCACTAGGCACCGGACACGACAACGGCAAAACACCAAGCCCAGTCGACCCTGCAAGGTCCTCCTTACTAACATCTGGGGACTTGTGCCAAAATTGGGAGAGCTGTCCCACAGACTAGTCAAGCAACAGCCTGACATAGCCATACTCACAGAATCATACCTTACAGCCAACGTCCCAGACTCTTCCATCACCATCCCTGGGTATGTCCTGTCCCACCGGCAGGACAGACCCACCAGAGGTAGCGGTACAGTGATATACAGTCAGGAGGGAGTGGCCCTGGGAGTCCTCAACATTGACTCTGGACCCCATGAAATCTCATGGCATCAGGTCAAACACGGGCAAGGAAACCTCCTGCTGATTACCACCTACCGTCCTCCCTCAGCTGATGAATCAGTCCTCCTCCATGTTGAGCACCACTTGGAGGAAGCACTGAGGGTAGCAAGGTCACAAAATGTACTCTGGGTGGGGGACTTCAATGTCCATCACCAAGAGTGGCTCGGTAGCACCACTACTGACCGAGCTGGCCGAATCCTGAAGGACATAGCTGCTAGACTGGGCCTGCGGCAGTTGGTGAGCGAACCAACACGAGGGAAAAACTTACTTGACCTCGTCCTCACCAATCTACCTGTCGCAAATGCATCTGTCCATGACAGTATTGGTAGGAGTGACCACCGCACAGTCCTCGTGGAGATGAAGTCCCGTCTTCGCACTGAGGACACCATCCAACGTGTCGTGTGGCACTACCACCGTGCTAAATGGGATAGATTCAGAACAGATCTAGCAGCTCAAAACTGGGCATCTATGAGGCGCTGTGGGCCATCAGCAGCAGCAGAATTGTATTCCAGCACAATCTGTAACCTCATGGCCCGGCATATTCCTCACTCTACCATTACCAACAAGCCAGGGGATCAACCCTGGTTCAATGAGGAGTGTAGAAGAGCATGCCAGGAGCAGCACCAGGCGTACCTAAAAATGAGGTGCCAATCTGGTGAAGCAACAACTCAGGACTACATGCATGCTAAACAGCGGAAGCAACATGCTATAGACAGAGCTAAGCAATTCCACAACCAACGGATCAGATCAAAGCTCTGCAGTCCTGCCACATCCAGTCGTGAATGGTGGTGGACAATTAAACAACTAACGGGAGGAGGAGGCTCTGCAAACATCCCCATCCTCAATGATGGCGGAGTCCAGCACGTGAGTGCAAAAGACAAGGCTGAAGCGTTTTCAACCATCTTCAGCCAGAAGTGCCGAGTGGATGATCCACCTCAGCCTCCTCCCGATATCCCCACCATCACGGAAGCCAGTCTTCGGCCAATTCGATTCACTCCACGTGATATCAAGAAACGGCTGAGTGCACTGGATACAGCAAAGGCTATGGGCTCCGACAACATCCCAGCTATCGTACTAAAGACTTGTGCTCCAGAACTAGCTGCGCCTCTAGCCAAGCTGTTCCAGTACAGCTACAACACTGGCATCTACCCGACAATGTGGAAAATTGCCCAGGTATGTCCTGTCCACAAAAAGCAGGACAAATCCAATCCGGCCAATTACCGCCCCATCGGTCTACTCTCAATCATCAGCAAAGTGATGGAAGGTGTCGTCGACAGTGCTATCAAGCAGCACTTACTCACCAATAACCTGCTCACTGATGCTCAGTTTGGGTTCCGCCAGGACCACTCGGCTCCAGACCTCATTACAGCCTTGGTCCAAACATGGACAAAAGAGCTGAATTCCAGAGGTGAGGTGAGAGTGACTGCCCTTGACATCAAGGCAGCATTTGACCGAGTGTGGCACCAAGGAGCCCTCGTAAAATTGAAGTCAATGGGACTCAGGGGGAAAACTCTCCAGTGGCTGGAGTCATACCGAGCACAAAGGAAGATGGTAGTGGTTGTTGGAGGCCAATCATCTCAGCCCCTGGGCAATGCTGCAGGAGTTCCTCAGGGCAGTGTCCTTGGCCCAACCATCTTCAGCTGCTTCATCAATGACCTTCCCTCCATCATAAGGTCAGAAATGGGGATGTTCGCTGATGACTGCACAGTGTTCAGTTCCATTCGCAACCCCTCAGATAATGAAGCAGTCCGAGCCTGCATGCAGCAAGACCTGGACAACATCCAGGCTTGGGCTCATAAGTGGCAAGTAACATTCGCGCCAGATAAGTGCCAGGAAATTACCATCTCCAACAAGAGAGAGTCTAACCACCTCCCCTTGACATTCAACGGCATTACCATCGCTGAATCCCCCACCATCAACATCCTGGGGGTCACCATTGACCAGAAACTTAACTGGACCAGCCATATAAATACTGTGGCTACGAGAGCAGGTCAGAGGCTGGGTATTCTGCGGCGAGTGACTCACCTCCTGACTCCCCAAAGCCTTTCCACCATCTACAAGGCACAAGTCAGGAGTGTGATGGAATACTCTCCACTTGCCTGGATGAGTGCAGCTCCAACAACACTCAAGAAGCTCGACACCATCCAAGATAAAGCAGCCCGCTTGATTGGCACCCCATCCACCACCCTAAACATTCACTCCCTTCACCACCGGCGCACTGTGGCTGCAGTGTGCACCATCCACAGGATGCACTGCAGCAACTCGCCAAGGCTTCTTCGACAGCACCTCCCAAACCCGCGACCTCTACCACCTAGAAGGACAAGAGCAGCAGGCGCATGGGAACAACACCACCTGCACGTTCCCCTCCAAGTCACACACCATCCCAACTTGGAAATATATCGCCGTTCCTTCATTGTCGCTGGGTCAAAATCCTGGAACTCCCTTCCTAACAGCACTGTGGGAGAACCGTCACCACACGGACTGCAGCGGTTCAAGAAGGCGGCTCACCACCACCTTCTCGAGGGCAATTAGGGATGGGCAATAAATGCCGGCCTTGCCAGCGACGCCCACATCCCGTGAACGAATAAAAAAAATTGCCAATTTAGGGCAGTTTTATGCTGCGGGCCCACACCCACTTGGAACTGGGTTCATAACATAGCATCATAGTAGGTACAGCACAAGAGGAGGCCATTCGGCCCATCGTGCCTGTGTCAGCTCTTTGAAAGAGCTATCCAATTAGTCCCATTCCCCCGCTTTTTCCTAATAGCCCTGTAATTTTTTCCCTTCAACTATTTATCCAGTTACCTTTGGAAAGTTGCCATTGAATCTGCTTCCACCACCCTTTCAGCCAGTGCTTTCCGGATCTTTACAGCTCGCTGCATAAAAAAAAAGTTTTCTCATGTCTCCTCTTGCTCTTTAGCCGATCACCTTAAATCTGTGTCCTCTGGTTACCAGCCCTTCTGCCACTGGAAACAGTTTCTCCTTATTTACTCTGTCAAAACCGTTCATGATTTTGAACACCTCTATCAAATCTCCCCTTAACCTTCCCTTTTCTAAGAAGAACAACCCCAGTTTCTCCAGTTCCTCCACATAACTGAAGTCCCTCATCCCTGGTACCATTCTAGTAAATCTCTTCTGCGCCCTCTCTAAGGCCTTGACATCCCTCCTGAAGTGTGGTGGCTAGAATTGAACACAATACTCCAGCTGAGGCCTAACCAGTGTTTTATAAAGGTTTAGCACAGCCTTCTTACTTTTGCACTCTATGCCTCTATTAATAAAGCCCAGGATCCCATATGCTTTTTTAACAGCCTTCTCAACTTGTCCTGCTACCTTCAAAGATTTGTATACGTGCACCCCTAGTTCTCTCTGTTCCTGCACCCCCTTTAAAATTGTACCATTTGGTTTATATTGCCCCTCCTCATTCTTCCTAGCAAAATGAATCACTTCACACTTCTCTGTGTTAAATTTCATCTGCCATACATCTGCCCATTTCACCAGTCTGTCTATGTCCTGCTGAAGTCTGTTACTATCCTCCACATTTCCAAGTTTCGTGCCATCTGCAAACTTGGAAATTAAACCCTCTATACCTAAATCCAGGTCATTAATATATATCAAAGAGAGCAGTGGTCCTAATACTGACCCCTGGGGAACACCACTGTATACTTCCCTCCAGTGTGAAAATCAACCATTCACCACTACTCTCTGCTTTCTATCCCCTAGCCAATTTTGTATCCACGCTGCCGTTGTCTCTTTAATCCCATGGGCTTTAATGTTGCCAACAAGTCTATTATGTGGTACTTTATCAAATGCCTTTTCAAAGTCCAGAGACACATCAACTGCACTACCCTCATCAACCTCAGTTACTTCATCAAAGAACTCAATCAAGTTAGTCAAACACGATTTTCTTTTAACAAATCCATACTGACTTTCATTTATTAACCCAAACTTTTCCAAGTGCCAATTAATTTTGTCCCGGATTATTGTCTCTAAAAGCTTCCCCACTACCAATATTAGGCTGACTGGCCTGTAATTGCCGAGTTTATCCCCCTCCCCTTTTTTGAACAGGGGTGTAACATTTGCAATCCTCCAGTCCTCCGGCATCATCCCCATATGTTAGGAGGATTGGAAGATTGTGGCCAGAGCCTCCACAATTTCCACCCTTACTTCCCTCAATAACCTGGGATGCATCCCATCTGAACCGGGTGACTTTTTTACTTTGAGTACTGCCAATCTTTTAAGTACCTCCTCTTTATCTATTTTCCTCCTTTATTGCTATGGTGCCAGCATCCTCTTCTTTAGTCAAGACGGATGCGAAGTATTCATTTAATGCCTCAGCTATACCAGCTGCCTCCACAAGAAGATCTTTTTTGTCCCGGATGCACGTAGCATTCGTAACAAAATGGACGAGTTAACGGCACAAATAACGACGTATGGGTATGATCTTGTGGCCATTACAGAAACATGGCTGCAGGGTGACAACGACTGGGAATTAAATATGCCAGTGTATTTAACAATCAGGAAGGACAGGCAGGAAGGAAGGGGAGGTGGGGTGGCTATGTTAATAAGGGAAGGAATCACTGTAATACAGAGAAAAGATATTGGGACAAAGGATCAGGATAATGAAACAGTTTGGGTAGAGATAAGGAATAATAAGGGGCAAAAAACACTCGTGGGCGTAGTATATAGGCCTCCTAATAGTTGCAACTCTGCTGGAAGAAGTATTAATCAGGAAATAGTCGGGGCATGTAATAAGGGAACAGCTATAATTATGGGGGATTTTAACTATCATATTAACTGGACAAATCAAATTGGGCAGGGTAGCCTTGAGGAAGAGTTTATTGAGTGTATTAGGGATGGATTTCTTGAGCAGTATGTAACTGAACCTACAAGGGGACAAGCAACCTTGGACCTGGTCCTGTGTAATGAGCCAGGATTAATTAATAATGTCCTAGTTAAGGATCCCCTTGGAATGAGTGACCATAACATGGTTACATTCCATATCCAATTAGAGGGTGAGAAGGTTGGTTCTCAAACAAGCGTACTGAGCTTGAATAAAGGAGACTATGATGGTATGAGAGCGGAATTGATTAAAGTGGACTGGGAAAATAGTTTAAAGGGTAAGACGGTACATGAACAGTGGTGTTCATTTAAGGAGTTATTTTACAACTTTCAAAAAATATATATTCCACTGAGGAAAAAAGGGTGTAAAAGAAATGACAGCCATCCGTGGCTAAGTAAAGAAATTAAGGATAGTATCCGACTAAAAACAAGGACATATAAGGTAGCCAAACTTAGTGGGAGGATAGAAGATTGGGAAGTCTTCAAAAGACAGCAAAAAGGAACGAAAGGATTGATTAAGAAAGGGAAGATAGATTATGAAAATAAATTAGCAAAAAATATAAAAACAGATAGCAAGAGTTTCTACAGTTATATAAAAAGAAAAAGGGTGGCTAAGGCAAACGTAGGTCCTTTAGAGGATGAGACCGGGAAATTAATGGTGGGAAACATGGAGATGGCAAAAATGCTGAACAAATATTTTGTTTCAGTCTTTACGGTAGAGGACACTAAGAATATCCCAACACTGGGCAAACAGGGGGCTCTCGGGGGGGAGGAGCTAAATACGATTAAAATCACTAAGGAATTGGTACTCAGTAAATTAATGGGACTCAAGGCGGATAAATCCCCTGGACCTGATGGCTTACATCCTAGGGTCTTGAGGGAAGTGGCAGTTGGGATTGTGGATGCTTTGGTAATAATTTTCCAAAATTCTCTGGACTCGGCAAAGGTCCCGGCAGATTGGAAAACTGCTAATGTAACACCCTTATTTAAAAAGGGTAGTAGGCAGAAGGCTGGAAATTATGGACCAGTTAGCCTAACATCTGTGGTGGGTAAAATTTTGGAGTCTATTATTAAGGAGACAGTAGCGGAACATTTGGATAAACATAATTTAATAGGACAAAGTCAGCATGGCTTTACGAAGGGGAAGTCATGTCTGACAAATTTGCTTGAGTTCTTTGAGGATATAACATACAGGGTGGACAAAGGGGAACCAGTGGACGTAGTGTATTTGGACTTCCAGAAGGCATTCGACAAGGTGCCACATAAAAGATTATTGCTCAAGATAAAGAATCACTGGATTGGGGGTAATATTCTGGCATGGGTGGAGGATTGGTTATCTAACAGGAAGCAGAGGTTGGGATAAATGGTACATTCTCGGACTGGCAACCTGTAGCCAGTGGTGTTCCGCAGGGGTCGGTGCTGGGTCCCCAACTCTTTACAATCTATATTAACGATTTGGAGGAGGGGACCGAGTGCAACATATCAAAGTTTGCAGATGATACAAAGATGGGAGGGAAAGTAGAGAGTGAGGAGGACATAAAAAACCTACAAGGGGATATAGACAGGCTGGGTGAGTGGGCGGAGATTTGGCAGATACAATACAATATTGGAAAATGTGAGGTTATGCACTTTGGCAGGAAAAATCGGAAAGCAAGTTATTATCTTAATGGCGAGAAACTGGAAAGTACTGCAGTACAAAGGGATCTGGGGGTCCTAGTGCAAGAAAATCAAAAAGTTAGTTTGCAGGTGATCAAGAAGGCCAACGGAATGTTGGCTTTTATTGCTCGGGGGATAGAATATAAAAACAGGGAGGTATTGCTGCAGTTATATAAGGTATTGGTGAGACCGCACCTGGAATACTGCATACAGTTTTGGTCTTGAAGGGTTCTCAAAATTCCCACATTTTTCATATCATCAACGAGGATATGACTTTTTAGACTTTTATGGCAGAGGACCCAACTGCTGGGTTAAATTATGGATCCCTGCAGACATGCCTGGGCTTGTTGGGACAATGTGGATTGTTCCTGAAAACCAGACAATGAGAGGAGCCCTTTAAAACAATCAACCCAGAGAAAGACTTCAGCTTACATGAAACTAAAGCCCATCAAAACCTTGCATAAATCAATCAATGCAATTATGCAAACCCATCAATACAATGGCTTTCAGTTCAAACCTAGTTATGGGGACAGGAAACCAACAATCACCGGAAGAAGCCCACCATAATCAGACAAAGAACTAACCTTGTTTTGGGAATCAGATAAGAAATTTGAAAAAACAGTATAACTGGGGACCAGTTACGAAGCAGGGAGAAGATGGGTTTTGGAGCAGGTTCTAAGCAGTTCAGTTTTAAACAGCAGTTTTGGAGCAGCAACAAGGCAACTGGCAGCCCTAAAACGAAGATCGTCCACCCACAACTGCGCCTTACTGTACCAACAGACTCTATCCAACTGAAGAACCTTCGCAGATTCCACAGACCAGGACCACGTGGGGACGGCAGGGCCCAGAGGACACAAAGAGCGTACCCCAAAACTGCAACCGGCTTACCTGGCTGGATTTCGAACGGTCAAGGAACCCTGGTTTGGTGAGCATGATTCCTGACCTCTCCTAGTTCAATTTAGTTAGGTTTTGGGGGTGGGACAAGGGTAAGGGGATTAGTAGGGTGATTTTCCCTCGTTATGCCGTGTGTTCCCCATTCTTAACTAAGTGTACTTTGTATCTCAGTATTATCCTAATGTTATAAGTTCATTTGTGACTTCAATAAACCCAGTTTATTTTCTTGTACCAAAACCAGTTGTCTGCTGCATTTTTTTGTCACAACCCCCAAATAAGTCCAAGGTCTAGAACCCAGGGAGTGGGAGCGATTCGGACCGCTCAGAGGTCAGAGGTGAAGCTGACACACCCCACCACCACCTACAAATGGTGACCCAGATGGGACTTTGGCAAAAGGGATGTGACACAGTAGACACTGATTTGGAAGAGAGAACTGTAATGGAAGAGAGGATTTCAAATTATGTGTTCAGTAAGGTGAATATGGAAAAAAAATGGGTCTCTAATCTGTTAAAGGCTGGGCACCCGGTAGATGCTGCAGCTAAATGGACAGAAGGGAAAGATCATAAAAAATCCATAGAAAAGGCAGTCTGGCTGATGTGCTTCAAAAAACAGATCCAGCTTTTGGACAGGCTCGTTGAAGCACAGGCAGCTGAGATCCAGCAGTCAGCCGTTGAAGTCCAAACGAAGGCTCTAGCAGGGGAGAAGTTACTGTTAGCATTGCAGACTCTGAACCAGGAAAGGGTGCAGTTAGTGGGGGAGCATAAGACCCAGCAGGAATATTTACAGTGTCAGGTCACTGAGGCCAAGAACAACGAGCTGAGGTTGCGGGAAAAGAATGCCCACCTGGAAAGTCAAGTAAGAGAGCAGGAGGAGAAAGTAAAAGGCTTACAGGCAGCCTATAAGATAGTGAGCACACAGAGGTTTGAGGATGCAGACCATGGCCCCTGCCAGAAGCAGATAGAGAGTCTGAACCTTGCTCTAAGGACGGCAAAAGGCATGGTATGCCTCATAAGCCCTAGTGCAGCCCAGGTCGACTTCACAGGGAACCTGGGGAGAACGGTTCAGACACCACAGGTAGTGCCAAGGGACGACCCGGTTGAGGAGCAGGAGGGCCCACGACCACCACCCGTAGCGCCAAGCTTTAGCGAAATCTGGCAGGAGAGGGGGGTGGAATTAGGGGCAGAAGCTGAGGAGGAAAACCCCCAGCAAGAGAGGCTGGGACCGGGGCCGATGTGCCCGGCCTGGCAGCAAAGGTTCGGCCCGCCCGCTGATAACGGGGATGAGGGACCCCTCCAAAACCAGTTTGTAGTTCCCCACGGCACCCAACAGCTTAGGGCCATGGTAAGCCATTTAACTAAACTTGCTGCAAATGGGGACCCCTCGGTCCACTTCAGGGAAGTGGAACAAGCAGCAAGCATCAACGAGTGCAATGATGCTGAACAGGCTAAAATGCTGCTATTCTCCCTGGAGAGTAAGCTCTTCCAGTCCCTCTCTGACCAATGTAAGATGGGACAGTGTGATTATGGGGAGCTCAAGGGGGAAGTTCTTGAGGCCATGGGGATGAATGAGGGAAGTCCTTTCTCCCGGGTGGAAAAAACAGTGCAGCTCGTAGGAGAAACCCCGCAGGCTTTTGCAGACAGGTTGTGGCCGGTGTATAGGAGCGCATGCAGTGGGACGCCTAACCGAGCTAACCTGGACCAGGATCAGCGGGCCCACTGGCTCCGTTGCCTGGTGGCAAACAGCTTGCCACAGGTCAGGGCCACGGCAGGAATGTGGTTTGACCCAAAGAATCCCCTGACTACCGAACTCACAGTGGTCAGACAATTGACCATAGCTTACCGTAATAGTAAAGGAACCGATGCACACCCACCTAAAGGGAAAGTGCATGAAATGAAACCCGGCCAGGGTAGGAAGGAGTGGCATCAGGAAGGGAATAACCCTTCCAGCACAAAGTTCAACTGTTATGGGTGTGGGAAGGATGGTCACTGGAGGAAGGAGTGTAAGAATCCTTGGAAAGATAACAAGGGAAAGAATTCCTCAACCCCAGCCCAAAAGGCAGAGACAGGAATCCCTCCCGCCACAGTCGAGTCATTTTTGGACGCCATGAGAACCCTATTGACTGGCCCAGGGAAGGTAGCAGCCACCACCGGCGCTCTGACCCCATCAGCCCCATCAAACCCACAACCCTGACTAGAGCCAGCGCAGCCTGTTTACCTGTGTTCCCTTACCTACGACTTATGGAAGAGACCCCTCGTTGAAATGGAGGTAGAAGAGGTAAAGGGGACCTATCTGTTGGACACGGGAGCATCATGTACCGTGATCCATTCAGCTAATCCCACCACCTCACCTCTATCTAACGGGGTCCCATACAGTCTGTCGGGATTCACAGGTAAAGAACAGGCTGGCTCATTTTCCATCCCACTGAACATTCGTTTAGGAACACTCCGCTCTAAGTGGACCTGTGTCCTAATGAAGTGGGAAGTGGAGGGTGGAAAAGGGATCCTGGAGCCGACTTTATTGTAGGCCACGGGATCCTAGTGGATTTGAGGAATCACTGCCTGTGGGGAGCAAATACAGGAAAGGAAGGCGGAATAGTAGTCATCCCAGGGAAACAGGGGAAGGGGACCCTGTGCACCATGAAGCCTAAAGAGGGTTATAACCTCAAACTCATGGTCAGCAATACCCCAAGGGAGTTCCAGGCATTTGTGCGAGCCCACCTAGCCACATTTGCCACACACAAACACGACTGTGGGAGGGTCAATGGGTTCGAGGTCAGTGTAGATGGGGACCCTATGGCCCGACCACAAAAGCAATATAACTTCCCCAGGGAAGCGGAGCCAGACATGGAAGCAGCCATGTCCTCTTTAGTGCAACAGGGTGTCCTGAGACCGATAGCCACCCACGTGAACTCTCCACTGTGGCCGGTTAGAAAACCGGACAACTCCTGGAGGGCCACAGTGGACTATCGGGTGCTCAACAGTAACATCCCAGCCTGTGCACCTACGGTAGCAGCAGTTGCCGACCTGATAGGAAGTATCCCAGCATCCGCGACCACTTTCACGGTGCTGGATATCTCCAACGGGTTTTGGTCCATCCCTTTAAGGAGAGAGGATCAGTACAAGTTTGCCTTTACCTTTAAAGGGCAACAGTACACCTGGAACTGTCTGCCCCAGCATTTTCCACCAATGCATGGCAAACAGTTTAAAGGGCTTCAGCCAGCCCAGGCAGCTGGTACAATACGTGGATGACCTGCTCCTATTCACCGATGCGAGAGAGGAGCATGGCCCACTTCTGGCCGAACTGCTGGAACTGCTCGGGCAGGAAGGTTTTAAAGTGAACCCAAAGAAAGCACAGATTGGCCAGCAGGAGGTGAAATTCCTGGGCCTGACAATACGCGCTGGGGAAAGGGCCATAGATAAAGCTAGAAGGGAAGCAGTACAGGAGTTACCAGTCCCCAACACAGTCATGGGAGTGAGATCGTTTCTGGGGCTAACCGGGTTCTGCAGAGACTTCATTGAGGACTATGCAGCCACAGCAGCCCCTCTGCTCCGACTCCTGCATAAGGGAGTGGAGTGGGTTTGGGATGAGGGTTGCCAGGCAACATTTGTCAGGCTCAAGAAAGATCTGCAGACCGCACCAGCTCTAGGGGCCATAGATGGAGGGAAAGAGTTCTTCCTGGAGGTAGCAGCCAGCGGGGACAGCCTTAGTGCTGTGCTGCTCCAAGAGCGGCATGGCAAGCTGAGACCGGTGGTCTACTCCTCCAGGATACTCACAGATGTGGAGAAGAGCTACTCCAATTGTGAAAGGCACCTCTTGGCCACATATTGGGCTGTGAAAAGATCGCTGATCTTCACAGGCACCTCTCCCATCACCCTCCTCACCCATCACACGCCCACCCAGATGCTCCTGGACGGGACAATCAAGGATGGGACAGTGAGCAGTGCCCGCATTGCTCGCTGGACCCTGCTTCTCTCACAGATGGACCTGAAAGTAAAAGGGCTCTGCGAGCCAAAGCTCGCAGCTAACCTGGTATATCCTGGAACAGCCCACCGGTGTTCCATAGAAGGGGTTTGGGAAGTAAACATAGGTTTACGGGCCGGGATACACCCCACAGGCCGTGAAATCTATGTGGATGGCTCCACATCTGCTGGTGAGCGACTCACAGGGTGTGGAGTTTATGACCCAGCGGCAGACCTTGCCCTGGCAATTAAGCTCCCCAGCACCATGAGCGCCCAGCAGGCTAAACTGTCCGCGGTAGTGTACGTGGTTACACACCCCGAGATCTTCCCCACCCCATACACGATTTGCTCGGATAGCATGTTCACATGCAATTCGTGTACGGAGTACCTGGCCATCTGGTCCCGCCGCGGATACACCTCCGCTGACGGGAGACCCCTCACAGTGAAACCCTTGCTGGAGAAAATCTTGATGTGGAGATGCCGGTGATGGACTGGGGTTGACAATTGTAAACAATTTTACAACACCAAGTTATAGTCCAGCAATTTTATTTTAAATTCACAAGCTTTTGGAGGCTTCCTCCTTCGTCAGGTGAAAATCTTAGCAGCAGTGGGGGAGGAAGGGGAGGTTTTCATCCATAAGGTGAAAGCCCATTCCTCCGCAGAACCCCGGAGTGAGGGCAACCGGCAGGCCGACGTGCTAGCTAAGGAGGGTGCCCGCACAGGCACTTTCTGGGACCCATTTGGGTCCCGTCCTATAGCAGCAGTCACGGGTAGGAATGGGATACAGGGGAGTGCAGGGGTAGCTTTAACCCCGGACCTTAAGACGGTCCAAACACAAGACCCCGTCCTCAAGGCAGTCCTCAGTGCAGTGGCAGAAGGGATAAGGGTAGAGGGCCCTTACAGCACAGCAGCCCTCTCTGTAAAGGAGGGCATGCTGTTTAAGGGAGAGCAATGGGTAGTACCGCAGCAGCACAGAAGGGAATTCCTTCAACTGGCCCATGAGGGTCCAGGAGCGGGGCATCCCGGGCCTGAGACCACCTGGCAGCGGGTGGAACAGGCAGGATGGTGGCCAGGACTCAGGGAAGATGTCTGCGAGTTCTGTGCCAGCTGTCTGGTGTGTGCTGCTAACAACCCTGACCCCCACAAAAGGAAAGTACCTATGGGACACATCAGGAGGGTAGAGGGACCATGGCAGTCGATCCAGGTCGACTACATCGGGCCCCTACCCACCGCCCAGGGAGGCTATAAGTACTGCCTAGTCCTGGTGGATGTGTTCACAAAGTGGGTAGAAGCCTTCCCCTGTCGAACAGCCACGGCTATGAGTACAGCCAGGATCCTGGTCAGGGAGGTGTTCTCACGATGGGGGCTACCACAGTACGTGGAGTCCGACCAAGGGAGCCACTTTACCGGGCAGGTCATGCAGAATACCCTTATGGTACTTGGCATAGAGGGGAAATGGCACGTTGCACACAACCCACAGTCCTCAGGGATTGTAGAGAGGATGAACAGAACCTTGAAAGAAAGGCTGAGGAAAGAGACGGTAGACTCACCTAGAAAGTGGGTAGAAGTCTTACCGTTGGTCCTAATGGGGATCCGAGCCAGCCAGTCAAAAAGCACGGGGTATTCCCCACACGAGCTCATGACTGTTAGGGTTATGCGGACCCCCACCCATGTGCTATCCCCGGTGCTCACGGAGGGTCAGCTCAGAGAGGTGAACCGGGACAGCTTCGTCAGGAATCTGTTTGAACACCTTAAACAGGTTCACTGGCAGGCTGCTAGCAACATGGGAAAACAGCATCGGAGTAACCGACTGCTGTTAGAACCCCGTACGCACCACGAGTGGGAGATAGGGGATCAGGTTATGGTTAGGAATTTTGCTCAGGTAGGCAGTCTAGAACCATTATACATGGGGCCCTACAGCATTGTAGATAAGGCAAGCCCCATGGTATACGCCATAAAGCTGCCTAGGCGCACCAAATGGTTCCACATTAACCAATGTAAGTTGTTTAAATCCGAGAGAAGGGAACAGCCAGTTGGGGCAAGGTCTGAGGATAAAAATCCTCAGCCTGCAGCAGGAGCAAACTCACAGACTGCACAAGCGGGTGCAGTGGCTTGTTTTAAGGGAAGGGCCATCCCACCCACCGTTTGGGACACTCCCCCGCTCATCTGGGACTCAGACGAGGTGGGACCTGAGGGCAGAGAGTTACCTGCCCCTGACATAGGTTTAGAAGAGGTACAGCCTGAGGATAGAAATTCCCAGCCAGCGGCAGTGGAGATTCCACAGACCGCACAAGAGGGGACAGTGGCTCGAGTTAAAGACTCACCAGCCAGAAAACCCCGATCAGCCAGAGTCCCTAGAAGTCCCTAGAAGGCCCCCACGAACGCCACGGCCAAAGAAACCGTGGTCACCGGCTCCCCAGTTTAAAAGGGCATCCCCTCAAGTCAGGGATCGATCTGAGCACAGGGGTCCCCAGCCAGCAGCCTCAGGGACCAAAGGTACAGGACAGCGCGGCCACACCAAAGGGAGTAGAGTGCTGTAACCCTAACAGGGATTAGCCTGGCCGCCTGGGGACGGGCGGCGGATGTACATAGCTTCTGTTATTTAATTTTGAGATTGTTAAGTTTGGGTGTTTTAGTTAAATTTTAAATAAGGTGGTTGGTAGTTTAAGTATTATTGTTTAAGAATGTTTGTATTGAGTCGGGGTCGCAAGACTCGACTATGCTTTACCCAAGCCAGCGAATCTGTTCGGGACCTGGCTATATGCTCTTATGTCTCCCTACAGAAGAGATTTCGATAGGATGGGGGGCATACTCCTACTCGCCCTGATAGGAATGGCCGCTGGGAGACGAGGTGACGTGGAGGACTCCCACATTTTTGGGTGCTCAGGGGAGAGAGCACCGGTTGAGACTGCGGGGGGCAGCGAAGGTAACGTGGAGGAGATCACCACCTATTCCCATGAGGGAAGATGGCCAGGGTGGCTGGGATCTAACTCCACCCGATACTCCAGTCAGACCAGGTTCACCTACGGGGAGGCCTCCCTCCCCTGCCCCAGCATACAGGTTGTGGCCTCACAGGTCGGGGTCACTGAGGGGAAACGCGTGTGCCTGACCTGCAGAGGACAGATTCTCCTGGGAAGGTGGTGGTGGCTCAGGAAGCTGAGCAGAGACATGGGGGACCGTACAGCTGACTGGGAGCGACTGGGGAACGACACCCATCGGACCATTACAGGGAACCATGGCGGGGTAAGCGTGTGCTGGGACAAGTGGTGGAAATCGGAACAGGGAATCTATGTCTGCATGTGGGGGTCGCGGAAGACCTGCCCCATGGGTGTATCCATTATCTTTTCTGCAGCATGGCTGGACAAGGGGAAGGGGGTGGAATGGGATTCCCACACACACTTGCATAACCCCATCCTCTCCAGGCTCAGTTAAGGCCACTGAACTCGTGGCACGCGCCCGAAAGGCCCTGCCCACGGCTCCGACAGTAAGGACACATATGGAGAAGTGCCCTGCCACCACCAAGGGACCAGGGAATGGGCTGGTACTAGTGCCGACCGAAAAGGTGCTATACCAGGGGGTACACTACGCGGTAGCTTCCGTGATTCTAAACCTCACAGAGGTACACTTATCTGAGTGGTGCCCCAAGGAGACAGAACAGCTTTACCAGGCCCTGTTAAGAGAAATGTTCAGGAAATTCTACGAGTTCGATTTTGCCAATGTAGACAAAACAGAACTGTACACTACCTACACTGAGTACTTTAGCAATGCGGGGAGACAAAGAAGGGGAACCTGGAATGATGTTCTCACAGCGTATAATACAGGATCCTCTGTGATAAACAGTCTGGATGACATAGAATTGCAGACACAAATAAACGGTTTAAAAACACAATTACGAAAAATCTTAACAGAGGAAAACACAGTGGTAGGCTCAGAGCTACACGAGGACCAGGCCTTGACGGTCCATTTAAAGGAGATTATTGCTGAGTTGGAAAGGCACGCCAAAACAGTGAATGCACTCATTCGAGAGGATAGGAATGCATCAGACCAGGCTGCACAGAATGAGGTGTGCGTGCTGTACGGGGCATGGTTGCTGGGCGAGAGCCGCAGCAACCTGGAGGATTTAAAGCAGGGTTTAGTCCCCTCCTGGATCAGCAACAAGCACCTCGCAGCCCTCCACCCATTTGAAAATTCACTAAGCCCGTGTCAGTTCCGCCTAGCCTCTGAAGCATACCCTGTCCCAGTAGATTGTGGGCGCTCCAACCACACCATCATGGGTATCGTAGTGAGGATGCCGGTCATGGGTGGGACAGCCCGACCTGCACCGATATATAGGGTGGAGAACATTGGAGTCATTCAAGGGGGTGCACACGTCCGTTTCGCAGCGGTCCCACCTTACGTCATAAAGTGGGAGCACATGATGACAGATACAGACCTCTCTGGGTGCCGGAGCCGGGGTTCACACGTAGTACTGTGTCCCCAGCACTTGAATGCCTATTCTAGACCACAGTGCGGGTTTAAAACTGCTGGTGCACGACCTATAAACTGTACCATGGAGGTAATGGCACAAGGCCATGTTCCCCCACAGGTAGCATATATAGGGGGTGGGACATATTGTGTCACCACAAGTGCGCCCCACTACCAGCTTGGACAGCACACCTGGTGTCCGGTGAGTGACAGCAGTTTTTGTTTTAAACCCGAGGCAGAAGTTCAAGTGGCCCAGGAACGGATTGTCCCCATTCCTGAACCCTCCACTGTTCACCTCACTGTTAGGGAAAACATTACCAACCTGCAGAACTATGTCACACATTTCGGTTACGAAATTCCCCCTCTACCAGAACATCTTTCTAAACTACTAAAACCTGTAGAGTTATCACAAAAGCATTTCTATACTTTGGAACAGAAAACACACGAGATAGAGGGAGAGATTCAAGATATCACAGTCCAGCCTTGGTGGGACATTTTCGAAAACATAGAGGTCCCTTCATGGGTCAGAATGGCTTCCCACATCCTCGTGGTTTGCCAGCTGGGAATAGTGTTGTACTTGTTGTGCTCTCAGTGCAAGGGAAAAGGCAAAATCCTAGAGTTAGAATCATAGAATCATAGAAGTTTACAACATGGAAACAGGCTCTTCGGCCCAACATGTCCATGTCGCCCAGTTTATACCACTAAGCTAGTCCCAACTGCCTGCACTTGGCCCATATCCCTCTATACCCATCTTACCCATGTAACTGTCCAAATGCTTTTTAAAAGACAAAATTGTACCCGCCTCTACTACTGCCTCTGGCAGCTCGTTCCAGACACTCACCAACCTTTGAGTGAAAAAATAGCCCCTTTGGACCCTTTTGTATCTCTCCCCTCTCACCTTAAATCTATGTCCCCTCGTTATAGACTCGCCTACCTTTGGGAAAAGATTTTGACTATCTACCTTATCTATGCCCCTCATTATTTTATAGACTTCTATAAGATCACCCCTTAACCTCCTACTCTCCAGGGGAAAAAGTCCCAGTCTCTCTAACCTCTCCCTATAAGTCAAACCATCAAGTCCCGGTAGCATCCTAGTAAATTTTTTCTGCACTCTTTCTAGTTTAATAATATCCTTTCTATAATAGGGTGACCAGAACTGTACACAGTATTCCAAGTGTGGCCTTACTAATGTCTCGTACAACTTCAACAAGACATCCCAACTCCTGTATTCAATGTTCTGACCAATGAAACCAAGCATGCCGAATGCCTTCTTCACCACCCTATCCACCTGTGACTCCACTTTCAAGGAGCAATGAACCTGTACTCCTAGATCTCTTTGTTCTATAACTCTCCCCAACGCCCTACCATTAACGGAGTAGGCCCTGGTCTGATTCGATCTACCACAATGCATCACCTCACATTTATCTAAATTAAACTCCATCTGCCATTCATCGGCCCACTGGCCCAATTTATCAAGATCCCGTTGCAAAACGAAAGGACCTGGAAGAAGCATTATGCTAAGGTGGAGAGAGGCACACCTGTTTGAACTTTTTTTTTGTGTTCCTGAATAAAGATTGTTGTTTTTTTTGTGTTCGGTTATTTTTAAGACTTTTACATGTTGTTTTCTTTTAATAAAGATGTATGTGCACCAAGTGGGGTGTTGAACCCCCTCCATGTTTGGATGTATGTAAATAACTGTATTTTGCCTTTGCATGCTTACGTATCCCACATTTTTTCATAGAATGGGGAATGTATGTGTCATGAGATCTTAGATAGGTAATTACAGGGGAAGATTGACTATGGAGTATCGGGAATTTTGCTCACCTTTTTCCAGTATGATACTTGAAGCAAGGTTCAAGTTTCACAGGGGGGACTGAAGGGTTCTCAAAATTCCCACATTTTTCATATCATCAACGAGGATATGACTTTTTAGACTTTTATGGCAGAGGACCCAACTGCTGGGTTAAATTATGGATCCCTGCAGACATGCCTGGGCTTGTTGGGACAATGTGGATTGTTCCTGAAAACCAGACAATGAGAGGAGCCCTTTAAAACAATCAACCCAGTGAAAGACTTCAGCTTACATGAAACTAAAGCCCATCAAAACCTTGCATAAATCAATCAATGCAATTATGCAAACCCATCAAAACAATGGCTTTCAGTTCAAACCTAGTTATGGGGACAGGAAACCAACAATCACCGGAAGAAGCCCACCATAATCAGACAAAGAACTAACCTTGTTTTGGGAATCAGATAAGAAATTCGAAAAAACAGTATAACTGGGGACCAGTTACGAAGCAGGGAGAAGATGGGTTTTGGAGCAGGTTCTAAGCAGTTCAGTTTTAAACAGCAGTTTTGGAGCAGCAACAAGGCAACCGGCAGCCCTACACGAAGATCGTCCACCCACAACTGCGCCTAACTGTACCAACAGACTCTATCCAACTGAAGAACCTTCGCAGATTCCACAGACCAGGACCACGTGGGGACGGCAGGGCCCAGAGGACACAAAGAGCGTACCCCAAAACTGCAACCGGCTTACCTGGCTGGATTTCGAACGGTCAAGGAACCCTGGTTTGGTGAGCATGATTCCTGACCTCTCCTAGTTCAATTTAGTTAGGTTTTGGGGGTGGGACAAGGGTAAGGGGATTAGTAGGGTGATTTTCCCTCGTTATGCCGTGTGTTCCCCATTCTTAACTAAGTGTACTTTGTATCTCAGTATTATCCTAATGTTATAAGTTCATTTGTGACTTCAATAAACCCAGTTTATTTTCTTGTACCAAAACCAGTTGTCTGCTGCATTTTTTTGTCACAACCCCCAAATAAGTCCAAGGTCTAGAACCCAGGGAGTGGGAGCGATTCAGAAGTCAGAGGTGAAGCTGACACACCCCACCACCCCCTACAGTCTCCATACTTAAGAAAAGACATACTTGCTCTCGAGGCAGTGCAAAGAAGGTTCACTCAGCTAATCCCGGGGATGAGGGGGCGGACATATGAGGAGAGGTTGAGTAGATTGGGACTCTACTCATTGGAGTTCAGAAGAATGAGAGGCGATCTTATTGAAACATATAAGATTGTGAAGGGGCTTGATCGGGTGGATGCGGTAAGGATGTTCCCAAGGATGGGTGAAACTAGAACTAGGGGGCATAATCTTAGAATAAGGGGCTGCTCTTTCAAAACTGAGATGAGGAGAAACTTCTTCACTCAGAGGGTCGTATGTCTGTGGAATTTGCTGCCCCAGGAAGCTGTGGAAGCTACATCATTAAATAAATTTAAAACAGAAATAGACAGTTTCCTAGAAGTAAAGGGAATTAGGGGTTACGGGGAGCGGGCAGGAAATTGGACATGAATTTAGATTTGAGGTTAGGATCAGATCAGCCATGATCTTATTGAATGGTGGAGCAGGCTCGAGGGGCCGATTGGCCTACTCCTGCTCCTATTTCTTATGATCCCACTCTTCCATTGACTACCCCTTTACTATTTATAGGTTTATAAAAAACTTTTGGGTTCCCTTTTATATTAGCTGCTAATCTATTCTCATACTCTCTCTTTGCCCCTCTTATTCTCTTACTTAGTCCCTTTTTAGGGTTGAGACTATGTAAATTAATTTCATGTGGAACCCTTCAGTGGACTTTCAACTTATCATTCTGGGCTACATTCAGGTCCTGGAGATGAAAGAACAGTGTGCTAACCAATCCTGCTAACTAGGCTACAATGTTTGCATAGTCATTGGCTTACTACAATAATGCAAATAATTTAACATAAATATAAGCCTATTTTCATTTACATAATCTTAAACCAGTGAGAATGCCAGTGCCAATTCAGGAATTCAGTATTTCATGAATGCTTTGGTAAATTCAGAATTTAAGCTCATGTAGAAAAGTAAGTCATGGGAGAAGTGATTTTAATTCAAGACGGAGAAGGTCACTAACTTCTCCACTTTATACTGAAAAATTACATACAAAAATCTTGACAGACCTTATTACAAATATCAATCTTAATACCACCGGGAGACACATAAAGGCAGACCTCCCTTCCTGCAAAGCCACTTATTGATGTCACTGAAGGCGAGTATTCATGAGGATTTCCTTTGAAAACAATGAGGGTCATGACTTACTGGCCCGAGAACCACTCTGGAATTGTGGGACTCTAGGAAACCATACTACTGCCTGGACTTGCAGATTTGACAGAAAATAACATGATTTCCGGGGGTGCCGTGGTTCGGAAGCAGGTTTCAAGTTGGTCTGAAGTTGTGGCTGCCATTGTTTTTTGTGCAGTTAGCCTGGAACATGTCCAGTTGAGATGTCACACAGCAGCTGAGCCGGGATGGAAGCCCAAGCTCACGTGCCTCCAAGTGGATTATATGTTTGACATTTGTAAAAAAAAAATCAAGATTTCTAGACATTTAATTTTTCAGTATAAAATAGGTGCACGCTTTGAATATAAAGTACTAGGCCTAGATTTACCTCCCCCTTTAACTATAATAATTTTTAAACTAGCAGTCACACAGATGAAAAGATTTTGCAGGAAGCGCAAAATTTAATTTGATGACATTTACGTCAGCAATTTTGGAAATATTTCCCACAATTGATACAAGATTGTCACAATAGTTTAGCATGCTATGGTTTTCTAGTTTTAATAAAAAATATATTTTTGGAAACTGGGATAAAACAGCAAGTCCAGGAAGCCGTGAAATCCATCCGTGAAACTAACTAATGCA
Organism: Heptranchias perlo; assembly: GCF_035084215.1. Taxonomy (NCBI): domain Eukaryota; kingdom Metazoa; phylum Chordata; class Chondrichthyes; order Hexanchiformes; family Hexanchidae; genus Heptranchias; species Heptranchias perlo. The sequence continues at coordinate 42,304,790 of NC_090334.1, forward strand.
TTCACAGTTTCATTACTCAGGAGTTATCCGCTCAGCCTCATGTGGAAACAAAATCGTATTTCACAGCGAGGCATTGAGCTTCCTTGACTTGTTTACCTGAATACAATTTTCCATTAGTAAGCACAGCTGTTTGCTCATTCAAGCATTCACCAGCGACAGTGCTAAGAAATGGGTTGTGGGGGGTGGGGACAGGGAACCTGGGCCCCATCATTAATTTTGAATAGCGTCACTGACAGATTCAGCAATAATAGCCTCCTTAATTAAGATCCTGTTTAGAGTGAACATGACTGAATCCTGAGACATAATTAACCCGTTTGTGAAAAATGCAATACTTTGATCGGGGTTTCTATAAACTGTAAAGAAAAGTAACCAATTGGTAAATTTCACAGGCTGTTTATTCAATACTGCAACCTAGCAAAAAAATAACAAATTTCTTAAAGACAAATATATTTGACATTGTTCTAAAATATGCTTGTCTCTAGGTGAGACTTGAGTTTTGAATTTCATATCTTGATTTTATGTCTACCAATTTATGTATTGTGTTAAAAATTATGCACAGTCAAAATATGAAATGCAGTCCCTTTTTAGCCATTTTTACTGTTGGGTAGATATTGAACCTTAATGACAAAAATACAGACCTACTGGTAGTATTAAAATGTTAATTCAATAAAGATGCTCTTGGTACTCCAGGGCTTTGCAGCGAATATATATCAAGGACCTATGAACTTTAAACTGGTATCCAAAGTTTGTGTTTGGGTACTTTCTATCACATATCTCTTTTAGCATAGTTGATTTGTGCCACTTTTAGGTGTATTTCAATACCTAATTCCCAATTTAGATATTGCCACCACATACTATTTAAATAACAAAATTAGGTAAGTGTGCCCAAAAAGCAGAAACGAGGTAACAAAATATATGTCAAATGAAACTAGTAACAAGCAGCTGTACATTTTATTTGTCCAAAATTCCCTGAGGCAGATTTTACTTTTGGGTCCCTAGCAGATACACATTTTTCCCTTTATTTTTGCACAACTGTTGACTCAGTTTTGTTAATTTTATGTTTCACTATTTTTTCTTCTTTGTTTTACAATAGAGTGCATTATGTGACTTTCACCCAGCACCTTACACACTTGTCTCTTTAGTCGCCAGCATTTTGGGAGTCGAAATTTAAGAAACAAGATAAGGTAGAGAATTAGGAAGATAAGTCCTTCCCAGATTACTCTAATTCTTTGATTTTCCTTTTCCTTGCTGGAATAGCAAATTAAATTCACCATCTTCCATGTCCTTGGCCTCAAGCCAAGCTCCCTCACAGAATACTCATTATCTAAGCTATCGGAATACCAATTTTTCTGCCATCTGAACTCCATTGTTCAATTCACTCATCTTCATGTCCCTTCTCTCTCTACAGTTCAAGCTTCTACTACTTACTCTTTTGTCTGAATCAGCACTGAATCCAAATTCAATCCATTTGTCAACCAAGTGCACAATCTGATCTCCATGAGCAATCTTCAAATATAACTAAATGTTTATCTTTCTGCAAATTGCTGCTAACTAAATACCCCAGATGGCAGCACATGTACAACAGTCTGTAGGCATTTTTTGTTTTGTGTTTGTTGCGTTTAATAAGATGTGTTACCTAGTTGGATCACTGGCAGTATCTGAGGACCATGTAAACATTGCAGATAAACCAACATCCTTGGGATGCAACCAACAATGCAATATTATTTTACATATGCTTGAACATCTCCATTGGCTGACTGCTGTTGTCCAATTCCACACTTCCTCCTTGAGCCAGCACATGATACCCTGGGATACAGACATCTTCGTCTATGCTGTTCCTGTTGCTGTGTGATTGATTGACATGAACTGAGCTTCACTCAGCAACCAGAACTGGTCAAATTTTAACCAACAAGGGCAGAAGAGATTGAATATCAACCAAGCCTGGGATTCAAGCTGGTGATTATCTGGCTGGAATCCAAAGCTCCACAGCTAAAGCCACCAGGCCTCCCCTGTAAAGTCAACTTATAAATACAGAATATATATCAAGGACTGGCAGCTTACGGGAGATAAATGACTGTGGGGCACCTGCTGCTTAATTCTCAAGCATTGCAGCCAGGAGTGAGTAATGTCAGCAGCGACACAAGTTATTAGTTTTCTTCTGCCTCTGTTTAAGTTACTCACTCACAGCTTAGATTCTATTAATACAATACATAACAATGAATGAACAAAAATGTTTTACTTATTTGAAAATTATTTTGTTACCTTGTTTCTGCTTTTTAGGCACACTCACTATTTAAATCAGGAAGTTAGGTATGTGGTGATAATACCTGTAATTTAATTGCTGTTCGGTTCTGTCTGGCTGTTACTCATGGAAAGTGTAAACCACCACTTTCAACTCCACATTTATAATATGAATATTAGTTATTTTGAAAAAAAATTTTTTAAAATTGCACAAAATCACACAAAGCTAATCAACTGTATAGAACAGAATACAGACCTAAATGCAAATACTTCTACCAAATCTGAATCAGTTTTTAAGTAAATGAAAGAGTTAAAGTACAGAACATACGACCCAGAGAAATAATTACAGTAGGACTGCAAGTTCCCACAGATGTGTTTTGGTACGATTCCTTTCATTGTTTCTTTGCAACATAAAGTTAACATGAGGTCTACAATTCTGAAGCACGTAATCCAACTATCCCAGAACGTACAACTACGGCAACAGACAATGTATAATTCTGCAAATTTCATCAACACAAAATGTACAACTGCAGCAATGTAAACCAATATAATGTTCAAAAAAAACAAAATAACTCTTAGACTATACTCTGAACTGATCACACTAAAGACATTCAGACCTTTCCCCACCCCCTATATTCTCTTCTCCATCATTAAACTATGAATCAGTAAAGAGATTAAATGTATAGAAATGACTTTTGCAAGAATACCCTAAATCAATGGCTGTTGCTGAATTTAAAAGGTTTTAAGGCAGGGCGACTGAAATGAAAGCTCTGAAGAAGTCTGCTTCCCATGTACTAGCCCCAGGGAATTAAATCACACTTTCCCAGATTAGATTCCCCAGCTGGTATATGATACAGCAGAAATGTGTTGGTATTTTTAACTGGTGCTCTATCTCAAATCCAGATCAGGCAAAAACAACCATGGTCATGCACTTCCACGTAATGGTTTTAAGAGGGGCTGTCTGGTAACAGAAATGAAGACAAGAATTTCTATGAATTAATTAATCTGGGTGATAATGTTTATGAACACAGAGGGCAGTGCAGGTAATCAGTATATTTTACTACACTAACATTATTTGCTAATATTTCTATGCAGTAGTTCAATCACCACAGCTATTTAAACCCTGTAGCAATTTTCATTATGCAATATAAGTATATTCTCATCAGTTTCTTTATACGCAGGAGGACAGCGTTCAAAAGTGTTGTGCAACCACCAACACTACCCAACTCCCAAACAAATGTAACAGTATTTCTTTCTGCCAACCAGCTACCCATTTCCAACTGCCACACGATATATTTAGTGTGTCAAGAGAAGCAAAATAGCAGGGGAGGGTCAGCCATTAAATCTGTGTGCCAATTCAGCAAAGCCATCTTTGAAATTCAACACTCAGCCATCCTGCACTCGAACCTCCACTGCATCATTCTGCAGAATAATCAATTTCTCAGACTGTGCGGTATTCTACTCACATGCCACAGTAATAAAAGCCTACTTAAATGAGAGGCACAGCAGCTGCCAGAATATAGAGCAGCTAAAAATAAAGCCACGACAGAATTAGTCTTTGCAGCATGACAGTCACAAAGGAGCTGCTATTCGGTTTCTCCTCTGTCACTATGCAGACGTGCAAGCCCTCAGAAGCATCAATTAACATTGAAATGATTTGTGAATAATACTTCCAATTGGATAATGTATCTGTTTTAAATGCTTTAACTTAGGGTTGACTTTGAATCTAAGTAGGCAGCTTTTTCTGTTTTGTTTGTGTAAATTCAAATGACCAAACCCACAGAGCAATGAAATGTGTGGTAAGTACTCACAACTACTGGATTTGTGACCCTTTGATGCAATATATCATTTGGTTTTATTCTTTCTATAAATAATTTACAAATGGAATCTAAAATGCACCTTTAAATAAGACTTTTTTTTCATTTGGGAAGGGTGTGACCAATCATTTCACCGTCACTGAGCATTTTTTTCAGTTAAAAGTATTGTTATTTCTTCATATTTTATAGTTATTCACTATCTATACTGCATGAAAAATGCAGTTCTTTCAAATGAATGTTGTCTATATGAATTTAAAACCTAAGATGTGCCAGTTCAATAAATTAAGGAAAATGCTAGCTTTGAAATGTTTTAGTACAAAAATAAACCATCCTAAAAAAGTGCAGAAAATATATTTTTTACTTATTGCCTACAAGGTTTCCAAATATATTTATTTACTTGTTTTTAAATCTTGTACATTGGTACATATTGTAAGTAAATTCACAAACATGTTGACAAATGTTGACTTATTTGCCTAAATGTTTTGGGCTGTAGCAGAAAAACTGCAACAGACAAATGTGAACACAAACTAATAAGCTTCAAATTCATCAACCAGGAATATAAAATGTTTTCAAAAAAAGAGTAAAAGTACTTAATTGTTTAAATTGGTCAGTTCTATGCCCCGGTATCAATCTGTTTATTCCCACTCCCCAAATACTTAAATCAGCATTTGTAGTAGTTATTACACCATCATTCTTACTGTACAGAAGATTACCCTAAATATAACTGGCTTATAGCAATGGTAATCGTGATTGCAATAGCCCCCAGAAAAAAAATTCTTTGAACCGATAACTATGCGCACTTGTGGATTACTGTACAATGCAGGAATTGTAAGAAGACAGTCATCTCTGCTCAATGGAGGGAGCTTGATGACAGTGGAGGATTGTTTCTCTGACTTACAGCAGCACAGACGTGTAACATGCACCAATAACAACTGTTCCTTCAGGAACGCCACTGGCAATGAAGGCTACATCACATGACTGTCTAGTCCAGTAACCAGTCAAGCATAGTTAATTCCATCTGTGTCCACATGCCTTGACATTCCTTTCGCTGTCCCACAGAGTTTTCAATCACATAGAAGGCCTTGCCGTTCACATGGAAAACATGCACCAAGCTGAACTGCAAATATATACATGTTCAGCAACAAAACAAATGACAAAAGTAAGAAAAACCTAATATAAAACACACATATTTTATACAAATTGTAGAGGAAACACCAGCAGATGTGTTTCAATCAGCAACTGAAAGCACAAAAAGACTGTAGTTATCAACTGCATTTTTCAATGCCTGCTACTTTATTCTGTGAAATTATTGTACATTTTTAAAACACCACCTCATGTTCTAGCACCATTTCATCATTTAGCAAAAGGCTAAACTGTAATAAATTTGTAATGTAGTTTCAAATAGTCCAGAGATTAGAAAGGCAGGCTCTTCATTGTCAACTCTTTTTTGTGCGTGTTTGTCTTAGTACTCACGATGGGAAATTAAGTCAAATCAGAAGTGGAACGAGATCTATTCCAGCCAGTTTTAGTTCAGCTCCAATTAACCTAGTTTAGGTGGAGCACAAATAAAAATCTATTCTAGGATGGTCTTTTGAATAAAAATCCGACAGACTCCATACTCTGATTTACCTCCCCCTTATTCCATGTTGTAACTAGATCCTTGAGATTATCTGATCATAAATGATGGTAGAGTAACCACAAATATTACAATACCCATGGCAAAACTAATTTTATGTACATGGAAATGTCACAAACAGATCAAAATTTCACAGATTTGACATGGACCATATGATTAGGCCACAGCTACACCACCTTGCAAAGTGTGCCAAAGGCTGTAACAAAACTAGACACACAGATGGAGACAGTTAGCAAAACCAGAAATAAGCTGGCCTGCTCCCAGTGTTTCCTTGTTCTTAAATACTCCATGATGTAGATTGGAGTCAATCGCAAGAAGTGAATCTTATTCACAGCAGGGATTACAACAGAGTTGTTGCATACAGCTGCAGCAAGCAGCTCAATAAACACATATAGTACATATAAAATTATATCTTTTATAAACTTAAATTGCTTTAATAAGAAGCTAGAAAAGGAAAATAAGTGGATAAGTCATCCTGTGCAGTCTTCTGCACCTTCTAACAGATGGTTATGAAGTAGCACTGGCTACCAGGGAGAAGATTGTCCATCTTCTCTCTCAACCGGAAACAATGTGATGCAGGGATACTAAAAACAATAGATGGGGAAGTATTCATGAAGCAACATCATTTTTAGCATAGGAGATGTCAGTTAATGGGCACCCTTTAAAAGAGCACTTTTGTTTAAACAGGCAACATTTACTCATGCACCAATTTCCCACGTATCCTAACGTGTTCGCTTAATATAAACAATTGGATAATGGAATGTTTTGCTCACTGTTGGGTTGTTTCCATTAAATATTTGGGGATTCTTGGAACATTTACTCTAAAATAAAAACAGTTGGCAAATTCAGGATTGGTGATGCACTGAAATGCCATTCAACTCCTGGTAACAGTATTCTACATTTGACAACTCTATTGCAGAGCATATCCCAGTTCTGTACAATAGCATTATCAAGTTAAACCTTTAGTATCAAAAAAAAAAGATAACACTCCAGATCTACAAGACACAAAATCTACATAAACTGAGCAGTAAGACTCCTTTGTAAAGTCTATTTCCTTATCTATCCAGACTCAGCCATTCCCAAGCTGTGAGTCACACAATAGATAATAGGAAAACAGCTTTATAATAGGTTAGAGAATGCTATTCATAAAAAATGTTCAGCTCTACATAATTCTGCTTTGCATCAGAAACAAGAGAATATTTACATATTTTGAAAGATATCAAAAGCCTTCAGTACTCAAAAGAATTAAAATCTTTCTACTTTTTTTAAAATTACAGTTTTTTAAAATCCCTTTAGCAAATTGTCACGCAGGGTGTATAGGACAACTATTAGCAAAGGTGATTAACAAATTTAAGATGATGTGACAGTCATACTGTGATAAAGGTCAGCATACAGAAAATTCTTACTTTATGCACTATTTTAAAATACGAATGCATTTGTTTTATTATTTCCTTTCAAATGAAACAAATGAGCTTGTCTTTATTTGAATACTTGCAAAATTAGAAATAGCTGAATTCCATCCTAAACAGTGTGCAGTGGTGTTATTTTGCTTCAGATCATGGACTAAACATTTGTTTAAAAACCAAATAAATGCAATGCTTTCAAATCCAGAGAACACTCAATCTGTGTTAGCCACACTAAAAATAACATGCTCTGTTGGCTCTTCCTTTAATCTAGCCTGCATATTTTGTAGACATTAGTTTCACAAGTTATTCTGAAGGCAGCTGTGATACTTAGGTATCACAACTCCTCTTCTTCAAAACTTTGATTTCAAAAGACTTGCTAAGTGTCTAAATTTATCCTATACAAATTTTAAAAAATAATTTCATAAGTCATTGCCTAGCAGTTTTTTCAAATACTTGCCTGCAGGAAAAACAAAAATGAGAAATGGTACAACCATCATTTGTTTGGTAACTTCAGTAGTATGATGGCAGATTGTAAAAAAGGAATGTTTCTGGGGTGCAAAATTAGCTTTCTTCAGAAGTGTCTGACTTTTAAGTTTATGATGAGAATTTACTATAGTTAACATATGAGCTTAAGATTGATTCAGGCAGACAAAGTGTATCTTTTCCCTCCTTATATATACCTGTTTCTACCACAGCTGTGGGTAATAACCAGAAATATTTTCCGTATTTCCAAAGGCATAACACCTGTGGCTACTGAAATTTTTTCCTACTAAATCCTCAGTCCCAGAAACTAACCACTTCCCTCCTCTATGCTTTTATTTTACCTGTCATAGAGCTGGTTTGCATTTCTAGTCGTGACTCATTTATCCTTTTACATATTTTTACCCAATATGATAAAATTAAATAAGGCAGTTCTGGCAGTAATGATAGGACTACTTATTCCATAGCTCAATGAAGGCCACGCTGGACACAATATACATACAAAGCAGCCAACATGGAACTTTGAGCTCTAAAGTTTCAGCAAGGAGGTAAAACAAAATCCTGACATCTTTAACCTTTCTTATTTAAAGTTTGATATTTACTGGCCAATGATGCACAAAGCCAGATATTTTTTTAAAAATTCAGAAAAATATCTAGTATTTAATGGAATATATTGAAGGGCCCTCCACTCTCGCAAGAGTTACTATTACAAATAAATGATTACTTAACAGGCAGCATGCGATACAGACTTCTGCATAGGATAAGACGGTATATGAAAAATATTCCCACTCATGACCTAACCTATCCTTCACTTGAGTTGTTACTTTTCCTAGTTATTAAGACCAGCAGAGTTGAAATATCCTTTGTGTTACAACCCAATTTAATATTAAAGAAAGACTTGCATTTATATACCACCTTTCATGACCTCGGAACGTCCCACAGCACTTTACAGCCAATGAAGTACTTTTGAAGTAATGTAGGAAACGTGACAGCCAATTTGCACACAGCGAGGTCCCACAAACAGCAATGTGATAATGACCAGATAATCTTTTTTAGGTGCTGGTTGAGGGATAAATATTGGCTAGCACACCGGGGAGAACTCCCCTGCTTTTCTTTGAAATAGTGCTAAGGGATCTTTTACGTCCACCTGAGGGGGCCTCGGTTCAACATCTCATCTGAAAGACAGCACCTCCGACAGTGCAGCACTCCCTCAGCACTACACTGAGGTATCAACCCAGATTATGTGCTCAAGTCTTTAGAGTGGGACTATGAACCCACAACCTTCTGACTCAGAGGCAAGAGCGCTATCCACTGAGTCACAGCTGACACCATGCTGTTTAAAATACCTTCACTTGGCTGTACTGCTCTTATTCAAACCTTTAAAGAACACTATATTTTTTAAAACATGGAGTTAGTCATGAATATTTTAACCCCCAACATAAATCTCTGCCAAGTCTTCTGAACCAGCTGTTGCAGTGTTTAGAACATAATGTTTTTTTTCACCACCAGGAAGAGATCATTACTCCACCTTCATGCACTGCATTCTGGGTTGATTTCAACCCAGCCTGCTTGTGTTCTGTAGCATTGCTATAAAACTTTCCAGAGAATTCTGGCTCATGAAGTAGTAAATATGTGTTTTGTTTACGAGCCAAAAGTCTCTGGAAAGTTTTATAGCACAGCTACAGGACACAAGCTGGCTACAATTAGTTATTTTTCCCATAATGCATTACATGAAGTTGAAACAACAATGTCCCCCAGTGGTGAAACTATTCAATGTTACAAGCAGGGTGTCTATACAAAATTACAGCACAATAATTGTAAAGTTAATAATGACATTTATGATTTTTTTAAATAAGACTCCTTTCAAAGCACTTTCTTTTCAAATATTGCTTTTTAGGATCATACAAAAATGTTAGGATATATATTATTTCTCAATTGCAGTGGGATCCAGTCAATGTGCCTTATCACAACATTCAATAAATAAATACTTGAAAAGTTTTAAAACATTAGTGACTATAGAATTAATATTTTTTTTAGAAAGGATACATAGGTCTGCAAAGCAATAGTACATAAAGGGTATGAGATGACACGATAAACAAGGCTCAAGCAGTTTATTAACACCAACTTGACCTCTTGATGAAACACTTACTTGGAAAATGCAACTTTAATATTAAAAAAATGGTGATTTCTTACCACATTTTAATCCTTGTAGCTAGTGTTTTCTGACAGACAGCAACAGATTCCTGTGATCAAATTATGTTACTTGGCAAGCATGTATTCCCCCAATTAATTTGACAAACATTATATCAGGATTTATTTTACTGCTGCAAGGCTGTTTAAGAACTTCTATATATAAATAATAAAATAATTCAAATTTGTATTTTATTAAGTTTGCTTCCCTTTTCTTTTGGTCTCCTTTCTCCATTTGTCATTCCCAGTTAAGAAAGTGGTGCAATGGCTTGTTCCCAGACCTCTACCAAACTGCTCGAGCCAACTGATTTCACTGATGCTTTACTAAGTATATGGAAAAACTGACAAGTGGCCATGCAAAACTTTACTGTGGAATATCAACCATTCAAATATGGCCATGCTGATTACAAGACAATGTATAAAAATGCTCACTCAAGTGGTACTAGAAACGTCATTATAGCAGTGAAATTTCATCAGCAGACTATTACCTTCAGGCACCCTTCAGAGCCTAAAACAAAGATACAGAAGCTCCTGATTAGCTCCATCTGTACTAAAAAGGAACCAGAAATAAAACTAAAAGGAAACGATATTAAAACAAAAATAAATACTGACAGTGAAAATCATTTTCAGTCATGTTTAAAATACACAAACATGCCTTGACTGAAATTAGTTCACTTGTAGCAATTGTGCATTAGTCCAAAATGTCTAACACCTCACTATTTTGGCTGAAGCAAACCATTTAGATTACAAAGATTAACCAAAGGACTTGGATTAAAGCAGCAGGTCTTTTAAACAAATTAAAACATCATTATTAAGCATTTAGATTTAAAGTCCACAGTCAGTGCTATTCGTGGAGGGAAGTCACTCATCGCTGAATGGTTTGCCAGCTGAGCAGCAATCCTAAAAAAAAATCCACAACACAGTTTCTGTGATACATTTATTTTTTTTTAAAGCAACATTACATATACAAGGACTTTACACTTATACACTTATCAGCAGAAATAACACAGGATTAAAGGAAAAGGTGCCTTTAGGAGAGTGTTTTCAACAGGTTATGTTTATTTATTAGCTCAATGTTGTAAAGAGAAATCTATTGGCAAAATATTGCTCAACTTCATGTAAAAACAATTCAGTTGATGTCATTGGGTCTGATCATTAAGTGCAACCACCCATATCCCTTCTGCTTGGCAAACACTGCTCCTGATGAGACACTATTACATCAGCAGCTGCATTTGTTCTTGTAAGATATTGGTCTGCTTGGAGCTACAAGCAGTCTTTTACAAAGAGATTCCTTTCTACAGGAAACTGTTCATGAGCCACCCAATCCTATGAGAGATTATAAAATGGCAAATACTTTACATGGAAAGGGCTGCCCCTGCAGGTACTTTCTCCTTTCAGATCTGCTTTCTGAGCAGATTTATAATACTGCTCATGTTCCACAGTTCCACCAGTGGCATGCATGGTGCGAATATTTAAATGATGTTACAAATAGCTGTAGGTTGAGCTAGTTTAAAAAATCAGGAGCCCTACTGTAGGGAAAGGAACATGGATGAAAATAACTACAGAATAAAGGAGATGGTAACTTATCAATGCAAAATATGGCCAAATAGGACTACGCAGTACATTTAAATGATCATATTTAAAACTTGACTGCAGAAAATTTCAAGTCATGACATGCAATAGTTAAATAGCAACTATTACTTAGACAAGGCAGGTTTTTAAAACATATGTCAAACACATCATATGGGGTTATTTTCAATAAAGCCAAAAAAAAACTGACAATAGGAACATTTGTTTAAATCTCAAATGGAACATTTATTTAACATTTTCTTGGACATGTTCTATTGTGTTTGCTTAATAGTGATGTTTGGATAAAAGTAACATTTATTTTCTACGTGGGCATTTCCAACTAAGCAACTTCTACCATAAATAAAAAGTTATACCAGCAACTCCAGCACATTTACTCCAGTTAGCAAAATTACTTACATTAGATGTCAATACAGTAAAAGATGCCACTTTAAGTAATGCCATAAAATATCAGTAAATTTGAAGTAATTCAATTAATTTGAGGATACAGACAAGAAAGCAAACAAGGGACACACATATACACTAGATAATCCTCCTGCAATTCTTAAGAAACTGCATGAAACTAGTCAGAGAAGCACAATTTGTGTTCACATACTGTAAAACTTCCTAAAAGACTGCAGAAATCATACCGAAGCTTGTTATTGTATGGATTATATGTGGTTTCCTTACATGTGAAGCAGTAATAAATGATACACTAATTGACAAGCATGGAACATCAGAAGGTGTTCTAGTAAGCAACTGCAGATATATGCAGCAGCCTCTCTCCAGATATAGTAGGCCTTGATATAGCACCTTGTTAGTTCTCTCTCTAAGAGCATTTAATCAACTGATCCATAATATGCTGTAATGACCCCAAATCTTATAAAGTTAGTATTCTGTATTTGTAAACTTGGATGAGTTTTGAAGTTCACCTGCCATTGATTTAGAATTGGAGTTTGGATCAACATTAATTCTATTTCACAACACTAAACATTTAATGTGGGTGGAACCAGTCCATCCTCTGCAACATCTAAAAATCTTATGCATTATGTTCTACTCTCAAAATCATCAGGCCAAACCCAAACTCTTCAGATGTCAACAATATGGTTCTCTTCCCACCTCCCCCTTAACTTATCTGTATGCGCTCTTCTCCAATGCATAAAATGCCATCACAAGTACCTTTCTTTAAGTCTCTACAACTTGGTACTTAAACATGTCCTGATACTGTCTAGCTCTCTCTCTGCACCATCATCCCTCTACTGCTGATCTTTCCAACCCCTCCCTCCCCCACAACTGCCTTTTCTGATCTTGCTTTCATTAATTATTTTTGCATCACGGGTTACCTTAAAAAAAACTAAGACTTTTGTAATACACTTGCACATACCAGCATTACATTTTATTAAATATCCAAATTTCATTGCACACTGTTGGGCCAACTTTTTCACTCAGAACTGCATTAGGTATTTCACTATTAGCCCCCATCTTTTGATTTTTAATAATACAAATGTATTTATAAATTCTACAGCTATGATATTACCTCTCTACAGTATTTGTTTCTTGATGCATCACTGTTCAGTTCGTGGTGTGCAATGTATGTTTTGCTCTTTGAAGTACTAGGTTTATCATTTCCAAGTACACTGAACTTTAAAATACTTCTGAATTTCTGTTTACAGTGATAAATGTGCAATAGAAAAGTGAATGGATTGCACAAAAATAGTCTTTCTTCAAATTACAACATAAAACTGGTGCAGCATTTTAACTTTTTATCCCGTTTCTGGTTAAACATTATTCTTTTTTCAATTTAAACCTATCAGAGTATTTAACAAGAATATTTTCAAGCAGGTGCAGAGCCAAGACATTAGCAAGCTGGAAAGAACCATTTCAAATGAGCTAGTATATATATGTATGAAAATGAAAATCCGCTTTAGTGTAGATGGTAGAGAAAATGGTTCCGCCCTTATATCCAATTATTCTTAGGAAATGTGAAAAGCTCACTTAACTATGGTCATTGGTTGGGAATTTATTTAGGTTATATGGTTGTTTAAAATCTTATTGCAACTTATTATCTAGATCATGTTGTGAGAACATGTAATTTGGCACAGAGGACAGATCAAGGCTATAAACAAAATATCATATCAAACAGTAACAACAATTATTAAAAATCCTAGTAATTAAAATATAAAAATAACTCCAAACTTTGTACCTTCAGAATCAAAATCTAGATGAAGAACAGCTGTATAAACAAACAGGTCTGGAGCTACAAATCTTGAATGCACAAGCCCTCGATTAAAGATCAAATACGGTTCAGTTATCTTTTGAAAATAGTATCAGCTGCCACATTAAGGAACTTAAGTTTGTGCTGTTAATCACTTACAGAATACATGTAGTTTAGCAGCAATAGAAAAGTTATGCACTATTAATACACATGAAATTGCCAGGTTACAGTACAGGGGTCTGATAATCTATGGATGAAACCTTTACAGTGGGTTTGATTAAAAATATGCAATACATTTCAGCTCTCATTATGTTTCCCTACTCTAATTTTTTAAAAAGTGATACATTTGACCGTTAACTTTGGAATATGTTCTAAAGATGCAAAAGGTTGTGATTTAAAACAAGTATACCAAACATAAAACTATCACACCCACACTACATCTTCAATCAATTAAGTCAATGTTCACACTAAGTTCCTCTTTTGTTTTCACCAATAATGTTTCAAGTGAGAAAAGAGTACTTTAAATATTTTATGTTCAGGGAAAGTTCATTTTTCAGATATAGAAACTCAACTGTGCAAACTAAGAAAAAACATTACAGTAGCAGTCCAGTTGCGGTGCTCCACTGCATTAAGTTGTTTAATAGGTATACTGTGGAACCATAACTTGTAATTATGCATTAGGACAAACTACCAGGAATGTAAACATTGCAAATGTGTAAAATAAGAAAACTCCTACAAGGCAAGCAAAAAGCATTCATTTTTATATCTGAAGAAAATGTTTTGAACATTTACAACAAATATTGAACTGCTTGGTTTAAAGTGCATATAATTTGAAGAGGTAAGTTTTTAAAGCATTTTATTCAGATTAGGAATATGCTGCATAGAATGCAGGATACAGTTTCCTGTACCAGCACCACAGCCCCTGCTTTATCAACTCAAAGTGAAACAGCTGCATTTTTGGTCTACCATCTGTGTTCAAACTTGTTACAATTACCTGGACCACTACAGTTAACTGGCATTGATTTCACACAGTAACATTCAATCACTTTAAAGTGCCTTTAATCTCAGAACAATTATTTCAGATTTTGTTTCAGTGAAATAAAGTACAACCTGGAACTCATCAGGTCTTAGCCCAGTAAAAAAGTGAATGGAAAAACCTGAATCAGCAGTTTATTTTTAAAGATAAACATTCAGGTGAGTTATAAATATGTGGGCTCTTTGCCAAGACAAGTAAATATTGCAATGATAGCATTTATTTAATTATAAGAATGACATCTCTGACAGAGATTGTAAAAATGTGATTTTAAAGCAATAAAAGCAACCATTTTCTCTCACAGATATCCACATCCAATTTGTTTGCATTTCTTATAGTCTGTAAAGAAATTGACTAGTCAGGGAGCTTATTCATCGAATTTATTACAATTTATTCAGCTCCAAGGCACATTACAGTCTTCTGTTACTACAGAAATGTATAAAGAACAAACAGAGCAGTTTTTTGTCATATACAGTACAGCATTTTGCTCTACTATTTAAAGCATTCGTGCATCCATAAAGCAAAAAAAAACACGTTATAAAAAATTCAGATCACTGAATCATAAAATGAAAGATTTTGCCCTTGGAAACTAATAAAAAGAACCCCTCACCTTTAAAAAAACGTCACTTTGTAGGAGACTATCCTCAGGGCTTGTAACATAACTAACTGTAACCATTCTTTGTAACAATTTGTTTGCATTTCTGCAGGCGTCAACACTGGCCTTGGCAATTCAGCGAAGTGCATACATTTACAAAAAAACACACCAGCAGCGTTAATTGCTAAGTGCTATGATTCTGTACCTAGCCAACACACTGCCATCAATAAGTGAAAACAGTATTAAGCAGTAATATCTGATATTCTTTAAACAAAACCAGGTTCATCCTTCAAATGAAGAAGAGTACATACCTTGTTTCAAAATATAGAAACATACGACGAAAATGAAAAATGTCTATACATAAGACTAACTTTTTAGTTCTTATTCACATTTTACTTCAATTACTGAAGTTAAAAAATTACGGGTCTCTTTCTTTTTTGACCTTAACGTCCCCTGCCAAGATTGTAGCAATCTCTCCTTGCATGAATGCCCAAGGGACATTTGAACCTACTAAAGGGCATTTTTCTCCACTGGGGCAATAAACTTCTCCATTCGCCCCCTGAGCCTTGATGCTCTCCCGAGAGCATGGGAAACAGAATTTATGATTGGGCACTGACGGGCATTGCACAAAGTGAGTGTCCTCCAAACGTTCATGACAAATGGTACAGCACAGGGGACCGTTGTTGGCCATTGGTGAGTCTGGAATGTTTGGGGGGTGAACAGGATCTATGCTGGGGTTGGGATGGCTGTTAGGAGGGGCCACGGACAGAGCAACGTCCCCGTTCCTGGACACCATGCGACGTTGGCTGCCCCCTGACGCGGGGGACACCGGACTATTGCTGTTCCTCCTGGTGCTGGTAGTAGTGGTGGAATGCACGGAATTGCTGCTGTCCTTTGGCGAGTGGGCATTTCCAAGGGTGTCAGCCACGGACATGAGGGCGGCCATGGGGGACTGTCCGTTCTGGGCGCTGCATTCGGGAGGGGTGGTCCGGTTGGGTGGCAGAGGGGGACCCCCATGCGCCACGCTGCCTGCTCCGAAGGCGCCGGATGCCGCCATGGTGAGCTTTAAGGCTTCGTTCTGGTTCGACATCCACTGCTGCTGCTGCCTCTCCTCCAGCTTCACGCTGCCCGCTTCCGAGTCGGGCTCGGGAGACGCTTTCCGCTTGCGCATCCCAGTCCTCGAGCTGTTCGGCGGGGGACGGGGCATGTTACATAGGGCGGTGGGCAAGATGGGGCAACTGGCGTCTATGTGGGGCTGCGGCAGCATGTCGGCCCCCACCACCTCCTTGAAGAAACGCACCGGCTCGGGCAGCAGGTCGCCCAGCAGGCGCCAGTCCCCCGAGCCGTGCTTCTTCTCGTACTCTAAGTACTTGAAGCCGGACGACAGGCCTCTGCCGAAATCCTTCATGCAGTCCTGGTACATCTGCTTGGCCACCCCCGAGGCGCTGGAGAAGACGTTGGCCGACCCGCTCGGGTACTCAATAAAGATCTTCAGCTCGTAGTCCATCCCGGGCTTGGAGACAGCGTCGAAGGCGAACACCCGCCCCAGCAGCGAGTGGTCCTTCTTGAAGCGCACGTCGAAGGGGTTGCAGTTGGACAGGGTGAGCAGCGTCTCCCGCACGATCTTGGGCTTGCTCGCCCAGTCCTCCGAGCGATTCCTCAGGCTCTCGCCCAGCTCGGCCAGGGTCTCGGCGTTGCGCTGCTTCTCCTTCAGTTCCCTCTCCTGGTCGCTGCTGGAGACGGAGCCCGGTCGTTTGTTTACATCGCTCAGGACCTGGCTGCTGACGGTCAGCGAGGTGCCCGCCAGGCTGGTGGAAGGAGACGGCCGGCCGAGCAGACCGTGAGGGGCCAGGGCTCCCGCAGGCGGGCCGTTTAAGGTGGTCTGAGGCAGCAGGTTGGGCGGCACGGTGACCGGGCCCGGGGGCACGATGCCGTGATTTCTCCGCGATGAGTTGGGACTCTGCCGGTTGAGCTCCGGCGGGATGTCCTCGGGTTTGGGGAATCCGTTGGGTCCGTTCAAGCCATTGGGAAGCCTGCCAGCGTGGGCGAGGCCCGGGTACTCGAACCGAGGTCGCTCCGCGCTGAGGGAATAGCGATCGAGAGGCGGCTGCGGCGCCTTGGACGAGCCGTCGACGTGGTTGAGCTGCTGAGCCGCCTCTTTACTGGCGCCCAAGGACTGAACTTTGACAGGCGGCGGCCCCGGGGAGCGGCCCTCCTGGAAACCATGAGCCCTCTTGAGCTGCCGCGCCGTCTCGATCACAAACTCGATACGATCGGCCCCTTCGTAGTTGACGCAGCCCCGGCACACGGGCTCGGTAAAATCCCAGATCATGGCCCACGGCATGCGGGGCAGGTCGCAGAGGTAACACGACTGTCTCCGGGACGAAGACACCTGTGCAGCGGACATGGTGCGGAAGATGTTTAAGTTCAGCGTGTGTTGTGTGTGTGTGTATATGTGGGTTGGTCTCTCGGCGGTGGCTGGGTGAAGTGCAGGCCCTTCCTTGTGGTGCTGTGGCCGGGCCCGGGCTCACTTTCTTTTCCTTCCCTTTCCTCTTCTCTTCTGTCTGCTCTCTCTCCTCCTCTCGGCCGCGCCACCGAGCTCCTCCGAGCACCACGTGACGTCAGCTGCCGCTCTGCGGCCCGCAACACGGCTGTTACGCATGCGCAGCGCCACATTCCTTCCTCTGCTCTTCTCCTCTCTCTTTTCTCCCCCCCCCCCCCAAAAAATGTGTAAAATAAAATACTTAAAACTACAGGGTCTTATCACTCCAGGGCACTTACAGGCCTAATGCATTTCAGTATTAACGCAAGCATCCGAGTCTCACTCTCCACCGCCCCCAGTTCTCGTTTCACACGAATCATCTTGTACTTGATTTGCTCGAATACACCATGTAAAATTTCACTCTCACACACACTAATGCTGGATAGTATCGTACTTTAATTCCTGACCCCAAAGATGTTATAAAAACTAATGCCAGACACTTTCCATTTTGACGATTAAGTTACCAGAGTACATTATAGGAATGCGCGTTAAAATAGGTCAGTTGTAATTATAGACATTCTCATAATACATTAAAGACCAACAGGCAAAAGGACTAAAGTTGTATTTAAAGGCAAAATTAGACACCAACTCAACAATTACTTAATACATTTTAGACCCCAGACTGCAATTAAACTACGAAATTCCTGCAATCCAGTGAGGCCCTAATAGGACCGAAATAACATTTACTTTGCAGAACAATTGACCTCTTTAACTACAAAGTATTAGAATGACTAAAAACAAAACTGCGATAAGAGGATCTCCTTTAACCGTCATAAAGGCACAACCCTCACAATAATAGAAAGTAGTTACTGTATAAAATGCATATTTAAATTGTGGGAATGTTATGTCAGTGTTTGCAATGTTGTCTAGGTTTTCCCCCGCCTCTTCGCAGCGGCTTTCAACGGCAACTCCAGTCCCGCCCCATGACGTCAGCGCCCATTCTATTTCAGTTCTCTTTAGAATGTCGCAACTCCCCAGCGTTTTGCGCCATGTCACTCACAGACCAAGCCCACATTTTTTTCTCTGCTGCTAATTTTGCACTGAAGCAGCTCATCTGTTTTGAAGACTCCCAATGTATTGGCAGAAATCCATTCATTATAAGACATATGTATTTTTAAGGTCGTCGCTAAACTAGTAAAACAGATCTTTGACGTAACCCTCCCAGAAACAAAAGGGGTCAGTTTCTTAAAACTACAATCTCCACCCGTTTTCGAAGTAAACATACTCTGACCGATTTAAGAGCGCTGTCGGTGAGGCTTGATAGGAAAATAGTAAAAACAAATCAACGTAACGTCAGAAAAAAAAGTATTAAATAATTTCATAGATTAAAAACTCGTTAAAAATATGGCCAAAGAATTATGCAACTTCCACCCAATTCTAACCAATCCAATATCAGTTTCCTGTTGTGCAATTTGCTGTGTGTAAAAGGCAATCTAAAACGATAAACTCTCTCCCAATGAATACTTGTATTTACTTTTCATGAAAGTAGTTGCCCGATGGTGCGTGCCCCGGAGGTGAGGGAGGTGCTGCTTGTTTTTCCAGTATGGTTTAATTATTAATATGGATGTGGGCCATCAACTTCGGAGGCTACGTCAGCACTTTAAAATAAATATAACCATTTGGTTACTGTTTAATAAAGCTAAAATTTAACTCGAACTTGTAATAGCTGTAGAATAGGAAATTTAAAAATGAATAGAAACAAAGCCAGTTGGAAAATTTTATCTTACAACTTTTATCTAATTTTCCCGTTACCGTTAGTTTATTGCAATTCCATGAACACCACTGAAATGGGTCCATATTTTATATCAACATCCACTAGTTGCTATGTTGTCGATTGCATTCAACTTTGTTTCATTTAAAATAGTTCCAAAAGTAAAACTAATTTCTGTAGAGCTTCTAAAGTCGAACTTAAGTCACAATACACCCCTCCCCCACCTAGGCTCCACATAAAAGGAAGAAATGATCCGTGTTGCACTCACTCAGTGACCTGTTTGTTCAGGCTGCCATCCTGTTAAAGCTCGATATTTTACCAGAGTAAACACAACCTCATTGGATTTTTCATGTTACGTACTTATCACTAAAAGCAGACCATACGGCAAAACTGTTTATATATTACAACAGTTCAGCGTTTGAGCATCTTATTTATACAATTGGAATTGGGACACTGAAAACGACCCATAAACCTAGCCACATTACTATGTCACAGGAAAATACACAGCACAGTTTCAATATTTGCGATCATCATACAATTCTACATTAATTTAAAAAGGGACTAACTTGTAAGTTTATGGTCAATCACGGATTAAGAGATTTGTTGTTTGGTTCTTAATTCTGAAAAAAAACCGTGCTTCCAAGGGAAAAAAAAAATCACAAAAACTGTAGAAAGTCCATCTTAAAGGGTCTTGTCTTAATTTAGCCATTTATCAACACATAGTATCATTACGCTAATCATATTTGTGTCTACTTTTTAAAAAACACCACATTTGCAGCTCACCTCACAGAATTATAATTTCTGCAGAATTGGTAACTTAGCAGAGTTATGACACAGCAGTCATTGCTGCAGCTGAATTTTTGGCGTGAGATAGTCCCGAAATCTAATTTGCCCAGAAACCCCAAAGCGGGGCAATAATGCGCACTTAAAGGAAGAGAGTATCCATTATTACTTATTTTAAATAAAGAGCTTTTTGACCTAATTTAAACAGTAGTTTACTCTTTTTTAAAAAATGAATCAATAAATGTTATTTTGGGCTGTTCACCCTCAATTCCCAAGGACTGGTCATTCAGAGAATGTTATCTGTTCACAATCATTGCTATTCTACCATGCTGTTATAAAACCTCTTTAAGCCACCTTGTTCAACACTGACAATGTGTCCTGAAAGGAAATACGAGACACTAGGAAAGTGCAGTTACACAATCCCTACTCTAGAAGAAATAGTAAATGGTGAGGCTGGTAATATTAATTCCTGTTTTACTGTACTTTCTGCCCCAAAATATTTTGAAACAATATGTAGGTAGTTTATTACATCAAAGGCTTTTACTACTAGTAAATAGTCGATGAAGAATTGTTCCTTTAAGATATCAAAAATTATTTACCAAGTTTGTTCCCCTCCTTTCTACTGTGTTTATTTGCAATGAAAATCATTTCTTTACTTAATATACATAAAAAACATCTGTCAGTCTTCACTTCCTATGTAGTGCAACAGATAATCATATTAAAACTGATACATGGGGGAAGATTAATGAAAGAAGAGAGGAATACAACGAGTCTTGGAAAATAAAAATGAATATATATTTGTCCACCTATGTGGAGTTCAACTCCAACAATTTTTAAAAAGTTATTGTGGCTCAACAGGATCTATTTTTATCAAGCAGTCAGCAGGATTTTGGCAGCCATATTGAAAATCCCCTTAGCAGCTGTAAATAATTAAATTTGCAGGTCAAATGAAAACATGTGTAGTTCATCTCAAATTATAAAGTTTGATGTAATGATGCAATAGAGCATAGAAAGATTTTATTTCTGTTACTTAATGTAAAGACAAAATGATTTAAATGCATTTTAAAACCATTTTTGACTGTTAATAGGACACTTGGTCCACAGTACATTAGGACATTGGGCACGAAGTACGTTAGGAGACTGTCCTTTTACCTTTGGGGCCTGGCTTTCGATTCTGCCCAGTCTGCTGGAATAGAAGTTTCCTCATTATGCAAGCAGTAACGTCCTAATTTAAGATGAGTTTAGTTAATCTGAACCCAGTTCTTAATGTGCAAAGGGCAGCACAATTAGCATGATACCATGTGCTGCATTATTCACCCTGTGAACATGGAACTATTTTCATGCTGTATGTGCCCATCATAGAATCTCTCTGTTTAAAGTAACAGCTATTATTCCTTGGCCCATAGACTAGAGAAAAATACTAATCAATTTGAATGATCACTTAAGTAACAGTACCAATAGTTT
Organism: Heptranchias perlo; assembly: GCF_035084215.1. NCBI lineage: Eukaryota > Metazoa > Chordata > Chondrichthyes > Hexanchiformes > Hexanchidae > Heptranchias > Heptranchias perlo. Next base: position 42,326,469 of record NC_090334.1, read on the forward strand.
TTTCACTGATCACAGAAGACATTCATTTTCTATGAAGTTAGAGAATTAAATCTTCAGCCTAGCTCCTCAACATGGTGCTGCAATATCTTTTGTTGTGGGTACAGACAACTTGTACAATTCATTCTTCCTTCTTACAAGGGGTTTTCAAGACAGTTGTAAGTGATGTTATTGAATATTAAGATACCCTCTGCATTTGTAACATTATAGAGAATATAATGAGAAAATATACACATTTGGTACAGACATACATCACTTCTCAACACAGAGAGGTGGAATGCCAAAGTCAATTCACTTATGAAAAAGATTTTACTCCCGCTACATGTCATTTCTTTTCTTGGCAATCTACAAATACATTGAGAAATACCTATGCACTATTTAAGTTCATTATTTTGTGTGAATATTTATGACTGTACTGGGCATCACATTTTACTTTTGGCAAGTGTCAGCATTAAACACTCCCCATGACAGGTACTTCACAAGCCAGATAAGGAGTGGAGCTCCCCCCGATTCTACCTCAACTGTAGTAAATCAACCCTATCGAAACAGAATCAATTTGCTTATCTCACACCATCAATCCATGTGGCCTGAGTGACATACAAACTTTCTGCCAATTAGTTGATTTGCTATAGAGTTGTTCACGGGTAAAGTTTTTTAAAAAGTGTCTCTCTCTATTCCTGTAACAGTCTCTCTTTTCCTATCCCCCCACAGTACTTACATTTTCTCTCATTATTGACTTTATATCTCTTTATAACAACAACTTGCATTTATATAGCGCCTTTAACGTAGCAAAACGTCCCAAGGCGCTTCACAGGAGCATTAGCAACAAAATTTGACACCGAGCCACATAAGGAGGTATTAGGACAGGTGGCCAAAAGCTTGGTCAAAAGGTAAGTTTGAAGGAGCGTCTTAAAGGAGGAGAGGGATGTTTAGGGAGGGAATTCCAGAGCTTCGGGCTTCGGCAGCTGAAGGCACGACTGCCAATGGTGGAGTGATTAAAATCGAGGATGCGCAAGAGGCAAGAACTGGAGGAGCGCAGAGATCTCGGAGGGTGTAGGGCTAGAGGAGGTTACAGAGATAGGGAGGAGTGAGGCCATGGAGGGATTTGAAAACAAGGATGAGAATTTTAAAATCGGGGCGTTCCCAGACCGGGAGCCAACGTAGGTCAGGGAGCACAGCGGTGATGGGAGAACAGGAGTTGGTGCGAGTTAGGATACGCTCAAGTTTATGGAGGGGGGAAGATGGGAGGCCAGCCAAGACAGCATTGGACTAGTCCAGTCTGGAGGTAAAAAAGGCAAGGAAAAGGGTTTCAGCAGCAGATGAGCTGAGGCAGGGGTGGAGATGGGCGAGGTTACGGAGGTGGAAGTAGGCGGTCTTGGTGACGAGCGGATGTGTGGTCGGAAGCTCATCTCAGGGTCAAATAGGATGCCAAGGTTGCGAACGGTCTGGTTCAGCCTCAGATAGTGGCCAGGGAGAGGGATAGAGTCAGTGGCTAGGGAACGGAGTTTGCGGCAGGGACCAAAGACAATGGCTTCAGTCTTCCCAATATTTAGTTGGAGGAAATTTTTGCTCATCCAGTACTGGATGTCGGACAAGCAATGTGACAAATGAGAGACAGTGGAAGGGTCGAGAGACGTGGCAGTGAGGTACGCTGACGACACCCAGCTCTACATGTGGAATCTGATGTGTTTTCGGATGATGTCGCCGAGGGGCAGCATGTAGATGAGAAATCGGAGGGGGCAAAGGATAGATCCTTGGGGGTCTCCAGAGGTAACAATGAGGGAGTGGGAAAAGAAGCCATTGCAGGTGATTCTCTGGCTACAACTATTTCTCCATCATTTGATCGCATTCTATATGTAAATATCTCCTTCTCTGTATGCTTCTCACATTTTCTTTATCAATTTGCTCAATTTTTAACTCTTCTAAAAGGCCATGGAATGGAACACCAACAACTTGAATTTATATAGTTCCTTTAGTATAGAAAAATGTCCCAAATCGCCTCACAGAAGCGTAATCAGACAGAAATGGACCCCAGCCAAAGGAAAAATTAAAAGGGGTGACTAAAAACTTGGTCAAAGAGGTGAGCTTTAAGTAGGGTCTTAAAGGGTGAGAGGCAGGTGGAGATGGACATGTTATGGAGGGAATGCCAGAGAACAGTGCCATGATAGCTGTAGCCAATTAAAGGGAGGAAATTGCAGCTCATCCAGGATTGGATATCGAATAAGCAGTCTGACAACACAGAGGCAGTGGAGGGGTAGATCTGGGTGTCATCAGTGTACACGTGAAACCTGATCCCAGGTCTTCGGATGATGTCGCCAAGGGATAACATATAGATGAGGAAGAGGAGGGGGTAAAGGATAGATCCTTGAAGGACTCGAGGTAATGGGGCGGGAAGAGAAGCCATTGCTGGAGGTGATCTGGCTACAATTGATAAGAGTGGCACCAAGCGAGGGCAGTCTCACTGTGCTGGACAACAGAGGAGAGACATTGGAGGAGGATGGTGATGTCGCCTGTGTCAAAGGCTGCAGAGGGGGAGAGGCAGTCTGAATAGGGGTCCCCTCCTCTCTGCTGTCCTGAGCAAGGATGTGAATCTTTGTCTCCTTTCCTTGTCAAAAGAGTCTCTCCTTCTGCTTCACTTCAGCAGGGTGTCTCTGTCTAGAGTTTAGGTAATTTTAAATGGTTTTCAAAAAAAATTTAAGAATCTACAAATGAATTTAAAGATAATTGAAGGCTAGCAGGAAACACAGAATGAAGAGAAAGATAAGTTCTTTTCAATTATTATTTTAAAGATACTTTCTATGGAAAATATTCAACATGCAAGTGTTGTTTTTAAAAGATATTTTGCCAGTATTGGAAAACAGTAGCATATAGTTTTTTTTTTTTTGCTTAGTTGAGATATTTAATCTTAATCAGTACCGTTGTTGGAATAATTTGGAAGGTGAGGCAGAGCTGAGTTTTTAAACATATGTCCAAAAATATATAAAGAGCACAGATTTCCACTAAAGCTAACAATATTGAGAATGGTTACTTGTTTTTTTTAAATTAAGAAACCAAGGTGAAGGGCCAAGATATATAATGCTAAACACCATTAGTCGGTATAATGAGTCTTGATTTCACACATTGAGGATGCAGAAGTAGAAAGAGCTTTTGGGGTGAAATGGACAATTTAAATTAATCCCTATTTAAGCTTTCAAATTTAACTAACAAGGTTGGATTTGAGCGTGCAGTTTCACTACAATTATAGCGTTGGTGCAAAGTGTTTGTGCTTTGCACTAGTGCTGCAGTTATAGTGTAAATGCATCTTGAATCCGGAATCATGGCCTGGCTTGACACCAGAGCAAAATGGAATGACTCTCTGAAGGAGGTAACCTCACTTTGTTTCACTTCAGAGTCTGTTCAGGTCATGAGACCCAATTTACTCTCCACAAGTTTATTGTCATTGTGAAGTGGTTTTATCTTTGCATTGACAGTAAACTGGTATGTAATGCTATGTGAGAAAAGGTTATACACAAAATGCATTCAGTTCATATTGTTACAACAGATTATCTAGAAAAGAAAGTAACTATAGTATTATGTGATCTTTATACTACCCAGGGGACTATGAGCACTTCAGCAGCAGTATAACTGTAAAGCTGTAATTACAAGCTACACCTACATCACTGTAATATAGGATGGGCACAGCTTCATACCCTCAAACGAATGTATGGATCACTGCTTACCAATTTCTGACTTCAGGTCTGTCTCCTGCAATTGAGAAGAGCTGACAGGATTGGTAGAAACATAAAGTCAGCTTGCTGCATCACCAAAATTGTGACCCATCCCTTTGCATAAAAAAATATATAAAAAGGTAAATTAAGAAGTCAATTCAGTATAAAGCAAAATGTGCTTTTGCTTCCTCTCATACTACCCTGCTCTGGTAGCTCTATATTATCCTTTTGACACTGGTTTGCTGAATAAAAACAGAACAACGATCCAATGAATCAGTGTTGTTAGCAATTCAATCTTTTCCCTACTCATATACTAAAGGTTACACAGACAAGTAAATATTAACTACAAGTATCCAAATTTTCAGCTTTACTGGTAATCATTCCCTACTCCAGTTCATTGCACACGATGACCTTCCTTTAACTGCTGAATACAGAATAGTAATGCAAATCCATCAACAATAAGGCTGTAATCTCTAAAGTATGCATATCCAAAATTGATTCCTGGTTTCCATCATGAAATATTACCACGTAACCTCGTAGAATAAATACTGATCACAGGCCAGTGGTACATAGCGCTGTCCTGCAGGATGACAGACCCAATATTCGTCAACCTCAGCATGATGATGTATACTATTCAGATATTTTACTCTATTGCATTTTTCTGAAGGTACTTCTATCTTACTGAAAATAACTCAAGTCTGTAGGAAACCTGCAATTCCAGGTGATAATTGAATTAGTCCTGCACTGGAAGTTTCGTTGCAGGAGGGGGAAACTGTCTTGCAAATGCTGCTGACAATGTTCCAGAGTGGAAGACAAACTGGGTGCAAGGTTGAAAGCTCCATGTTGATCAGAACACCACAGTTGCACATCACAGAGTTCAGCCCAAGCAGGCAGCCAGGGAGCTCGATAGAGTCACAGCCCAAGGCACGTAGATACTGGCAAGACCCAAAGATTAGGTTGGATTTGCAGATATACACCGGTGGTACATTTAAAAGCATTCAGGACTTGATGTCAGATAAGCAGCGAGATAGTACAGCAACAGTCCTGCAGGGAGTAGAGATAGGAAACAGCTCGTAGATATTAGCTGACCCCATGTTTGTGAATGATATAAGAGGACCCAGGATAAAATCATTTTGCACACCCCAAGTGACTGTGCAAACACAGAATGAGAAATTGTTTGAGGAGCTGTAGTGAAACTGTGTTGGAACAAATAGGTGTGGAACCATGGGAGTGCAATGGCAGAAAGCTACATCGTGGATGAATGGCAGAAAAGTTGAGGAAGGCAACAAGAGACTGCATCCCCGGTTTGCTATCACATAGGAATCATTAGTGATCATCAAAAGTCAACAGTCTAAACAATCAGGCATTAGGAGAAAGAATTTTGGTTGTCATGTCCTCCCTAACTAAGAGTGCCAAGGCCAACCGTAGTGCCCCCAATATGTCTAAGATCAGCTAACTCAACAACAATCCCCAAACTTCCCAGTCTATATAGCTCAGCGACTCACTGAACCATTGGAGGTAACCAACTATAATTACATATTGATATAAAAGCTCTTCTACTCATGAACAAACTTCTTTAAGCCAAGCATAATTTAATGAGCAGCACTAACTTGAATTTTTTTGGTTAGGGAGAAAGGAACTAAATTTATATGCTGTTCATGGTGAGGGTTATCAGTGCTGAGGAATGAAGAATTTTGTCCACTTTTGTGGTATAGCAAATGCCAAATGCACAGCAAAACACTCTTTACTCTGCCCAAACAATATGCTTTAACCCCAGCATCAGAAGAGCATCCACTACCAGTGTGAATTTTCTATTTCCAACTGCAAGCATCCTTATGGCCACTCAGTGAGACTGCCAATGTAGGTTTACTAATGCCAAATTATGGGCAGTTTTATGATGTGGGTCTGTGCCCACTTAGCACTAGGTTGAGTATGCTGAAACTGGCTTCGCATACAACTTCTTTAGCCAACAGAGCAAGGAAACTTTCATCATCAGTCTGGCTGGATTTGAATATAGGTTCCCGAGGTAAAAGGGCAGTGCTCAGGTAGACCCCTTTCCCCAAAAAAAATTATACATCCAAAAACAGACATAAAAACTCTCCATAATAGTATGAGATTAATACTTGCATTTATATAAAAAATGTTATGACAAAAACACTAAACGTAATGCCAAAAATAAAAAGCTGACTGGAAGCTGAAAATGGTGTTTGATGTTACGTAACAGACCATTCACATAATGAAGAAACCTAGTTTTGCTGTGAATAGCTTTTGTTCTTACAAAAGCACACAAAAAATCCCTTCAAAAATAAAGCCATGCTCTGTACTTGAATAGATAATAAAACTTTATTTTAAAACTTTGTTTCGAGTAAATAGATAAACTCATCTATACATGCTTCATACGGACATGGCACTCCATCTCCACTCCCAAAGCCAAAAAGCATGATTTTCCATCCCTGCAAACTCTATTTGATAGGCTGCCAAAAATATGGTAAGCTCAAACAAGCTGTACCCCCAACTCAACAAATGTTTAGCAAGGAGATGGCCAAGCAATACCCCTGCTTCTGGCCTCTATCAGTGATTGATGGTATTTGAAAACCAACCAAAGCTTCTATATTACAATTTCACAATGTTCACAAGGAAGAAAAACTAGGCAGGGAAGGACATGATTAAAAAATATGTAACAACATGAGAAATGGAAACTCATAAGCACAAGTTCCATAACTGAAAAGGAGGTAAACTGTTAGGTGGTTTACAACCACATCTTAAAATTACATATATTAGACGTGTAGGTACGCAAAGTACATCAACCACCATTGTGGCTGAGAAAATTAAAGAGATGCAGGAAATGTGCAGTCATATACACATAAAATATCTATTTTCAATAGCAAAATAAAATTATATAATTCTGAATTTGGAAATGCAGAAATTATATTTTCCAGTTACAAGAGTTATGGAAAAGGTTACATTACAAAGCAATAATTATGGTGACTGATTTCTTTACAAGAGATTAACCTATCTTTTAACTTCCACATATTTCAAATTTCATTTAATTAAAATGCACATCCTAGAGTTAAACAAAATTACTTGTTTTAGGGGTTTGGCAATAGATGAAGCAAGCATTTCATCATTAAAAAGGCTGTGGATGAAAACATGGTCAGCATTGTTCATTGAATAACTAATGTCATAAACATGCTCAGGATTGCTTAATACACTTCGCCTTGTTAGAATAGGGAAAGGCAATGAACAACTCTTTAATGGCGCAGCACAAACTAGCAAACACTCTGCCACAGATAATGGAGTTGGTTTTATACAAGCCATTCTTTACAATTCGTGCCAGGCATAATTTTCCTGAACTCCTTCCAGCTGCCTGAGTAACAGACAATTTTCAATCTATTTGTACCAGAAGCTGGAGAATAGCAGAAGGGGAAAAAAGTAGACACTCTTGATCTCTGTGTTGGTTGAAAATCCCTGCATATTTCTGCCAATAACATTTTTTTCCAATAATGAACCCATTGTGCTTTCAGCTACAGTGCACTAGTCTACAAAAATACTACCTAGTATTTACAATCCTTCAAGCTCAAAAGTGAAGAGAAAGAATGCTCATATCTCCGTTGTATTGACTTACAATATTGACATTCCAAAATTTCAACTGAATTCAATAAGGAAGGCAAACTTAGCACTATATACCTCTCTACATACATTTATTGGAAAAAATATTTAATATGATCATTTCCTTATGCAACAGAACTGTAGAATAATGGATAGGTTGCTAAAGATCAGAATTTCATTTGTTGAAAGTGGAAAAAAGGTTACTCAAGTATTTTATTTCAAAAAAGTATCCTTTTAGCCATCTTCTAAGCTGCACTGAATAACAGTGCAAATTAAAATCTCAGTTTGTGCAACCATCTTCATGGGTTAATTTTTAGCTTCCGCTAAGTACATGGAAAATAGCCAACTGAAGAATGATGGGAAATGAAAGCTTGCCAAGTACAAACTGCCAGCATTAAGCAGTCCTGACAGCTATGCTTCTTATAAACTTGGCAGCAGTTCAAAGTGCTTTTTCAATTGAAATGCTGGAACCTTGCCATGTGCATACAGATTTGCTTTGCCTCTTCTCATAAGGAACTGATAAATGCTGTTATGGTTACCATAGAAACAGAAGGATATCAGAATGGCCTTGTGATCTAGTCTCCTGTCTCTGGTTTTGAGAAGCAAAAATACAGTATCGAGTCCACTACTATTATGTGTTTGCACAACACTTATATACAGCGTTAGAAAGGCTTAAAGTCAGATAGCGTCTATGGCTTTGCAGCTGGAGGATATATTCCCAGTTAATTCCTATTAAGGGAAAAACTATTGCTGTGGATGTGCAGCTAACAGACATTTTTTTTACCTGGACCTCTCTGGATGTCTGCCTGCAGTCGTCATGGCAACATTGGTCTTCTCTACAGTGTCTGTCTCACTTGCTGGAGTTTCCTGATTATTGAGAATCTTTTCCAAAAAATCCCCATTTCCTGTCGTAGCAGAGAGAAAAACAAAGTTGCTGTTCCCTGCACAATTTGGTGAAGTAAACAAACAATCTGGTTGCTCCAATCATCTGTAAATCTAGGTCAGGACACTTGAGATACCCTAAATGGAAACAAACCCTAAAATTGTGTTTAAATTACTAGCAATAACTACATTAATTTGACATGAAAATCAAAATGATATACAATCTTTAATATAACTACAGTAATCTTAAGGCAATTCACTTCAACAGAAGCAGTGCAAGACCACCTTAAATATAACTGCAATCAGTGCAAAGTGAACATTAAAAGAATCACAAATGGTTTATTCTTTTAAACCTTATTTTTAAACACAGTAGCATTAGCAAAATGTTAAGCATGCACAGAGTTCTGCTTTCCTTGACCAAAGATAAATGCAGAGCTAACAGTATAACTCAGTGTTGTCAGCTCACGGGCTTTGGATTCAAAGTGGCACCATTCCACCGGGGGGAAATATTGTGCTTGTAAATCATCGAATGATACAGCACAGAAGGAGGACCAGATGGTTTCCATCCAAGGGTTTTAAAGGAAGTAGGTGAGAACATTGCTAATGCCCTAACTATAATCTTCCAAAGTTCTCTCGATTCAGGAACCATTCTTTTGGATTGGAAAACTGTACACGTCACTCCGCTTTTTAAGAAAGGTGAGAGGGGAAACCAGGGAATTATAGACCAGTTAGCTTAACAGCTGCTGTTGGGAAATTACAAGAGTCCATAATTAAGGATAATGACTGAACACCTTGAAAATTTTCAGCTGATCAGAGAGTGCCAGTATGGATTTGTAAAGGGTAGGTCATGCCTGACAAACCTGACTGAATATTTTGAAGAGGTGATTAAAGTAGTGGACAGGGGAATGTCTGTGGTTATTGTTTATATGGATTTCCAGAAGGCATTCAATAAAGTCCCTCATAAGAGACTGCTAGCTAAAGTTAGAGCTCATAGAATTGAGGGCAAATTATTGACCTGGTTAGGAAATTGGCTGAGAGGCAGGAGAGAAAGAGAGAGAGAGAGAGAAGGGATATGGACAGGTACTCAAATTGGCAGGATGTGACTAGTGGTGTTCCCCCAGGAATCTGTACTGGGGCCCTAACTTTTCACTATATTTATCAAATGACTTAGAAGAAGGAATAGAGAGCCCTATATCCAAGTTTGCTGACGGCACTAAGTTAGGCGGCACAGTAAGTGGAGCAGAAAGTTGCAGAGGGACATTGACAGATTAATTGAGTGGGCAAAACTGTGGCAGATGGAGTTCAGTGTGGGAAAGTGTGAGGTCATCCACTTTGGACCTAAGAAAGATAGATTCAGAGTATTTTCTAAATGGTGAGAAGGTAGGAACTATGGAGGAGCACAGACGAGGCTTCTATACTTGAGGGAATACAAGATTAAGGGGTGATCTAATTGAGGTGTTTAAGATGATTAAAGGATGTGAGAGGATAGATAGAGAAAAACTATTTCCTCTGATAGGGGAGTCCAGAACAAGGGGGCAGAACCTTAAAATTAGAGCTAGGCCATTCAGGGGTTAAGTCAGGAAGCATTCTTCACACAAGTGTAGTGTAAATCTGGAACTCTATCCTCCAAAAAGCTGTTGAGGCTAGGTCAATTGAAAATTTCAAAATTGAAAATGATAGATTTTTGTTAGGCAAGGGTATTAAGGGGTATGGAACCAAAGCAGGTAAATGGAATTAAGATACAGATCAGCCACATCTAATTGAATGGCAGAACAGGCTTGAGGAGCTGAATGGTCCAATCTGGTTCATAATTTCAAAATTAATCAAATGCTGCTACATAATCAATATCAGATTTACAGCTTTTTGCTTCCTGACTTCACCCCTGAATCGCCTAGCTCTAATTTTAAGGTTATGTCCCCTTGTTCTGGACTTCCCCCACCAGAGGAAATAGTTTTTCTCTATCTATTCTATCAAATCCTTTAATAATTTTTGCAATGAAATAAAATGCCAAGGAAGATGGTTGGACACTCACTTTTCACCTCTGGGGCCTGGATTTGATTCCAGTACAGGCAGAAGAGATCAAAGTCCCCTTTTCCTGCTGGTTGCAAAAGATTCATATGATTTGTTTGGTCTCAACCTTGATATTGATATCAGTATTGGCAACAAAACTATTCCACTCCCCTGCACTGACATCCTTGACTAACACAAAATTCACCAGAAAAAGCAGCAAAGAATTCTATCACCTGCCCTCTTCCCTTGAAATTGTATTTCTTGTGGACTAATCATGGAGCAGCATTTACAGCAATCACAGTCTGGACCATACTGCTCTCTTCATTGGACGAGGATACATGCAGCGGGAGGCGCTTTTTAAACTAAAACATGGTAAATCATTGAGAGATCATGGGCATGATTTTAGCATGGAGCCGGGAATTGAGCGGGTGGGAAATCAGGAAGCGAACTGAGTGCTTCGCAATCTGTGATCGCAACTCAACTGAAGGTAAGTATTTCTGCTTCCGGGTTTCCAACGCTATTTATAAAGCCAAGGATCCCGTATGCCCTTTTAACAGCATTCTCAACTTGCCCTGTAGCCTTCAAAGACTTGTGTACGTACGCCACCAGGTCTCTCTGTTCCTGCACCCCCTTTAAAATTGTACAATTTAGTTTATATTGTCTCTCCTTAGTCTTCCTATGAATCACTTCACACTTCTCTGCATTAAATTTCATCTACCACGTGTCTGCCCATTTCACCAGTCTGTCTACGTCCTCCTGAAGCCAGTTACTATCCTCCTCACTGTTTCCGAGTTTTGTGTCATCTGCAAACTTTGAAATTATGCCCTGTATACCCAAGTCCAGGTCATTAATATATATCAAAAAGAGCATTGGACCCAACACCGACCCCTGGGGGAACACCACTGCACACTATCCTCCAGTCTGAAAAACAACCAGTCACCACTACTCTCTGCTTTCTGTCCCTTAGCTAATTTCGTATCCACGCAGCCACTGCCTCTTTAATCCCATGGGCTTCAATTTTGCTACAAATCTATTGTGTGGTACTTTATCAAATGCCTTTTGAAAGGACAGGTACTTTCTTTGAAACCAAGAGTATGGAACTCTTCTCAAAATAGCAACAACAAATATTTCGTATAATCAATTATATATTAAAAATAGCACAGACTTGCATCATTTTAATTGTATTTCACCTGTAGGTGGCACTGTGAGCATTGCATAATGCTGCCTAATGTTACATGACTGGGTAGCAAGAAGAAACAGAATTTATGGGCAAAAGTAGAGGCCGAACAGCAAAGAAATGAACAAAGACTCTAAAAAGCAGCTTGACGATAAGCAACAGTCTGTAGAAAAGCCCAGAATTGCTCTCCGCTGTGGAAAAGCCCCACATTCCCCAGTCTACATTTATCCCCCGTGCCCCCATTCCCCAGTCTCCCTCACTCCCAGTCCAAATTATTCAATCTCCATCTCTACCCCTAGCCCCCATTCCCGTAAGGGAATCAAGGGATATGGGGATTGGGCGGGAAAGTGGAGTTGAGGTAGAAGATCAGCCCTGTTCTTACTGAATGGCGAAACAGGCTCGATGGGCCATATGGCCTACTCCTGCTCCTATTTCTTATGTCTCCCTCTCTCCCCGAGCCCCCATTCCCTAGTCTCCCAAGCCGCCAATCCCCTGTTGCACTCTCTCAGAGCCCTCATTCCCCGTCCCCCCTTCCATAGTCTCCACCTCTCCAAGCCCAATTCCTTAGTCTCCCTTGTTCCCCAAGTCCCCATCTTTCGCCCCGAGCCCCCATTCCCCAATTTCCAACTCTCTCCCTCAAGTCCTCATTCCCCAGTATATACCTCTCCCTCTGAGTCCCCATTCACCTGTCTCCATTTCTTCGAGTCCCCATTCCCCATTCCCCATTCACCCTCTCCCTGTGCCCCCATTCTCCAGTCCCCCTCTCTTCACGAGCCCCAATGCCCCAGTCCCCCTCTTTCCCGATTCCTATCTCTGTTTCTCCTCCGTTAGGGAGGCGATAGCAGAGGCACTATTACATGTATATAAAAAAATTCACTACAAAAGGGAGTAGTGCCAGAGGACTGGTGGACAGCTAATGTTATTCCTGGATATGGATATGGGGATGGGGATAGGGCAAGAAAGTGGAGTTGAGGTAGAATATCAGCCATGATCTTAATGAATGGCAAAGCAGGCTTGAGGGGCAGTATGGCCTACTCCCGCTCCTATTTCTTATGTTCTTATATAACAGCCTTCCTCCCACACAATGCAGTTTTTCCCCTGTCCTCTCTCCCTCTTTTCTCTTCCATCTCCTCTAGCCTCCCACTTCTTAGTCTAATTCAATTATCGCCTCCAACACTGCTTGACCCGAATAGTGCCCTTGGTCTTGACTCCCCATGGGTACCACCACAGGAGACGGACTGGTAATTGCATTAAAATTGCAATTTCTTTCTGTAAGCCTACAATGCAATGTAGAAAAAAAAATCTCAAAATAAAATCAAAACCAGCATTCTTAAGAAACACCTCAAATATTCTCATTTTTATGTGCACTTTGGGTGGTTGAGACCCCCTTGCATGTGGGGTTTGTTTAACATAAACCCCTTTTAAACTGATATGTGCAGCTGCTCTATTTAAAAGTACGCTAGGTTCCAGGCACAATACTACTAGCTGCCTGGTTTACACAGCCCCACGCAGTGGTATCATGACTAAGTTTCTATCAAAATTTACTTGTGATAATCCTGATTTTAATTTTAAAGAGCAGTGTCCCAATTTGCAACAGAACTTTTGATAAATTATTGTACACTCTCTTCACAATTCTGCAGTTTAGAGAAATGTTCCAGGTGCACTCTGGTCTTCCCATTTCAGAATACTGACTCTTAGTGATTAAAAGCACAAAGCAATACTAACTTGAGGAAAATTTAACCTGACTGTACACATAGATTCAATAATGGTATGTTGGAGTTCGGAAGGCAATCAGAGACTGCATGCTTGGTCCTGATTCAAAGTTGGCAAGAATGCAGAGTAATGAAATTATGAATTATGTAATGACCAGAAGCTGCATTTGGTGCACTCAATTTGAAGTGTTTGAATTTCAGATGCAAATGCCAGACATACATCCGTAAATTGTATTTCTAAGAAGTATTACTAAAGCTTGAAATGGCTACACCAAACACTATGGCCTGAAGCCAAATGGGAATGCATTACAATAGTGGCTTTTTGGCAATGCACTTATACACGTGCTCATCTGCTTCCCAGGCTACATTGAAAATAAATATTAGTATGAAAAGTAACACAAACACAATGTCAAAAGAAATAGGTTTTCATGCTAGGTAGTTCTATCCTGAGGGTTTACATTGAAGTCTTAAAATTAGATAGAAACTATACTAAATAATAGTGCATAATAATTTGTCAGGTTGGCTCTTTTGGTAGCACTCTCACCTCTGAGCCAGGCAGTTATCGGTTCAAACCTCATTCTCGGCTGACAATTCAGTGCAATACTGAGGAAGTGTCACATTCAAAAGGTGCTGTATTTCGGATAAGATGTTAAACCAAGATCCTGTCTTTTTGTTCTAGTGGTTCAGGTGGATGTTACAGATCCCATGGTAGTATTTGAAGAAGAGGGAGTTTTTCCATGGTTCTGCGAAGATTCTACCTCAACCAATACCACCAAAAAAAAACATTAACTGAATGCCCATCTCATTGCTGTTTAAGGGTTCTTGCTGTGTGCAAAGTGACTGATTTGTTTGTTTACATAACAGTCAATGAACTTCAAAATAATTCAGCGTATAAAGTGTTTTGAAACAGTTGAGATGTATAAGGTGCTTCTTTCTACAGATACCAAGTTATATAGTGTCCCCTAATATGAATACCTCTTCGGTGTGCAAGGAAGCATAGAACGAGAAAATATTGTTCAGCCCATCAAGTCCATGTTTTCCACAGGCCACTAACTATCTGCTTTGTCACTGATCCTGCCTAATTTATTTCATCTCCTGAAGAAAAGCTCTGTGAAATTTCTCCCTAATTCCTAAAGAAAATCAAGCAAAGTTCCAGAATATCGATCCATCCCCAGTATTCAACGCAGGTTCTCATCTTTTCATGGATGGCACTTCCTCAGTCAATTAATTAATTAAATTCAATTAATTAAAATAAAAATCTGGAATTAAAATACTAGTATCAGTAATGATGGCCATGAAACTACCGGATTGTCGTAAAAACCCATCTGGTTCACTAATGTCCTTTAGGGAAGGAAGCCTGCCGCCCTTACCCGGTCTGGCCTATATGTGACTCCAGACCCACAGCAATGTGGTTGATTCTTAATTGCCCTCTGAAATGGCCCAGCAAGCCACTCAGTTGTAAAATCTCGCTACGAAAAGTCATAATAAGAATAAAACCGGACGGACCACCCGGCATCGGACCACTAGGCACCGGACACGACAACGGCAAAACACCAAGCCCAGTCGACCCTGCAAGGTCCTCCTTACTAACATCTGGGGACTTGTGCCAAAATTGGGAGAGCTGTCCCACAGACAAGTCAAGCAACAGCCTGACATAGCCATACTCACAGAATCATACCTTACAGCCAACGTCCCAGACTCTTCCATCACCATCCCTGGGTATGTCCTGTCCCACCGGCAGGACAGACCCACCAGAGGTAGCGGTACAGTGATATACAGTCAGGAGGGAGTGGCCCTGGGAGTCCTCAACATTGACTCTGGACCCCATGAAATCTCATGGCATCAGGTCAAACATGGGCAAGGAAACCTCCTGCTGATTACCACCTACCGTCCTCCCTCAGCTGATGAATCAGTCCTCCTCCATGTTGAGCACCACTTGGAGGAAGCACTGAGGGTAGCAAGGTCACAAAATGTACTCTGGGTGGGGGACTTCAATGTCCATCACCAAGAGTGGCTCGGTAGCACCACTACTGACCGAGCTGGCCGAATCCTGAAGGACATAGCTGCTAGACTGGGCCTGCGGCAGTTGGTGAGCGAACCAACACGAGGGAAAAACTTACTTGACCTCGTCCTCACCAATCTACCTGTCGCAAATGCATCTGTCCATGACAGTATTGGTAGGAGTGACCACCGCACAGTCCTCGTGGAGATAAAGTCCCGTCTTCGCACTGAGGACACCATCCAACGTGTTGTGTGGCACTACCACCGTGCTAAATGGGATAGATTCAGAACAGATCTAGCAGCTCAAAACTGGGCATTCATGAGGCACTGTGGGCCATCAGCAGCAGCAGAATTGTATTCCAGCACAATCTGTAACCTCATGGCCCGGCATATTCCTCACTCTACCATTACCAACAAGCCAGGGGATCAACCCTGGTTCAATGAGGAGTGTAGAAGAGCATGCCAGGAGCAGCACCAGGCGTACCTAAAAATGAGGTGCCAACCTGGTGAAGCTACAACTCAGGACTACATGCATGCTAAACAGTGGAAGCAACATGCTATAGACAGAGCTAAGCGATTCCACAACCAACGGATCAGATCAAAGCTCTGCAGTCCTGCCACATCCAGTCGTGAATGGTGGTGGACAATTAAACAACTAACGGGAGGAGGAGGCTCTGCAAACATCCCCATTCTCAATGATGGCGGAGTCCAGCACGTGAGTGCAAAAGACAAGGCTGAAGCGTTTGCAACCATCTTCAGCCAGAAGTGCCGAGTGGATAATCCATCTCAGCCTCCTCCCGATATCCCCACCATCACGGAAGCCAGTCTTCGGCCAATTCGATTCACTCCACGTGATATCAAGAAACGGCTGAGTGCACTGGATACAGCAAAGGCTATGGGCCCCGACAACATCCCAGCTGTAGTGCTGAAGACTTGTGCTCCAGAACTAGCTGCACCTCTAGCCAAGCTGTTCCAGTACAGCTACAACACTGGCATCCACCCGACAATGTGGAAAATTGCCCAGGTATGTCTTGTCCACAAAAAGCAGGACAAATCCAATCCGGCCAATTACCGCCCCATCAGTCTACTCTCAATCATCAGCAAAGTGATGGAAGGTGTCGTCGACAGTGCTATCAAGCGGCACTTACTCACCAATAACCTGCTCACCGATGCTCAGTTTGGGTTCCGCCAGGACCACTCGGCTCCAGACCTCATTACAGCCTTGGTCCAAACATGGACAAAAGAGCTGAATTCCAGAGGTGAGGTGAGAGTGACTGCCCTTGACATCAAGGCAGCATTTGACCGAGTGTGGCACCAAGGAGCCCTAGTAAAATTGAAGTCAATGGGAATCAGGGGAAAAACTCTCCAGTGGCTGGAGTCATACCTGGCACAAAGGAAGATGGTAGTGGTTGTTGGAGGCCAGTCATCTCAGCCCCAGGGCATTGCTGCAGGAGTTCCTCAGGGCAGTGTCCTTGGCCCAACCATCTTCAGCTGCTTCATCAATGACCTTCCCTCCATCATAAGGTCAGAAATGGGGATGTTCGCTGATGACTGCACAGTGTTCAGTTCCATTCGCAACCCCTCAGATAATGAAGCAGTCCGAGCCTGCATGCAGCAAGACCTGGACAACATCTAGGCTTGGGCTCATAAGTGGCAAGTAACATTCGCGCCAGATAAGTGCCAGGCAATGACCATCTCCAACAAGAGAGAGTCTAACCACCTCCCCTTGACATTCAACGGCATTACCATCGCCGAATCCCCCACCATCAACATCCTGGGGGTCACCATTGACCAGAAACTTAACTGGACCAGCCATATAAATACTGTGGCTACGAGAGCAGGTCAGAGGCTGGGTATTCTGCGGCGAGTGACTCATCTCCTGACTCCCCAAAGCCTTTCCACTATCTGCAAGGCACAAGTCAGGAGTGTGATGGAATACTCTCCACTTGCCTGGATGAGTGCAGCTCCAACAACACTCAAGAAGCTCGACACCATCCAAGATAAAGCAGCCCGCTTGATTGGCACCCCATCCACCACCCTAAACATTCACTCCCTTCACCACCGGCGCACTGTGGCTGCAGTGTGCACCATCCACAGGATGCACTGCAGCAACTCACCAAGGCTTCTTCGACAGCACCTCCCAAACCCGCGACTTCTACCACCTGGAAGGACAAGGGCAGCAGGCGCATGGGAACAACACCACCTGCACGTTCCCCTCCAAGTCACACACCATCCCGACTTGGAAATATATCGCCATTCCTTCATTGTCGCTGGGTCAAAATCCTGGAACTCCCTTCCTAACAGCATTGTGGGAGAACCGTCACCACACGGACTGCAGCGGTTCAAGAAGGCGGCTCACCACCACCTTCTCGAGGGCAATTAGGGATGGGCAATAAATGCCGGCCTTGCTAGCGACGCCCACATCCCGTGAACGAATAAAAAAAAGTCACAGCAATATAGGAACCATTGCTTCAAGTAAATACTTGATAATCCTTGTTATCTTCAACCCTATTACTAACCAGATGTTTATTAAGTTCTCTTCTGAAGGAATTAATCAACACCATATTAAAGTCTAATGTTAAATTTACCCATTTTAAATGGAAGTCCTGGGTTACTGTGCAGCAGGAAACAATAAGGAGGTAGTCATGGAAATAACAGCAATATAAAGGTAAGTGCATTTTAGCCATTTCCAATTGTTTTTCTATTTTTTTTGTTTTTTTTTCTCCCTCTTGACAAAGTTTCTCATGAGTCTTTGTGCCAATTGATTAAAATTATTCTTTTTCTTAGCAATAACAACACCAATGGATTTCCCAGTCGGAATCCTCTTATTAGACATGTCTGGAAGAAAAGAAACAACCTATGGGGGATGCTAGGTAGGTGAGACTGCAAGAGAAATGATCTGTGCCCATCCTCCTTTACCCACACATCCGCACCTGCAGACAAAGATGAACATAACTTACTTATGGCAGACAAATTAGATGGATGCTTGCTTCCCAAAGGAAGCTGAGTCAAGAGAACAGATGGCATCATTAAGATGCATGAACTCCATGACTGCCCATAATACTGGGTGCTTCCTCAGAAGTACCTCAAACACAGTATGTCTTGCTTTCAGTGGTACTGTATTAGGTGGCTGCATGAAAGGCAGTATGCCAGGATGATCAAGAGCAAAGAACCTTGATTGACCACACCCAAGATGCCACCACCCATTTTTGTAGGCTCTAGCATATGTACCTGTTAATGCCCTTTAGGGAACTGTCTTCTCAGGATCACAGTCAGCAAAGAAACATAGGCAGAGCTGTGCCAGCTGCTGGAGCACACCTGCAGCTATCATTCAACATAGGCTGGCACATGCGGTAGCAATAATGATGGTTGCTGAAATCAAGGTATAGCTGCATGAGGTGGTTGTGAAAAGCGTTGTCCTCTGTGTCTCTCCACAGTACCATCTCCATGGGTCAGCACTCCAGCATGCCTGCAAAGAGATGGAGATAAGTTTCAGCTGAAACTTGCCTCCACCTCTTTGAAGGCTTTCTGCCTCACTGACCCCTATGGGGATGATACTGTGGAGTGGCAGAAATGGCCATCTGTCTTAAAACCTCATGCAGAACCACTTCAACTTAAGCCGCCAGCCTGGACCTTGGGTTTCATCATCTTTAATTTTTGCCTGTCTCTTCTTAGTCCCCCACCATTTCAGCAATGATCGCTTTTGGATCAATTGGCTTTTTGAGATTTGTGAAATACTTTCAGAATTTCTGTTCCTCTCTTTGTGACATTCCCTTTCAATTGTCCCCATCCCTTTAATTTTAAACTTACATGCAACTTTTTTCTCCCACTAAAAGCCTCTTTTTTGAAATCTGTCCATATGTACACCTGAAGTTATGCTAATGAGCTGACCGATGGAAACAAGTGGACTGTAATTAGCCAACTTCCACTTTAGTCTGTCTAATAGCCATTTTGGCAGTAATAACTCCAAATGAGAAAAATCTAGGCTTCTATATTTTATTACTTTATTAAGAATTCATAGTAAGTCAGCTTTGTGGCCACTTCAAAATGATTTCTACAAACGACATTTTGGGAGAAATTCTTTGTTGACTTGGTTTGCAGAGGACTCCACGTTGCAGTCTGGCATAAAAACTGCCATTTTAAACACAGATGACTCACCTCTGCTTGGATGGATTGTCCAACCAGTATGACAGACAACCACTATTATTGGTGCTGACCAGTCCACTGAAACGGGGGTATAAAAGCTACCACTTTCTGTAAGAGTATCCAAACATAGGTCCTGGAAATCTGTCCGGCAGATTGTGTGTCTATTTCTGATTGACAGCTTTATTTAATTGTAAAAGGCATCTTTTTGATCTTCTGTCTCAGTTTGGACTTCAAAAGAAAAGTGGGTATAAATGGAGTTCCATATCAATATTTCTTTAATGAATATGTGCTTGGCCACCCAGCTACAAGCTGAAACACTCAGCAAGTATCCAATTTCACAAATAAACTTGATCTCACAGATGTTGGTCCAAACTAAGATCACAAGATAGATATGGATGATGAAGGCTACTCACCTCATCTTAGACCATCCATTAAGAAAGATCCTTCAATTTTTCCATCATGACATCCAACTGCTTCTTAAATTATTCTAAAGTTTATGCCTCCATAAATCTATTTTAAATCTATTCAATAAGTAAAGAACTTGCCTTTTACTAGTTTATCTGTGTCACATTGTTTGGTCATGGTTTAGTTTAGTGTTCAACATCAATGATTTTCATACCATTCATCATCTTGCACACCTTTAAAAATCATCTCTCTGTAGCCCCCTTTACAGGCTAAAAAGCCCAAGTTTCTCCAATCTTTTCTCATAATTCCATCCTGCAACCCCAGGGATCAGTCTTGTGGCTCTTCTCTGAGCCACCTCCAAGACTTAATTGTGTCTCAGTGACCAGAACTGGACATTGCAATCAAACTATGGTCTGACCACTGCACTATATAGTTTGAGCAGGACTTCCTTCAACTTGTAATCAAGAAAGTCCGTGGCCACCTTTCTCTTTTAGGGACTTCAGGCAAAAAACATGGTCTATAATTAATGTACCGATGACGAACGCTCACTGATTCACCTTTAGAAGACATCACTGTTTATAGTGGGTTCTGTAAAGAGATCTATAGGCCCATTTCCTTGTAATCTTTAGGAAGACAGTAAATGTCCACTCCCTAACGCTAAAGTGACCTACGCTATGCTATAAAATGTATCTTACGGTAAAATCAAGGGATGAACACTTAAAACAAAGGATGTACATACATTTTGTTTTAAAAACACTGCAAATTTTAAACTAACTTTAGCACAGGTAGTCTATGTTTAGAGATCAGTAGCCCTGGACACTAAGGCTACTTAAAACAAAACCTGGAGAAAACTAACATTTAATGAAAACAAGCACCAACCAGAATTTGTGGTACATGGAGTAGAATTATTATTCTAAGAGCAAGGATTACAATACCTAAAGGTGAGTAGCTGATCCTTCATAATTTAATTCCACATCATCGTACCTCATGAAGATGGTGGAATTATCTTGCCTGGAATCAAAAAGTAAACCCTTAAATGGCAGTTCTGTCTCTAGTATAATAAAGGCAGCAGTTCTTTGTGTCCTGTAGATCTTTTGGAATTTAAGTAATAAATACTGTCTAAGTAGAATATTCCCTAGTTCCTTCAGAAGATTTCCATCTGCTATGTGGTTGCCTAGCAAAGCTTGAGCAATTCTTGTTTGTACAGTGGACTTCCCAGAGTTTGGTGATGTAGGACACAAGCAGTTAGGACAACAGAAGAACCCAGTGGATGATTTCTTGACCTAAGCTGGTACCACTTTCAGCAAAGCACTGCTGTAACCTTATGATGGTTAAGATAATGACATCTCTGCAATACGATAGATGTAGCAAGATGACCCCAGTCAAGAGTAGTGCAGTTCTCTACGAATGATAGGCTAAAGTTGGTAGAAGCTAAATCAAAATGATAGTCTAATACAAGACAAAATAATGTACTAAGATCCAAAGCCACAGGAATGGATTTGGTGGGAGGTCAACTTTCCAAACTCCTGCATCCATTATGAACCTAGAAATGAAGAAACCTACCCTTAACTTATTTCTGCCACACATACGTAAAAGAAGTGACAGTACCTTTGAGACATGCCAGATGAGAGGTTAACCAAGAAACCTAGACACTTTACCACATGGAAGGTCTGTTGACCATCTTTTCAGAATAACCATTCATCCAGGTAGCAGTACAATAAGATGCTGCAATTTGAGAATGCATTGCCATTATGGACAAGTGCCTGATGAAAATTCAGCGTTGGGGAAAGTCAAATACCAATACTTTGTATTGGTACTTTTGTCCCCCCAAAATTGAATCCAAGCAATTTTCAAGCGATGCTCCTAGATTACATCATGAAAGGATTAGTCTTTAACGTCTATGGCGGCAACCAATTTCCATGGGTGCACTGCACTGAATGTTCGAAACGACCACTCTGAATTACTCTCAGTTTTTCAATCTGTTTGCAACCCTGGGATCTAAAATCAAGTGCAGCTCCTCTGATTTCTTGGGAAATATAAAATACCTGTATTAGAACCCCCTTGCATTCCTGACCAGGCAGGCTTTTTCAATTGCTCTGTTGCCAAAAGATTTTCTCGGAGGACAATGCTGCTGCCATAGTCAGTCTTGCAGGTGATCTGATTGAAGAGTACTGGTGTGGTCATATGAATTAATGGAGAGGATAGCCTTTTCTAGATGGTCTCTATGACCCATGTGTTCAACTTAATTAGTCTCCATTTTCTGTAAAAGGCAACCTGGTTCTCAGGTGGAACATGGACGTCTCTGAAATCATTGTTGAACGGAACCCAAGGCCTGCATTTTGGCAGGAATCTCTAGGTATACATAGGAATCCCAGGCAATAGGGTGGTTTGTGGCTTCACAAAGCTAGTCTTTGATGAAAGGCAACGTTGGCCCAGAAGAGGACAAGGGTCAGCCTCAGCTACAGCCTGCTTTAGAATGCCTACAGGCTCACAAATCCTGCTCAGCAAGACTGGTGACAAGCCACACAGATCTGGTTCAACCCTTGGGAGAATATGTTCTGACAGGTTTTGGGTGGTTAGACATTTGCGCTGAAGTTGGCATTCTGAGAGATCGATTTCCAATACTGAGACAACGTAGAATTTGTGCCAGGGATACTATATTACCGTTCAGCTGATTCATGGTGTATCTTGCAGGTCTTGTGCATCTGGGGAGCTACGTTTCATTGTGTGTATTCTCCCACATCACAGCAACTGTATCCCAGAGGGAAGCTGGCATGATAAACCTTAGAAAAATGTCTGAGTTGAGTCTGTGAAAGATTTGGAGGAAGGTCACTATTTTGGGATCTGGAACAGACATGTCCAGGGCTTGCGTAACATGCATATTAAATGCTTCTGCGTATTTAAGATTTTGTTCTAGGAAACCTTCTGCCTCAGGTCCTCCTCTTCCCTCCACTTTGTTGAGAAATCCTGCCTTGAATCACTGAAAGTTGGACAAGGTAAATCTGGAACGAGCCCTCGGTGGATACTGTCTGTGGTGGAATGAGCTGCTCCCTACAAAGGGAATCATCTATCACCCAAGCATGAATGGAAATGCTCAAATGAGACTTCTTTGTGCAGAGATTTTGACTGGAAGGATCAAATCCAGTGAGCAGGAAGGTGAGCATGTTAGGGAGCTGATGCAGGAGCACCTGCACATTGTAACAGTGAGGGTGGAGAGCTAGTGATGTTCTTCCCCTACGAAAGGATTATTAATTCCTCACTTCTACCCCTTCCCCAAGGTGTGTATAGCACAATGGGAGCCATTGTTGAAAACTGCTATAATGGGGGCATGAGGCGTGTGCTGTGGGGACTCTCTCCTGGTGCCTATATTTCCACTAGAGTGGGAGTTATACCTATTGGTATGTTGTATCTGGTCTGGTTCCACAGGATTTGGGACAGTGGAGCAGTGGGCACTAAGCTCAGCTGACATATGTCCTCACTGATCCACTTTGATCTTGTTGTAAACCTTCCAGAGACACTGAACCCAGTTAACATCGGTGCAGCGTGGCAATGGTAGGTCTGTGACATCCATCCATACCACATAGCAATGGTGCCACGCACTACCAGTCTAAAGCAAGTGCCAACTGCTATTGGGGACTCAATGCTGGGAAACTGCAGATTGAACGTTTCAGTCCTTCCTTTCGAATGCTTGTTTATTTTTGTCTTTTCATGTTTTTACTGCTTTATTATGAGAATAGTATTCTGTCCTTGCAAGTACCTTTACAGAACTTGAGGTAAGCACTGCAATTATTGGTGCATAGTTTGGTAACAGATATTTTATGCATTTATCATGCCCATCTATTGAGAATTGATTATAAAGGAAAATTAATTACTTGCATTTATATTGTACTATCATTGAAATATCTCAAAGTGCTTCACACAATGAATTATTTGTAGAGTGCAATGACTGTCAGGAGTTCAAAGCCCACCAAAGGAAGTTGTGAAATTAAATTCAATAAATCTACCAATTTATGAGCTAAGATCAGGAGAACAGTGACTTATGAAAGCAGCCGTACAGTCATAAAAATCCAAATAATTCACTAATCTCCTTTAGGGAGGGGAACCTACGCCTACTCAATCTGGCCACCATGTGATTCTAGTCCACAATATGTGGTCAACTCTTAATGCCCTCTGGCATTAAGGCCCAGAAAGCCACTCAGTTGTATAAATAACAACATGCAATTAGAAGGCCCACCAGCACCTTCCAGGGTAACTAAGGATGGGCAATGAATGTATCCGTTGCCCACATCCCGAGGAAATTTTTTTTAAAATTTAAGGACAATGGGGATTCTACTATTTGTTTTCTCTTTCCTTTATTTTTAAGAACTGCATCCTAAAAAAGGCAGAAGAATAATAATTTTCTTAGAAGGAGAAAACCTACACCATGCATCTTGCAGCCAGGTCCAAAGATTTAAGAAGTGAATGATACTAAGAGCAAGAAATTCAATGCTAGAGCTGGGGGAAATGAACTGATATACAGATGAAGTGTTTGCCTTTATAAAGGAGCAGGAACAAATGTCAATATGCTTTTTATGTCAAGCTTGCTTTCCCCAGAAACCAATTGGAAGGAAGTCAGACTCCTGCATTGTGTGTAGGACATGCATTGAAGGAGAATGAAAACCTTTACAGCAAGAAGCATTGTAGAAAATGCTATTGAACTTGATCAGCAAAAGATGTTTATGAACAAGAAACAATCTCCCTGAACCATACTTGAGAAAGAATTAAGATGTGATGAAACCAAAACCCACAAGGTAAAAGGAGGTTTAGACACAAAGGGGGTAATTTTAACCCCCAAGAACGGGTGGGTTGGGGGGGGGGGGGGTTGCAGGTGGGCAGCAAAAATGGTTGGATTTTGGATTTTGGAGCAGGACCGCATCCTGGCTCTAATGCACTGCTTCTGGGTTTAATCTATGCACGTTTGGCTGCATGTGTGCAACAAAAGCCCAGAAGTCCCATCCCCACTTAATCCCGGTGGACTGATACTTAAAGGGGCAATGTACCTCATTGTGATAGTTGAGGCACTTAATTTATTGTGTATTAGAAATGTCAAATAAATTCAACCTTACCTGTTCGGGTTTCCCATCGCTTCCGATTCACGTCAGGTAAAGCAGGCGGCAAGGGCCAGATCCACGTGGTGAGTGCCTTTATTGCACTGCTTGTGAGCCTGGAGGAGCAGGAATGCTCGTTCCAGTCCCAACAGGCTCAAATGGAGTGAACAGGCATCTGCGATCACCAACACCCCCCCACCGCCCGATGCTGGTCCCCCCCCCCGATCTTCTTCAAGGCCCACCTGATGTCATCCATGTCACCCCACCCCTCTGATTTCTTCCACAGCCCATAATCTCTATCTCGCTCCCCCACTCTCTCCGATTTGCAGCTCTTTTCACTTCTGACAGGCAGCCAGCCTGTCTTCTGGCTGCCTGGCACATGAAAAACCCAGAAGCACAAATACTTACCTTCAACTGAGTTGTGATCGCAGATTGCGACGCATACATTTTGCTTCCGGGTTCCCCAAGCGACTATCTGTGGATGTGCTGGGTTCCGGGCTCCAAGCTAAAATTATGCCCAAACTTTCACTTGTACATCTCCAGAATCGTGGGGAAATAGGAAAAAAAGATATTAGCAAAAGGGATTTAGATCCAAAGAATATATTTAAACAATCAATGACAGAAATTTTTTTTTAAAATTTGTTCATGGGATGTGGGCGTCGCTGGTAAGGCCAGCATTTATTGCCCATCCCAAATTGCCCTCGAGAAGGTGGTGGTGAGCCGCCGCCTTGAAACACTGCAGTCTGTCTGGTCAAGGTTCTCCCACAGTGCTGTTAGGTAGGGAGTTCCAGGATTTTGACCCAGCGACGACGAAGGATATATTTCCAAGTCTGGATGGTGTGTGATTTGGAGGGGAACGTGCAAGTGATGTTGTTCCCATGTGACGGCTGCCCTTGTCCTTCTAGGTGGTAGAGGTCGTGGGTTTAGGAGGTGCTGTCGAAGAAGCCTTGGCAAGTTGCTGCAGTGCATCCTGTGCACGGTACACACTGCAGCCACCATGCGTCGGTGGTGAAGGGAGTGAATGTTTAGGGTGGTGGATGGGGTGCCAATCAAGCGGGCTTCCTTGCCCTGGATGGTGTCGAGCTTCTTGAGTGTTGTTGGAGCTGCACTCATCCAATCAAGTGGAGAGTATTCCATCATACACCTCACTTGTGCCTTGTAGATGGTGGAAAGGCTTTGGGGAGTCAGGAGGTGAGTCACTCGCCGCAGAATATCCAGCCTCTGACCTGCTCTTGTCGACACAGTATTTATGTGGCTGGTCCAGTTAAGTTACTGGTCAATGGTGACCCCCCAGGATGTTGATGGTGGGGGATTCGGTGATGGTAATGCCGTTGAATGTCAAGGGGAGGTGGTTAGACTGTCTCTTGTTGGAGATGGTCATTGCCTGGCACTTGTCTGGCACAAATGCTACTTGCCACTTATAAGCCAAAGCCTGGATATTGTTCAGGTCTTGCTGCATGCGGGCACGAATGCTTCGTTATCTGAGGTGTTGCGAATGGAACTGGACATTGCAATCATCAGCGAACATCCCCATTTTTGACCTTATGATGGAAGGAAGGTCACTGATGAAGCAGCTGAAGATGGTTGGCCAAGGACACTGCCCTGAGGAACTCCTGCAGCAATGTCGTGGGGCTGAGATGATTGGTCTCCAACAACCACTACCATCTTCCTTTGTGCTAGATATGACTCCAGCCACTGGAGAGTTTTCCCCTGATTCCCACTGACTTCAATTTTACTAGGGCTCCTTGGTGCCACACTCAGTCAAATGCTGCCTTGATGTCAAGGGCAGTCACTCTCACCTCACCTCTGGAATTCAGCTCTTTTGTCCATCTTTGGACCAAGGCTGTAATGAGGTCTAGAGCAGAGTGGTCCTGGCGGAACCCAAGCTGAGCATCGGTGAGCAGGTTATTGGTAGTAAGTACCGCTTGATAGCTCTGTCGGTGACACCTTCCATCACTTCGCTGATGATTGAGAGTAGACTGATGGGGCGGTAATTGGCCGGATTGGATTTGTCCTGCTTTTTGTGAACAGGACGTACCTGGGCAATTTTCCACATTGTCGGGTAGATGCCAGTGTTGTAGCTGTAATGGAACAGTTTGGCTAGAGGCAGGCTAGTTCTGGAGCAAAAGTCTTCAGCACTACAGCCGGAATGTTGTCGGGGCCCACAGCCTTTGTTGTATCCAGTGCACTCAGCCGTTTCTTGATATCACGTGGAATGAATCGAATTGGTTGAAGACTGGCTTCTGTGATGGTGGGGATATCGGAAGGAGGCTGCGATGGATCATCCACTCGGCACTTCTGGCTGAAGATGGTTGCAAATGCTTCAGCCTTGTCTTTTGCACTCACGTGCTGGACTCTGCCATCGTTCGGGATGGGGATGTTAACAGAGCCTCCTCCTCCCATTAGTTGTTTAATTGTCCACCACCATTCACGACTGGATGTGGCAGGACTGCAGAGCTTTGATCCGATCCGTTGGTTGTGGAATCGCTTAGCTGTCTTTAGCATGTTGCTTCCGCTGTTTAGCATGCATGTAGTCCTGAGTTGTAGCTTCACCAGGTTGGCACCTCATTTTTAGGTACGTCTGGTGCTGCTCCTGGCATGCTCTTCTACACTCCTCATTGAACCAGGGTTGATCCCCTGGCTTGTTGGTAATGGTAGAGTGAGGAATATGCCGGGCCATGAGGTTAGAGATTGTGCTCGAATACAATTCTGCTGCTGCTGATGGCTCACAGCACCTCATAGATGCCCATTTTTGAGCTGCTAGATCCATTCTGAATCTATCCCATTTAGCACGGTGGTAGTGCCACACAACACGTTGGATGGTGTCCTCAGTGCGAAGACGGGACTTCGTGTCCACAAGGACTGTGCGGTGGTCACTCCTACCAATACCGTCATGGACAGATGCATCTGTGAAAGGTAGATTGGTGAGGACAGGGTCAAGTAGGTTTTTCCCCTCGTGTTGGTTCGCTCACCACCTTCCATAGGCCCAATCTGGCAGTTATGTCCTTCAGGACTCGACCAGCTCAGTCAGTAGTGGTGCTACCGAGCCACTCTTGGTGATGGACATTGAAGTCCCCCACCCAGAGTACATTCTGGTACATTGCTACCCTCAGTGCTTCCTTCAAGTGGTGCTGAACATGGAGGAGGACTGATTCATCAGCTGAAGGAGGGAAGTAGGTGGTGATCAGCAGGAGGTTTCCTTACCCATAAATATGCCAATAAATGTGTGAAATCTCATCTATTGTTCGAAGAAAAATAATGGATTAAGCTAACAAAGACCTAAACCAATGTACCAGCTACCACAACATGCAAATTCCCAATTCCAACAAATAAAAGAAATTATAAAACCTATAAACTGTGAAATAGAACAGGTGAGTGGGTCAAATATAGAAAACTCTCCAGCACCTACTTTGCAAAGGAACGAAGCAAAAATAAACCATTCTCCAAAAAATACAGTGGTTAACAACACTTAAACACACAATCAAGGGACATCTTCCAACACTGAAAATAATTCCACAGAAATAGGAAAATATACTTAGATCACACTCAAAAAAGGTCTACCATAAACTACCAATAGAGCTGTTCAACAAAAATGGAAGCAGACACTGATACCATTACAGCAAATTAAAAACTTCCAATGAAGTTCAACAGAAGCTCGAGGACAAGCACCTCATCTTTTGATTAGTCCCTTTACAACCTTCCGGACTCAACATTGATTTCAATAACTTCAGATCACAACCACTGCTCCCATTTTTTCGGATAACAGGTGCTGGTAATGATTCTGCTATTGCCATTACAGCTCCTGTGGATCCATCGTTTATTTGTTTACTTGTCCCATTACCACCCCCTTTGCCTTGCACCTTTTGTTACTTAGTCACTCCTGCCCTTCACCCTATCACAGACCCTTCCCTTTTGTTCTTTCCTCCCCTCCAGAAATGTTAGGGAACCAAGAGACAAGTGAGAAGGAGGAATTAAAGGAAATTAGTATTAGTAAAAAAAAAAGTGCTGGAGAAAATAATGGGACCGAAAGCCGATAAATCCCCAGGGCCTGATAATTTGCATCCCAGAGTACTAAAAGAGGTAGCCATGGAAATAGTGGATGCATTGGTTGTCATCTTCCAAAATTCTATAGATTATGGAACAGTTCCTGCAGATTGGAGGGTGGCAAATGTAACCCCACTATTTAAAAAGAGAGAAAACAGGGAACTACAGACTGGTTAGCCTAACATCAGTAGTAGGGAAAATGCTAGAGTCTATTATAAAGGATGTGATAACAGGACACTTAGAAAATATCAACAGGATTAGAAAGGGAAATCGAGTTTGATAAACCTACTGGTAGAATAGATAATGGAGAACCAGTGGACGTGGTTTATTTGGATTTTCGAAAGGGCTTTGATAAAGTCCCACGTAAGAGGTTAGTGTTCCAAAATTAAAGCACATGGGATTGGTGGTAATATACTGGCATGGATTGAAAATTGGTTAACAGACAGGAAACAGAGAGCAAGAAGAAATGGGTCTTTCTCGGGGTGGCAGGCAGTGATCAGTGGGTTACCACAGGGATCAGTTCTTGGGGCCCCAGCTATTCGCAATATATATCAATGATTTGGATGAGGGAACCAAATGTAATATTTCCAAGTTTGCTGACGACACAAAACTAGGTGGGATTGAGTTGTGAGGAGGATGCAAAGAAGCTTAAAGGCGATTTAGACAAGTTGAGTGAGTGGGCAAATACATGGCAGATGTAGCATAATGTGGATAAATGTGAAATTATCCACTTCGGAAGGAAAAACAGAAAGGCAGAGTATTATTAAAATGGTGATAGATTGGGAAAGGTTGATGTACAAAGGGACCTGGGTGTCCTTGTACACCAGTCACTGAAAGCAAATATGCAGGTACAGCAAGCAGTTAGGAAGGCAAATGGTACGTTGGCCTTCATTGCAAGAGGATTTGAGTACAGGAGCAAGGATGTCTTACTGCAATTATACAGGGCCTTGGTGAGACCATACCTGTGGAGTATTGTGTGCAGTTTTGGTCTCCTTGCCTAAGAAAGGATATACTTGCCATAGAGGGAGTACAGCCAAGGTTCACCAAACTGATTCCTGGGATGGCAGGACTGTCATATGAGGAGAGATTGGGTCAACTCGGCCTGTATTCACTCAAGTTTAGAAGAATGAAAGGGGATCTCATTGAAACATATAAAATTCTGACAGGGCTAGACATACTGGATGCAGGGAGGATGTTTCCCCTTGCTGGGGGGTCCAGAACGAGGGGTCACAGTCTCAGGATATGGGGTAGGAATTTAGAACTGAGATGAGGAGAAATTTCTTCACTCAGAGGGTGGTGAACCTGTGGAATTCTCCACCATAGAAGGCTGTGGAGGACAAGTCACTGAATGTACTTAAGAAGGAGCTAAATATATTTCTAGACACAAAAGGCATCAAGGGGTATGGGGAGAGAGCGGGAATATGGTATTGAGATAGAGGATCAAGCAATGATCATATTGAATGGGGGAGCAGGCTCAAAGGGTCGAATGGCCTACTCCTGCTCCCATTTTCCACGTTTCTATGTTTCCCCTCCTTCCCCCATATCCCCGACTGGACTTGCTTAAAAACTGTTAAATCTTTACTTCTTCGAGTTCTGACGAAAGGTCATCGATCTGAAATATTAACTTTGTTTCTCTCTCCAAAGGTGCTGCCTGACCTGCTGAATATTTCCACCATTTTCTGCTTTTAATTTCAGATTTCCAGCATCCACAGTATATTGCTTTAGTATTAACAATTATCACGTTGTTAAAAGGGTACTCACGCTATTAGTTGGCCTGAACTAAAAATCCAGCGTCATGAGTTCAAATCCCGCCACGGCAGCTGGCGAATTTAAATTCAATTAATTAAATTCAATTAATTAAATAAAATCTGGAATTAAAATACTAGTATCAATAATGGTCGCCTTGAAACTACCGGATTGTCGTAAAAACCCATCCAGTTCACTGATGTCCTTCAGGGAAGGAAACCTGCCGTCCTTGCCCGGTCTGGCCGAAATGTGACTCCAGACCCACAGCAATGTGGTTGATTCTTAATTGCCCTCTGAAATGGCCCAGCAAGCCACTCAGTTGTAAAATCTCGCTACGAAAAGTCATAATAAGAATTAAAACGGACGGACCACCCGGCATTGGACACGACAACGGCAAACCAAGCCCAGTCGACCCTGCAAGGTCCTCCTCACTAACATCTGGGGACTTGTGCCAAAATTGGGAGAGCTGTCCCACAGACCAGTCAAGCAACAGCCTGACTTCGCCATACTCACAGAATCATACCTTTCAGCCAATGTCCCAGACTCTTCCATCACCATCCCTGGGTCTGTCCTGTCCCACCAGCAGGACAGACCCACCAGAGGTGGCGGTACAGTCAGGAGGGAGTGGTCCTGGGAGTCCTCAACATTGACTCTGGACCCCATGAAATCTCATGGCATCAGGTCAAACACGGGCAAGGAAACCTCCTGCTGATTACCACCGACCGTCCTCCCTCAGCTGATGAATCAGTCCTCCTCCATGTTGAGCACCACTTGGAGGAAGCACTGAGGGTAGCAAGGGCACAAAATGTACTCTGGGTGGGGGACTTCAATGTCCATCACCAAGAGTGGCTCGGTAGCACCACTACTGACCGAGTCCTGAAGGACATAGCTGCCAGATTGGGCCTGCAACAGGTGGTGAGCAAACCAACACGAGGGAAAAACTTACTTGACCTCGTCCTCACCAATCTACCTGTCACAAATGCATCTGTCCATGACAGTATTGGTAGGAGTGACCACCGCACAGTCCTTGTGGAGACGAAGTCCCGTCTTTGCACTGAGGACACCATCCAACGTGTTGTGTGGCACTACCACCGTGCTAAATGGGATAGATTCAGAACAGATCTAGCAGCTCAAAACTGGGCATCCATGAGGCACTGTGGGCCATCAGCAGCAGCAGAATTGTATTCCAGCACAATCTGTAACCTCATGGCCCGGCATATTCCTCACTCTACCATTACCAACAAGCCAGGGGATCAACCCTGCTTCAATGAAGTGTGTAGAAGAGCATGCCAGGAGCAGCACCAGGTGTACCTAAAAATGAGGTGCCAACCTGGTGAAGCTACAACTCAGGACTACATGCATGCTAAACAACAGAAGCAGCATGCTATAGACAGATAAGCGATTCCACAACCAACGGATCAGATCAAAGCTCTGCAGTCCTGCCACATCCAGTCGTGAATGGTGGTGGACAATTAAACAACGGGAGGAGGAGGCTCTGCAAACATTCCCATCCTCAACAATGGCGGAGTCCAGCACGTGAGTGCAAAAGACAAGGCTGAAGCGTTTGCAACCATCTTCAGCCAGAAGTGCCGAGTGGATGATCCATCTCGGCCTCCTCCCGATATCCCCACCATCACAGAAGCCAGTCTTCAGCCAATTCGATTCACTCCACTTGATATCAAGAAACGGCTGAGTGCACTGGATACAGCAAAGGCTATGGGCCCAGACAACATCCCAGCTGTAGTGCTGAAGACTTGTGCTCCAGAACTAGCTGCCCCTCTAGCCAAGCTGTTCCAGTACAGCTACAACACTGGCATCTACCCGACAATGTGGAAAATTGCCCAGGTATGTCCTGTCCACAAAAAGCAGGACAAATCCAATCCGGCCAACTACCGCCCTATCAGTCTACTCTCAATCATCAGCAAAGTGATGGACGGTGTCGTCGACAGTGCTATCAAGCGGCACTTACTCACCAATAACCTGCTGACCGATGCTCAGTTTGGATTCCGCCAGGACCACTCGGCTCCAGACCTCATTGCAGCCTTGGTCCAAACATGGACAAAAGAGCTGAATTCCAGAGGTGAGGAGAGAGTGACTGCCCTTGACATCAAGGCAGCATTTGACCGAGTGTGGCACCAAGGAGCCCTAGTAAAATTGAAGTCAATGGGAATCAGGGGAAAAACTCTCCAGTGGCTGGAGTCATACCTAGCACAAAGGAAGATGGTTGTGGTTGTTGAAGGCCAATCATCTCAGCCCCTGGGCATTGCTGCAGGAGATCCTCAGGGCAGTGTCCTCGGCCCAACCATCTTCAGCTGCTTCATCAATGACCTTCCCTCCATCATAAGGTCAGAAATGGGGATGTTCGCTGATGATTGCACAGTGTTCAGTTCCATTCGCAACCCCTCAAATAATGAAGCAGTCCGAGCCCGCATGCAGCAAGACCTGGACAACATCCAGGCTTGGGCTGATAAGTGGCAAGTAACATTCGCGCCAGATAAGTGCCAGGCAATGACCATCTCCCCTTTACATTCAACGGCATTACCATCGCCGAATCCTCCACCATCAACATCCTGGGGGTCACCATTGACCAGAAACTTAACTGGACCAGCCATATAAATACTGTAGCTACAAGAGCAGGTCAGAGGCTGGGTATTCTACAGCGAGTGACTCACCTACTGACTCCCCAAAGCCTTTCCACCATCTACAAGGCACAAGTCAGGAGTGTGATGGAATACTCTCCACTTGCTTGGATGAGTGCAGCTCCAACAACTCTCAAGAAGCTCGACACCATCCAAGATAAAGCAGGGCATCCCATCTACCACCCTAAACATTCACTCCCTTCACCACCGGCACACAGTGGCTGCAGTGTGTACCATCCACAGGATGCACTGCAGCAACTCGCCAAGGCTTCTTCGACAGCACCTCCCAAACCCGCGACCTCTACCATCTAGAAGGACAAAAGCAGCAGACACATGGGAACAACACCACCTGCACGTTCCCCTCCAAGTCACACACCATCCCGACTTGGAAATATATTGCCGTTCCTTCATCGTCGCTGGGTCAAAATCCTGGAACTCCCTTCCTAACAGCACAGTGGGAGAACCGTTACCACACGGACTGCAGCAGTTCAAGGCGGCGGCTCACCACCACCTTCTCAAGGGCAATTAGGGATGGGCAATAAATGTCGGCCTCGCCAGCGACGTCCACATCCCATGAACGAATAAAAAAAAAAGTTACTAGACTTAACTTTCTGTGGCGAGTTTAATGGGCAATTAATGTACAAATGCAGCAGTTTCAAGAAACTCACGGGGAGGTTAAGGGCGAGATGCCATTTTTGCGAAGTGGCGCAAATTGTCCAACAACTTGTGGCGATTCACAATTCATGGGGTATCTCTTACTTGCCACAAGTTGCTGGATGATTTGCACATTAATAACGGCAGGCGTCGTTCACACGCCGTTACTTTTTCAGCAAATTCTGGCCCATTATGTGCTACATGAGCACTGAGTCAAACTGAACTATGCTTAAAATATAAATGTGTTATTTACAAAATAAGACATTACAAGAACGGTGGTCATATTTTGACCATTTCCCAACTTTACTGAATAATGGAAGAGATAATTCACTGTAACAACTTGCATTTATATTGCGTTTTTAATGTAAAAAAAATCCTAAGGCACTTTTGACACCAAGTCGTAGAAAGAGATTAAATGGTATGACCAAAAGCTTGCTCGAAAACATGGATTTTGAAAAAGTTTTTAAAAGGAGAAGCTGACAGTTATGATCAAAAAAACTAAATACATATCCAGTTATCAGAAAACATGGCAAGTGTGCAGAGAAACCGAGAAAATGAGTGGTAGCAGGCTATTTGACTATCGAGCTTTCCAACAGGGGGTCACTGAATATCAGGCTAATTTCACCTTTCCTCCCCAGCCCAGGGACAGAGATGAATTACATTGTCCCCTTGCTGCCCCAACTGAGATCTGCTAACTCAGCATAGACCACAAATGAAACCTGCAACCTTCCTCATCTGTACAGTTCGGTGACACACCATTCACTGAGCCAGTCAAATCCTGATATTAAATGACATTTTTGCCAAATAGTTTAATCACTTATCATAAATTGATTGAAGCATCAATGAAACATTTCTGTTACACAGATTTTCAATATACTTTTACTTGTAATTAAATAGCTACCAAAATGCAGTATTTTATACGGTAAAACAACAACTTGCATTTATATGGCACTTTAACATAGTAAAACATCCAAGGTGCTTTACTGGAGTGTTATCAGACAAAATTTGACACCGAGACAAATAAGGAGATATTAGGACAGCTTGGTCAAAGAGGTAGGTTTTAAGGAGTGTCTTAAAAAGGAGAGGGAGAGAGGTTTAGGGACAGAATTCCAGAGCTTGAGGCCTAGACCACTGAAGGTACGGCCTCCAATATGGGGTGAAAGAAATCGGGGATGCACAAGAGGCCAGAATTGGAAGAGCGCAGAGTTCTTAGAGGGTTGTGGAGCTGGAGGAGGTTACAGAGATAGGAAGGGGTGAGGCCATGGAGGGATTTAAACATAAGGATGAGAATTTTAAATTTGCGGTGTTGCTGGACCAGGGTCTAATGCAGGTGAGCAATCACAGGGGTGATGGGAGAACGGGAATAGTTGCAAATTACGATACAGGCAGCAGAGTTTTGAATGAGCTCCAGTTTAGAGAGAGTGGAACATGGGAGGTTGGCAAGGAGAACATTGGAGTAGTTGAGTCTGGAGGTAACAAAGCCATGGATGAGGGTTTCTGCACCACATGGGCTGAGGTAAGGATGGAGACAGGCGATATTATGGAGGTGGAAATAGGCAGTCTTTGTAATGCAGAGGATATAGGATCGGAAGCAATAATGAATAAAAAGACATGTATATAGCAAGAACCTCACCATGCTGATTGATCTGGTAAAGCTGACTGTTAGAACAATCCAAGAGGTGAAATAAACACAACATATGCAAGTCTCAAAGTTCATTATTTCTACTGTGTCAACTTCTGTAATAATTAAAAAGAATAAATAGATGTTAAATCTGTAATGACCCTTAGTTGCACTAGCTTCAGTTAGAAAGTTTACATTGAACTCGCATACAAAATTAATGGCCATGTAAGTAAGTAAACCAGGGGTTTCACAACACTGTGATAAGCCAGTTATAGCACTGGTATGACTTTCACTGTGACCTAATGTTGCTTTGAATCTGCTGCATTTTGATATCTGTAACATCGCGACATGGGACTTTACTGCAAAGATCTTCTGTAGCCTAAGACTGGATCTTTGGCCACTATGGTTAGCTAACTGCCTCCTCTGCTTATAGTGACTGACTGACTGACCACCTCAGCTGGGTTAGTTGTTATTTTGGGTGACTATTCTTTATAGCTTTGCCTATAGCCTGCTGCTTCCCTTTCTTGGATTGTTTTATCCTGGAATCTAGTACTGGCTGTGTGATATTTTCAGTTACTGACCTCCAGGTACTTCTGGCTGTTCATCATCTTGGTCCCTGGAACTAACCGTTCCAACAATTAATTTTTTTTAAAATTGAATGAGTTATTCACTGACTTACCCCTATATCACTGGCTGCCCTACTGCCATTGCAAGGGTTGACACAGCCCTAGTTATCTTGCTCTGACATATTTTGATAAACAAATGCTACAAGTAAACATTTCATTCTACGCGCACCCCCCCAACCCCGAAAATTCTTCTTATTGTCACAAGAATTTTTAATAGAATAGTTAATTACTCTAAGTAGTGCTATTATTGCCATCCCCATTTCTGAAATTGTTCAGTTGTAGATTTTCTGTGTTTGCTAGAAAAATCCTTTTTGATAATGGCTTGTCTTTTGTAATTGTTTCCTTTTTTATGTCAGAGAAGGAATGTTCAAGCTAATTCCTTTTTGGTAAAATATAATCTTTTGAAAAAAAATCTCAAGTGTATCGGGTCAGGTATCTGAGGCATAAGATAAATACGTATTATTCAGTTAGACTGAATGCAGTGCACTTCTAGGTTGTGGTTAACAGCGTCTTGGAGCCTTTTATTCAAACCTCTATCCATATGTATGTTGCTGAGAATTTTTTTTTTTTAAGTATGATTAGATAATGCAAGATAATAATGCGTAGCAATAAATGTATTAACGTAGCTCAGCAACCATTTAACATAATTCAACCTGCTGCAAATGATTAGGACTAGGTTCAGCCTATGCGTCATTTTTTTAAAAAAACATTAGAAGGAAAATTCTTCTAACTATTGAAGTGTAACTGTTACTAGGCACACCTTTGTAAACTATTCAATGTTGCAGATGAAATAACATGGTTACTGTATGACTCACTTGATATAGATAACAAACTTCACTTCTTATTCATATGGCATAAAATGCTACACCATCTAGGTTCAGTTGTTTTCAGCTCTCAAAATTAATTTTTCGAATTTGGAGCCAGGTGATACTGTAGTTTCCTTCTTGTACTGCACCTCGGCATTGTGCTGTTTAATCCAGATTTATTACCTTGAAGATCAGGCTTATAATAAACAAGCTAAGGTGCACACTATGACCCAAATACAGATCAAACTGTGATATATTTCATGCCTGTCAAAGAACTATGTTCGCTTATTCACTATACTGATACTTCATTTAGAACTTGGCGACTTTGCTGAAAGCAGCAACCTGAACCCCTGCCAGTTGCTTTGGACAAAAACTGGAAGTACTTAAAAAAAATTCTTTGCTCCTCCGTTTTCATCATGCCCTAACATCTCAGACTAACAGAGTGATGAGGCAAGCAGCCAGCCAACTTGATTCCAAATGTTTCCACTGTCAGTCAATAAGCAACTGCTTGGAGGTTTGCACGAGTCTGGAAGACATGGATTAGACCTGTAGCTTATCCTGTGGTTAACAGCAGGCCACAACCCATGTTCACCCACTCGTCATAAAGCAAGTTGAAGCGCCAACTTCATGCGGTTACCAAACAAAGGCTTATTTGAAAAAAATCCTGCTTTTCTAGACCTTGATGTCTTATTTGCACATAATTCGTCCCAGCAATATGTCCCAATGTCAGGTGGCTACATAATGAAAATTAACTCAGCTATGTATCTAAGTCATATACAACAACTTGCATTTATATAGCGCTTTTAATATAGAAAACAGTCCCAAGGTACTTCACAGAAGCGTAATCAGACAACAATTGACACCGAGCCAAAGGAGAAGATATTAGGAGGGGAGACTAAAACTTTGTTAAAAGAGGTAGGTTTTCAGGAGGGTCTTAAAAGGAGGAGAGGGTTGGAAAGGGAGAGAGAATTCCAGAGCTTAGGGCCTAGGCAGCTGAAGGTACAGCCATCAATGGTGGGGCAAAGTGAGTTGAGGGTTCACAAGAGGCCAGAGTTGGAGAAATACAAAGTTCTCTTGGCGGGGAGGGGGGTGGCGGGGTGGTTGGAGGAGGTTACAAAGATAGAAAGATAGGAAGGGGCGAGTTATGACAGGATTTGAACACAAGAATAAGAATTTTAAATTGCAGGCGTTAGGGATTGGGACCCAATGTTGGTCAGCAAGCACAAGGGTAATGGGAGCGGGACTTGGTGCGGGTTAGAATATGGGCAGCAGAGTTTTGGAGGAGCTCAAGTTTATGGAGGATGGAGAATGGGTGGCCAACCAGGAGACCATTGGAATTGGAGGTAACAAAGCCATGGATGAAGGTTTCAGCAGAATGTCTGAGGCAGGGGCAGAGACGGGTGATGTTACGGAGGTGGAAGTAGACAATCTTTCTGATGGAGAGGTTATGGGGTCGGAAGTTCAGCTCGGGGTCAAATAGGACACCGAAGTTACAAACAAACAGCTTCAAGCTGAGACAGTCATAGAGGAGGATGGAATTGGTAGAGAGTGCAGAGTTTGTGGCGGGGGCCAAATACCATGACTTCAATCTCCCAATGTTTAACTGGAGGAAATTGCGACTCATCCAGGATTGGATGTCAGACAACACACAGACAGTGGAGGGCTCGAGAGGGTTGATGGAGTGGTAGAGCTGAGTGTAGTTATCGTACGTGTAGAACCTGTGCCATGTCTTTGGGTGATGTCGCCAAAGGGCCTGCATGTAGAGGAGGAAAAGGAGGGGACCAAGGATAGATCCTTGGGGGACTGCAGAGATAATGCTGTGTAGGTGGGAAGAGAAGCCATTGCTGGAGATGCTCTGGTTACAATTGGATAGGTAAGAGTGCAACCAAGCAAGAGCAGCCCCACATAGCTGGACAACGGAGGAGAGGTGTTGAAGGAGAATTGTACAGTCCACCTTACCAAAGGCTGCATCGAGCTCAAGAAGGACGAGGTCTCAGTCACAGAGGATGTCATTTGTGACTTTGATTAGGGCCAGAAGAGCTTATATGGAGGGACAATTTAAGGGAGGACAGTGAAATCAAAGGAGAGATGGCAAGAGGAGCTGAGATGGAGATTAAAATCACCGAGGATGAGGAGTCGCTCAGTGCAAAGACTGAGGGAGGATATCTTGGTAAAAAAACTTGGGCTGATGCTTAGAGGGGTGGTACAGAACAAGGATTTTAAAGGAGGCGAGGGGCAGAACAAGGTGAAGTGCTTGCAGGAGGAGATGGTGCCAGTGGAGTAAGGGAAAGAGACCAAGGTGTGATTTGGTAATCATAGAATCATAGCAATTTACAGCACAGAAGGAGGCCATTAAGCCCATCGTGCCGGCCGAAAAAAAGCTATCCAGCCTAATCCCACTTTCCAGCTCTTGGTCCATAGCCTTGTAGGTTACGGCACTTGCAGTGCATATCCAAGTACTTTTTAAATGCGATGAGGGTTTCTGCCTCTACCACCCTTTCAGGCAGTGAGTTCCAGACCCGCCACCACCCTCTGGGTGAAAAAAATTCTCCTCCACTCTCCTCTAATCTTTCTACCAATTACTTTAATTCTATGCCTCCTGCTCATTGACCTCTCTGCTAAGGGAAACAGGTCCTTCCTACCCACTCTATCTAGGCCCCTCATAATTTTATACAACTCAATTAAATTTCCTCTCAGCCAAAGAAAACAACCTCAGCCTATCCAATCTTTCCTTATAGCTAAAACTCTCCAGTCCAGGCAACATTTTTTTAGTTCATTCCTGGGATGTGGGCGTCACTGGCAAGGCTAGCATTGCCCTTGAAAAAGTGGTGAGCCGCTTTCTTGAACCACTGCAGTCCGTGTGGTGAAGGTGCTTAATATCTGCTGGAAAGTGCACATGTGGATGTCAGGTAAGGAAAGGATCAGGGTTGGTGGTGACATCCCATCATGGTTAAATAGATCAACTGTACTCATTGTCTTGGATCACAAATGAAGAATCGTCACTTGGGCAAAGTACTATAGGTGCCAGATACCCTTGGAATAATACCCCAGTATTTCAGTGGCTTGAGGGTGGGGGTGGGGATGGAGAGAAAATTGAAAGGGAATAAATAAATAACGAAATTGGTGAAATTACTTTGCACCTTAATCTATTGAGCCACCAATGGGATATGAATATTCAATATATATTAACCACACATATTTCCTCTTCCTTCAAGCTTTATCACATTTTTATACACAGTAATCCCTTACAAAGGAACAGAATCATATATTTCCTGTCATTGTATTCATTGTTCAGCATTTGCTTTTAACTACTGGCTGCTACCTAAACAATTAAGCAACTAATATACCGGTAAAACCCTCAGGTTTCCAGCAGTGGTAATCCCAAAAGATGCTGTGTAATGATAAATAAAATCATAATAGATCACGCCAGACTGTTGCTGCCAACATTTAATTCCAAATTGTAATCAAAGATTAATGTTTGACCATGGTATTACCTCATCCTCTCAGCAATAAGTTGTTTTGTGATCAGAATGACAAGAGTCTAAATGTGTTTGAATGCTTATCTTTATCTGAACCATTCAAGTCTTTCATTCTTTCTGCTTCAACAACCCTGCCAGATAAGAGTCAAACATAAACTGCTTAGCAGTCTGGACAGAATGTCAACCAGTCACAAGATTTCAAACTTGTTTAAGTTCTCAACTGCAAAGTAATATTTTTGATCTTAAGCTAAAAGAGCCAATGTGGTACACAATAATAGGAATTGATCAATGGATGAGGACAGGATAGATCAATAGAGGTGAATGGCCATGTAGATACCTGCGATCAGCAATGTTTGATGCAGGGATCATTTGATATACATTAAGCCATCAGCAAAATTTCCTTTTAGATACAATCTGAATAAAAGTATGTGGAGATGCCGGTGATGGACTGGGGTTGACAATTGTAAACAATTTTACAACACCAAGTTATAGTCCAGCAATTTTATTTTAAATTCACAAGCTTTCGGAGGCTTCCTCCTTCCTCAGGTGAACGATGTCGAAATGAAATCCTCGAAATGAAATCGCATTTATAATTCACAGAACAATGCTTGGTGATTACAGACAGTTTTTTCAACTGCCCGTTGCCAAGGCAATCAGTGTGCAGACAGACAGGTGTTACCTGCAAGGTCTCAGAATATACAAATCACCAAAAAAAACAACAAACAAAAAACAACAGAGATAGAGAGGTAGAAACATAGAAAAGACAGCAACTGACCCGTTATATTAAAAACAGATAACATTTGTTCGCTGGTGGGGTAACGTGTAGCGTGACATGAACCCAAGATCCCGGTTGAGGCCGTCCTCATGGGTGCGGAACTTGGCTATCAATTTCTGCTCGACGATTTTGCGTTGTCGTGTGTCTCGAAGGCCGCCTTGGAGTACGCTTACCCGAAGGTCGGTGGATGAACGTCCATGACTGCTGAAGTGTTCCCCGACTGGGAGGGAACCCTCCTGTTTGGCGATTGTTGCGCGGTGTCCGTTCATCCGTTGTCGCAGCGTCTGCATGGTCTCGCCAATGTACCATGCTCTGGGGCATCCTTTCCTGCAACGTATGAGGTAGACAACGTTGGCCGAGTCACAGGAGTATGAACCATGCACCTGGTGGGTGGTGGGTGGTGTCCTCTCGTGTGATGGTGGTATCTGTGTCGATGATCTGGCATGTCTTGCAGAGGTTACCGTGGCAGGGTTGTGTGGTGTCGTGGACGCTGTTCTCTTGAAAGCTAGGTAATTTGCTGCGAATGATGGTCTGTTTGAGGTTGGGTGGCTGTTTAAAGGCGAGTAGTGGAGGTGTGGGGATGGCCATAGCGAGGTGTTCGCCGTCATTGATGACATGTTGAAGGCTGCGGAGAACATGGCGTAGTTTCTCCGCTCCGGGGAAGTACTGGACGATGAAGGGTACTCTGTTGGTTGCGTCCCGTGTTAGTCTCCTGAGGAGGTCTAAGCGATTTTTTGCTGTGGCCCGTCGGAACTGTCGATCGATGAGTCGAGCGTCATATCCCGTTCTTACTAGGGCGTCTTTCAGCGTCTGTAGGTGTCCATCGCGTTCCTCCTCGTCTGAGCAGACCCTGTGTATTCGCAGGGCCTGTCCATAGGGGATGGCCTCTTTGACATGGTTAGGGTGGAAGCTGGAAAAGTGGAGCATCGTGAGGTTGTCTGTGGGCTTGCGGTAGAGTGAGGTGCTGAGGTGCCCGTCTTTGATGGAGATTCGTGTGTCCAAGAAAGAAACTGATTCTGAGGAGTCGTCCATGGTGAGCTTGATGGTGGGATGGAACTTGTTGATGTTGTCGTGTAGTCTCTTTAGTGATTCCTTGCCGTGGGTCCATAGAAAGAAAATGTCGTCGATGTATCTGGTGTATAGTGTTGGTTGGAGGTCTTGTGCAGTGAAGAAGTCCCGCTCGAACTTGTGCATGAAAATGTTGGCGTATTGGGGTGCGAATTTGGTCCCCATGGCTGTTCCGTGTGTTTGGGTAAAGAACTGGTTATCGAAGGTGAAGACATTGTGATCCAGGATGAAGCGGATGAGTTGTAGGATGGCGTCCGGAGATTGGCTGTTGTTTGTGTTGAGTATTGATGCTGTCGCAGCGATGCCGTCATCGTGGGGGATACTGGTGTATAGTGCCGAGACGTCCATCGTGGTGAGAAGTGTTCCTGGTTCAACTGGTCCGTGGGTACTGAGTTTTTGTAGGAAGTCTGTAGTGTCGCGACAGAAGCTGGGGGTTCCCTGTACGATGGGTTTCAGGATGCCCTCGATGTATCCAGAGAGGTTCTCACACAGGGTTCCGTTGCCTGATACGATAGGACGTCCGGGTGTGTTGGCTTTGTGCATCTTTGGGAGGCAGTAGAAGTCTCCCGCGGGGAGTACGTGGGATGAGAGTGCATAGGATGCTTTGAAAGGTCTGGATCGAAGGTCTTGATCAGTTTGTTGAGCTGGTGAGTGTGTTCTTTGGTCGGATCTGCGGGTAACTGTCTGTAGTGTTCCTGGTTGTCCAGTTGTCGGTATGCTTCTTTGCAATAGTCCGTTCTGTTCTGTATGACTATGGCTCCTCCTTTGTCCGCTGGTTTGATGACGATGTTGCGGTTGGTCTTGAGAGCGTTGATGGCGTTGCGTTGTGCTCGGGTGACATTCTGGACTGTCTTCTGAGTGCGGCTGATGAATCTGGCATTGACGCATTTCCTGACAGCTTGAGCATACATGTCCAGCTGAGGGCAGCGACCCTCCGGAGGAGTCCAGTTTGACTCTTTCCTCTTCGGTTGCTGTACCGCGGATCCCTCTGTCTGCTGTTCCGGATCGTCGATTGTCTCATTGGGTTCGCTGCTGAAATCTTGGGGTTTGTGGTAGAATTCCCGGAGCCTCATTCTCCTGATGAACTCCTCTGTGTCCGCCGCGAGACTAGTGGGGTCCATTTTGGTAGTGGGGCAGAAATTGAGCCCTCGGCTGAGAACTTCGAATTCGTCTGGTTGAAGGGTGTGGTCGGACAAATTGACGATAGACTTCCCTGTGGTTGCAACCGTGGTACCAGGGGAAGCTTGGTCGATGCTGGTGGTGATGCCGAGTTTCTCAAGCTTCCTGCTCTTGGTTTTCATGCAGGCAGCGTAGTTCCGTTGCCTCGTCTGTTTGGCGGTATATCGTAGCTGGTCTGCTGTGTCCTGAGTACAGGTTGAGAGTATGGACTCTATCTTGGTTTCCTAGCTTTCAAGAGAACAGCGTCCACGACACCACACAACCCTGCCACGGTAACCTCTGCAAGACATGCCAGATCATCGACACAGATACCACCATCACACGAGAGGACACCACCCACCACCCACCAGGTGCATGGTTCATACTCCTGTGACTCGGCCAACGTTGTCTACCTCATACGTTGCAGGAAAGGATGCCCCAGAGCATGGTACATTGGCGAGACCATGCAGACGCTGCGACAACGGATGAACGGACACCGCGCAACAATCACCAAACAGGAGGGTTCCCTCCCAGTCGGGGAACACTTCAGCAGTCATGGACATTCATCCACCGACCTTCGGGTCAGCGTACTCCAAGGCGGCCTTCGAGACACACGACAACGCAAAATCGTCGAGCAGAAATTGATAGCCAAGTTCCGCACCCATGAGGACGGCCTCAACCGGGATCTTGGGTTCATGTCACGCTACACGTTACCCCACCAGCGAACAAATGTTATCTGTTTTTAATATAACGGGTCAGTTGCTGTCTTTTCTATGTTTCTACCTCTCTATCTCTGTTGTTTTTTGTTTGTTGTTTTTTTTGGTGATTTGTATATTCTGAGACCTTGCAGGTAACACCTGTCTGTCTGCACACTGATTGCCTTGGCAACGGGCAGTTGAAAAAACTGTCTGTAATCACCAAGCATTGTTCTGTGAATTATAAATGCGATTTCATTTCGAGGATTTCATCTCGACATCGTTCACCTGAGGAAGGAGGAAGCCTCCGAAAGCTTGTGAATTTAAAATAAAATTGCTGGACTATAACTTGGTGTTGTAAAATTGTTTACAATTGAATAAAAGTAAACATCAGAAGCTCCTAATTATGTCATCTTCCTGTTAAATGGGATCTATGCCAACTTCGATCCTGCATTCACCCAATGTCCACACATTACTTATCTTGGTCACTGGATAGTTATCAGGAGGGTGAACCCTAGGTAATTTGTCCTCCTTAGCTTAGGGCACTGAATGCAACTGTAAT
The DNA here is from genome assembly GCF_035084215.1 of Heptranchias perlo. Taxonomy (NCBI): domain Eukaryota; kingdom Metazoa; phylum Chordata; class Chondrichthyes; order Hexanchiformes; family Hexanchidae; genus Heptranchias; species Heptranchias perlo. The sequence goes on from NC_090334.1 coordinate 42,371,075, forward strand.
ATCCCAATCCTACTACAGCTGAAATGGGCTAACTCAGAGACTAGGCAACAAAGCTGGGATCTTCCTGTTTTTTTTTATGGGCAGCGATTCACTGAATGAACTTGCAGAGCCAATAGGGGAGTAAACATTGTTGAAAGCAAGATTTATTGGTCAGTCTCCTACTCCAACTCATTGTTTCCCAGCTCAAAACACTGGAATTACTAACCTTCTCCAGTTTTTCCTTCCCCTTCCCCTTTTCATGCTTTGAGAACCCAAGATTATGATCATTTAAATCACTACTTCCTGCAAAGTCTGTGTTCCTCCAACTCTGGATTCTTGTGCACCCCCCATTCTATTCACCCCACTATCGGCGGCCCTCCACGCCCTAAGCTCTGGAACTCCCTCTTTAAATTTCTCTGTCTTTCAATCTCTCTTCTCCCTTCAACAACCTCCTTAAAACTTACCTATTTTACCAAGCTTTTAGTCACCAGTCCTAAGAAGGGAAAAAAATTGCAGGGCCAAGAGCGAGGGAATGGGACTAACTGGATTGCTCTTACAAAGAGCCGGCACGGGCTCGATGGGCCAAATGGCCTCCTCCTGTGCTGTAACCATTCTGTGATTCTAATATCTCCTCTTTTGGCTCGGTGTCAATTTGTGTCTTATAACGCTGCTGTGAAGCATCTTTGCTACATGAAAGGTGCTGTATCAATCAAAAAGTTGTTGTTGATTTCATAGAATTTCACAGGTTAGGAATGCGGCCAGTCATATTTGTGTTGGCTCTCTGAAAAAATTATCTAGTAGGTCTATTACCTTGCACATTCCCCCTACCCTTTTAAATTTTTATTTTTCAAATATTTATCCACTTCCCATTTGAATTCTGAATTCTGATTCCACTAGTATTTCGAGTACGGCATTCCATGTACTCTTTTGGCGATGATCTTAAATTTATGCCTTCTGGTTAATGGTCCAGTATTTCCCATTTTACCTCTTCAAAATGCTTCGTGATTTTGAACGCCTCTATTAGATCTCATCTTAACCTTATCTCTTCTAAAGAAAAGAGCCTCCAATTCTCTGGTGTCTTCTCATAATTAAAGCTTCTCATTCCAGGTATTACTTTGGTGAATCTCACCTGCATCTGCACCATGGGTTTGACATCCTTTCTAAAGTAGGGTGCCAAAAACTGGAAAAAAAAATACTCTATCTGCAGCCTAACCAATGATTTGTACAGGCTTAGCATTACCTCTTTGATTTTGTGCTCAAAAGTTCCTATTCATAAAACCTAGACACTCATACACTTATGCTTTTTTAAAAGAATACAGTTTTATCAACTGGATCGTTCATGTTGCCACACTCCCTTTAATACCGCATATCTTAATTTGATCAACAGGCCTCCATTGTGAGGCGTTGTCAAATGCCTTTCGAAAATCCATATACACAACATCCACTGCTATTCCTTTATCTATACACTCTGTTATTTCCTTCAAGAACTCTATTTAATTTGTCAGACTCAACTTGCCTTTCATAAATAGTGCTCGCTCTCCTTAATTGACCTATGCCTTTCTAAGTATCAATTTTATTCTGTATTATGGCCTCTAGAAGCTTGCCCATCCTTGATATTAGGTTGGCTGCTCTATAGTTACTTGGTTCATCTATCTCTCTCTCGCTCTCTCTTTTTAAAACAGAGATGTTGCATTGGCAACCCTCCAGTTCTCCAACACAACTTTTACTGACTTGCACCATGGTGGTGTCCTGAATTACAGGCCTTGGCCTTTAACCTCGGTTTCTCAATTTAAAAATGAATATATATGGAACTGATCGAATTACATCAATTTGAAGATATCACCAAAAGCAATTGGCATCCGTTTTATAAAATTAACAACATTTTTCAAGACAAACCAAATCATTCTTTATAGGAACATTTAATCTACAATAGCTTTTCAGAATTGGTAAATGAAAGAATGTATTGTGCCACAATTCTTGAAACCAATCTCTAATACATACCATCACACATCACTACAATTTAGTGAGCATTTAAATATTTCATTTTTGAAGACCTGCTTGGGTTTATTAGGTTCCGAATGGAACACAAGTCCCTACTCATTCCAAGAAAAGACAAGAGCAAAAGCATGAATTCCCTTTCCCTTTGTCTGCAGGTACTACTTTTATTATCTGGAAGTGCAAAAAAAACATTTCCCTCATTTGTGGCATCAATGTGCACTCTGATGCCCAATTGAGTCGGACTGGATTTCTTAAGCTTACTGTATTTGTCTATCTTGCCCTGAATAATCCAGAGAACACGGTGTAAGCATTCCTTTAGCCTGCATTGCATGAACCCAAGGCAAATTTGCAAAGACTTTGGCGTCAGAGCCTCCCCACCATTGACTGGTGCCGACGGGTCATCATGATCAACCAGTGCCAGTGAGTTCTCAGCGATAGCCAAGTGAAAATGGTTGGAGATGTTGAGATTGGCCACACTTAATCTGAAATGGCTATATTGCTTTTGCTCAACTTTGTCCTCAGTAATTTGGGACATATGGTTCCAAAGTCAATCTTTATGGTTGGGGCTTGAGAACCATAGATATGGTGAGCAGTGGTATGTGCTGCCAAAAAACATATTATGCATTTATCATGCCTACCAGTGATTGTGAATAGGCATTTGAACTTTATACAGTATTTAAAAAACCTTTGGCATAAGTTTATGCAGGCATACTGTCCCAACTTTGGAGGCACACAGTTTGATTTGATGCGGGCAATGTACGACCTTAATCAGTGCTGATGGATGTACCAAATCACAATAAGTCAGATAAATAGAGGGGGAAAAAAAACAAACACTCTGTGCTATGTATTAAAATTCCAATTTTATGCATCAACCCCCTCTTTGTTTTGCTTATTTTTATGGTGCTCTATATAGCTGCCCAGAGAGTACTGGGAAAGAGTACTGCTTCCAGCAGAGCCTGTAACAAGGCTGACAAGCATTGATTTTATTTTATTTTTCCTTTTGTTTTCTTGTGTGTAACTTAGTAAGGACAGCACGGTTCTGTTAAAATTTGTTGGGAGATTCGCCAACCTAAACGAATGCCCCAATTCCCAGGATAAAAACCTGAAAAAGAAAAACTTACTATATTGGAAATGAAATGCACGTGCAAATGGTAAAAAAATACAAGGACAATCTAATTTAATCAACATCTGTAGGAAATTAAGATCTTATATTCCAATTCAACAGCAAATGGTGCAACACGAGGAACAGAGAACTCAACTATTTTAGCTGGGAGAAAATGAACAGTTGCAATGACACAGGCGTTAGAGTTTTACAGGCTATGAGACAAGGAAACCATATGAAGCACTGCCTATCTTGAACATGTCAATGTTTCAAGTGAATGATCAATATGTGGTTTACCCAGAACCAACCAAGCTAGACTCAACACCTACAATGTGTGGAAGGAGAAAAATTTGCATTTAATTTTTAATCTTAAAGTAGTACTGTTATTTTGTCAATTTATATATTGGTGTTAAAAAAAAAAACTCTCCAGATGTTACTTATTTCCTATCACAACTGGAAATTTTGAAGACTGGAAAGTGTTCACAAAAGAAAATTAAATATAGTAGTCCTTCACTGTCACATCCTTTTAATGCTTGCAAATGTGTTTATATTACCTTTTACTTAAAGGAATTGAGTGTAGCCTCCTTGGAAATTTATTTCACACATTTCAAACCTGGTTTATTTTTAGTAGTACACAAGAGAATAAATTCATTCTAACCTTTCAATATATATTTAAATGTCACTGAAGAAAAGTCCAAGATCTTGACACTTAAGCTCGCTGTCTAATTATGGACTGAGCTATTCATTTGGAAATGGCAACTCAGCTGGTCACACACTAAAGAATGCTTGGCACCAACTGAAATTCTGGTATATTAAGAGTGGAATTAACATCAGAAGTAATTAGACAGAAAATGGAATTCATAGGATGTATTCACAACTTCTAAATGCGAAATACACTGGATGAATGAAGTAGGATATGGAAGGATTGCCCTGGGTGGCGAATTAATTGAGCAGCAAGACATTCAAGACTCCCTGATGAAGTAGGTAATGAATCTACAGCAGACCGTTATTTCAGCAAAACGACAATGAAGTCATTCTATGTTACTTTCATCTTCTTAACAGCTTCACGCTAACCTAAAAATGCAATGGCATCCATCAGAAGGAAGCACACAGCAATCAATATTTAGAAAGCCACATTAATTTGTCAACTTTAAAAACTGGAAAAAGTTGCATTCCTTATATTTGTACATGAAACACAGGGATATTGTATTTGGTGATCACAAACACGGGTGGCATGTACACTCATAGCAATACTATAAAAAACTGCAATTTACTGTGTTTTTTCAACAGAGTTGTTTTCTACCATTGCTTTAATACAATAATATAATGCTTGTGTTATTTCTGCACATTCAAATGCTGACTACTTCTCAATAAACATGCAATGATCGTAGAATCATTAAACTTTTTAGTGTGGCTAACATCACGTGTCAACATCACTCACTACCCATTAGCGTCAAAACTGAAAAGCACTACTGCAAATAAAAGGGAACAAAATTGAATAAAAACACGTCATGAGCTTGACAATATAGGTTCTGAAAGTAACAAATGTTCAAGAAGTAATTTCAAGAAATCTGTACAAGATTATTACCTATAATTCTTCTCAGGTTTTGCTTATTCTTCATATCATGTATGAAGAAAATAATTATTTACTTTTAAATAAACTGTATTACATCTCTCTGCAAAAACCTCTTTTCCCAAATGACTCCATTACATGCTGGTCTAAAAAAAAACCTTGTCGAACAACTTGCCTTTCTATCACAAGAAAGCAAAACGAACAGCACAAAGGAGCAGCATCCTAAACGTTATGCTATTTAATTTGCTGGTACAGTATCAGCACCATTGGTGTACTGCTGCAAATGGGGAACTCTCAACTGAAGTATTAAAAACTTACATTACAGCCAATAACCCTTTCAACACTGCAGTGGTATTTCTGGATTATAAATAAAACACAATAAAATTCATTGAATTTAATCAAATACCTACCATTGATGTAGTGTCACTTATGTTCTTGTATTTGTACTACATGCTTCCAGGAATTCTGAACTTCATTTTAATAAGAATTACATTTTATTCTTGGCAGTTTTATTTCAAGAAAATCAGTTCTTTTCATAACCCGGGAGGTCAACAGACAAATGACATATAAGACCAGTGTTTCTATTTTGATTAATGCACTCACTTTTGTGAATTAGTTTAGAAGAATTATTCCCCTTTTTATAAACAAAATCACATTTATTTAATGGAGTTTTTAAATGTAGTATATACAAACTCTACATGTGAAACTATGGATGATCATTGAAGAATCACAGATGTCATGTGAATGATGTTGAAATAGCTAAGGATGAAGCTGAACACTCAACATGTCCAACCAATGCAGCAATCAACAAAGCCAATGGGATGTTGAATTATTTCAAGAAAAGGTGGTATTGTCAAACTTTGTAGTGTTCTGTTTGCGCCTTGAATACCGTATCCATTTCTGGTCATCAAGAAACAAGAAAGACATTTGAGTGCTGGATGCAGGGAAGAGCTACGAAGATAATCCCGAGCTTCTGCGTTATTAAGAAAGACTGGAGAAACTGGGATTTTCCAGCCAATAAAGATATCTGAGGTGTTCTTACAAAGGTACACAAGATAAGATTACGGCATCAGTCACGGCTCAGTGGTAGCACACTTGCCTCTGATTCAGGTTGTGGGTTCAAGTCCCACTCCAGAGCCTTGTGCACAATATCTAGGCTGACATTTCAGTGCAGTACTGAGGCGGTGCTGCAGTGTCGGAGGTGCCATCTTTCAGATGAGATGTTAAACCAAGGCCCCGTTTGCCCTCTCAGGTGGCCATAACAGATCCTACAGCACTATTCGAAGAAGAGCGGGGGTGTTCTCCCTGGAATCCTGGCCAATATTGATCCCTCAACCAACATCACTAAAACAGATTATCTGGTTGTTATCACATTCCTGTTTGTGGGACCTTGCTATGCGCAAATTAGCTGCTGCATTTCCTACAACAGTGACTACACTTCCAAAGTACTTAATTGGATGTAAAGCACTTTGGGATGTCCTAAGGTCATGAAAGGTGCTTTATAAATGCTAGTTCTTTCTTTCTTGTTATGGGTATAGCAAAAGTTAATCCAGAATTAAACTGCAGGAGTGGAACAAGGGGACACTGGTCTAAATTAGTAAAGGCAATTTTAGGACTGATATTAGGAAATTCTTCTATACACAAAGAGCGATCAATGTGTGGAATAGACTTCCAAATAGAATGGTGGAGGCAAAAACCTTGGAATCATTTAAGAAACTACTGGATGCTACAATGAGAGATGTTAGGATCTCTGGGGCAATGAATTATGATTGGCTTAATAGCCTTCCTCATCCATAAGTATCCTGTGATCCATATGGTCCCATGTTGGTTTGGGGACAGTATGAACACAAGATGTGAGATTACAGATACGAAGAGAGACTTATAAAATTAGGACTTTTCTCACTGAAGCAGAGAAGTTTAAGAGGTGACCTGACAGAGGCCTTCAAGATTATCAGGAGTTATGATGGGGTAAATAGTAAAAGATTGTTTCCACAGGTCAAAAAGACAGCAACGAGAAGGCACAAATAGAAGATAATTAAGGGGAGGTACGGAAAAAAATCTTCACAGAGGATGGGAAGAAATTGAAATTCTCTGTCACAAATCATTGTTATAGGAGAGGCAATAAACTGTTTTAAAAGGCAATTAGATAGTTGCTTGAAAAAGAGAACTATTAAAAGAGCATGGATAGCGAGCAAGCAGATGAGATTCAACAAAATGGCTGATGTATAGAAAAACACCAGTATAGACTTGATGGGAAGAATGACCTGTTTCTGCATTGTAACATCCTATCATTCCATAAGTGTATATGAGAAACCCTTATGGGGTTGGGTATAGCCTGGGGAGGGGGATGGAATCAGTGGCATAGGACTGAAATTTGTGGTGGGTGCCGAAGAGGATGGCTTTGGTCTTCCCAACATTCAGCTGAAGGAAGTTGCAACTCATTCAATATTGGACGTTTAATCCTGTGCCTCAAATGAAGGATGCTACTTCCAGAAAACATCTATTTTGCAAATAAAGTCGATTTTAAAATGCCGCATTACTTCAGACTATGGAGGACAAAGTATTTTTAATGCAAAAAACTTAAATGGCCTTGCATGAACCTATCTGAATGTAGTCAGAGTATCTGCAGCAGTGCTTCTCTTTCCACTCCACATTGTCACTTCTCCCAATTCCAGCAAACATAGGTTCAGCATCCATATGCTGACCACACATTTCTATCTCTCAACCACCTCTCTTGATCCCTCAACTGTCTCTGTTCTGTCAGAATGCTTGTCAGAGAAAATATTCAGAGCTTTTCCAGTCAAAAAGCAGTTCCATAAAAACCAGACTAAAGAAACAGTCTATCTCTGACAATTTAGTTGTTTTTTTTCCACCAAAAAGAATGAATTATCAAATAATCTAAATGAAGTGACTTTGAATTAAGAGACTGTATCCCAGTACGAAAACATTTGTTCAGATGAAGGGTATATCATCAGCCTCCTGCCATTGAGCTAAGTAGGGAGTGGCATGATCCCTAGATACTGATTCTTGTGCCTGATTGAGACTGAAAATGATGGTCAGTTAAGGAATACAATTCTTGCTCAGTTAAGTTTTCACATGCTGTTTTTGGAAGGATTACAAACAGGTATATCTTCTCTCAGACAGATATAGCCTTCCTGGGAGAATACTTGATATTACAACTCCTGTGTGACTTAAATTTCACTTGGGAGCTTTAAAAGTAGCAACATGATTCTACTGTTGTATAAACATACAACATTAAAACAGGTTACAACTAAAAGTCCGCTATTTTTTTTAAAAAAGAGAAAAGAACACTTAAAATGGATCCAGTCGGTCCTGACTTCTTTCAGCTTGATCATTTTGGCTTCGAAGTAGATTAGGGCAATGCAGCTACACCAATATCCCACAGCTTAATCCCTTTTTGCGGCAGTCTGCCATATGGTAACTTGCCAAAAGTTCACTATACGCTGTGCCACCATGCTGCCTCAAATATTTTACACTTTAAAAGAGGCTTTCTATGAAAATAATTTACTGATTTACTTAGGCATTTGTTTCTAGTAGCCCTGAGGAACATGGAGTCAATTGGAACCAGTATGAAAGCCCACAATCAGATTGGATTTGAAGTGAAAATTTTGAAGTACACCAATTTAGTAGTGATGAGTGAAAGTAATAAATTTAGAATATAGAACAAGCAACCTTACACTGATACAGAAAAAGAGAATATTTTTTAAATGGTGAGAAACTATTAAATGCTTGTGTTCAGAGGGATTTGGGTGTCCTTGTACACGAAACACAGAACATTAACATGCAGGTACAGCAAACAATAAGGAAGGCAAATGGTACATTGGCCTTTATTGCAAGGGGGTTGGAGTACAAGAGTAAGGAAGGCTTGTTGCAATTGTACAGGGCTTTGATGAGACCACACCTGGAGTACTGTGTACAGTTTTTGTCTCCTTACCTAAGGAAGGATATACTTGCCTGAGAGGCAGTGCAACAAAGGTTCACTAGATTGATTCCTGGGATGAGAGGGTTGTCCAATGAGGAGAGATTGAGTAGAATGGATCTATATTCTCTGGAGTTTAATAGAATGAGAGGTGGTCCCATTAAAATGTATAAAATTCTTAGAGGGCTTTACAGGGTAAATGCTGAGAGGCTGTTTCCCCTGGCTGGAGCGTCTGGAACTTGGGGTTATAGTCTCAAGATAAAGGATCGGCCATTTAGGACTGAGATGAGGAATTTCTTTACTCAGAGGGTTGTGAATCTTCGGAATTCTCTACCCCAGAGGGATGTGGGTGCTCAGTCGTTGAGTATATTCAAGGCTGAGATCGATAGATTTTTGGATTCTAGGGCAATCATGGGATATGGGGATCAGGCGGGAAAGTGGAGTTGAGGTCGAAGATCAGCCACAATCTTATTGAATGGTGGAGCAGGCTCGAGGGGCCGTATGGCCTGCTCCTATTTCTTATGTTCTTATACAATGGTACTCTGAATTAATTGTTCACAAGCATACAACTGTAGCCTGAAGAATACTTTACCTCAAACGCTTTCTTCCTCATTCATTGTAGGGAAGCACTTGGGCCCTGTCTGGTGCCTTCCAACATGAGTGCAATGGCAATCAACAAAGTGGAAGAAATCAAATCACCATTCTGTATGTTGGTGCTCAAAAGCTCTGTGCCACTGTACTGCCCAATTAAGACAAAAATGAACTGATTTGCTTGAGCAGTTATCAAGATCTCTATTGTGCAATTTAATAGCATTCATTTGCAATTTTCATTACAAGTTATTTGCTTTCATTAAAAAGTGCAAAAGTTTTAAGTGTTCTTGGGGTAAAAAGAGGAACTCTTAACCATATCAGTCTCAGACAACTTTCTCAATGTTAACTTTGACACCACCAAAGAACATAAGAAATAATTCCTGGGATGAGAGGGTTGTCCTATGAAGAGAAGTTGAGTAAAATGGGCCTAAACTCTCTGGAGTTTAGAAGAATGAGAGGTGATCTCATTGAAACATATAAGATTATGAGGGGGCTTGACAGGGTGGATGCCGAGAGATTGTTTCCCCTGGCTAGAGTGTCTCGAACTAGGGGGCGTAGTCGCAGGATAAGGGGTCGGCCATTCCAGACTGAGATAAGGAGGAATTTCTTCACGTCGAGGGCTGTGAATCTTTGGAATTCTCTACCCCAAAGGGCTGTGGATGCTGAGTCATTGAATATATTCAAGACTGAGATGGATAGATTTTTGGACTCTCGGGGAATCAAGGGATAAGGGGATCGAGCAAGAAAGTGGAGTTGAGGTCGAAGTTCGGCCATGATCTGATTGAATGGCGGAGCAGGCTCGAGGGGCCGTATGGCCCAATCCTGCTCCTATTTCTAATGTTCTTAACACTGCTAGATGGGTAAGAATATATAAAAAAAATTAAAAATCATCAACAAGGTTATATTTTATAAGATTTAATTATATATATCATAATTTTTTCCCCTCACACTGTAAGTATATACATAATTAGATTCTACTGTCTATGGACTTGTCAGTGTAAAGTCGCTATTTTTTCTGGAAAACTATTAAAGAAAAAATGAAAAGAATTGTATTTATATGGCGGCTTTTACGACCTCAGGACATCCCAAAGCACTTTACAGACAATGAAATATTTTTTGAGATGTAGTCACTGTTGGAATATAGGATGTGCAGCAGCCAATTTGCACACAGCAAGCTTCCACAAACAGCAATGTGATAAAGACCAGATCATCTGTTTTTTACGTGTCAGCCTAGATTATCTGCTCAAGTCTCTGGAGTGGGACTTGAACCCACAACATTCAGACTCAATGGTGAGAGTACTACCACTGAGACACGGCTGACCCTTAGAGGTATTAGAAGGTAAGGTACTGAAAACTGTCACCTACTTTTAAGTTGAAATAAGAGTCAGTGAACTAATATCATTAATTATATAATAAAACAGTAACACAACCTCAGAGTTGATAAATACCTTTGTGCAGTTTTAGAAGATTAGAACTAAAAAAAGTAACTCAACTAAATGTATGCATTTTTTGCCTAAAAACATTACTTCTGGTTGTCATGATTTTTGGTAATGCTTTAATGTCAAATTTTGACTTTGAAACTACCTCCATAAACATTTTTTTTGATGACACTTCCCCATGTAAACATTTGCCGGTCACAGTTTGTTGCTGAACTGCTCATTCAAACTGCTTTTTCTGGGGGTCATTCTTTGCCCATCGGTAACTGAAATTTCTAATGTGAAAATATGGTTTGAAACAAAATTAAAAATTCAAAAAAATTATATATTTCACAATAACATGATTAAATTGATCCAGTGAGTAGTTTTTTTGTGCCTTTTAATACCTTTATTAATGTGTTCCCAGACCCAGAATTACCTTTCCAAAACTACCAAATTCCATACCTCACCCATCCCTCACTACAATATCTTTCCTGCAGTCTTCCTCTGAAGCTTGGGTTTTAAAAAAGGTAAGAGAAAAAAATGATCAATATATTTGTATATCCATTTAATGGTAATAATAAAGACCACTGATTTACACTTTGGTACAAATATGCACATAATCATGGAATACAACCCAAAAATCCCACTAACATACCACAATATTGTGTATGAAAAACACAATATGACTTATTCAAATCACCGTAAATCAGTAACTCTGATAACATGTTGTATGTTACATGGGATAAAGCTGTGTATCCTCTGACTTAGTGAGCATCATCACAGGAAATCCACTAGGAATATGGTAAAGGTGTTGCATATTGTCCATGCTTCTTGCCAGTTTAACACTTACTTCCTACTATACTTTCTTATTATGCTTAAACTCACTATTTTAAAACCCATTTCTTAAGGCTTATCTCTGATTAGCTAATTTCTCCCATGTTTCACTCCCATCTCTGGTCCCCTCAGCTCCCAAGTTGATCTCCTATCACAACAGCACCATCGCCTGAGGCATGTGAAAAGTGAGCTGCTCACTTAATCCGAACGACTGTCACCTCTCCCAGTCCCACCTCCTCCCGTCAGCAACCACATCCCTGCTCTGAGAAATGCAACAAGAGCTTGAAAGAACTTAAAGCCACTTCCCGACTGGTAACTCAACAGTACAGCCTTTTGCAAGGTAGAAGCAGGTGGCTAGTAACAGCTTTTCCAGCACGGAGCTAGGATTCCGTCTCTTATCCCAAGTTCTCCCTGCCCAGTGCTCCTAAACCCAAGATCCTCCCCAGAGTTGTCAGGTCTCCTGGACCCCCCACTGCCACCAGACTGCAAGAATCCCCCAGTGATTACACACTCAGGCACCATCCCCAGTACTCCACATTCCAGCACCATCCCTGCGTCCCCACATCTTGGAACCGTCTGCCCCAAGTGATAACAGAACCCAGTACCTCCTGCCCATGAATGTCACATAAGGAAACTTCCAGTAAAGCAAACACTGCATTTCACCCCTTAGTTCTATCAAACCCCATCATTTCCCCACAACTGTTTCTAAACCCCAAACCCTTGCCTTCCCATTATTTGTAAACCCCACATACTTACCTCCAATCTACTACATATTGCCTACCATCTTCCTTTGTATCCTTGGTTTTAAAAAAATGTAAAAATTAAGAATAAAAGACCATACGTAAAAGAATATGCAATAATCAAGGTCACTCATTTATGGTTTTCACAGAAAAACGGTCATCGAATTCAAATCCCAGACCATCAGCAAAAACTCAATAAAACCAAATGATAAACATGGTAACCGACTTACTCAATCATCATAAATCAGTAGCCCTGATAGTACACAGTTTGTTACATGGAAAATACCACCAAGGTTGGCAAACTGAGTGTTTCCCCAACTCACGGCAAGCATTGCCATGGATGAGTTGCGAATTGTGTATATTTTGATACAGCAAAGCTCAGCTGGTTTGCAAACAGTATCTGAAACCAGAAATTTGTAATAGTATTGGAAAGCGTTATTGAAGGAATACTCCAGCAGGAGGATTTACATGCCTCTATCTCTAAGATAATTAGCAAAAAAACCACAGGGGAGAATTTTTTTTTTTTTAAACACAGCAAGTTATGATTATCTGGAATGCACTGCCTGAAACGGTTGTGGAAGCAGATTCAATAGTAACTTTCAAAAGAGAATTAGATATATACTTGATAAGGAAAAATGTGCAGGGCTATGGGGAAAGAGCAGGCAAGTGGGACGAATTAGATAGCCCTTTCGAAGAGCTGGCTCAGGCACAATGAGCTGAATGGCCTCCTTCTGTGCTGTATGATTCTATCCTCAAGTACTCACTGAAGAAAAACAAAAGCAATATCCAATCTTTGTTAAACTTCCTCCACCCAACAGTAAAACACAACTCAGCAGGTTTATAATTTACCATAAAATATACATACTATGCAAAGTACATACATGAAATTTTTAAAATATCTATGTTCCCAAACCTTTGAAGCATATGCACGATTGGTTACTTCTGGATAATTCATTAGATATTAAATTTTCCCCCTTCTTACAGCCATGCAGGTTTCCTGAAGGTGCTCCAAAATCTCACCTTGCTTATGGTTTCAGTTTAGCTATCTTTTTACTATAATCCTGATGAACAAGAACTGAATTTGTTCCATATTAATCAGTCGAAGTTTCAACATTAGAAATGGAATCCTGACGTTGCATAGCATTACAGCTGAAGTGATATGTCCCATACTCATATTAGAATATTAACGATTATTTTACAATGCAAGATTGAGAAAATCAGTGTATTGCATCTAACCAGTATCAAACAACATTATTTCTGGGAAGAGTCTTCTACTCTTCAAATTTTGGTGGCATCACTGAAATGTATGTTCTAAAACATACTCAGTGACTACTATTTCGAAGGTTTTAACTTTTTTTTGCATACCTTGTCCATCTGCAGAAATCACTTTGGCCTTCTGAATGGCAGAATTCTTCTTTTGCTGAACTTGAACATCCTTAGACATTGGTACTGGGGCAAACCTGCGAGGAGCAGGGGTCTGTAGAGAACTTCCTATGCCAAACCCACCAGTAACAGATCGACTCCGATAAGCTGAAATTAAAGTCAGTACTTGAGGGCAAATTATTAATTTTGGACTTAACTGTTGCGAAAGTATTCTTGTGTAAAATTAATAAACATGTGTTACATTGCAAGTTCCACTTTCTTATGGCAGGATTTATTTCTTGTTATTTTAAGGTTCAAAATAAAATTTAACATGGCATAATTAGTAAAGACAGCTTGTAACTTGAGACATACAGAGCATAAGGTCCCAGCCAAAGTGGCAATAGTTAGTACTAAGGTTGGCCTAATTCCCCCTAGGCTGGGAAGGGAAAAATCAGCCAGGATTTCTGTGCCTAATCACTATCCTTTTACTTCTGCTGGAAAGTAAACATCTATGAATGTCCAGTGAGGGCAGTGGGTTGTGATGTCTGAGTGGTCAAATATTCTGTCCAAACTTAGTATTAACGGTCATACAATAAGAATTCTACTTGGGAGAGGTATCAGAGGGAGCCCAGTATCAATGGAATTGGAGCTCAACATGAGTCAACCTTCAGGAGAGGGGGTTGAGGAATTTGGAGGAGGAAGAAATAGAAAAAATATATTTTAAAATAAATATGGTGAAACTAAGGGAAAATAAAGTAACAGTGAATAGTCAATTAAAGATAGACCACTGTTGCTTCTGATCTCCAAGTTAAACTTATGTTAATGCTTGAACTAGAGTAAAGCTCTATTTAGGACATGCATGACTATTAAAACGATCTCATTAGTAGTCTGCAAAGCACATAAGGTAAAAAAAAAATCTCCAAGTAGCAAAATGGAGGTTAATGTTCCTGTCTAGGTCCTGAAACACATATCCATGTCAAGATCACTTCAATATACTTGAATTCTGGTAAAATGAAAACCAATTTAAATTTGAAATGTTAATGAAAAATTCAGCTAAAGTATTTTGAATTTTACTAAATTTAATTGTAAAGCTCACATAGAATCTGTACCAAAGAAAGTGGACATTGAGCTGCATTGACCTATTGGGACATGTGAACATTCCAAGAGAATAGGCATAAAGGATATGAAATAGGTGGTGTAACTAAGAAAACTGTAAGTCAGTAACAATAACTTTTAATTCTTTTAAAATAATCACATACGCACACAGTAATAGCAACCAAGCCAGCAAGTTTAAAATCCTTACTGGAAGGTGTAACTGCAATTTTATTTCTGTGATCTAACCAAAGTGGGCGGCATATTCAAGTTACGAGTTAACTTGGACCCCATTTGATCCTCTACCTATTGAGCAATTAGATGGTTTGTAAAAGAACATTTTACATGAAATTCTACCTGCAATTAATCTAGATACAATTCTTGAAAGGTGGTTAATTGTTTCAACTAGGTTGTCACATTTTAGAGTTGTACACTAGCTATTTTCTCAGGTTTAATGTCAACAGCCACTCCCATAAACAGACTCATATTCCCTATGATCCACAGTGTACCTTTTCTGTCTAATATTTAGATAAACAATAAGGAGACCTAAGGATAGTAACAGAGAAACTTTGAAGGTGGCAGGACAAGTCAAAGCTGCTAAAAAGCATATGGGATCCTCGGCTTTATAAATCAAAGCACTGAGTACAAAAGCAAGGAAGTTATGCTCAAGCTTTATAAATCACTGGTTTGGCCTCTGCTACCAGTGTTATGTCCAATTCGGGGCATCACACTTTAGGAAGGATTGCCAGGCGTTGGAGACCGTACAGAGGAGATTTACCAGAATTATACCAGGGATGAGGGACTTCAGTTATGTGGAGAGACTAGAGAAGTTGGGATTGTTCTCCTCAGAGCAGAAAATGTTAAGGGGAGATTTAACAGAAGTGTTCAAAATTACGAGGGGTTTTGATAGAGTAAATAAGGAGAAGCTGTTTCCGCTGGTGGGTGGGTCGGTAGCCAGAGGTCATAGATTTATGGTAATTGGCAAAAGAACCAGAGGGGAGATAAGGAGATTTTTTTTTAATGCAGCAAGTTATGATGATCTGGAATGCAGGTGGTGGAAGTAGATTCAATAGTAACTATCAAAAGAGAACTGGATTTTTACTTGAAAGGGAAAAATTTGCGTAAAAATTTGCAGGGTAATGGAGAAAGAATGGTGAAGTGGGACTAATTGGATAGCTCTTTCAGAGCCGTCTCAGGCACGATGGGCTGAATGGCCTCCTCGTGTACACCGGCTACTGGAAAGCATCACGTCCCACTATATGATTCAATTTTCTTTGAAAGCGGCTGAATCTTCAGTTACCAAACTGAACACTCAGGCTTTTAAGTCAACAAATTATTTTATTTACATAACATAGATGCATGAACAATAAACGGTATAGCCAGTAAAATATAAATTTCTCTACTCACATCAATACATAATACAATAAAGACGTCACCTGCGTTGTCTCTAATTAAAGACTTTAAACAGAGGTTTACTTGCCGTAGCCAGAAACTAGCCTAGCTCCCTTTGTTTACATCAAGCCATCTGCCTGAAGCTGCACAGCTGAAACACTAACTGAAAACTGGCTCTAGACTGACTAATATAACTAGAATCATAGAATGGTGACAGCACAGAGGAAGCCATTCGTCCCATCGAGCCCATGCCGGCTCTTTGTAAGAGCATCCAGTTAGTCCCATTCCCCCATTCTTTCCCCGTACCCCTGCAATCTTTTTCCCTTCAAGTATTTATTCAATTCCTTTTTGAAAGCCATGATTGAATCTGCTTCCAACATCCTTTCAGGCAGCACATTCCAGATCATAACTACTCGCTGCGTAAAAAAGCTTTTCTGCATGTCGCCTTTGGTTCTTTTGCCAATCACCTTAAATCTGTGTCCTTTGGTTCTTGACCCTTCCGCCAATGGGAACAGTTTCTCTTTATTTATTTTATCTAAACCCTTCACAATTTTGAACACTTCTATAAAATCTCCTCTGAAACATCGCTGCTCTAAGGAGAACAACCCCAACTTCTCCAGTCTATCAACGTAACTGAAATCCCTCATCCCTGGAACTATTCTAGTACATCTTTTCTGCAACCTCTCTGAGGCCTTCACATCCTTCCTAAAGTCCGGTGCCCAAAATTGGACACAATTCTCCAGTTGTGGCCAAACCAGTGTTTCATAAATGTTTAACATAACTTCCTTGCTTTGTAGTTCATGCCTCTATTTATAAAGCCCAGACTTTATTATGCTTTTTTAACCGCTTTCTCAACCTGTCCTGCCACCTTCAAAGACTTGTGCACATATACCTCCAGGTCTCTCTGTTCTTGCAACCCCTTGAGAATTGTACCATTTAGTTTATAATGCCTCCCATCATTCTTCCTGCCAAAATGCATCACTTCGCATTTCTCTGCATTAAATTTCATCTGCCATGTGTCTGCTCTTTCCACCAGCCGGTCTATGTCCTTTTGAAGTCTATTACTACCCTCCTCACTGTTTACAACATTTCCAAGTTTTGTGTCATCTGCAAATTTTGAAATTGTGCCCTGTACACCCAAAACCAAGTCATTAATATATATCAAAAAAAGCAATGGTCCTAGTACCGACCCCTGTGGAACACCGCTGTATACTTTCCTCCAGTCCGAAAAACAACCGTTCACCACTACTCTGTCTCCTGTCACTTAGCCAATTTTGTATTCATGCTGCCACTGCCCCTTTTATTCCATGGGCTTTAATTTTGCTGACAAGCCTAATGTGGCACATTATCAAAGGCTTTTTGAAAGTCCATATACACAATATCAACCGCATTGCCCTCATCAACCCTCTCTGTTACCTCATCAAAAAACTCAATCAAGTTTGTTAAACATGATTTGCCTTTAACAAATCCATGCTGGCTTTCCTTTATTAATCCATACTTGTCCATGTGACTATTAATTTTGTCCCAGATTATCATTTCTAAAAGCTTCCCCACCACTGAGCTTAAATTGACTGGCCTGTAGTTGCAAGATTTATCCTTACACCCTTTTTTGAACAAAGGTGTAACATTTGCAATTCTCCAACAGGAAGTCTCTGACTGAAATACCCATTGTAAACAATTTTACAACACCAAGTTATAGTCCAGCTGGACTATAACTTGGTGTTGTAAAATTGTTTACAATTGTCAACCCCAGTCCATCACCGGCATCTCCACATCATGAAATACCCATCAAAGAGGAATCCAGCCAATCAATGACCTTGTCCCTTCTTGAAGCCACCAAGTCAAGAGTCTATCCTTTTGATTTGTCAGCAGATTGCCCCGCCAGCTATCCTGAACAAAAGCAGTAAATGGCCGCATCTATCAAAATTACATTTGATCGAATAGCTAATCATTAACCACAGCAAAACTGTTTGTGATTGCAAATATTGGCCGGGGTTGATTAACCAATTAACACTTCAGGCACCCAATGTGTGGACCACAAAAAGTTCGGACCATGTGAAAGTATTTCCAGACCATTGTCTTTTCGAAAACTATGGTTTTCAGTTGAAAAGACCCTATGTGCATTCTTGGTGTTAATCTCTTACACGCTGTTTACCCCTTACATGGCATTTCTAGCAATACAAAATATAAGTTAAAAATTCAATGTGGGGCCAAAAAAAGTCATGGGGGAAACTTTACACTGTTGCATTTATGATTTTCCTATAAATTGCAAGTATTAAGAATGCATTTATAATTTTGCTATAAACAGCTATTTTCTCGCCGTATTACTAAACCTTACTACTATTATTTGGAGTAAGATTAAATGCTTATATAAATTGCACATAGCTTTAATCTTCTAAATTCTTAACCACCTATACTGTGAATTTGGTAGTATGTTGAGAGATTCTTACTTTTTATAGAGTATCATCTCAAACAGTCCTGTGGACATAGAACCTCAAAGCATCAGGTGAGCAGTTCGACAAGAGTGTAAATCTGCCTCTGATAACCTCTATACAAAGAGGCAACAATATTGATGCAACACTAATAATATATTCACCTAATCAAGAAAAACAACTATTATTTCTCCTAAATTTAAAAAAGAGGTAATCTCTGAGAATTTATGCTTGTGTTCTACACTACATTGTACACTATTGCCAACCCAACCAATAATCCACTGTTCCATTTTGTAGACCGATAGGTAGAAGCACAGTGCCCTCTATTGCATTAACAAAAAATAATATGTTGAGGAAAGACAGAACAGTATAGGAAGCATTGACTTTTTTTTTTTAAGGTCTCCTATTAACTCTTTAAATTGAAGGACAAATACATCTTTGAGATGAATTAGCAAACCAAACTGTGACATTCTAAAATTAAACTGGCTACCAGTAATTTTATGAATCCAATAATGAAACTGTACATAACTACTGCCAAGGTGAACAGTATGTTCAGTTTATGATTCTGTGAAGTAATTGAGATCATGGTTTGTCAGATAAACTATGTTCATTAAACAATAACAATTAAAATTAAAACAATTTCTAACAAAGTGAATATTGGATAATGTTGATGATTAGGAGAAAGTAATATACTCATTTTTCATTAGTCATCATGATCAGGGCCACTGGTTTATGGTGACTAAGTCAAATTCAGTTTTTATTACATGGAATTCTGAGATTTTTGCTGATGTTCTCAGGATCAAATTTTGCAATTCTGTGTTTTTTTTGTCAAAACTATAAATCCTTGCTTATGATAATTAATACTGCACATGAAAGTCACAAACACTTTGATGATTCAAATTATTTGGAACTAGTTAGATTTGCATTTTTAAAGAGGGAGTTTCACAATCATTGCCTTTCATAAAAATAATAAACCAGTAATACAGAATTACTACAACGTTAGCATATTTCTAACTGCACATTTCTGTCAACCTTTTGTGATTTTTTAAAAAATGAGTACTGTTTGCACCATAAGGGGAAAGGACGGATATATAGACTTAAAGGAGTAATTGAGTCTAATCCAAGACTGGTGTCGGGTAGTTTATTTCCTGCCAGAATTAGGCATTCTGCTTCATCATAACTGATCCCCATAACTGCCTGGCAAAGAATGAACACAATTTGCTCATCTCATGCACATCTGTGCATCAATTTTTACGTGGGTAAGCTAACAGCCAGAGTGGTGTAAAGTGAATACGTTAATTATTACGCTGTGGAATCATTAATTTTTAAAGAATATTACTTTTGCTATAATTCTGAATAATCAGATTGATACAATGTCTAAGAATTTTTTTTAAACCCTTTAAATAATTCTTCAAATCAAAATTAATGTTACCTATTACAAGGATTAGAAATTCCTGTGGTCAAAAGCCCAGAAATTATAACGGCACAAATTATTGGGTCTGAGAATATGATATTACAAATTTCTACAGTTGTGGAACCCAAGATTTGCCTCTAGAGCATTTAAGTAGTGGCCTTGAGTGGTTTAATAGTACAATAGCGCAGAGTGAACCAGAGTTTTTCTCCGATCGCGTATTTTGATGCTGAAATCTTGGGCCAACATGGCTGCCAAAAAAAAATGCTCTAGAGTTTTCTTGGTGGTTTTGCATAAAATTGACTCCAAATAATAGTATATTCAATACAATTTCAATGCATTTTTTTTTAAATGGAGATTTAGAAGAAACCCAATTGCAAAAGTGTATAATTTCATACCTGATTTAATATTAATAAAGAGACTCCCTAATCTTGACAATATAAAAATCAATGACTTTCATGCAGCAATAATCAAAATTATTTATTGTACTCTATTTTTGTGTGTAATAAAAAAACTCAGTTATTAATAACTCTGTAACAAGTGTTGAGCTAAATTTCAATAACACTGAAGATCTGTTTTTTCTACAGTATTGTAATAGACAAAGAAAATATTTCTCCATCTCACACAAAACTGTTTGCTCTTCTCACCCAGTGCCGCTGCAGAGGAGTCAGATGGCATATCTGTGAGAGAAACATAATGGATGTTGTTGCTAGGCAACTGCTGAAGGCCTTGATTCAGAGTCTGTGTTGCAGTATGATGTGTCGCTGAACTCTGTGACATCGTGTTAGAACGTGCTGGAGGTGCACCAACAGGATTGATGTTGCTTGTTGTGAATGCTGAAGTCAACATTCGTGACTAAAGGGCGAACAAAAAAAACCAATTATGGCCATTGTACAATAATACTTAGCTGTATAACATACGTTCAGCTTCTTATTAAGCACCGCGAGTATATGCGAAGCAAGGTTTAGAAAATTATATTTGTATATCACCACAGTTTAAGGTGCCTTAAATAATACACATATCTAAAATTAATTCTGGCTAGGCCCATGTAGTTAGTGAATAATGAAGCACGGAACATAGCTTATCAAATGAACAATCAACAGATTAGCATTTCCAAAGGGAAGAATGGGGCCACGGACCCATTTGGTAAGCATTCATTCAACAGGCTGAAAAAAAAAATCTATAAATGTAAAATAAAAATTACCCTTATTATTACATATGCTCAACTGAAATTTTCAATTGACCCAGCCTCAACAGCTTTTTGGGGGAGGGAGTTCCAGATTTCCACTACTCTTTGTGTGAAGAAGTAATTTCTGACATCACCCCTGAATGGCCTAGCTCTAATTTTAAGGTTGTGCCTCCTTGTTCTGGACTCTCCCATCAAGGAACTAGTTTCTGTCCATCTACCCTATCAACACCTTTAATCATCTTAAACACCTCAATTAGATCACACCTTAATCTTCTATATTTAAGGGAATACAAGCCTAGTCTATGCAACCTATCCTCATAATTTAACCCTTTTAGCCCCGGTATTATTCTGGTGAATCTGCGCTGCACCCCCTTCATGGACAATATATTCTTCCTGAGGTGCGGTGCCCAGAACTGAATGCAGTACTCTAGATGGGGTCTAACCAGAGCACTGTACAGCTGTAATATAACTTCCACCCCTTTGTATTCCAGCCCTCGAGTTAAAGTTCAACATTCCATTAGCCTTTTAATTTATTTTCTGCACCTGCCCACTAGCTTTTAGTAATTTCTGTACTTGGACCCCTAAATCTCTCTGCTCGTCCACAGTTCCTAACTTCTCGCTATTTAGAATATTGTTGATAGTTTCTGTCCATCTACCCTATCAACAATATTCTAAATAGCGAGAAGTTAGGAACTGTGGACGAGCAGAGAGATTTAGGGGTCCAAGTACAGAAATTACTAAAAGCTAGTGGGCAGGTGCAGAAAATAAATTAAAAGGCTAATGGAATGTTGAACTTTAACTCGAGGGCTGGAATACAAAGGGGTGGAAGTTATATTACAGCTGTACAGTGCTCTGGTTAGACCCCATCTAGAGTACTGCATTCAGTTCTGGGCACCGCACCTCAGGAAGAATATATTGTCCATGAAGGGGGTGCAGCGCAGATTCACCAGAATAATACCGGGGCTAAAAGGGTTAAATTATGAGGATAGGTTGCATAGACTAGGCTTGTATTCCCTTAAATATAGAAGATTAAGGTGTGATCTAATTGAGGTGTTTAAGATGATTAAAGGTGTTGATAGGGTAGATGGACAGAAACTAGTTCCTTGATGGGAGAGTCCAGAACAAGGAGGCACAACCTTAAAATTAGAGCTAGGCCATTCAGGGGTGATGTCAGAAATTACTTCTTCACACAAAGAGTAGTGGAAATCTGGAACTCCCTCCCCCAAAAAGCTGTTGAGGCTGGGTCAATTGAAAATTTCAAAACCGAGATTGCTAGATTTTTGTTAGGCAAGGGTATTAAGGGTTATGGAACCACGGCGGATAGATGGAGTTAAGATACAGATCAGCCATGATCTAAATGAATGACGGAACAGGCTCGTGGGGGCAAATGGCCTACGCCTGTTCCAATGATAGTGTGACAACAGAAATTGAAGTAATGCTTTTAGGCGATCATAGAAATTTATGGCACAGAAGGAGGCCATTCAGCCCAACGTGTCCGTGCCGACCAAAAAAGAGCCATCCAGCCTAATTCCACTTTCCAGCTCTTGGTCCATAGCCTTGTCGGCTACGGCACTTCAAGTGCATATCCAGGTACTTTTTAAAAATGTGATGAGAGTTTCTGCCCCTACCACCCGTTCAGGCAGTGAGTTCCAGCCCACCACCTTCTGGGTGAAAAGTTTCTCCTCAACTCCCCTCTAATCCTTCCATCAATTACTTTAAATCTATGCCCCCTGGTTATTGACCTCTGTTAAGGGAAACAGGTCCTTCCTATCCACTCTATCTTAGCCCCTCATAATTTTATACACCTCAATTAAATCTCCCCTCAGCCTCCTCTGGTCGAAAGAAAACAACCCCAGCCTATCCAATCTTTCCTCATAGCTAAAATTCACTAGTCCTGGCAACATCCTCATAAATCTCCTCTGTGCCCTCTCTACTGCAATCACATCTTTCCTGTAACGTGGTGACCAGAAGTGTACGCAGCACCCAAACTGTGGCCTAACTAGTGTTTTATATAGTTCTAGCATAACCTCCCTGCTCTTATATTCCATGCCACGGCTGATAAAGGAAAGTATCTCATATGCCTTCTTAACCACCTAATCTACCTGTCCTGCCACCTTCAGGGATCTGTGGAAATGCACTCCAAGGTCCCTCTGTTCCTTTACATTTCTCAGTATCCTCCCACTTATTGTGTAGTCCCTTGCCTTGTTTGCCCTCCGCAAATGCATTACCTCACATTTCTCCGGATTGAATTCCATTTGCTACTTTTCCACCCACCTGACAAGTTGCTGCAGTCTAGCTTTCTTCTTCATTATCAGCCACACGGCCAACTTTTGCATCATCTGCAAACTTCTTAATCATGCCCCCTACATTTAAGTCTAAATCATTGATAAGTGCACTGTATGCAAGGATTGTAATATATCTATTAAAAATCTTACATCACGCACATCCTGTCAACTTTGATTATAAATTCCTAAGTCCAAACTTATAATGGAAACTATCTATGTAAACTTAGCACACTGTAATAAAATCCTCCTGCCATTGGAGGTGCTGCATTGTGACAAGTTTACATAAGCAGTTTCCATTACAAATGTATACACAGAACATTATAATCAAAATATTAAAATAAAAATAGAACATATGACTTCAAAATAACAATGGAATTATATCTGCATGCCCTGCACCAATTATCTCCCACGCTACAACCTTGCATCACCTGCAACACCATGGGGTATCAACTAATATCCATATTAAAAATCTTGCATATGGTGCGCACGTCCTGTCCATATTGAGCTTACTTCCTGTATCACAATTTTTCAGTCTTGTAATTTAAATCAGCATTATATCAACAAATCTGCATTTCATAATGGCAAAAAAATGTTTGTCAACCTTTGCCGCTACGCTGAAGTTGCAGGCTTCCTGAAATAAATTTTCAGTACTGTTCCTGGCTGGGGAAAAACAGAAATTTTACTTGCCTGCGACAAACATGGGGTTCAGACTAGCTCACAGCGGAAGAAAAATTTTCAGAAATACTGTTTCCCTCAGTTTAAAATTTATCATCAGTCAGCCAGCCAGCCGTAGCCTTTTTTTAAAAAAAAACTACCACTCCCAGTGCTTTTTTTTTTCAGTCTCACTCCTGGTGCTTGTATTCTTGTTAGTCCTAATCCCAGTGTGTCTGTTTTATTTAGTCCTGCTCCTTGCATTATTGTTGTTTTTAAAAAAAACTTATCTGCACTGTTTTCTGAGTGGCCCTTTAAAGACCGCTGGCTCGACCACTTAACACCTGTACCCAATATGTCATAGGACCCTGATTAGCATATTACACATAGGCACCTGTCTGAAACAAGTGGGTGCCTGGGCCAACCATGTGAAAACCCCAACATATAAAGTGGCAGCCATATAGAAATTTTGCATATGGTGCGCATACCCTGTCCATATTAAGCTTAAACAGCAACAGGGTGCTAAATGGTGCACTGCCATTTTTAGCCTGCTACTGTGCCATTCCCACTGAGTGCAAGCCGTGCAAATTGGTCGCTTAATGTAACAAATCAGATCATAGGAACAGATGTAGCCCCTTAAGACTATTCCGCCATTCTATCAGAGCATGGCTGATCTGTACCTCAACTCCATTTTCTATCCTTTGCTCCATATGTTAGCCACGACTCAGTGATAGCACTCTCACTTCTGAGTCAGATGGTTGTGGGTTCGAGTCCCACTCCAGAGACTTGACCACAAAATCTAGGCTGACACCCCAGTGCAGTATTGAGGGAGTGCTGCACTGTCGGAGCTGCTGTCTTTCAGATGTGACATTAAACCGATGCCCCATCTGCCCTCTCAGATGGACATAATAGATGCCATGGCATTACTTTGAAGAGCAGGGGAGCTCTCCCGGGTGTCCTGACCAATATTTATCCCTCAACCAACATCACTAACAAACAAATCATCTGGTCATTATCACATTGCTGTTTGCGGGACCTCTGTGTGTGCAAATTGGCTGCTGCGTTTCCTAAATTACAACAGTGGCTACACTTCAAAAGTATTTAATTGGCTGTAAATCTCTTTGGGATGTCATGATATCTTGAAAGGTGCTATATAAATGCAAGTCTGTCTTTCTTTCATATGCCTTGATACCCTTACCTAATAGAAATCAATCAATTACAACCTCAATCCACCTTTTGCTGGGGCGGGGGGGAAAGGGGAGGAAAGGAGTGTTCCAGATTTCCAGTACCCATTGTGTGTAAAAGTGCTTCCTGATTAGCTGAGCTCTAATTTGATTATGCGACCTCGCTCTCGATTCCCCATCAGAGGAACCAGTTCCTCTGTATCTACCCTATTAAATCTTTTTAATATTTAAACACCGCAATTAGATCACCCTTCAACCTTCTAAACTCAAAGAAATACAAGCCAAATTTATGCAACCTGTCCTCATAGTTTAACCCTTTAAGTCCAGTATCATTCTGGTGAATCAGTGTTGTACCCTCTCAGAGTTTAAACAAAATAAGAAACACATATTTGGATATAGCATGACTGCATTTCTTTTGTGTCTTTTAGTACCATCGTGTTTTGGGATTTTTCCAGAGAAAGGAATTAGAAAAAAGTTACTTTTAAATGTTAGGTTTTTGAAGCAAAGTTTGGTGGTGGTGGGGGGGGGGGGGGGGGAAGTCCCAAGGCAAAAGGTGGTTAAACATACTACTGGGCTAGACACTAAAGTTGTTTTTACCAAAGGCAATTTGTTTGCCTGTCGCTGTAATCAGTAAACACATCACAACTATTGTGCTGGGAAGTCTCGAGTGTTATAGGCCTTCCCTTCAGGTTGAGAAAACAGGAAGATAAAAATAATGATGGTAACCTAGTCTGTCAATCAGATCCTACAAAGGCTACAGAGTCAGTCAGGTTTTTAAAAACAGAAAGTTGCAAGGGCAAACTTTTGCTAAGCTCGGAATGGTAGCTTGGAGGTGAATTGGAGGCAACTTCATGGCATGGATAAGAAATTAATTGAGAAGGGGCAGAGAATTGGAATAAGAGTGCTAATCTCTAATTGGCAAACAACGACAAGTGGTGGTGTCCCCCAGAGATCAGTGCTGAGGCCGCAGCTTTTCACTATTATATAAAAAAAATTGCAGATAATATTAAGTTAGGAGGTGGAAGTGAATGGTGAAGGAGGGCAGAAAATTGCTCAAGAACATAGATAGGTTAAGTAGGGAAAGGGAAAAATGACTGCAGTGTTGTTTTAATGTTACAAAGTGCATAGTAATACACTCTGGAAGCAAGAATGGCAGATGGGAAGACAGCCTAAATGAGGAAACCCGAGGGAAGTAAATGAACAAAGGGTCCAAGTACACAAGTCATTAAAAGCTCGCACACATGTACAAAAATCAATGAAAATGGTCAATGATAAGTTGGGTTTCATCATGTAGCACAGTAGAGAAAAGCATGGAAGTACTGTTAAGTTACATAGAGCATTCGTCAGACCTCATGTGGAGTACTGTGTTCGGTTTTGGGCATCCCATCTTAGAAAAGGTATACTAGCCTCTGAGAAAGTCCAGTGACTATTCATCAGGATAATGCACGAAGGGACTTAGCTGCAATAAACGACCAATATTCCTTGAGAAATGAAGAGGTCAAGGGGGCGGGAGGAAAGCGATCCAATTGAGCTGTTCAAAATAATTAATGGAATGACAGAGTAGTGAAAAATTCTTCCGTCTAATGAGGGAAGATATTAGGAGACAAGGAGATATTATTTTCAAATTTGAAATGAACCAGTTAAAAGGGAGAATCCAGAAACAATTTTTCACAAAAAGGATTGCAAAAATGTGAAATGCATTACCCAGAAGGCCATGGATGCAGAATTAACTGAGCTGTTTAAAAGGGAGATAGATACTTACTTGGAAAGTAAGGGTATCAAAGGATATGGAGAAAAGGCAAGGATTAAAAATAAACCTGCAGAACAAGCTCAATGTAGCAATGACCCTACTGCTGTTCTACACTGAGCTGGGGAAAAACAGATAGACACAATGGCTCAGGTCTTATATAACCTGGCAATAATCCACGTACAGCACCATCTATCTATAACATCATAAGAACTTGCATTTATATAACATCTTACATCTGGACATCCCAAAGCACTTCAAAGTCAATGGATTAATTTTGAAGAGTAATCACTGTTGTTTTATAGGGAAACCTGGCAGAAAATTCACACACAGAAAGGACCCACAAATGGTGGTGTTGGTTGAAGGATGTCTATTGGCCAGGATACACAGAGAACTCTTGGAAAAGACACAGTGAGATTTTTTACATCCACCTGAACAAGCAGACAGGACCACAGTTTAATGTTTCATCCAAAAGACAGGCTCTCCTGTAATGCAGCACTCCCTCAAAACTGCAGTGCTGCATCAGTCTACAAGATGTGCTCACATCCTGGAGTGCGCCATGAATCAGACAACCTTCTAATCGTTGCAGAGTGGTAAGCACCAAAAAAGTCAGATTAGGCTTTATTTCTATCATGTCTGGAGAATGCTGAATTAAGAAAATACTTTAGTTGGATAAACTATTAATTTACACTGCAGGTATACCTGAAGCTCTAGTTGCTGTTCCTGAAGTTTCTCCAGATGGCTCAATCGTTGATTCAAGAGTGTGCTCAGCTGTGTCTCCAGCTCTCTGACTCTTTCTTGATGCTTTTTGGACCCTGGATCCTGAGCCTGAGCTTGCTGTTCTGCAACCTGCTTCATTTGTTGATCCATTTCCTGGAGCTTAGTCACCAATTCAGCCACAGTATCAATCTTAGCTTCGAGGTCACTCTGGGCCTAAACATAATAAATTACAAATAACTTGAAAGCTACAACAGCTGTCTCAAAAATTTAAATTTGATTATGTAGATCAGCAAACACAATGCAGGCTATGTTACATCCATTTCTCCAATGGTGGTCTCATCAAACCCGTCAAATAATTTGCATTGCATTTGATTGCTATTTGTATTTTACTTGTGTAATTTATTTTTAAAAATTCATTCTTGGGATGCGGGCATCGCTGGCAAGGCCAGCATTTATTGCCCATCTCTAGCTGCCCTGAGGTGATGGCGGGCCTTCTTCTTGAACCGCTGCAGTCAGTGTGGTAAACAACCGCCCAACGTGAAGCTCAAACCCACAACCCTGGGATTAAGAGTCCCATGCTCTACTAACTGAGCTAGCTAGTTAACAGATTTTCAGTGCACCCACAATATATTAAAAATCTTAGATTTCCATACACATCCTGTCAACTTTTTCCATTATACATTTCTGTGTCAACATTTATAATGGAAAATGCTACGTAAATTTGTCATGCTCTAATTACACTCTCTCTTCAATGGAGGTGTTGCAGTGGCTCAAATGGTAAAACACACAATGTTGTCATACTAAGCCACACAGCTATAAAGGTCCAATGTTTGAAGCTGATAAGGTGGTGAGTTAGCTGAGCTCAGTTGCCACAGGCGTGGGACACTACATTTGGTCTCAGTACTCCTGGCCTAGGAGAATGAATGCTGGAGGAAATGGTGGTGGGATTGGGGGGAGGTGGTGGGCAGGGGCATCAGAAGAACTTTTGACCAGGCTCCCATTCCAGGTCACTATCCATGAACTGCTCTTGAAAGCATGTGTGTATGAATGATGAGTGAGGACAGTGCCAGATGTTGTAGTAATGATCTCCAAAGCTAACCAGCCTGCCATATCTCCCTTCCAAACTAATTAATAAAGAGCAGTCATCAGTTACGCACCAGAGGAAATCCACTATTCACAGATGAGTTGCTGCCTTCAGAATAGGTGAGAGGGGCTAAGAGGAGAAAATTGGAGTAAATCTCTCCCCTCCCCCCACTCCCCAAATTACTATTTCTGAAATTACATATCCAAATAGTGTGCTATTATATATAACACCATGTTTCCCAGTAGTCCACAGCAAAAAATATGAAAAGTGCCAACAACACAACTCTTCATATCATATATAATCTTCCAATAGTCTGCTGTGCTCAAACTGTCCACTGTTTAAAACTTAATTTTTTTTTTTGCTGGGTTATTTTCTATTTCTTCTTACTCATCATTTAGATCTTCTTGCCCCATATACTGGCTGAAAGTTTGGATAGGTAACCTGCAAGCACACCTGCCAATGCTGTTCTGTAACCAGTTGCTAGTTGTCAAAGAGCTGTTTGAGCTTCCAAAAGCATAAGAACTCAGTATATTAGGAATTATTGATAGGGATCATAGTCTTACTACTTAACAATAGTTAGCTGGGAGTAATTCTGCAGCAGTTCTAATGCATTGAAACACCAAAGTATGGTGCTGTTATGCCACAAAACCTTATTTAATCAAGAAAAGGGTCTAACAAAAATTCAGTGGAATGGTTATGATACTCCAACAACAGGATGCCATAAGAACAGCTGTAGAATTACTGCCAGCCAACTATTATTGTATTTTATATTTAATGATTCAGACACAATTACATATCATAGAAACATACAAATTTACAGCACAGGAGGCTGCCATTCGGCCCATTGTGACTGTGCCGGCCGAAAAAGAGCTATCCAGCCTAATCCCACTTTCCAGCACATGGTCCATAGCCTTCTAGGGTTTTTAAAAAAAGATTGCTACAATCATAACAAAACTCAAACAAACATTATTGGGTGGGCAAAGTAACCTGTCCACAGGTCATGATCAATGCTATATTTGGCCAGTTGCCAAGATGTACTTTTGATCTATGAAAACAGCAATGCTAAATACTGGCCATTTATAATAGTTTTCATAGAAAAATACAAAGACATATTTTAGCAGAATTATATTATTGCAATTTGTAACATGCGACTTATCGCTGATAAAATGACAATCCACCAGATCTAATGAACATACCATATACAGATATCACCAACCTTAAGAAGAGGTACAGTAGCAGCAATGGCTGCTGCAGTGGCAGCTGCTGTAGTTCTAGCAGAATTGAGGTGATAGTGGGTCTCTCTGGCATCCTGTGCAACAGACTCCTTATCTTCAACAAAACGTTTGCGCAGAAGCTGTACTTTCACGTTTTTCCCTATGGGGCCACTCTGTACCTTTCTGTGTAAGGTGGGGAAATTTACAACTGGGGTTAGACAGAACCCAGAAACGTACCCAATTGCTTTTTTAATCAATCGTTCCTGTCTATTTATGATGTTCACAGTGCATAAACATTTCCATTACATGTTGAGATAGAGACAGAGATAGAGATAGAGATACATACACACACGTAATGGAAGTGTTTCTGCTATATATAAAAAAATATTGTTCCACAATATAAAACGCAAATTGGCAGAGGGCTATTTAAAATAATTTGGTTAACTACAACAACTTGCATTATTACAAGAAGTGGGACCAGTGGTTTTTATAATACAGAAATACACAAGTTTTGCAATCAGTGCCACTTGGTAGTTTACTGTTGTGCTCTCTACACCACAGTGACTAATGGCCGTCAACTAAGAGGATTAATGGCTGGCTAATAAGATCATTAGTGCGGATTTAGATGAGAAACAGTCTAAGATTAATTACCAGCAAATTCTATTTCCAGTATTTTCACAACAGAAACACACAATTTACATTCAGTTGAAAAAGACTCGATAAAGCCTTTGATAATCTAATGCAGCAATTCTATTTGAAGGATATTTTAAACCTGTAGCATTTTTTCCATGAACACAAATTTGATAGTTCTATAATATAAACACAAATTGGCAGAGGCTATTTAAAATAATTTGGTCAACAACAATTTGCATTTATTATAAGTGTCAATCTGACATTTCAAAATAAAAATGGAGGTATTTGTAGTATTTAAAAGTCAAAAACAAAGTCGAATCCTCTAGGATTCAGCAGTCTCAGATTTCAATGCCAAATTGATAGAAAAACTCCTTTTTTCCACATTTATGATCAGTTGATTGTAATCAATTAGGTATCTAATGTTTCTCTGTCTGAACACTATTCAATTCATTTGATTGCCTTGATAACGGGCAGTTGGAAAGATTATCTGCAATCACCAGGCATTGTTCTCTGACTATATATGCGGTAATTTTCAAGGAATCCGACACTCACCTGACGAAGGAGAAAGCCTCCAAAAGCTTGTGATTTTCAAATAAAACTGTTGGACTATAACCTGGTGTTGTAAGATTCCTTACATTTGTACACCCCAGTCCATCACCGGCATCTCCACATCATAATTTTTTTTATTACAGGGAAGAAAACCTTGGCTAAGCACCCAATCAGTGTCAGCCCTTCCATGTACACCCATGGGCAGTACCAAAAATTCATTAGTAACATTTGTGATCTACAAAATATCACATTCACAATGGCGATCATATGGTGCAGCAGCGAATAAGTGGTGAGGCACCATCTTGAAGCTGTTACCGATACTGGTACTTGTATCCTTGGCTAACAATGAAAAAAATCTGTTTAGTACTAACTTCACTGGCTCTCTTGCAAGTTTTTTTTATATATTAAAAAGTCAATCTTCTGTGGTGCTGCATACGGGGTGTCAAGACTAAATACAGTGTTCAGATGAGTGGAAACCAGAAACTTTTGGGTTGAAAAGTCAGCAAGAATACTCCTTGATTCTGTAGAGCATTATCAAAGATCTGCGAGCGGGTTGCCTTTCCATTTGGTTGTGGACATGGGATGGCACGAGGAAATCCAATTGGGGAAAACGGGAGAAAATAACAAAAAATAGCCTGTCACCCAAAAGACAGTGTTAGTCAGAGGATTCCCTGCACCTTTTAGATCTAGAGTTCTGCTTTTAACAGGTGAAAATATTCCTTCATGTAACAGTGAGTATTGACAGGGCTATTCACACGAGGGTAAGAGGCAAGGAGGGGGATTGCACCAAAGAGGGCTTCCTGAAATTCTGGTTGACTCTTTCCTCCAATCCAGTGTTACTGAGACCAACTTTAGTGTCCCCATTCCCATCTTGGCTGAGATCAACTAACTCGGCATAGATCAGTAAGACTGGAATGCAGCCATAGTTCCAGCTAGACATTGAAAGAAATAGATGTAGGTGGATCTCTCAAGCTTCAGCTTTTTGGAGAGAGAGAATCAAGTCTGATAAAAGAACACTTACCTTTCCAAATCAAGTGCTTAATTGACATTAGATGTCTGAAAGCTGGGTTGAGGGATTAGAGGTGGAATTATTTGAATATCAAACTCAAAGAATATGTTTAACATGTAGAGAACACCTGATTAGCATAATAGGGAACGTAGCCATGTCAGTCAAAAAATGTATCCAATGCTTCGTCCAATACCGTTAGTAAATTGGAGGCAAACATAGAAACCAGGAGCAGGAATAGGCCATTCGGCCCTTCGAGTCTGCTCCACCATTCAATATGATCATGGCTGATACTCTATTTCAATACCATATTCCTGCTCTCTCCCCATACCCCTTGATGCCTTTTGTGATTAGAAATCTATCTAGCTCCTTCTTAAATATATTCAGTGACTTGGCCTCGACAGCCTTCTGTGGTAGAGAATTCCACAGGTTCACCACCCTCTGAGTGAAGAAAACTGCACACAATACTCCAGGTGTGGTCTCACCAAGGCCCAAGTAACTGCAGTAAGACATCCTTGCTCCTGTACTCAAATCCTCTTGCAATGAAGGCCAACATACCATTTACCTTCCTAACTGCTTGCTGCACCTGCATGGTTGCTTTCAGTGACTGGTGTACAAGGACACCCAGGTCCCTTTGTACATCAACATTTCCCAATCTATCACCATTTTAATAATACTCTGCCTTTCTGCTTTTCCTTCCGAAGTGGATAACTTCACATTTATCCACATGCCATGTATTTGCCCACTCACTCAACTTGTCTAAATTGCCTTGAAGCCTCTTTGCATCCTCCTCACATCTCACGTAGTTTTGTGTCATCTGCAAACTTGGAAATATTACATTTGGTTCCCTCATCCAACTCATTGATATATGTTGTGTATAGCTGGGGCCCAAGCACTGATCCCTGCGGTACCCCACTAGTCACTGCCTGCCACCCCGAAAAAGACCCATTTATTCCTACTCTCTGTTTCCTCTGTTAACCAATTTTCAATCCATGCCAGTATATTACTCCCAATCCCATGTGCTTTAATTTTGCACACTAACCTCTTATGTGGGATTTTATCAAAGACCTTCTGAAAATCTAAATAAACCACATCCACTGGTTCTCCTTCATCTATTCTACCAGTTACATCCTCAAAAAACTCCAGTAGGTTTGTCAAACTTGATTTTCCTTTCATAAATCCATGTTGACTTTGTCTAATTCCGTTGATATTTTCTAAGTGTCCTGTTATCACATCCTTTATAATCCACTCAAGCATTTTCCCTACTACTGATGTTAGGCTAACCGGCCTGTAGTTCCCTGTTTTCTCTCTCCCTCCTTTTTTAAATAGTGGGGTTACATTTGCCACCCTCCAATCTGCAGGAACTGTTCCATAATCTATAGAATTTTGGAAGATGACAACCAATGCATCCACTATTTCCATGGCTACCTCTTTTAGTACTCTGGGATGCAAATTATCAGGCCCTGGGGATTTATCGGCTTTCAGTCCCATTAATTTCTCCAGCACTATTTTTTTACTAATACTAATTTCCTTTAATTCCTCCTTCTCACTAGTCCCTTGGTTCCCTAACATTTCTGGGAAGTTATTTGTGTCCTCTTCTGTGAAGACAGAATCAAAGTATTTATTTAATTGCTCTGCCATTTCCTTGTTCCCCATTATAAATTCTCCTGTTTCTGACTGTAAGGGACCTACATTTGTCTTCACTAATCTCTTTCTTTTTACATTCTTGTAGAAGCTTTTACAGTCCACTTTTATGCTCCTTGCAAGTTTACTCTCATACTCTATTTTCCCCCTCTTAATCAATTTTTTGCTGAATTCGAAACTGCTCCCAATCCTCAGGCTTGCTACTTGTTCTGGCAACTTTATGTGACTCCTCTTTGGATCTAATATTATCCTTAATTTCTTTTGTTAGCCATGGTTGGGCCGCTTTTCCTTGTGTTTTTGTGCCAGAAAGGAATGTATAACTGTTGCAATTCATGCATTTGTTCCTTAAATGTTAGCCATTGCCTATTCACCATCATGCCTTTTAATGAAGCTTCCCAATCTATCATAGCCAACTCACTCCTCATACCTTCGTAGTTTCCTTTATTTAGATTTAGGACCCTAGTTTCGGATTGTACTACTTCACTTTCCATCTTAATGAAGAATTCTATCATGTTATGGTCACTCTTCCCTAAAGGACCCCGCACAATAAGATTATTAATTAACCCCTTCTCATTGCACAATACCCAATCGAGGATAGCCTGTTCCGTGGTTGGCTCCTCAATGTGCTGGTCTAAAAAACCATCTCGTGCACACTCCAGGAATTCATCCTCCACAGTATTATTGCTAATTTGGTTTAGCCAGTTTATATGTAGATTAAAGTCACCCATGATTTCGACAGTACCCTTGTTACATGCATCTCTAATTGCCTGTTTAATCCCATCCCCTACATTACCACTACTGTTTGGAGGCCTATAGACAACTCCCACCAGTGTTTTCTGCCCCTTGGTGCTTCTTAACTCCACCCAGACTGATTCTACATCATGATTTTCTGAGCCAATATCCTTTCTCACTATTGCTCTGATTTCATCCTTCACTAACAATGCCACCCCACCTCCTTTTCCTTTTTGCCTGTCCTTCCTAAATATCGAACACCCTTGGATATTCAGCTCCCAGCCTTGGTCACCCTGCAGCCATATCTCTGTAATTGCAATTATATCATAGCTGTTTACATCTATTTGTGCTGTTAATTTGTCTACCTTATTACGAATGCTTCGTGCATTCAGATACAGTGCCTTTAAATTTGTTTTTTTAACATTTTTAGTCATATTAACATTTTAATTTGTCTTATTACCATTTTTTCTTACCAGGACTCTATTTGTTAGTGCACTCTTTTGTTTGTACGTTCTGTCCCTTCCTGACACAATCTGGTTATGCTTACCCCAATCACTTTCCTGCGCTGCTTTCTTGAACCAGAGAAAAATATGAAACAATTGTCAGAGTTAATGGTAAGAAAGGGAGGAAAAAAAACAACTTAGCTCTGTGCTTCTATTTATAAAGCCTAAAATGCTTTTGGCCTCTTCTTTAGAACATAAGGTGCATAAGTCTGGCTCTGGTTGCATGCTCCCCGAGACTGTTAAAGTCAGTCAGAGAGGAGACAGCAGAGGCTCTAGCCAAAATTGTGTTAAACCTTCTTAAATATATAAATTTGCTATGGGACTGGAAATTAGTTAAGGAGGGAGAGAGGAATAAACGGCTAACGATAGGCCAATTAGTGTAACATCAGTTATGGATAAACTCAGAATCCATTATTTGAGATAAAATTGATGAGCCTTTAGAAATGCATGGGTTAATTAAGGCAGCGCAAATTTGTTAAAGGCAAGTTGCATTTGAAAAATTAAATAGAATTTCTTAAAAAAATTACCAATTGGATAAAGAAAATACAGTAGATGTAGCGTACGTAGATTTTCAGACAGTGTTCAATAAGGTGATTCATAAAAGGCAAAAATTTAGGCCCATGATACAAGAGGAAATGTAGCAACATAGAAAGAAAGTTGATTGATGGACAGGAAACAAAGTTAGTGTACATAAATGTAAGGACTCTTACAACACCAGGTTATAGTCCAACTGTTTTATTTGAAAATCACAAGCTTTCGAAGGCTTTCTCCTTCGTCAGGTGAGCGAGTGTGGGATTCCATGGAAGGTTTTTTTTTTCTTCGTTCACGGGATGTGGGCGTCGCTGGCAAGGCCAGCATTTATTGCCCATCCCTAATTGCCCTCGAGAAGGTGGTGGTGAGCCGCCTTCTTGAACCTTTCTCCCACAGTGCTGTTAGGAAGGGAGTTCCAGGATTTTGACCCAGCGATAATGAAGGAACGGCGATATATTTCCAAGTCGGGATGGTGTGTGACTTGGAGGGGAACGTGCAGGTGGTGTTGTTCCCATGCGCCTGCTGCTCTTGTCCTTCTAGGTGGTAGAGGTCGCGGGTTTGGGAGGTGCTGTCGAAGAAGCCTTGGCGAGTTGCTGCAGTGCATCCTGTGGATGGTGCACACTGCAGCCACAGTGTGCCGGTGGTGAAGGGAGTGAATGTTTAGGGTGGTGGATGGGGTGCCAATCAAGCGGGCTGCTTTATCTTGGATGGTGTCGAGCTTCTTGAGTGTTGTTGGAGCTGCACTCATCCAGGCAAGTGGAGAGTATTCCATCACACTCCTGACTTGTGCCTTGTAGATGGTGGAAAGGCTTTGGGGAGTCAGAAGGTGAGTCACTCGCCGCAGAATACCCAGCCTCTGACCTGCTCTCGTAGCCACAGTATTTATATGGCTGGTCCAGTTAAGTTTCTGGTCAATGGTGACCCCCAGGATGTTGATGGTGGGGGATTCGGCGATGGTAATGCCGTTGAATGTCAAGGGGAGGTGGTTAGACTCTCTCTCGTTGGAGATGGTCATTTCCTGGCACTTATCTGGCGCGAATGTTACTTGCCACTGATGAGCCCAAGCCTGGATGTTGTCCAGGTCTTGCTGCATGCGGGCTTGGACTGCTTCATTATCTGAGGGGTTGCGAATGGAACTGAAAACTGTGCAGTCATCAGCGAACATCCCCATTTCTGACCTTATGATGGAGGGAAGGTCATTGATGAAGCAGCTGAAGATGGTTGGGCCAAGGACACTGCCCTGAGGAACTCCTGCAGCAATGCCCTGGGGCTGAGATGATTGGCCTCCAACAACCACTACCATCTTCCTTTGTGCCAGGTATGACTCCAGCCACTGGAGAGTTTTCCCCCTGATTCCCATGGACTTCAATTTTACTAGGGCTCCTTGGTGCCACACTCGGTCAAATGCTGCCTTGATGTCAAGGGCAGTCACTCTCACCTCACCTCTGGAATTCAGCTCTTTTGTCCATGTTTGGACCAAGGCTGTAATGAGGTCTGGAGCCGAGTGGTCCTGGCGGAACCCAAACTGAGCATCGGTGAGCAGGTTATTGGTGAGTAAGTGTCGCTTGATAGCACTGTCGACGACACCTTCCATCACTTTGCTGATGATTGAGAGTAGACTGATGGGGCGGTAATTGGCCGGATTGGATTTGTCCTGCTTTTTGTGGACAGGACATACCTGGGCAATTTTCCACATTGTCGGGTAGATGCCAGTGTTGTAGCTGTACTGGAACAGCTTGGCTAGAGGCGCAGCTAGTTCTGGAGCACAAGTCTTCAGCACTACAGCTGGGATGTTGTCGGGGCCCATAGCCTTTGCTGCATCCAGTGCACTCAGCCGTTTCTTGATATCACGTGGAGTGAATCGAATTGGCCGAAGACTGGCTTCCGTGATGGTGGGGATATCGGGAGGAGGCTGAGATGGATCATCCACTCGGCACTTCTGGCTGAAGATGGTTACCGCATTTATAGTCAGAGAACAATACCTGGTGATTACAGATAATCTTTCCAACTGCCCGTTGTCAAGGCAATCAAAGTGTTCAGACAGAGTGATGATACCTACAGGACCACCGAATACACAAACAGCCAGAACAAAAGACAGACAGACAGAGAGAGAGAGAGAAACATCCGAAAGGAAGAAAAAGACAGAGAATGACCCGTTGTATTAAACATGTGATAATATGTTTAATACAACGGGTCATTCTCTGTCTTTTTCTTCCTTTCGGATGTTTCTCTCTCTCTCTGTCTGTCTGTCTTTTGTTCGGCCTCTGCAAGGCAGAGGTCTGTTTGCCAAACAACAACAGCGCCACCCTTGTCAGCAGGTTTAATGATAATGTCAGGGTTAGACCTGACAGAACGGAGGTAGGTTAGAGTGAGTGAGGGGAGTAGAGAAATTGAGGTGGCTGATGGCACGCCGGTACTGGGGATAGGCTGTCAAGCAATATCTACTATAAGCCCCACTGACTCCCACAGCTACCTCGATTACACTTCCTCTGACCCCACTTCCTGTAAGGACTATTCCATTCTCCCAATTTCTCCGTCACATCAGTTCCGACGATGCCCCCTTCCACACCAGTGCTTCCAATAGGTCTTCCATTTTCCTCTACCAATGATTTCTCCTCCCACCCCCCCCACTATAGTTGACAGGACTCTTGACCGTGTCCGTCTCATTTCTCGCACTGCTGTCCTCACCCCTTCCTCTTCCATCCCAGAACCACAATAGGGTTCCCCTTGTCCTCACCTTCCATCAACCTCCACATTCAATGGATCATCCTCCACCATTTCCACCACCTCCAGTGCGATCCCACCACCAAACACAACTTCCCCTCCCCTTTCAGCATTCCAAAGGGACCGTTCCCTCCGCAACACTCTGGTCCAATCTTCAATCACCCATTCTCCTCCCCACGGCACCTTCTGTGCAAGCACAGGAGACGCAACACCTTCCCTTTCACCTCCTCCCTTCCCACAGTCCAGGGCCCCAATCACTCCATCCAGGTGAAACAGCGATTTACTTGTACTTGTTTCAATTTAGTATACTGTATTCGCTGCTTCCGACACAGTCTCCTCTACAGTGGAGAGACGAAACGCAGATGGGTGATCACTTTGCTGAACTCCTCCATTCAGTCCACAAGCGTAACCCTGAGCTTCTGGTCGCTTGCCATTTTAATTCTCTGACCTCTCTGCCTTCAGACTCGTACACTGTTCCAATTAAGCTCAACGGAAGCTCGAGGAGCAGCACCTCATCTTTTGATTAGTCATTTTACAACCTGCTGGACTCAACATCGATTTCAATAACTTCAGATCATAACCACTGTTCCCATTTTTTTGGACAGCAGGTGCTGGTAATGGTTCTGCTGTTGCCATTTACAGCTCCTCTGGGCCCATCTTTTGTTTCTTAACTTGTCCCATTACCACCCCTGTTGCCTTGCACCATCATCCTTATTGGCATTTAATCACGCCTGCCCTCCACCCTATCACAGTCCTTCCCTTTTGTCCTTTCCTCCCCTGCACACCCCCTCCTCCGACCTTTCCCCCGGCTCTGTACTTATTTATAAACTGTTAAATCTTTAACTTCTTCCAGTTCTGACAAAAGGTCATCGACCTGAAACAATAACTCTGTTTCTTTGTCCACAGATGCTGCTTGACATGCTGAGTATTTCCAGCATTTTCTGTTTTTATTGTCCTAATATCTCCTTGTGTGGCTCGATGGCAAATTTTGTTTGATAACACTCCTGTGAAGTGCATTGGGACGTTTTACTACATTAAAGGCGCTATATAAATAGAAGTAGTTGTTCTCAATATATCATCTCACTTTCCTCTACATTAAATTTCAACTAATATCTATCTGCCGATTCTACTAGCCTGCATGCCTCCTCTTGAAGTCACTTCGATTGTTCTTCACAGTTAACCACACTCCCCATTGTTATGTCATCGACAATTTTTCATATGTGCCCCATATCCAAGTCCACATCATTTTATATGGGTCTTGCACATTCTTGCTGCATACCATCATTAACAAAGGTAAGATAGAACTGAGTACATCAGTGAACCAACATGTCTGACAGCCAGAGATTGACAGACACACAGAGATGAGACAAGAAAGAGAGAAGGGGAGATTTCCAAAAAGAACGATGAACAGTGACAAAGAGAGATGGACAAAAACAAAGATACAAACAACACAATGAAAAG
This sequence comes from Heptranchias perlo, assembly GCF_035084215.1. NCBI lineage: Eukaryota > Metazoa > Chordata > Chondrichthyes > Hexanchiformes > Hexanchidae > Heptranchias > Heptranchias perlo. Next base: position 42,410,796 of record NC_090334.1, read on the forward strand.
AGTGTGCAAGACCCATACAAAGAGGGAGAAAGAGTAGAATAAAGAAAAATACAGTGACACAGAAAAAATATAAATGTTATAGATCAAGAGATGATTATGAAGAGACTTTTTTGTCCATGTACAAAGCTAGAGATCAATTATTATAAAACAAGTTCATAGAAAATACATTTGTAATTTTACTATACACCATGCACAGAGGAAAGTTTCCTCCATTCTGTGCTGATGGCTATAATTGCTCCAAAAATTTCATTGTGTTCATGCTGTAACGCTCCTATTATCATGAAACAGCATATTCTCCAACTAACCGGAATACCACGTCAATGAGTCTCACTACAGATCCACAATGGAGCCAGGAAAAAAAGGGATATTGTAAACCGACAAATGCAATGCATGCTATCTTAATCCACTACTTTTTCACTTAAAAGGAGATGGACTTCAATAAAAAAGTTAAATCTGATTTGTGTAAACCAATAAAAAGGATATTAATTGAATACATCTATCTATAGCAAAGTGAAGTACACTCTGAGCCAGCACATCCATAGCTTACAAAAAAGTGATTTATCTTTGACCCATAAAAGTAACTTATCATTTTTCCTCAAACTGCAAGTAGAACACACATTACTGAGCAGTGATTTAGCTGAAGATGAAAGCATGTACTGATTTTTGCTTTCTTTCCCCCAGAAACAGTATGACAAGAAATATTAAAATTGTCACATAACAACTTACCGCTTGACGATTGCTTTCATTGCTTCTTTCTGCCCTCCGATATATTGGGAAATCAAAATATCATTTCCTACAAGACAGGAGAATTCAAATTATACTTTTATGCAAAGCTATCATAGCAAGTCACAGAAACATAATTAATCCTAAACAATCATAGCTACCTTTCTACGGAACATCTTCTTACTTCCAAGTTTGTGCCCACTAATCTTGATTTTTGAGTAGTGAAAGCACCCTCCCCACCCCCAACCTTATACTTGTGATAAGAAAGGTACTGAGGAAAATTTTCCTCACAGGTATTTTCTTTATTCTCATGCTTTAAGTTTAGTCCCTGCCACTCCCAACCCATACCATTCCCAACCAAGAGGGTGGCGAGATGACCTACTATCAGAACTCCGCAATCACACAATAAGAAGTTCATGACAGCACCTTGGATCGATTCATACTCCAATTTGTTTCCTTCACTGCAGAGAACAACCTTTGCCTCCAACCAAAAAGTCAAGGTGAAATTAGGAATTAGCAATCTGGATTTACATGTATGATGTGGCCATATTAACTTTTTAAATCTTCCAGGTGCAGATGATACTGTAATTGAAAATAAGGAGAAGGCAGACTTGCTAAGTGATTACTTTGTATTGGTCTTCACAGTAGAGAGAGGATTAAGTACCAGAGATATGAGGAAAACTAAAAATAAATCAAGGGGAGGAACTTACTAGATTTAATACAAGTAAAAAAAAAATGGTAATGCAGAAAATAATGAGACTGAAGACTGACAAATCTCCAGGTCTTGATGGTTTCCACCCCAGGGTATTAAAAGAAGTAGGTGCGAAACTGCAGATGCTTTAGTCATGGTTTTCCAAAGCTCTCTTGATTCAGGAATTGTCCCCTTAGATTGGAAAATTGCCAATGTTGTTCCATCATTTAAGATGGGTGGGAGAGAGAAACTAGGAAATTATAGGCCTATTAGTCTAACGTTTGTTGTGAAGAAGTTACTAGAATCTGTCATTAAGGACAGAATAACTGAGCTCTTGGACAAATATGAACTGATCAGAGAGAGAGCCAACATGGATTTGTAAAGGGTAAGTCATGTCAAACTAACCAAGTTGAATTTTTTGAGGAGGTCCCTAATGTGATAGATAAGGGAGCATTTATGGGTGTTATTTATATGGACTTCAAAAAGGCATTCAAAAAGGCTCCGCACAAAAGACTGTTAGCAAAAATGAAAGCACATGGAATTGGAGGCAACCTATTGACATGGGTAGGGAACTGGTTAGGAGGCAGAGAGGAGGGATAATAGGTATGTACTCAAATTGGCAGGATGTGACTAGTGGTGTCCCCCAAGGATCTGTACTGGGGCCTTAACTTTTCACTATATTTATCAAATGACTTAGATGAAGGAATAGAGAGCCCTATATCCAAGTTTGCTGACGGCACTAAGTTAGGTGACACAGTAAGTAGTGTAGATGGGAGCAGAAAGTTGCAGAGGGACATTGATAGATTAAGTGAGTGGGCAAAACTGTGGCAAATGGAGTTCAGTGTGGGGAAGTGTGAGGTCATCCACTTTGGACCTAAGAAAGATAGAGTCAGAGTATTTTCTAAATGGTGAGAAGGTAGGAACTGTGGAGGAGCACAGACGAGGTCTGTATTTCTTCGAGTATAGAAGATTAAGGGGTGATCTAATTGAGGTGTTTAAGATGATTAAAGGATTTGAGAGGATAGATAGAGAAAAACTATTTCCTCTGATAGGGGAGTCCAGAACCTTAAAATTAGAGCTAGGCCGTCCAGGGGTTAAGTCAGGAAGCATTCTTCACACAAAGTGTAGTGGAAATCTGGAACTCTATCCCCAAAAAGCAGCCGAAGCTAGGTCAATTGAAAATTTCAAAACTGAGAATGATAGATTTTTGTTAGGCAAGGGTATTAAGGAGTATGGAATCAAGGCAGGTAAATGGAGTTAAGATACAGATCAGCCACGATCTAATTGAATGGCAGAACAGGCTCAAGGGGCTGAATGGACTAATCCTGTTCGTAATTTCAAAATTAATCAAATGCTGCTACATAATCAATATCAGATTTACAGCTTTTTGCTTCCTGACTTCACCCCTGAATGGCCTAGCTCTAATTTTAAGGTTATGTCCCCTTGTTCTGGACTTGCCCCACCAGAGGAAATAGTTTTTCTCTATCGATTCTATCAAATCCTTTAATAATTGTTGCAATGAAATAAAATGCCAAAGATGATGGTTGGACACTGACCTTTCACCTCTGGGGCCTGGATTTCATTCCAGTACAGGCAGAAGAGATCAAAGTCCCTTTTTCCTGCTGGTTGCAAAGGATTCATATGAAATTTGTTTGATCTCAGCCTTGATATTGATATCGGTATTGGCAACAAAAGTATTCCACTTCCCTGCACTGACATCCTTGACGAATACAAAATTCACCAGAAAAAGCAGCAAAGAATTCTATCATCTGCTCTCTTCCCTTGAAATTGCATTTCCTGTGGACTTATCATGGAGCAGCATTTACAGTAATCACAGTCTGGACCACACTGCTCTCTTCATTGGAAGAGGATACATGCAGTGGGAGACACTTCTTAAACTAAAACATGGTAAATCATTGAGAGATCATGGGCATGATTTTAGCATGGAGCCAGGAATTGAGCGGGTGGGTAGGTGTTCGTGTGGAAAACCAGGAAGCAAAATGAGTGCATCGCAATCTGTAATCGCAACTCAACTGAAGGTAAGTAAGGCTGCCTGTCAGAAGGGAAAGGCGCCACGACTCGGAGAGGGGGAGAGAGGGAGGGAGAGCGAGATTGTGGGCCGTAAATCATTTTTAAATGATTCAAAAGAAAAACAGAAAAGTTAAAAAAGAGAGTATATCATTTAGAAATAACAAGGCTAAAGTTTAAACAGCATAATTGAAGAAAAAACATGAGAAAAAAGACTGGGGATGTCAATATGTAATTTTAAAAAAAGTATTTTAGTAGTTTGTTATATTACAGTAATAACATTATTACCAATAATTGAGTAGCTTTAACATTAATATGTTAAATTGAGTAGCTTTAGCTGGTTTCACTGTTGCTGTGTGTAAGCTGAAATCTGAAAAAGATGGTTAGCTCAGGAGCCTAAAGTTCCAGAGCTTTTGGCCGTCAAACAGTCCAACACCTACTGGGAGTACCGCAGTGAATCGATCTTTATTGGAAATACTACAAATGCTAAAAGCTGGTGGCTGAGATTCAAGGTAATTCATGGATAAATTATCAATTGTGGAATCATTCTTGAGAAGGAAAGGATGCCGGGATTGAAGGAATGTTTTACTGTAAGAGAGACATTGTGGAAGATGGTGAAGGGAGAGGTAAAAAAACAGCAGAAAGAGAGAGGAGACAAGCAAAAATAAGTGAAGGGAGACTCAGAAGGGAAGTGTGAGGCAAGGTATTGTGTGAAATTGAAGAAAGTAGCAGTAAGGAGAAGCAGCATAGGAGCTAAGAGAAGAATGGTAAAGGATGAGACACTGGAAGAAATCGGAGGGGTGGGGGGAGCTGGGGGAAAGTGGATGACATCGGGTGGACCTTGGAGAAGATCGGGAGTGTCCACCATTCAGTGGAGCTTGGTGGGCCTGAATGAAGCACTCCTGCTCCACCAGCAGTGCAATTAAGGCATTTACCTCATGGATCCGGCCCTTCCTGCCTGTTTTCACTTGCCATGAATCAGAAGCGATGGTAAACCCAAACAGGTAAGTTAAAATTCATTTTACATTTATAAGTGCCTCAACTATTTCAATAAAGGTACGCTGCCCCTTTAAGTATCGGCCCGCCGGCCTTAAGTGCCGCCGGGTCTTCCGGGTTTCATTTGCATGCGCACATCCTAATGCACCCGGGTCAAACCCAAAAGTGGGCGAGTTGGAGCCGGGATGCAGTCCCACTCCAAAAACTATTTTTACTGCCCACCTGCCCCCAACCCACCCATTTTTGGGGGTTAAAATTGCCCCCCATGAGTCCATTGCACGTATTTATATTCTCAGAATGTGCCACTAAACCAAATTGGAAGTGTGTTCTTGGTTATACCTTCGTATCTGCTGCCATCTGCTGGAAGGTGTCCTGCAGTTGCATGTTGATGATTTGAATTTGAACACTGGTTTTATAAAATACAAACACAAACAATCAGTAAATTTTCTAAAATAATTTCATAGACTTACATCAAGCCTAGAAAACAAGAATCAAGAAAAGATTTTCAAAAGTAATTGCTTACTTGCTCTTCCTCATTCTTTGAAAAAATGCAACTTCCATATACACATGACATCATGCATAGGGTGGGAGGGGGAAATTAAGTGAGAACATTATGGCTAATGTGCAAGACTTGAGAAGTCTGTTAAAAAATACACCACTTAGTGTAGAACTGAGCCATACAGGTGAGGAAGGCTCCAACAGTCACAGACAATCATCTCAGCCCCAGGACATTGCTGCAGGAGTTCCTCAGGGCAGTGTCCTAGGCCCAACCATCTTCAGCTGCTTCATCAATGACCTTCCCTCCATCATAAGGTCAGAAATGGGGATGTGCGCTGATGATTGCACAGTGTTCAGTTCCATTTGCAACCCCTCAAATAATGAAGCAGTCCGAGCCCGCATGCAGCAAGACCTGGACAACATCCAGGCAACAGCTATACAAAGCCCTGGTTAGACCACACCTGAAGTTCTGAGCACCACACCTTAGGAAGGATATATTGGCTTTGGAGGGAGTGCAGCGTATTTTTACTAGAATGATACCTGGACTCCAAGGGTTAAATTACAAGGATAGATTACACAAACTAGGGTTGTATTCCCTGGAATTTAGAAGATTACGGGGTGATTAGATCGAAGTTTTCAAGATATTAAGGGGATCTGTTAGGGTAGAAAGAGAAACTATTTCCGCTGGTTGGGGAGTCTAGGATGAGGGGACATAGCCTAAAAATTAGAGCCAGGACTTCCAGCGGTGAAGTTAGGAAACACTTCTACACGCAAAAGGTGGTAGAAGTTTGGAACTCTCTTCCGCAAATGGCAGTTGATGCTGGCTCAATTTTACATTTTAAATCTGAGATTGATAGATTTTTGTTAACCAAAGGTATTAAAGGATATGGGGCTAAGGCAGATATATGGAGTTAGGTCACAGATCAGCCATGATCTCAATGAATGGCAGAACAGGCTCGAGAGGCTAAATGGCCTACTCCTGTTCCTATGTTTTGCAGCTCTGACTATCTTTTTTGTCTTCTTTTGCTGTTCTTTATATCTCTCCCAGTCTCCTGGATCTACAATATTCTTTGCACTTTTGAATGTAGTTTTGTGTTATCTCTCACTTCTTGTCAACCATGGCTATTTTATTTGGTAAGTAGAGCTCTTGCCCCTTCGGTATCTATACTGGGTCTGTATTAAGCTAAATTCTTTTTTGAACACCTCCCACAGTTCATCCGTAGTTTTACCCAGTTTGCTGTCATCAGTCTCTGTCTCATCCCGTTGAAGTTAGCCTCACCAAAATCTAGACTCTTAGTAACCGCGTTAAGTTTCTCCTTTTCAAACCCAACATTGAATTTGATCATATTATGATCAGTGTTAGTTAATAATAACAGTTAGGGAAGATTTATCTAAGTCTGGTTCATTACTCATTGCTAAATCTAGTACGGCCTGCCCTCTTGTTGGTTCTAGAACATACTGCTCCAGAAAACTATCTTGAATGCATTCAAGAAATTCACTACCCTTCTGACTTGAGCTACTCTGCACTTCCCAATCTATGTGAAAATTCAAGTCTCCCATTAAAAAAACTCTGCTTTTGCTGGAAGCCTCTCTAAACTTTGAATTAATACATTCTGCCACTTTATTGCTGCTATCAGGAGGTCTGCAGACCATTGCCATTACAGTTTTAAGTCCTTTTTTATTCCTCAATTCTAACTATCGAGTCTCTGCTGATTGCTTTCCCTTACCTAGCCTGTCAACACTCATCGTCTAGGCGCACACATGAAATAAGGCAATTTGGGCAAGGTTTAGAGGATGGGCATATCCTCATCCTCAGTTAGTTCAGAAAAGGAAGAGAGAGAAAATTGGGGAAACTGGAGTGAATGCTCAAACCACTCTTAAATTCCAGAATAGGTTTTGCTTCTCATTAATTTTAGACAAACGCATTAATGAGCTCAAATGATAGTTTTTTTTAACATTTGCATGCCCTATCGACACCACTCTGTTATCCATTATATGGTACACAATAGGAATATATGTGACTTGCCCTCCAATTTTGCCTCCCTACTTGTGGGGAGCTGCTTAGACTATACTCACTATGTTCCCCTGTTGACTTATTCATAAGATTCGAGCCAGTTGTTTAGAGAAAACCTGGAAACATAACTTCCTCCCACCACTCTGACACAGCTACCTGCTGTGATAATCTTAGAGGCCTTGCACTGTCAAACAGAACAGTTCTTTGCGCTATTAATGATATCTGATTTTAGAAATCTGTAACTAATCTCTATCATCAAGCAGCAACTCCAGGCAGTTGATCAGCATAAAGCTACTTGGCTTCAATTTCCCAAAGTAATATCCCAAAAGCACTACACAAGTTATTTCAGAGGTGAATAATCATCAGAACATAGAGCAAGCAGACTACAGAGTCAGCTACCTTTACTTGGTACAGAAATAAGTGACACTTTGGTTTACTAAAGCAGGTGACACCATTTACTTATTTCAACTATAGCAGATTAATGAAAATATTTAGTGGGCTCACCTAATGGCTCAGTTAATAAGTGCACTATGGGTTTGGTTCTGAATCACTCAAACCAAAAAGGTTCCAGCTTCAATTTCACGTTACAGCCGGATAACTGCATCACATACAGAACACCTCGTATTTAATTAGGGATACAGGTAATAGTTACAAAAACAAATATCAGGACACTCTGTTGTGTTAGCCAGGACAACTGTGGAGCAACACAGTGGACTCAATGTGGAATCATCACTGTACAATATGAAGTAACAATACTGGACATAAAAGCATTTGCTGTGTCCATCATTAGGCTGTGAAATAAAATATTGTAATTTCTTATGCAATTAGATGTACTTCATCCATAACGCATTTAATTTTTTTTTAAATCTAGATTACATAATTGATTTGAAATATGAAATATTTAACAGATATCTAAAAATCTTATATCGGTATGCACTCCCCATCAACTTTTATCCATTATAAATTTCTATGTCTACGTTTATAATAGAACTGCCTATGTAAGATTCTAGCACTGTAATTACATCCTCCTGGTGGTGCTGTAGTGCCCCAGTAATTGCATCCCTCACCTCAGACCTGTCCTGCAGAGAAACTTATATGCTCCAACCAACTCTACTTCTCTGTTTCCAAATTGCTGAAAGTTTTGCTTTTTAACGATAATAATATCAAAATCAAAATATTAGGACAGAATGCATGACTTTAAAATGGGGAATAAATTAAGTCTGAACACATGCAATTTCAATTTTGAAAGCAAACAGCAAGACATTAAATCAATTGATTATCTCTTAAAAACCAGTGCTGCCAGATCTGGGACACCTCCACATCTTCCTCCCAGTGCTGTCCAGCCCATGCCCTCCTCCTCCAGTCACTATTGACAGACACTAGGAATCCACCAGTGAGCCAAACCAACATTCCACCCCACTCCAAATCTGCTAAACCTCAGGTTCCCTCTCCATGCTACCAAACTCCAGAAGCTCCACTGCAAAGCTGCACTCCAGTGGTACACTCCTCTACAGTTCGACAAAAACCCAGACCATTTCCCAGGTCTACCAAAACAAAGGACTGCCCTAGGGCAGCTAAGCCCCATTCCTTCTGTCCAGTACTACTAAAACACTGGAGCCTAGAATTTCTTTGAAAAGAGTTACACCGCAGTCACCCCTTTAAAAATATTGCACCGGTCGGGCCTGCAGAGGGAGCTACATTTGGGTTTTCTGGAACCACTGATCTGCTTTCCCATTGGTGCAGTCCTTGGTGTAAAACCTGTGCAAAATCGGTGCAAGCAGCTCATCCACCAGAAAACTTCTGTGCAGCCTTTAAAAAGACAGGTCAGCCTGCACTCTTCAGCAAAACACTGGGGAACAAACAGGTAAGAGAAAAGAGTGCTTGGCTCTTTCATTCCATTCTTTAAAAACTTCACTGCATGTCATAGCAATATTTTTGTTACACTTGTACAGAATTTTGACTACACAAACACCATCTGGACACAGAAGGCAGCAGGACAAGCCAGAGAAAAACAAAGAACTTCACTGATTCCAACCTCTAAAGCTTCCACGAAGAAAATGAAAACAGCAGATAAAACTCCTGGATGTTAGTGCCACCCATAAATGTAACTTGTGCTGCCTGGAGGGAAGTGGTACAGTCACTGAGTACCAACTCACTCATCCTCTAGGACTGCAGGACAGTGCCATAAAACATTCAATGACCTCAACGGGACTGGCAAGACAACACACTGGGGGCATTCTCTCTTTTTTTCTTGCTCACCCTCGGCACCACTCCACACCCTCTTAAAGCCACATATCCACAACTAACCCATCGCCACTCTGGTTAAGGGCAGTTCTAACTCAGCATCTTGCACAACGATTACCCAGCTCCCCTCACAGCAATTATTATCATGCATAACCCTAAAACCAGTTCCTCCACTTTAACAGCCTTACACCCCAAATCTGTACTACAGCTTTCCCATGCCACTTGGCACACACTCAACTGCTAGCAGTACCCTCATTCACTATCTTCTTACAGGACAAACTGGCACTCAAAGCCCACTGATATCAGGTCATCAGAGGGCATTCCTCAACTTTAAACCCCTCATCCCCCTTGAGAACAAGGCCATGCACCTTGTGGGCACTTACTTTGCTCATGCTGTAGGAGTTGGCACGGTTGGAGGAGGAGGAATTGGGTTTTTTTTTCCTCCCTTGTCACATACAGTGATGATGATAAGGATGAGGACCACCCCACCCACCAATTGTAGCTATGTCATCCTGCACAGTCTTCCTTTGCTCTACCTCCCTCTAACATTACCTGCAACACCTGCTTCCTTTCTTCCAAGCACCAGCTGAAAGACTTTCATCCTGTAGAAAGTAGATAGTGGTGGTCTGGATGTGGCATGGGTACTTCACAAAGCACAAGGAAATGGGGTGTGGGTGAGGATATGACCACTTCCCTGCAGAGACTGAGGAAAAGGCTGCCAATCGCTGAGCAGAAGGCTGTCAATGGCTTTGGGGTTGTGGGACCCAAAACTCATGGGTACTCGCCTGAAAGAAGGATGCTTGAGGAACATCACACCTACACGAAGGTTCCGAAGTCAATCTCCAAAGATGTATGGCGACTGACAGGCATGACTCTCAAGTCTACAGCTGTCCTTTGCGACTATGTCACAGAAGCTGTGTTCTCCTTGCAGCCACCAATACAGCGTATGACAGCTTCGTTGGATTCTGCAGTAAATCCACTGCAGTAAGCCAGACAAGTGCCAGGCAATGACCATCTCCAACAAGAGAGGGTCCAACCACCTCCCCTTGACATTCAACGGCATTACCATCGCCGAATCCCCCACCATCAACATCCTGGGGGTCACCATTGACCAGAAACTTAACTGGACCAGCCATATAAATACTATGGCTACAAGAGTAGGTCAGAGGCTGGGTATTCTGCACCGAGTGACTCACCTCCTGACTCCCCAAAGCCTTTCCACCATCTACAAGGCACAAGTCAGAAGTGTGATGGAATACTCTCCACTTGCCTGGATGAGTGCAGCTCCAACAACACTCAAGAAGCTCAACACCATCCAGGACAAAGCAGCCCGCTTGATTGGCACCCCATCCACCACCCTAAACATTCACTCCCTTCACCATCGGCGCACTGTGGCTGCAGTGTGTACCATCCACAGGATGCACTGCAGCAACTCGCCAAGGCTTCTTCGACAGCACCTCCCAAACCCGCGACCTCTACCACCTAGAAGGACAAGAGCAGCAGGTACATGGGATCAACACCACCTGCACGTCCCCCTCCAAGTCACACACCATCCTGACTTGGAAATATATCGCCGTTCCTTCATTGTCACTGGGTCAAAATCCTGGAACTCCCTTCCTAACAGCACTGTGGGAGAACCTTCACCACACTAACTGCAGCGGTTCAAGGCGGCGGCTCACCACCACCTTCTCAAGGGCAATTAGGGATGGGCAATAAATGCCAGCCTCGCCAGCAACGCCCACATTCCATGAACGAATAAAAAAAAAGCAGCTAATAGTGAACAGAATACAGTGCAGGTTCGAGACCTTGGCAACCGCTGTATCTCAGGGATATCAGGAACTGATAGCCATTCTTCTGTTCAGAATGCACACAGATACAGATCCCAGTGGAATGCAACAACTTGAGTCCACCTTCCTTTAAGGTAAATGGCAAAAAAAGAGGCGAGATGAGAATTATTTTTTTTTAAAACTCTGCCTTTTTGTGCATCCTCCCCTATGCTCCGCCATTAGCAACGGTGCCTTCAGTACCTAGATCCTCCTTAAAGCCCATCTCCTTCACAAAGCTTTAGGTCACCCCACCCAATATTTCCTTCTTTGGCTCAGCATCCTATTTGATTCCATCTCTGAAGCATTTTGGGACAATTTTCTACATTAAAAGGCACGAAATAAATGCATGTTGTTGTCACCATTGCAATTACTCACTCAGATAAGCTACAGAGGTGGGATTCCAACGTGCAACACAAGCCTTGGCAATCTGGCCTGTGAAGCCCGGACAATTCTGTCATCTTTGTGCTTATATTTTTTTCTTTGCTGTTTTGTCCCATTTGAATTTAGTGGCTCTGGAGGTTTGGAAAGAACTCTTTACACAGCTGTTGTCTCATTAGTGAATAAATCCTAAATCAGAACACCAAGATCCACTAGTATCAGCAACTTGAGATTTATGGAAGTTATAATTATTGGAAACATAGTTTATAACCTTGAATGTACAATCCCCCCACCCCTCAACCAAACAATCTGGGCTGAATTAGAACAGAATTTTCAATGGCTAAAGAGCAGTATGCACTACCAAAGTCACAGAGGATAAACTCATAGTGTTCCTTCTGAATATGTCAATTAGCACTGCTAGTCTCAATTTATAGATAATTATATAACATTTCTTACCCATTGTGGTAACTTGCATTGGTTATAGTTGATTACTTTTTGAGTCTGCTGACTACTTGATTTTGTTCTGAACAAATCATGTACATGTGCTGAAATCAAATTCATTTTGAATAAATTAATAAGCACAATCCTCACAAAAGAGCCACACAAAATTTAAACTTAACCAAAAATAGGCAATTTCTGTAAAATGCAGATAACAGGAAAAAGCTTTCAAAATGTTCACTTTTCTTTTAAGAAGCTTTTTTTAAAAAATAGAAATTCCACAAGATATAATTAAACAAAACAAGCAAAACCATATATTAATTCATAGTACTCCAATAATTAATCAAATATATGCAATTTTCTATGTTGATTTCTATAACATGCAAATAACCAAGAATTAGTAAAGTACCATATTAGCTTTCAAAATGTCCACTTTTCTTTCAAGTCATTTTTATAATGTATAAATTCCAATACAACAAAGCTTGCAGACATGTATATTACTAATCCATTGTACTCCTAGGGTAATGAGAAATATATTTTTAAATACATTGTGATACAGAAATAGATTTGGTGCAATCATTACATTCATGCTTTTTAAAAAAACAAATAGCCACACATCTCCTTTAATGTTGTTAGCAGGATTCTCTAGGTTTTAAAACAAAATGAGTACACAATTTATGTGTGACCTCAATTGATTGTTTGCCCCACAATTAATTTCTAGAATCAATAATATGGGTAGCAATGTACTTCAAAATAATTTCTGTGCAGACTACTTTGCATCACGGTGATCACTTAAACTTGCAGTCAGTCAGTCATAGGAGATGAAACTGAGACTACCTTAGGAAAAGTTTTTTGTTTTGACAAAAGGATTTTGTACTGTAAGACCATTGGTAAATAAATGTAGATTATTTATAAAACGTAACAACTGGCAAATAAATATTACAGTTCAATAAGCTTAGCTTGTTTTGTTAATTTAGCAAAATAGGCCTTGAACTTGGAAATTTGTGACAGGAGCTAGTTGCTGGGTTCTCCTACCAGCTAAATGTGTACTCACTGGTCCGAGTTAGCTGTGACCACACCTCCATCGCTCATCCCATCAAATTGCTTGCTGAAACGAACTGCCCTACATCAAAAACAGTCACTGGGCAAGATAACATATGGCTTCCACGCCCTTAAAGCAGCCCTCAAAACAACCCCCACCCACCACTACCACAAGTCAATGCCTTCAGGATAAAAGAGGAGAAAATTGTTATAATGACATCTTTTTATAGATTTAATATTCTGAATTTTCTATTTTAATCACAAGTATTGATTTATTTGGAGGGAACTAGTTGCGAGGAATTAGTAAGAGTACAAAAGTGTGGGGAAGCTAAATATTAGCAGAGATGCAATCAATAACCCATGGCTGCTTCAGTTATAATTATGAATATGTTAATTCAACTTCGTCACATCATGCAGCTCAAAAGTCTCCTTCAAACCTGGCTATGTGACAGTACTTTCTTGCAAATAACTATCATTGTGCATTTTGTTTCATCCATGTATTGTTGGAAATCAAGCATTTGGATTTTAAAAATTTACCGAATTATTAAAGTCAAAACAACGGTCGAATACTGGAGAAGAAAGGACATTAACCTTGTGAAGATGCTCCTCCTGCTACATCAGATGCTAACTTGTCACCGCGTGGTTTATTTACTGGTAAAACGGGTGGGATATAAACGGAATCTATAGATTCCTCCGCACGATGTGGAGAAGTAACTTCACGCAACTTTTGTACCGAAATTCGGACACTGTTCCCAGTTCCACGACCCCCTTCGACCACAGTCACCGGGAACTCCATTTGCTTTCTGCTGCTTTAACCAGTTTTCTTTTCTGCAGATGAAATGTGTTCAGGGTCACCGGCGGTCAGAGAACAGTCACCCAGACCAGCCCCGCGACTCTCCGACTGCTTCCCGCTCTTCAAACAGCATTTGGCAGGAGTTTTAAAATCATAAACGGTAACTAACCGCCAGTCACTTACATTTTTTTAAAATTTCATTTCAGTCTCAGCAAGAAAAAGTTTAAACAATCCGAAAAAATACGTTAACCCTTTAACCAGTCCCGTCCGTCCCGGTTCGACGACCGTGTTTCTCAGCGGCTCGGACCGGCTTCAACGCAACCCACGCGGGGGGCGGGATTGACGCCGCGTCCAGGGGACAACGGCGTTATCAGAGTCAAAGGCGGCGGTAGAGCGGGGTTTTTATTAAATGAATAGCGGTTTAATTGAAACTCGGGTCTCCTAGTTCTCTTTGGGTCACAGGGGCTGAAGTGGGGCCGTTTTCCGTTTTTTTTTCTGTTGGAGCCGAAACTTGAATTAAAATTCAAAAAGAGCTCGAGCCGCATCCGGGTCCCACCGGACGGCAGATCCGGTGCGCACTGCCTCCAAACGAAGCGAAACTACCCTGTTATTCCAGTTGATACTTTCGATCATTTCAATTCATCCACTGGTTCTTTACGAGTCTTTTTTTTAAAAAAATCTGTTTGAACCGAAAGCTGTTCCCGAAGTTTTCTGATCAGTGATTAGTGACTGTGTTGGCGTTGGCTTATTTTATTTCGGTGATCACGGTAATAAATGTGCGAGTAGGAGCTGGGATTTACGGCGGGAAGACGGCTCTGGTAAGTCATCGCTTTGGCAGCGAATGCGGGTCCGGTGATCGCTCCGCAAATAGCGGCTCACCCGGACTGTGGCAGCCGCCAACGGTTTCGTGACAGACACTGAGGACCGGGTCTCGAGGGAAAGGGCCCGATGTGGTTTCACTGACCGTAGCCGCCCCTCAAACTACTCGTGGGGAGAACCTGGGGCTTTGGTGTCGGCGGCTCGAAGTATGTCCAGCACCGAGCTTTCTCTTTAGGGGTCAGTTTGTGTTCCCAGTAAACAGCCTCTTTCTCTGCGGTTATAAGGGAATGAAGGGCAGGTGGTATTAGGACCACTCCTTGTGTGAAGGTGGGCTGCACAGCCTGTTTTTATGTCATTCCTCATGCAGCAACAAAATGGAGCCATGTGCAGTTTTATTTGGCTCCATTACTTTCCCAACCCAAGAAGTAGAATCCAGGTAGTTGTGGGAATGACTAACTTCTTCACACCTTGCTTCCTGTAAGGACTCTACCCCTTTTTCCCAGTTTTTCTGCCTCTGTTGTATTTGCTCCCATTTTCCCTCTGGCAGTAGGTGTCAGCATTTACGGGGATGAGGCAAGGAGCAGGATGGTACTTGGGGTAGGGAGTCCTGTCCGAACACTTGGTGAGGTGGTCCGCCCACAACTTTTCTTTGTAGCTATTCACACACACACTACCACTTTTTGTTATGCTTCCTTTTATCTCCTAATATTTCTGCCATTTAACTATCTCCTATCCTCCACCCAGGCTGTTTGTAACCTTGCCTACTTCCACCTCCGTAACATTCCCCGTCTCCGCCCCTGCCTCAGCTCATCTGCTGCTGAAACCCTCATCCATGCCTTTGTTACCTCTGAGACTTGACTATTCCAATGCTCTCCTGGCTGGCCTCCCATCCTCCACCCTCCATAAACTTGAGCTCATCCAAAACTGCTGCCCATATCCTAACTCACACCAAGTCCCATTGACTTAGCACCTTTACTCGCTTACGCATATTGGCTCCCAGTCTGGGAATGCCTCGATTTTAAAATTCTCATCCTTGTTTTCAAATCCATCCATGGTTTCACCCCTCCCTATCTCTAACCACCTACAACCCTCAGATCTCTATGCTCCTCCACTTCTTGCTACTTGCGCAACCCCGATTTTAATCGCACCACCCTTGGCGGCTATGCCTTCAGCTGCCTAGACCCTAAGCTCTAGCATTCCCTCTCTAAACCTCTCTACCTCACTCTCCTCCTTCAAGGCACTCCTTAAAACCTACCTCTTCGACAAAGCTTTTGGTCACTTGTCCTAATATCTCCTTACGTGGCTCAGTGTCACATTTTGTTTGATAACACTCCTATGAAGCTCCTTAGGACGTTTTATTACCTTAAAGGCGCTATATAAATGCAGGATGATGTTCATGGAGGTCATGCTTTTTTTTCCATTTGCCTTCGGCCTTTCCCTTCTGTTTCTTTTTAAATGTAGTTCATCTGTAATATCTTCCAATCCTGGGGAATTGTCTTAGACCTAGAACATTGACTGACATCTTTCTCCACAGATGCTGCTTGACTTGCTGAGTCTGTCAAGCTTTTTCTGTTTTTGTTGTCAAATTTCCAGCATCTGCAGTTTTTTGCTTTTTGGTCCATTGCATGTTTACCTGAGATACTATAACATATTACCCTAGAATATACTTAAATGCTAGTAACCCTTATAGAAAAGTTTTGGTGCATATTTAAACCAAATATTACCATTGCAGCTTGGTGTAATTAGGGCAACCAAGATTATACTTAGCTTAAGCCATTGGAGCTATGAAGAGAGGTAGAAGAGCTGGAGATTGTTTATTCCAAAAAGAGGCTTATGGGAGATACTATTCAATATCCAAAAGCAAATCAATAAATTAAACCCCAATTGTAATTAGAGATTAGCACAAAGTCAAGAACTGGGGACAGGGGTCCAAGCTTTGTAAAAAGAGAAAGCATGCACAGTTTAGACCTAACTGCTTTATGCAAAGGGGGTGAATTTGTGGCATGAACTGCCTCGGCAGGAGTGGAGGTAAATAGTGTTGGGACAAAAAATTAAGGGTGAATTAGATCGATATTTGTGGGAGTCAGCAAATGAAAAATTAATTTTTGGGATCACCCAGATGGACTGAAAAGCCCTTCCCTTTTCCTATCTTTCTACAGCTTACCAGTTAGAATGCAAATTGTTTTGATATATAATTGGTTTAATGTATGTATATATACTGAATTATTGTTTTGTTGGCAGATACAGTAACCCTTTCCAAGGCCTAATAGCATAGCTTGTAATGGCTGCACAAATATCAGAAACAGACCAGATAAAACAGGTAATTTTCATTTAAGGCAAGTTTAATATTGAAAGGTAGTAAACACATTTGAGTGTTATTACAGAAGGCAAAGTAGGATTTAATACCATAACAATATTCCTTTTTTTTCTTCCACATGGACAGTTTAAAGAATTTCTGGGCACATACAACAAACTGACAGAGCACTGCTTTATGGATTGTGTGAAGGACTTCACAACCAGGGATGTGAAAACAGAAGAGGTATATCCTGTACAAATTGTATTTTTAATGAACCAGTTTAAATTAGTGTTTTGTGAAAGCATTGAAGAAGCATACCTTCCTAGTTTTTGATTTAAAAAGTACACAAATTAAATGCAGTCAAATATTTCCCACTTACCAGACTCTGAAGCAGATAAACTACATTTTTATTGCTAACTGTAATTCATTTAGGGTAATCCAAATGAAATGGATCTATTTTGTGAGCCATAACTGCCTCCCAAAATAATCTGAACATTATCTACAATCAGGCAGCAGTATTATGAATGTGATGCAGTGCCACTCTCAAAATAATGCATCAGCTGATGGTGAGAAGGAAAAGTGCTTCTTTCTAAAACTTTTAATTACAGTTGGAGAACAAAATTCAAAAATATTTCAAATGCTTTTTTTCCTGAATACTTATATTCACAAAGGTCAGGAATGTCAGTGCTGAAATGGAATACCTTTCCCCATTCTGCACACCATCATCATCAACCTTTCAAAGTTCAAGCATAGCAGAAGCACTTCTCTTTTCCAACATCGTGCCTTATCCCTAACCTGAGAAACTATCTTTTTTCTTTTCTGCAACCCCCAAACAGAATGAGAATTCAAACTAGAAAGTCTAATGGATAAATATCATAGAAAATCAAGAGAACATAAATGATGCTATCCATACAATTTGAATAGAAGGAAGCTCTTCTGGTGTACTGGCCAAAATTCCTCCTTCAACTAACACTGCCAAAAACATTAACAGGTCATTCATCTCATTGCTCTGTGGTTATTAAAGGGCAGAAGTAAAAGAAGTTCTGGGAGCCCACCATGAATGCAAAATGCTACATAATTCACAATCATAAAAGGTATATAACATTGAGTATATTACTTATACCAATCACTGAAAATTGATTTTTTAAAAATAGGGAATGTTAATTAAAAAGTGAGAAATTTTAATATTTTCTTGATAGTCACAAGAAATATCCAGCTGCGCACAATTAAAGATTTTTGAGCCATTACAAATCACCAGCTTTTGTTCTTTATTTGGGTAAAGCTTTACCTTCGTGACTCATAGTAGCTAAGTTTTAAAATATTAAATGTCTTCTGTATTTCACTATGAAAAGCGGCAGCGATTTCACTCGAGTTCCTATTTCTTATGTTCTTATCGGGGAGCGGGCAGGAAATTGGACATGAATTTAGATTTGAGGTTAGGATCAGATCAGCCATGATCTTATTGAATGGCGGAGCAGGCTCGAGGGGCCGATTGGCTGACTCCTGCTCCTATTTCTTATGTTCTTATGAGTCAGTTAATTAAAAATCATTGTCAGTATCTCTTGAAACATAGAATGTTGGGGTGAGGCAAAGAGGCATCAACCAAAGGCCAGGTGCCTATTTTGTGATCCACACGAGGAATAAGACAAAACAGGACAATCACCCTTGGAGGCCACTCCCATAATTAATGCAGAAGGCTTCAGAATGGAATTAGCTAAACCTTGGAAGTAGTTTTTCTCCCTCTTTGCTAGTGATTACAAAGAAACTCAAAGGGAATCAGGAGAAATATCTCCATTTCTTCTTCCCTTCACCCGAACCTGCTTTTTACTTACACTGACTTTTTCACTAGCATTAGTGAATATCCCTGTGTGGTGTTAATTTTCCTGATTTGAATTGTCCACCTGGGCATGTTGCTCAAATATCTGGTACAAACTGCCATGTACTAATGTGAATATTTGTTGTGTTTTTTTGTGTGTAAACACACACACACACACACTACATGGGGAGGGGAATGCAAAGGTTTTGTTTTACGCTGGAAATATATACAGCAAGAAGCTACACTTTCAGATTTACTATTTTTGTTTGCTATATAATTTGTTACAAACTTTTATTTTCAATGCAGGTAACCTGTTCAGAACACTGTCTACAGAAATATTTGAAGATGACCCAAAGAATATCAATGCGCTTTCAAGAATATCATATTCAACAAAATGAAGCTTTAGCAGCTAAAGCAGGACTGATTAGCCAACCTCGAATATAAAAATGGACCAATTGAGAGTCAGGGCACAAATGGAGTGTAAAACACGGTTGCACTGGTAGAAGAATGGCCACATTTTTTAATGTCCAGAATGCCAGTGCCTATTAAGATGCAACTGAAATGAACATTCTTATAATCAAGTGAAGGTAGATGGAAACAGGAATTCATTATGTCTGATGGACCAAGGCTTTTGGTTTATTTTGAAAGTGAATGGTACACTTTTGAATTAGTTTGTAAACATAACTCTACAGTAATCACTGAGGTTAGAGTTCACAATGATGATGGAATAAACTTTGTTGGAGCTGAAGACAGTGTAAACTTTTTATTCAACGTCATCTTCTACCAAATTCTGTGCATTCATACCTGCAAGAAAACGCTGATGCGGGGAGGGGGAGGGGGAAGAGAAATTAACATTTATTTTTAGAAAAGAAAATAATCAAGACTGTTGAAATTATATAATTGGTTGTACATACATTCATTTCACTTTATACTTCTGATAATGT
Source organism: Heptranchias perlo (assembly GCF_035084215.1). Classification (NCBI taxonomy): domain Eukaryota; kingdom Metazoa; phylum Chordata; class Chondrichthyes; order Hexanchiformes; family Hexanchidae; genus Heptranchias; species Heptranchias perlo. The sequence continues at coordinate 42,430,341 of NC_090334.1, forward strand.
TTAAGATATCCAGTTATAATATATTTAGAAAGTCATAAGCTCTTCGTTTTAATAATACTCTTGCTTTCAAAACAAAATTTAATTCAACACAGTGCACCAACAGCACAGTAATAAGAATGTTTACTTCAATCTTCTCACTATTTGTCAAATTTTGAAGTACCTTCCACTATAGGAATTTTTTTTTTTTATTCGTTCATGGGATGTGGGCGTCTCTGGCGAGGCCGGCATTTATTGCCCATCCCTAATTGCCCTTGAAGGTGGTGGTAAGCCGCCTTCTTGAACCGCTGCAGTCCGTATGATGAAGGTTCTCCCACAGTGCTGTTAGGAAGGGAGTTCCAGGATTTTGACCCAGCGACGATGAAGGAACGGTGATATATTTCCAAGTCAGGATGGTGTGTGACTTGGAGGGGGGACGTGCAGGTGGTGTTGTTCCCATGTACCTGCTGCTCTTGTCCTTCTAGGTGGTAGAGGTCACGGGTTTGGGAGGTGCTGTCGAAGAAGCCTTGGCGAGTTGCTGCAGTGCGTCCTGTGGATGGTACACACTGCAGCCACTGTGCGCCGGTGGTGAAGGGAGTGAATGTTTAGGGTGGTGGATGGGGTGCCAATCAAGTGGGCTGCTTTGTCCTGGATGTTGTTGAGCTTCTTGAGTGTTGTTGGAGCTGCACTCATCCAGGCAAGTGGAGAGTATTCCATCACACTCCTGACTTGTGCCTTGTAGATGGTGGAAAGGCTTTGGGGAGTCAGGAGGTGAGTCACTCGCCGCAAAATACCCAGCCTCTGACCTGCTCTTGTAGCCATAGTATTGATATGGCTGGTCCAGTTAAGCTTCTGGTCAATGGTGACCCCCAGAATGTTGATGGTGGGGGATTTGGCGATGGTAATGCCGTTGAATGTCATGGGGAGGTGGTTAGACTCTCTCTTGTTGGAGATGGTCATTGCCTGGCGCGAATGTTACTTGCCACTTATGAGCCCAAGCCTGGATGTTGTCCAGGTCTTGCTGCATGCGGGCTCGGACTGCTTTATTATCTGAGGGGTTGCGAATGGAACTGAACACTGCAATCATCAGCGAACATCCCCATTTCTGACCTTAAGATGGAGGGAAGGTCATTGATGAAGCAGCTGAAGATGGTTGGGCCTAGGACACTGCCTTGTGGAACACCTTCAGCAATGTTGGATTAAAAACTACATGACCAGTTGCATCATTACCAGCAGACTTACTAATCAAAACATTATAGCTAATAGTCATGGAGAAATCTTTAGCCTGAAGAGGGGGGAATCTTAAATACAGTCAACTCGTTTGATCATGCTAGCTACCCATATTTTCAAATGTAATTCACAATTACTTTTGTGTAGCGATTTATATTGTCTTAAGGGAGCGTTATAGAAGAACAGAAATTGTAAATATTAGTTGAACTACCAAGAGCTGTGTAATTTTTTTTACCAAATTCAATACATTTTGTACAAAAATAACCAACACATTAATACAAATTTAAAATAGACTGGATATGTGATCTTATTCCTATGAAAATCTTTTTAATATTACTTGGCGACTAATACCAGAGTAATTAGATTTGGAAATTTAAAAAGAAAATACTATTTTATTGGATACCTTAGTTAATCTGTAGGTTATCTACCATGAAACATTTTCTTTATTTTCAGACAATGATCAGACAAGCAAAATATTTAAGGAAAAAGTGAACATGTTTACTTATGCAAACAGAAATGAATATTGTCATACCTGTCTAACAGCAGGCAATCTTTGGATAAGCATTTGGAACACTGGTTGTGGTAGTGTTTGTTGGAGAACCTGTAATAGTTGCTGGGGCTGACCACACACTGACACGGCATTACTTAAATGATCAACTCCTTTCTCATAGTCACCTGAAAATCAGAAAAGCAGTAATGTAGTGGTTAAGGACATGGACTAGTAAGAGAGATTGAGAGTTCAAATCCCACTATGGCAAATTGTCAAATTGAATTCAATAGATCTGGTACCTTGTGGGCTGGTTCCAAAAAACTGCAGGATTTCAGCTGGTTCAATAATGTCCTTTAGGGAAGGAAACCTTCCACCCCTACCCAGTCTGGCCTATACATAATTGCAGTCCCACAACATGGTTTATTCTTAATGCCCTCAAGTGGGAAAACAAATCACTACAAAAACACTAACAAGCACCATCAGCACAAGGACTGCAGTGGTTCATGGAGACGGCCCACCATTCAGGACCACCTCAGGGCAACAGTGTGTACGGTAGAATAGTGGTTATGTTACTGGACTAGTAATCCAGAGGCCCAAACTAATATTCCGGAGTCATGAGTTCAAATCCTGCCACGGCAGCTGGGGAATTTGAATTCAATTAATTAAATAAAAATTTGGAATAAAAAAAACTAGTATCAGTAATGGTGGTCATGAAACTACTGGACTGTCATAAAAACCCATCTGGTTCACTAACTTCTATCAGGGAAGGAAGCCTGCCATCCTTGTCTGGGCTATGTGACTCCAGACCCACAGCAATGTGGTCGATTCTTAATCGCCCAATGAAATGAACTAGCAAGCCACTCAGTTGTTCAAGAAGGCGGCTCACCACCACCTTCTCTAAGGGCAATATGGGATGGGCAATAAATGCTGGCTCTGCCAGTGACGCCCACATCCCACGAACAAATAAAAAAATGTGGCCTTGCCAGCTTTGCCAACAACCTGAGTAATTTCTTAAAAATCAGGCTATATTTCATTAATTATTTTGTGGAACAACAATCAAGACAAAAACTACTTTTTTTGCCTCTCATCACATTCCTAAAGACACTGACTCTCATTCTCCAGTAACTCATCCTTCAGAAGCAAGCCTTACCTTGGGTGTTGGAAGTATTCAACCATGCAAGCCTTCACAGCTTAATCAGATCCTACCTGATCTGATCTCCACATTTCAGCAGGGATTGCAGGAGCAGGAACCCCCAGCCTAGAAATGGAGTACAACCGCAGTGCCTTTTCTAACCGCTCCTTGGCTCAAATTGAATACGTCGGCACAAATAAGTGATGAAACCTTGTACCTTCCTTATCTACACGGTGCAACACACCAGACACTGCATTTACCTACCAAGCTTCAGATTTGTTTTGAGTTTACCATGGCCTTAATTTATATGGAAACTACAAATGTTAATGATAATAGGCACAGAAACATGGTTAACCAAAGGCATGGCTCTCAGCATCAGTTCCTCCCATCCTCTTTACAAGTTGGCGTCTTGTTTATCAAGAAGCAGAAAATTGTAATGGACCTGTTAGCCAGCCAAATCAGTTTCAACTAAAGCCAATTGGCTGTAATTATTCTAAACTCAAGCTACATATTTAATACTAGATTATCTGCTCCGGCGTTGCTCACAAGCTCTGACCAGGAATGGAGCCAAAGGATTTGGGGCAGATCTCCAAGAAACCTAATTAAACACTTCTGACACCATGAGTTCACTCAGCCAGAGGGTTGGCACTTCGTTGGACATGGAGGTCTGTGTTGTTGGTTGACAGAGCAGGGGGAGAAGACATTTTCATTTTCCTATTTCAAAACCAGCTGCTGGGCCTTCTACATGGGCACCGTGCATTGTGTTCAGCAGTTCTTCTCAGCACACAAGTGCGTGTCTCTCAATCAGGTACTGGAGGCAGCTGGATATGATTACAACAATTGCCTTATTCAGCCACACATAGTTTAACTGAGTCCAGACCAGCACTGTCAGCTAGAATACCAGATAAAGAAATAATCACATTCAGAAAATAAGAGATTTTCCCAGTAATCCAAAAGAAACAGAAATAAAATAAAAATGTACATTTATGTGATCTGCATTACATAAAGCACACAAACCATGTTATTGCCACTTAGACCAAGCAACATTTTTTTCTTGCAATTTGAAAGATATACACACTAGTATATCTCCCATAGCACTGCTTACTGTGTATCAGAGGATGTGGTAATTCATGACGGCTAAAATGTTACAGGAAGTACATTTGACACAGGGTCCAACAGAAGATGGGGAGCAGTGCATGGGTTGGTGATGAAGAACATTTGAACAATTTTTTTTGGAGGGGTCCCACCTACAGTTATCGGGAATGGGAGCCGCACAAGTTGCAGCAGAGACTGGGGGAGGGGGGAGCGAAGAGACAGATGGGGAGCCCAATACTGGACTAAAGGAGCAGGGAAGAACCATGACATAATTTTTTTTTAAAAGACCAGAATGGGCCTATGGCCAAACGCCAGTGGTGAAATTGAGCGGGAATGAAAGTCCAGCAGCAGCACAGGGAAGAGGAATGGGCAAGGTGGAGGCCCCAATTCATCCAGGTTCTGAATTTTACCATTTTTACTGAGCCCCGATTTGTACAGCAATTAGGGTGTCATAACATTCGCTGAAAAGCGAGCAAAAGCAGAACACTTAATTGCACTACAAATCCTTACCATAGCACTGCCTACATACATAACTGATGCTGATCCACTTTTAAAATGGATTTTGCCAATGAGAGCCTGACATAGGATTTTTCAATGCATTTTGGAACAGAATGTTGTGACTCCTTCACTATTTAAATATATAATTGACATATCCATATTATGTTAAATATCTTATGTCTGCACACTTCCTATCTGTGCTATTTGACTTCCTGCTGTCATATTTTTTCTGTCAACTGTTTCCATTGTAAATATTCCCATGTCCACATTTATAATGGAAAACACTACATAAATTAATCACTCTACACACTCCAGCTGCTGGATTCCCACAACTCTCTCAAAATGCTTCGAGACTCGGCCCCCAACATACAACGTCAGTACCATGCCTTCCCAAATGCTCAGATGTGGTCACCAGTGATGCTGCTGCCTCTAACCAGGTCACTCACCTAAGTCACGATGCTGTTGCCATAATCTGATGCTCGAGTCCCTGCCTACTGCCACCTCTAGCTTGGCTACTTGCCTGAGCCCAACACTGCTGCCTCTCACTGTCCTTAGTTGCAGAAGCAGATAGAGGTAAAAATACAAGCATAACAAAGGGAAAGAGAAAAAGTAAAACAGCAGAGAGGGCAGATAGAAATGAATGCAGAGACAGAAGTGAAGGTGGATAAAGAAGCACAGAAGTGAAGGAGAGAAAGGGAGAAGAGAGACTTAACAAAAGGTGGAGGGAGGGAGGGAGAGAGACACTTACTAAAGTGAAGGTAGAGAGCACAATTTAGGATGCATTTACAGTACAAATTGTTATAAACTAGGTAGCCAGTTGGTAAAGGATAGAATACTAGAGCATGGTCTTCAGTTGCTTCCAAGCCTTTATTCACAGATCAACACAACCCACACCCTAGATAAGCTCTCTTATAAATGGATGCAAGAGTCCCCAATTGATATGCATCACCTGAATACAATTAACACTAATTGATATAAATCACATGGATAAAATTAACATAACTTTGGTGTCTGCAAAATCTGGTCTGATTATCAAAGAAATATGTAATGAGTAATAACATCCAAAGTTTACCTCTTGCCAGCAATTCTTCTCCCAACTGGACCTCTTCAAGAAAGAACTTCTGTACTGCTTCAACATCTTTCAGGTCAGGTAACTGAATTTACAACAAGTCAATGAGAAACTTATGTCACAACAGTCTTCAATTCCAACATTTACTTTAAACTCACGATGGGGATTCATTGTTATAATAAATCTACAATCTATATTTTACTCTGATCATTATTCATGAATATAACATGATAATTTAGTACCAATTTTGCCTTATATAGCTTGGCCCTGCAATATAATCTATTAACTACAGGTCACTATTTTGCAGCGACAGCTTGCTAAACCCTGCTATTGATTTGAGTACATCAAAGGCTGACACTTACGTGCAGTACCACAGGAATGCTGCATTATCAAAGGTGCAGTCTTTCAGATGAGACATTAAACTCCTAATACCAAAGGTAACATAAGAAATAGGAGCAGGAGCAGGAGCAGGCCATACGGCCCCTCGAACCTGCTCCGCCATTCAATCAGATCATGGCTGATCATCTACCTCAACTCCACTTTCCCGCCCGATCCCCATATCCCTTGATTCCCCTAGAGTACAAAAATCTATCTATCTCAGCCTTAAATATAGTCAACAACTCAGCATCCACAGCACTCTGGGGTAGAAAATTCCAAAGATTCACAACCCTCCGAGTGAAGAAATTCCTCCTCATCTCAGTCTTAAATGGCCGACCCCTTATCCTGAGACTATGCCCTCTAGTTCTAGACTCTCCAGCCAGGGGAACAACCTCTCAGCATCTACCCGGTCAAGCCTCCTCAGAATCTTCTATGTTTCAATGAGATCACCTCTCATTCTTCTAAACTCCAGAGAGTATAGGCCCATTTTACTCAACCTCTCCTCATAGTACAACCTTCTCATCCCAGGAATCAATCTAGTGAACCTTCATTGCACCGCTTCTAAAGGCAACTATATCCTTCCTTAAGTAAGGTGACCAAAACTGTATGCAATACTCCAGGTGAGGTTTCACCAAAGCCCTGCACAATTGTATTCCAACCCCCTTGCAATAAAGATCATCGTGCCATTTGCTTTCCTAATTGCCTGCTATACCTACATGCTAACTTTTTGTGTTTCTTGTACCAAGACATCCAAGTCTCTCTGGACACTAACACTTAATAGTCTTACCATTTAAAAAATATTTTGTTTTTCAATTCTTCCTACCAAAGTGAATAACCTCACATTTCCCCACATTATACTCCATCTGCCACCTTCTTGCCCACTCACTTAACCTGTCTATATCCCTTTGCGGACTCTGTGTCCTCCTCATAGCTTACTTTCCCACCTAGCTTTGTATCGTCTGCAAACTTGGATACATTACACTCGGTGCCTTCATCCAAGTCATTAATATAGAATATACTATATCCACTGGGTCCCCTTTATCTACTCTGCTAGTTACATCCTCATAATACTCTAATAGATTTGTCAAACACGATTTCCCTTTCATAAAACCATGTTGACTTTGCGAAATCATATTATGATTTTCCAAGTGCCCTGTTACCACTTCCTTAATAATGGATTCCAGCATTTTCCCGACGAGTGATGTCACGCTAACTGGCCTACAGTTCCCTGTTTTCTCTCTCCATCCTTTCTTGAATAGCGGGGTAACATTTGCTACCTTCCAATCCCCTGGGACCTTTCTAAAATCTGGGGAATTTTGGAAGATCATAACCAATGCGTCCACTATCTCTGCAGCCACCTCTTTTAGAACCCTTGGCTGTAGGCCATCAAGACCAGGGGATTTATCGGCTTTTAGTCCCATTAGTTTCTCAAGTACTTTTTCTCTACTGATAATTACTTTAAGTTCCTCACTCCCATTAGCACCTTGGTACCCCACTATTTCTGGTATGCTTTTTGTGTCTTCTACTGTGAAGACAGATACAAAATATTTAACGTATCTGCCATTTCCTTATTCCTCATTATCATTTCTCCTGTTTCAGCCTCTAGGGGACCAACATTTACTTTTGCTACTCTCTTCCTTTTTACATACTTGTAGATGTTCCTACAATCTGTTTTTATATTTCTTGCTAGTTTACTTTCATATTCTATTTTCTCCCTTTTTATCAATTTTTTGGTCGTCCTTTGCTGGTTTCTAAAACCATGTACAAAGGAAAGTCTATCCTCTTTTTGTGCATAGATTCAACAAACGAGTGAACCCACCATAGAACGTATCTGGCAATCTCTAGCAAGCTTTGTGGCCCCTTTGTGGGCTTGTCATGCCCTCAGATAATTATATTCTGCCATTACAGTAACTTCTTTTTCCACTACAATGACTGTTCCCTAATGAACATTTTATAATCACAGTCTGCCGTTCTTCGGGTTTATACATCATCAATCACCACAAAAGGTCATTGACTGTACGTGTTGTCTCATTTTATTGCATTTCTTCACCTCTACCTCTTCCTCCTGCCCCCAGGGATCCACACACTCTAGCTCAGGACCCCATCTTTTTAATATTTTTTCAACCATCTCCATCCTCCCCGCACTTTCCAAGATCACCTCATCCATGAAACGCAGCTCCTGCTCCCTCGATCCCCTCAACTCCCTTTTCTGGCTCTCTGCTGGCTGACACTGCCAATGATTCTCTTTTCTCTGGCACCATCCCTCTTCCCCTCAAAATCACTATTATCGCCCCTTCCTCAAAGAACTCACCGTTGGCACATCCATCCTCTCCAAATAACACATCTACAAACTCCCTTTCCTTTCTAAGGTCCTCGAACATGTTGTCGTCTCTCAAATCTGTACCTACGTCTCCCAAAACTCCTTGTTCAAATGTCCCCAGTTCAGTATCTCCCCTTCTCACAGCACCAAAACAGCTCTAGCCAAAGTTATGAATGTCATCCTCCATAACTGCGAGTCTGACATCCAGACCTGAATGAATCACAACTTCTTCCAGCTCTACATCAGGAAGACGGAAGCCATCATCTTTGGCTCCAGCACAAACTCCTGAGTTTTAATCTCCATATCCTCCTCATCACCAAGGCCACTTACTTTCACCTGCACAACACTGCCCGCCACCAACCCCAATGCAGACTGTCACTAAAATCCTCATCATCTCCTCACTCTACTCTAACTGTACCCTTGGTAGTCTTCCATCCACTACTCCCCAGAAACTCCAACTTGTCCAAAATTCTGACGCATGTATCACATCCTGCCCACTTGACCATTGCACCCCACGTTCTCCTTGATCTACATTGGCTTCCTGACCCCAACACATTTAATACAGTGCTGAGGAGGCAATATTTTTGTATTTCCCTTCTGAACACTCTGTTCCTCTGACTCTGGCCTTATGTACATTCCCCTCTCCCTCATCATTAGTGGCAGAAGCTTCAGTCATCTCATTCCTACACTTTGGAACCTCCTCCCTAAACATCTCTGCCTCTGCACCTCCCTCCAGTTTTAAAAATCGCAAAACCCATTTTTCTACCTAATTTTCATTCACCCCTAATCTCTTCCTTTCCAGCTCAGTGTCCATTTTCTTAGCACTTATTTGTGAAGTGCTTTGAGGCATTTTTATATTAAAGGTGCTATACAAATTCAAGTCATAATCGTTGTTATAGCTAGTCAATTTCATATAATGCTGTGTGAGGAATTGTTTTTAATAGATCCAATAATTATTCTGTATTATCTGTCACATATATTTTATGATTTCTTGTTGAGATTTAAATTGAGTATATTTTCTTATTCTTAAATAAAAAGTTATTTAAAACAGGCAAGCACAGCATACCAATCCCTCATAGTAAGCAGAGTGGATATAGAATTAATAGATACCCAATATCCGAAATCATTAACTGAAATGATAATGACATAACTGGGAATAGCAGTATATAGTGAGAACAAAAGTGGACCCAACACACTCCTGGGCTACTTCACTTCCAAACCAAAGAAATGCCTCCTAACCCCAACCCTTTGCATCCTATTTGTCAACTAACTTTCTCTCCATGCTGCTACATTTCCTGTTATAACCATATGCTTGAATTTTTTAATA